>NC_134420.1:69357456-69970956 GCF_030867145.1 Opisthocomus hoazin | reverse complement strand
TTGCAACTTAACGAGTAAAGAAAGCTCAATGTGTAATGCCAGCTAATGTGGTTTATGCTAGAAAATAGTATCAACCTATCTTTGTAGCTTATCTAAGCCAGGATAATACTTTTAGCCTTTATAGTAGACCCAACTCCATTTTTTCAACTCTTGACTATGTATTTCCTGAAATCCTTTTCCAAAGAGTTAAATTGGATGTGAAATCTGTACTAGGCTACGGGACGCTCTTTGTTCTAGGAGGAGGCAGCAAAGCTTTGCTTCTGTATCACTTTCATTGCCTTCTGATTGAGGTTGACAGTGTGACAGGAAAGCAAAGAGAAGCAATTGCAGGCTGAATGAGAGCCTTTTTCAGCCATACAGCAGCCTCCTCCTTAGCCCCTGAGAAAAAGAGGTAACAGATGCCGATAGCAAGAATCCCTAACAAAGTCCTAACTTTGATGCAGACAGAAGACAAAAAAATGGGAAAGATCGTCTCATTTCAGAAAAACCTTGAATGGAGCACAAAGGAGGTGGCGGTGGTGGGGGGAAATATCGCAGGGCTGGAAATGGCTGGGGGAGTTATGGAGCGACAGCGGGCTCGAGAACTACGTTGTTGTGAAGGTTTCAGGTCATCGTCATCTGCCGTGTCGGCAGCGTGAGGAGTTGGGGAAAGTGACTCCAGCGATGGGGGGTCGGGAGGGGAGTTCTTCACGCCACTGCGACCCGTGTTTTCAGGAAAGGCACCTTTTCCCTTTTCAGAAATTCACATTATTTACACAGAAAAGGAACAGAAAATTATGTCTGGGGAAGTAAATAGCTGCTCAGAGTAATTTTCTGATGGAAGGAGAACAAAGCTGTGATGGATTTGTTCCCATCTCACTCTGAACAGATTGTGCACAACAAGAGTTTTCTCGTTCATTTCTGGATTCCGCAATGTTTATTGTCATTTCTTTTTTGCATGGTTTAAGCAAAAAAATGCTCTACCAGGGAGCTCATCTGTAACCTTTGGACCTCGTAGAATGACCTTAAATTAGCGCAGTGAGAAGACTAAAAATAAGAATAGCTTTTGTTTGCTCAAAACTAATCTGGCTCCTAAGACGACACGACGTCTCCCTTTTTCAGTAAAACTGCGGCAGGCGCACGCCGACCCATGGAAATGCAATATTAACTATGCTTGTACGTAGAGGATCTGCTCGACACCAGGTCAGACACTGCATTATGTTTTGCATAATATCGCATTATTCTCTCATAGCAAGGTGGTAAGAAACCCCCCCTGAGCCCTATAGATGGATAAACCTCCCTTTACCCCCAGACCTCTGCAGAAATCGTATGGAATACGCACCAGCGAGACTGATAACAGAGGATGAAGTGGGCAGGTGATAAGCGCTGCTTCCCTCTTTCATCCACTCCGGTCACAGTCCTAATGTTATTTACGTATATGTGTGTGGAAATAGGGATGTCACAGAACAGTGGCTTGCTTTCCTCCCCCCCCACATGTTAGTCTTGAAAGAAAAAGAAGAAGTGTTTCTGCAGAGAGAAGGATTAGGGTTGGTAGGACACCATGCTAACAGCCCTACATGGACTTTTTAAAAGCTGGGCTGTGTTACTGGCCTAGTGGAGTGATGTGGTTTAGTCTTCAAATAGATGTTTAGAGAATGCTTTAAATGTGAATAACTGAGCAATACCTTATTAAAACCAACTGGCTGAAAGAATTCGAAATTTACAGCTCGTTTAAATAAGCAAGGAAAGCCCGTGACATTTCCTGAAGGAGTAATGATAGTCTGCAGTGTCAATATGGCTTTGGTATACACACATTAAAATGCTTGTACATGTGACTATTTATGGGGTAATGGCATGCAAAATTTCAGCTGAATATTTAAATGGAGTATTTTTCCTCTTTCATAATTGCAGCATCAGAGGCAACTAATTTTTGGCTTTCCCTCTAGTTTAATATTCAGCAAACTGTTTTATTTTCTCACATACTGTAAAAAAGGATTTTCTCCCTGACTTAGACTTTGTTTGCTAAGTTTCATGGCTGCAGTATGTAAATTTTATGTCTGAATTAAAAAAAAAACCACTTAAAAACAGAAGTTATGATAGAAACATGCTCAACTTAAACTACAGTGATGTTCTAGCCATGTGGATGTAGCACCATAATTATAGTTTAAAAAGCAATTAAGATAAAAGCCAGTACAAAGAGATCAGCCAAGTATCAAGAGACTAAATTCTAAGCAAAACAAGTTTCTAACTTCAAGCTAAACAAACTTTTGGTGGTCCATGCACCCAAAATTTTAATATTTTTGCATATAGACATGCAAACATACAGAGGGTTTGGGCTTCAAAGATGTTCCTTGAGCAGCAAACTGCGTTCAAAAGGTCTTGAATATTTTCAGGAAAAAATTAATCATGGAGATTCCCAAACATTTTAGGGCAGTTAAGCTGTGGGTTTTGGCGCACAAGGTCGACTGCTGTGTTGGGATCAAATTGCTCATCCTCTCTCACATGGGACCAGGATGGGAAATTTGGCTCTCCCCTGGAGGCACTATGGGCAGCACTGCTGTGCTGCTGCCGGGAAGCTTGGCTAAGATTTGGGGTGTTTTCTGGTGAAATACTGAGTCACTGAGAGGTGCCTGACTTAACCTCCTGCGCAATGTGTATTGTACTAGCAGGTTTTAGGTTGTGTGTAAATATAAATATAAATATAGGAATATACATGTACACACATAGTGTAAATGTTTACATTATACGTGTGTCACAGTTACACATACAAACAGATACATTTGCACATAGAGTCAATATATTCATGTAGATATGGAGGCTTGGACATATATGGATAAGAACTATATGCATTTCACCCTGACCTTCCTTTTTATTCATTTTGTTCCTCTTCTGTATCTATTTCTATTACAAACCCATTCATAAATTACAAACCCTACTAAAACAGACTTTAAAAGACAATTATAACCCTACCCTATGATTTTTGCATCTATAACACTCCCGCAAGATTTAATACCTTCCTGGATTGCTATCAAATGGTAGACTTTCTGATAGGAAAGTGTAGGTTTCTATTCAATTCTGTAGGCAAACTGACTGCAGAATTAAATACAGAATTACAAAGCACAAACTGACTTCTGATATATTTGGTTTTATGGGAATTTTCCATAAGGGAATACATCATGTCTTAACTAACGTTTTTCCTTAAAACAGAAGTTTTGCTGAACCAATTAAATCAACCAACTAATCTTGCACATGAAACATTAAACAAGAATGAAGTGTCTGCAATTAGCAAATAGCTTTGATGCGACTGAATATCTCTCTCTATGCATCACCAGTGTTGTGGGTTTCAGTCCCAGATGACGTTAGACGTGCTGAATGTAAGTGGTTGCTGTCTATACGTTTCCAACCAGCTGAGTCTTGGAGCAGCGACACTGCTGGGTTCAGAGAGATGGAAAACCAGATGCTGACTGCTTTTACTGGGAAAGTGCCTATTTGCATTAAAACGCTGATAAAAACATAGAAGTAAAGCAAGCAAGCAAGCCCTGACATAGCATTACACTGAAAGGCAGCCAAAAAGCACCACAGTTAATGCCCCTAAAAACATAGATACTCCTTAAAACTGAAATATTCTTTAAAAGCTGGGCTGGAAGGTGAAGACAGCAGTATGAATAACATGATAGTCCAAAAATAGCATACAGAGTGCAGAAGCCCAACTCCTCTGACTTGACAGAAAAACCCTCAGAGCCTGTGCAACGCCTCCCTCCTGGACAGCAGTGATTTCAGGAACCTGATACTCAGAGTTTTAGAAACTTTAGAGGCATGAGAAGCTGTGTGAGGAGGTGTGGCCTGGTAATTGCTCACCTTTTTTGTGCAAACACAAAAGTACTGCCCTGGCCAGGTTGCTTGGGAAGGGCCAATGTGCGTGGGAGCAGGTGAGGATGGGGGGGGGGGGGCCTGTGGGAACGTGGCACGGGAAAGGAGGGACCCACAGCAAGGCCCCAGCCTGTTCAGATCAGCCTGGCTGCCAAAGAAGCACTTTCTACTTACAGAAATTATTTAGACCTCAAAATCTGACACTGGGACTTTCTTCTCACTCCAGGTTTGTACAATATTCAGTAGAGTGAAGTCAGGCTCCAGATCTTTTAAAATGTTTTTTAAAGTTTTGGTGAACTCAAAGGTTTTCCTGTTTTGCTCCAGAGAGAAACCGAGACCTTCAGAAGTTGTTCATGAGATGGGCATCCCTTATGGTTACAGCTAAGGAACTGCCAGGCTCAAGTACCTATCCTGATTCAGTCAGCAGAAGGACACAAATCTGGGTCTCCCCAGGCAGATGAGCATACTGACTACCAAACTGCTGCCTTGGAGGTAGAGATCTCCCAACCCAGCCCAGAAGTGCCATTTGTTTTGTATAAATAATTCAATATTCACTAGACCTGAGAAATGCTTGAGGCTGTAAGGTCAAGGAGAAACTGAGCAGGACCCATTTTCGAAGACCACCAGAGTTATTTTGATATCACAAAGTGAGGCAATACAGTTCTATCCTTTGGGTGAAGTGAGGAGCAAACTTGAACTGCGAACTGGAGCTGGTGTTTCCTTGATGCAAAAAGTAGTAACTGAACATGTACGCAGGGGTGGAAAAAGAAAAGTGATGTTGGAAGTACACAATCCAATTTAATAATCTAGCATCACAAAATAAATAAGCTCACAGTTTAGGTAAAGGCACACCTTGAAAAAAGAATAATAAGAAATCAATTACAAGCATAAGAAATGTTAATGAGAAATAATTCTTACCTCTAAATGTAAAAAATGACTGGAGCGAGTCATCTGTAGTGAGAAAAGTTGTACTTTCTCCAGCACATATGGGTGATTTTCATTGAACTGTGGAGCAGAGATCCACGCTTTCCCCCTTGAATCTGAACTCCGTGTTATCACATCAGCAGTTAACATTTTTGTATCTCCTGAAGACCATAAGGTAACTTACAAAGATTAATTAATGAGGCATTGCAGCACCTCGGAGGGGTTGATATTAGCAGGCACACTTTGCATAAAGGGGAAAAGGATTCCCAGAGGTCATGTACGACATCCCATCAGCGTGACCAACAGCACCCTCCCGGCTGCTTCATTGGATGCGCTACACTTCTAACAACAGGGGGGATGTTACAAAACACTGGCGTAAAGGCTGCATTCTTTCTCATTCTCCTTCCTCTCTAAAGTCTGCCTTCAAAAACAAACTTTGGCCATTGTACACATTCATCGCATAGTGCTGGGTAGACCAACCTTGCCACTACAGAGGGGAGGTGGCAGTGGAGGGGAATAGCCATTACATGTGTGTGGACTTCGAAAATTTTCTCTATTTCTGATGTTTTGCTAGTCATGATAAAAAATAAAACCATTCTAAGTGGTAAAAATGAACGCATCTGAGGCAGTATTTTGAAACCAGCATGTCTCTGAAAAATCAGCGAGGGTGAGCGGTGTAAACAACACAACTCCTACTCCCACAGTGTTGCTGTAGATGCCTGGAGAAGATACCCATAAGGGCAGGAGGTAGCCTGAATAATTTACCCTAAGGAGGCTGAGAGTTGCTGCTGTCTTCCTATTTAAGTTAAAATAAGGTTTCCTTTCTTCTTGTTGGCTTGTCTGAATGTGTAAGGTCCAGAAGTGCTATGCTCCAGCTACGGGGTGGTAATGAAGGAGATGACAGCTTGGACATGCCTGCTTCAGCATGGAGCAGGGAAATGGTCCTTTTCCTCACCAAGACGAAACCAAGCGAAGGAACTGGGGACCAACAGACATAGGACCAGGGCTTTCACCTCGGATGAAACGTCAGGCTCAAGTCCCTGCCAAAGGGTCAACGATTTATACCAGGTGAAGGAGCTACAAAAGCAGAGGCGCCCTCAGACCAGAAAACCCTGTTGCGGAGCAGGATTAGGTCAGTCCTGCTGGCTTTAGCCACTTGGATGAGACTCCTATGTCCAGAGCCTGGTTTGCCAAACAGACGTGGCTGACCTTGCATGCCAGGCACCAACATAAGGTGCTTTGGGCTGCACCCCAGCTCAGCTGCAAGCACCCTGCGAGTAGTCATGCACCTCCCACCATCCTGTGGCACCCATGCAAGGATAGGCTCCACCATCTTCCAGCCCCGGCCTGCTCACCATCAAGGTCAAAAGTTTCTAGGGCAATGTGCCAGATGGAGGATGCAACAGCATTGCCTGTGCTTCCTCAAGGAAGCAGGCTGAAATGGCAGGAATATGTATGGAATATGATGCCTCATTAGTTAACATCAAAAATTCCTCTGAAATAATAATTTTTAACTCATTGCTAATTAAATTATATTCATATATGCCTGTAGAAACATTTGGGTCTCCAGGAAGAATCGGTGTTCAATTAAAAGAGAAGCCAAATATCATTAAAACAGAAATGTACAGTAAGTGCAGTTGAATTCCACCTGTTCATTCCAGATGTTTGCAGTGATTCACACATTTAAAGACTCAGTAAACAGAGCTAATGATGGTTCAGAATATCTTAATACCGGTAGCTGCATCACTTAAAACCAGAGCTGCTTAAAGAGGGTTAGAAGGCATGCTGCTAAAAACTCTGTAGGGATAACACTGCTTTTGTGGCATACCACAGCTAGAATATGCTTGAGGATCCAAGACTCCAGCAGCTCTCCATGGATCTGCCTTGGATTCCTGGTTTAGCAAAGGCAGGAATCAGTGGATTAATAAGAAGAACAGAAAATGGAGTACAAAAGGAAAGATGGCTCCTATGAATGCGAAGCGCAGCCCTCCTAAATATACGCCAAGCAGACAAACACCACCTGGCACTATCTGTGTTTGCTGCTCTTTATGCCATGAGCAAGTGTTTTTCCCCATATATCTGCCCATGCAAGGGTGGCTGCTCTCAAAGCTGGTTTACGTTTATGCATGGGGAAGAGGAATTTCTCCTTTTTAGTAGCCACTCAGACTTTAAATTATCTGGGTGATTTATTTATTACTGACATTGCTCATTTCTATTTACACACCACTTTAACAGGGCAGCACTGCAGACCTGGGGATCTAAAAAGCACACTTTTTCTTGGGTGGGAATGGTTCACAACAGCTGAAGATCATGCTCTGAGCTAAATCCAGCTGTCAACAAATTAGGACTTGTGGAAATCCTCTGCAATTAAAACAAAACAATTAAAAGAAGCTCTTCGCCCAGCCTGGGAACTAATGAAATTGGAATTCCAAACGATTGGTGTCCAAGACTGCTCCCCATGTAACTTTTGTGCTGATCTCCCTTTTGTGTTCCCCACATGTTCCACACGAACATTCCCAATTGGCAAATTCCACAACAATTATAAGAACTGAATATCTTCTTGTTGACATCATTGGACCGCAGATTTTAAAACTGCAGGTCTTGGAGGGAGAAGGCATGGGTCAGCACTGTCTTTGGAAACTAGAGGCATCCCTGTACTTGGGATCAGATATGAGTTTTGGTGACCCACCAGGAGATATAATTCCCAGAGCAGAGGACTCTCCACTTGGAAAGCCTTGACAACTTTACAGGCTTTGGGGAGCAGTTGTAGAGTTAGTCCCAGCCAGGTTAACACATTTCTCCTGGACCTATTGCCCCCAGGAGGCTAATGGGGTACTTCAAAGCCAGAACCACTCCTACTGCCGGCAAATCCAATGTCCTCCAGTAATCAAAGAGCATCTCAGGTGTACAAGCATTTTGTGGTCCACAGTTCCTGACTTCATGCATATGGATCATCCCTTGAAATATATCAAAGAAAGATACAACTGCAAGATGGCAGCGATCCCCAAGGTCATTGAAACAATAACCGCAAGGTCTTCTTTGTAGTAACTCTCTGTTTGTAGTGGAGGGATCTCAGTGCTCAAAGCCAGAGGACACCAGGATGTAGGGCCAGGAAGATTTCACGAGGCTACCTCATCCATCCTCTGCCTTAAGGCAGGATTAGAGCTAGCTGTCCACTCCTGACAGATATTTGTCTAACCTGCTCTTAAAAGGCACTCACAAGGTCCTTGGACACTCTGCTTAATTCTCCTGTTACTTCAGCACCATTCTTAATGACAAATGAGAGTATGAGAGTGGGAAAGTATAGACTGTAGCTGCCCTTCTCTGTAAGGACATGCATAACATGTTAATCAGAGAAAACAGTATTTTCTCAACATGATTTCTTGTGAGCTTCTAGCCATGTTCCTGCAGGGACAACCCAAGGCCAGCCACAAAGATCTGCGCTGGGGAGCACTTGATGGGAGGTGCCGGGAATGAGCCGGGCAGAGCAGAGCCACCAGCCTGAGAAGCGGGAATGCTGCTCCAGCCAAGGAGGAGGGTTGTGTTCCCTTCCACTGCCTCTGCTCCCTCACACGCACAGCATTTCCGCAGGCTGTGCACAGGGACCAGGATTTGGGCATTAATTAATAGGATTATTTCTGATGAATTCCTTCTTCCCTTTTCCGTCGGATGTTTCATGAGAGCGGTAGGTTTGACTTCCCTTTGCTAAAATGCCAGGGATGTGTTTGCAGGGCTAGGGAGGTGATGATGGCTTACCCCATTAATACCATCCGATATGGGGCACATTCTCGAATTAGGAGAAACGGGACAGCATATCACCATTCCCCTCATCTCGCAAATGGAGATACCCCCGTTACTATAACACATCTCCCACACATCGAGAACACCCCCCACGCACTGGATATTCCCTGGAGAAAGCAAGAAGGGATCCTTGAGGGAGGTTTGCGTGTGCGTTGCACCTTGAGGGAGGTTTGTGTGTGCTAACTTTCTCCCTCAAGAAGGATTTTGCCGAAAACCAAGGTTTGAAAATGTTGGTTGTGTGGAGAAGGAGCAGCTGAAGCCAAGGAGGCACTGAGTACCTTTGCTGCTGCTCTCGTCTCAGAATCTCTTTTCTTCACTATTGTAATACAGCCTTTCATGTGAGTTCTCTATGTAACCGATAACGTTCTTGAGCTTGCATTTCACAGGAAAGGTTATTTTTGAAAAGAATAAAGAAAATCCTTATCAACCTGCATGCTTGTTGTAGGAATGCCAGCTCTCTTATAAGTGCAGGCCCATCCATTCCTTTATTTTGATGTAAAAAAATCTCCTGGCCCACATCTACAACATATAAGAGGTGTTGCAAGCACAGCTTGATCTCATCTCACTCTGAAGACAGCAGGGCTTTTCTCCCCCAGAATAAATCCTAAACAAACCCCCCTCCTGCGCCTAGCTTTACTGGCAGTTTTAGCAACAAGGGACAAACTTCAGCCTACGTTTCCTTTCCAAGATTAGTTGTTCAACACTTTTTTTCCCCCACACCTGCTTCGATCCCCTGAAAGAAACAATTATCCAAATGATATTGTGGCTGCGGATAATTGAAGATCCCTCCTGATACAATGTAGGGATACCATGGCAACTTCTGCGGGTCTCAACAGATTTCATACTGCGTGCCTCAAAAAAAGGGCCCTCTTCCAAAGGGGTCTTTGAATCTGTCCCCCATTATAAGCACATCTTACAGAAATGAAAAAGGAAATGGCATTGGTATAGGCTGCCCAGGGACATGGTTGAGTCACCTTCCCTGGGGGTATTTAAAAAACTTGTAGATGTGGTGTTGCAGGACGTGGTTTAGTAGGCATGGTGGGATTGGGTTGATGGTTGGACTTGATGATCTTAGACGTCTTTTCCAACCTATGATTCTCTGATTCTATAAAAACTCCTGCCTAGAAGACTCAGTTCCTTGCCCAGGAGCATTTGGATTTGCTAATCTCTAAGGAAGTTAAAGCAGTCAGTTCTGACTGGTCACAAATGTCTTGGAGTTCCTGCCCTTCTTCATGATCATTGGAAGATGTAGAAGGGGATCACGGCTCTCAGATATTCATTCAGAAAAGATGCCTCCCACTCACAAAATCACTTTTCTGGGAGAAAAAAGCCTCCACGCAGGCCGCGTTTTAAATAACTGAAGAAAGCTTGCCCCCATTTTCTTACATTCTCAGGAAATACAGCATCAAGTTAACCTCAAGGTCAGTGGGGGAGTCCAGGTGTGGTAGGGTAAGGACCATTCATCAGAAACTTCACGTGGCAAAGTCTACTCTGGAGGGAGCTGGGACGAACGCAAAAGGGGGCTGAGGGTGGCCATGACTTACTGCTATGTGGCTGTGCTGTCAACCCAGAGCAAAGATAGCACGGCAAGTGGGAAAAGTGCAAAACCTGCTGAAGGGACAAGACATAGATTTTCTGTAATTAGCAGCTGATGCTCATTGATTTTTGAAATCGCAACTCTTTGAAATGGAACAGGTTGCACAATGCTCACAGTGGCCCGGAGAAACGTGCCTGAGCTCCCAGGACTGCCTCAGTAACAGATAACGGTGACACCACCACGGCATTCAGCAGCATTGACTTGTGCATGCAACAGAGCGGGGACTGCATCTAAAACCGCTTTCTGCTTCGGACCAATTTGTGTAAATAAATGCAAACATTTCTAAGGCTTGATTGACTGAAGCCAGTGAGGAGGTCTCTGCTGACTCCACTGGGCTCCAGATAAGGTTCTTCAGTTCAGTAGCTTCCAAAATGCATCTGCCTTTCTGATTTAGTGCTATTGTTCGATGCAAGTCAAAACCGAATGAGCCTTAATTAGCTTCAAAGTGAGTTCCCATGTTTCCAACACCCTGATTTATGTTTCTGTACTGAATTCAGGTATATACATTGCCAATCATCTGTGAACTTTGGCTTCTCTTAAAATACCTGTTTGTCTTACAGTCTTTCACTAGCTACCACGCCATATTTCTAAATTCTTGTATAATCAAAGCCACGCTAGAAGTAGAGGAAATTCTTGTATATCAGGACGAAAGAAATGCACGCAACTTCTTTGCTCAGTGATGCAACCAAAACACCCAGGAGTTATTATAATGTGCATTCCCCTGACAGAGACTTTTATTTCATGCAAATTACTATGATTAAGATTCGAATACTCTTTTTTTTTCGCACATTACTTAATCAATGTGAAGTACTGTGTAAAAATTGCATCTCTTCATAACAGTGATTTTGACCAAGTCAAGTGTTGCTGCTAGAATCCTAATCCAGACTTGTGATTCAATTATCATTTAGAGACTTTCTAAATTCAAATTACGTTTACAAAAAAAAAAAAAAAAAAAGTTAATATCAATACAGATCATTTGTAGGTTTTATCAAAATAGCTTCCAGTTGCTAGGGAATGTAAAATGTGTTGGATTCTTTCTGTTTCATTTGCTTCTTTAACTTAACACGAAAAATATACAGTGCTGCATGGAATCTGAGCATTAAAATGTATACCTTGGGACACCTCTTGTTTATATTGCATTGTTTATGTTTTATAGGCAGCTACCCTGAGAGCTTATGAGAATATTTAAGCTTTGCATGGGGGCACCTGATTGAAGCTATCACATTACCACCACTTCATGAGTTACGGTTCATCAGCTGAGTCCCAGCAACTCACTGCTACCTCATAACCCGAAGTAGGTGTCTGCTTCAGTCCTTGGAGCCACAGCTGCCTCAAATAACTGATAAAACCGTCTCTGTTAAAATCCTCCCTCCTCTTGGTGATCTACTTTAAAATTTGGGTGGGATATGCATGTACATGGTGCAAGTTGCCCGTGAACTGCTATAACCTTGTGGCTTCCATTTGTATGCCCCTGTAGTCGGGCTGGCTATTTCAGTCATGAGGGGTTTTTGGGATAAAGTCACTGCTCACTCACTATGGGCTGCTCATGGGTGTCAAGGTCAGCAATAACTGTGACATTGGTCTGGCTCCTTACATATTCATGCAATTTGGCATTGTAATTCCTTCCTCAAAGAGAGTGATGCTGGTAACAAATATTTTTAAATAAAAAAGCAGCTACTCAACATGAAGCATCCAATCAGTGGAGAAGTTGTTACATCCCTTGGCCCCAGAGACAGCGCAATCTATTCTGGAGAGCATCAGCCTGGAATTCATAATGTAAAACCTCTAGATTTCAGAAGCTAGCTAGAAAATTACCTTTTCGTTAATGTTTTGACTAATTATTCTCCTACAGCCACATAGGAATGTTACCTGGTCTCTTAAATCTGGCATGTATCTAGCATGCTAGCAATTTTCCTTCCTTTTCATTCCTCACAGGACAGAAATTAGACATTGTCATTCCATATTATTTGCGACATGTTGACATTATAATTTAAAAGGATGCAGCAGTTCTGAACAGCTGGAGAGTAATCCTGAACAATCCTTGACAGTTTCCTTTGGAGGATGAATGTCCCTCCCAGGAGAACTGCACAGTCTCTTACTTTAAACTAACAGCTAATTTTAGACAGTTTGCCCTCTTAGAAATGCACGCCACAGAGACTTCTCTACATGGTGAACAGCAGTGACCAGAGATAAGCACCCACACAGAAACAGAGAGAGCTCTACAATAGATTTTTCCTCTTCTAAGAGACATGACTTGTTTGCAGTATTGCCTGATGGAGCTGAAGAGAGACTCTCATTGCTGGCACTCTCCAAGACAGCCCTCGTCGTGCTATGCTGAGCTGAAAGCTTCATGAATGCCGCAGACGCTTTGGGATTGCTGTGGTTTACTTCTGCTCAGAGACCTGGGGGAATTGGTTTAAGCAGAGGGGATTTTCTCTTGTCTCCACCCAATAGACATGGTGCACTGCGCTTGAAATCTCTTCCTCCTGGAAGGGAGGAGGATGCAATCTGCAGCAGGGTCAGGCATCACCTCTGTCTCTCAAAGGTCTTGGGTGCTATGACATTGAGTGATGGGGCACGAGCCAGCAAACACCTCGTGGAAGGTGGAAACGAGCTTCAAATGGGTTTGCTCTTCATTCCTCCCTTCCTCCCTCCCTCTCTCCCTTCCTCCCTCCCTTCCTTCCTTCCTTCCTTCCCTTCCCTTCCCTTCCCTTCCCTTCCCTTCCCTTCCCTTCCCTTCCCTTCCCTTCCCTTCCCTTCCCTTCCCTTCCCTTCCCTTCCCTTCCCTTCCCTTCCCTTCCCTTCCCTTCCCTTCCCTTCCCTTCCCTTCCCTTCCCTTCCCTTCCCTTCCCTTCCCTTCCCTTCCCTTCCCTTCCCTTCCCTTCCCTTCCCTTCCCTTCCCTTCCCTTCCCTTCCCTTCCCTTCCCTTTTCCAGAAGAGTCCTGACTTCATGTCATCATGGTTCTGGGACATTCCAGGCAAAGACATGATGATTGCAGATGAGTCATCAGGCAGGTGACCCATTTGCTAGGTCTGTGGGGTGATTTGGGTTCATGTTAAGGGTACAAAAACCTGCTGAAATGATTACTGCTTTACTGTCTGTCATGTTGTCTGAACAGAAGCAGAGCTGGCTTGCAGAAGTCATTGCAAGGACAAGCAAGGAGCATAAGAGAAGCAGTTCTCTCTTGTCACAGGAGCTGGAGGCACTGCCAAGCTAGAAAGGGAGCTCTCCTGGTTCATGCTCTGCAGCTCTTGTCTCTCCTGGGTACAAGAGCAAAGAAATGCTGAAGGGACAAGCTCTTTTGTGCCACAGACTGGGCAAAATACTCCTGTGCTCAAATGGGTGCAAGATTGGGGCAGATCTGAACTGCGCTCAACCACATTTTTCCTAGCCTTACAGCAGACACCAGTGTGGTCAGTCTGGGCACTGACGATTGACTGCTGCTCCACTGGGACCACTGAAAGGCTTCACACTGACTCAGATGGGGCTTTGGTCCAGCCTTTAATCTGTACAAGGTTTTTTCCATGCTGCGCATCTCCTCTGGGGAACAGTCTGTCTTTTCTGAACAGGAACTGCAGCTGGCTGCAGAATAAAAATGTCTGGAGTTAGGCTATGCTGGATACTATGCCCTGTGAAGTCAAGAGGAAACTTGTTACTGGTTTCAAGGACAACAGCTTGAGGTCCCTTCTTCAGCTGTCATTCAAGCCTTTACCGCTTGGTTCCTACCAGTTATATATTTCCATCAAATGAGGATAATACTCCAAAGGAGAGAGTCTGGTAGAAAAAAAACCAGACGAGTTCTCGGTTCTCATTTCTCCCCTAAAATTAAAAATGACTCCCCTGAACTCTCACAACTCTGGGCATAGTACTTTTCAAGAAGAGAAAACTTCCCTTGCAGAGTTTATAGCAGCAAGGTTAAAAATCCAGGTTTTGGACGGAGGTGGTTTTAAAAGCAATTTCACTGTATTTATTTCGTAATTGAAAGAGCTGATAAGCCATGCAAAAGAAAACCCTGTGAATGTAAAGAGACTGAGTGGACTGATATAAATCCACCTCTACAAGATGTGTGTTGAGAGGACTTGGTCACAAGAGTAATGTTGTTCCTGTGAAGAAGTGTTTGCAGGATCCAGCCCTCAGCAGAGCACATGGAGTAGCTGAACAGGTAATAATACCCAAAGTCATGCCTTGGGGTCTGTGGGGATGGGAGATGAAGCTTTTCAAACACTTGTCTGTGTGCAGGCACTCGAGTGAATGTATAAAGTGTGTGTGCCAGAGCTGAAGGGCTTACAGGACTCAGGTGTTTGCACCTGATAAAGAGCCGACAAGTGTTGTGGGAGTGTGGGAGCCTGAAGAGGAGAAGTCACAACTCGATCTCTTTCCCTGGAAGATTCATTGCCCCAAAAACAGAATCTGAGCTGTATTTTTCACTGAGGACCAGGTCGCCCCAGCTAAGAGAGGACCCCAAAAGCAATTCCTCTGCGTGTGGGAACAAAGGTGGCAGTGAAGCAAAGCCATTTTCCTAGGTCCTTCCAAACCTGTTCTCAAGCAGTTGCTAGAAATGCAAGCTCAGCCACTTACCTCTCCAGAAATAATAAGATAAAATACAATAAAATGGCTTCACAGAGTTTTTAAAACCTGATATCCCTATTGATTTTCCATGGAAAGCAGACAGTGATGAATAGCAACTGTGCAACACCCTTAGGTAGGTTTTCTTGTGATGAGACGCAGAATGTATCAAAACAAGTCTAGCTTTACTCAAAATTGTCATCTGGAGCACAAGTCACCCCTATCCATCATGGTCCCTCAGATCAGCTCACTACCCCATTACCCTCTTCAGCATGGCTTTAAGTATGGCACTGATGTAAGTCTGTTTGATGACTGATGTGATCCAGGAGATATAGTGGAAAACGATGACCAAGTCAGGGGTTAGGTGAATCTTGCAAGCTCTATTCTGAGAATGAGGTCAAGATCCTCTCCTAAATTCACATAGGTCTCTGTAAAATGTTCCTGGAACAGCCTGATGGGGAGAAAGCAAGGGCATTGAGTGGAACAAGAGCTGATGGGAGACATAAGCAGACTCCTACCTGAGAGCTCCTTAACCATGACGCCCTCAGAGCTTTCCCAGAAAATCTCCTGGGACCTGCCTCCACCCTCTCATCCAGTGACTAGAGGCCTCCTGGAGCCAACGGACCCTAATGGTGATTAGCAGAGCAGATTGCTGATGTGAGGCTCGTTCCTCCAATGTCTAGTGTCTGTATGTGCAATTAGCAGCATGGGCCATTCTGCCCCAAATAGCTGTCTCCAAACCAAGGCTGCTGCTACTCTCAAAGGAAAAATTTGTATTTCCTAGTAGCCTCAAGTCTTCCCCAGTGATGGAGCTGTCTCTATGTGTGAAAGTGCATCCTAACATGCCTTTGAAAATTGAAGTCATCTCCTGACTTGTTTCATCCACTGACAACAGAAGCCATCCCTTCCAGGATAGAAAGAAAAATGAAAAAAACCCTTATGTTCTTTCCCCCTCACACATTTTCAATTAAAATAGACTTGTGCAAGCTATACTGAATGTGCCACAAATCTCTTTGCATGGTTAAAGTTGATTAATTGGGGTCGGAAGCGAAAATTAAAAAACGGCAGCAGCTAACAAAATACAAATATCCTCTCTTGGGCCTTGTGGATGATGGAGCACAAATGGAGATGCCTGAGCTGGTTCTACCTTGAGGAGAACTGCCTCCTTCACCTTGGGTTAAACACTCAAGAGCAGAGATGGGTGTTGAGGGGAGAGGGTTGGCCTCACAATAATATGTAATATAATCCTCAAAATAATCAATTTCTTACAGATGCTTTGTAAACTTTCGTGTTCAAGAGCGCAAGCCATAGTACTTTCTAAATCCCTAGGGGTTGTACTTGATATCCATTTGTTATTTCCTAATGCTATTCAATCATTATTTTTTCTGCCCCCTTTTTTTGAAGCTTGCAGCAATAAGCCTGAGACTTACATCGGCAGTCACCACTGCTTTTGCCATTCTGCAGTGAACTTTGTGCGCATTTTCATATTCCTTTTCTTACACTCCTGATAAAAGCATTATCAGGGAAATTCAAAAGCAAGCAGAAAACTGGCATAGCTAATTTAGGCTAATTAGTATGGCAGAAGCTGAGTCTTGTACTTCAGAGGTTCCCATGCCCTCCCATGTCTCCACCTGATCGCCTTGTCCAGCAGCAAACCCAGGAGGCAGCTCCAATTATATCATAACCTCTTCAAACACCAAGCCACTCAAGCTAATTTTATCCTATTAAACAGACTGAAGGATTCAGAAGAAAGGTTCTCCCCCAAAAGCTTCAATTACCAGTGTCCCTGATTACCATCTTTACAATCCTATATGCTACAGTTAAATACTTTTTTTGCTTAGTGTTGCTTTCTTGATTTAGATGAAAAGCGAGTATTAAGAGCATGTCTTTTCAACTCAAGCAAGTGACATTCATAAAAAAAAAGGAACCTCTCTTGTTATTAGCGTGTTTAATCAAAGTCAAGTTTAGAACCGTTCAAAGACAACGTAATTGGGGAAATGTAAACATCCCCTCTCATCCGGTGGCATTTAAAGCAGCCACAGGTAACTGCCAATAACAGCAGTGATGGCCAAAAGTATTAGTTCTAGAAGAAAAAAATACATAAAGAAAATAGCAGGATCTTCTGAAGCAAGGAAATGTCGAATGGTGCTTGAAGTAAATCCCGTAGCACTAATCAGCAATAAAGACAGAAATTAACCTCTGAGGTATCAAGCTGGTGGTACAGTAGATGTTGGCCAAGGATTCCAGGCATTGCTATAATTCAAATAATAATTGTAGAATCCAGGTTATTATTTTTAACAACAAAGAGAGAAACAGAAAGAATGTATGTCATCTGAGCATCAGATTAACCCTCTCCTGACACTGAACCTGGGAAAAGTTCAGGTGATGGCAGTACCTGTTAGGACAGCATTTATACGGAAACAGCATGAGGATATGCATCACCTGGGAAATTCAGTAGCACAAGTCATAGCAAAAACACATCTCGCTTTTTTTTGAAAGGAACTTGTTCTTCACCTTCCCCAAATAGACTAATTGTGCTTATTCCTCTGAGAAGAGGAATGGACACTAATTGTTTTGAACATGCATACGACTTCATATTCTTGTTTTCTTTCAACATCATCCCAACTTATTAGCTCCCAGTCCATCACGAGCTGGAGGTATTTGGGGGTTGGATTGCACTTCTGATCTATTCCTCCTTGCAGCTAAAAATGAGCATTTCTCTTTCTCTCTAGAAACAAACAAACAAACAAACAATTTCTGTCATTTAGCAGAAATTGAATGAGTTTCACCCAATTGCCCACTCTTTGGGCGATATGGAAATGCTATTGTCTGCAGACAATGATTCTCATGCAAATGAAACAACAGCCAAACAAGAATCCTCCCTATCTCTGTTTGGGCCAATTTTCTTAACGTTTCAGCAAAGCTTAATCTGTTGGCAGAAGTGTTTAGGCCCATTAACAGCTAAAGTCACAGAGTCCACAACTCACCCTGCTGACAGTAAACAAGGAATTTGAGGAATGGCCTTTAAACAATGGCTAAGCCACCAACCATTTTGTCATCAAATGCTGTGAAAGGCATATGGGCTGATGATTTTCTTCCTTGGGTTACAGCCATTTGAAAAACCACCTTCCCTCCCCTGAGTCCCCAGCACCCTCCAGGCTTGGGTTACAGCGGTTTTATTTGCCTTTCCAGCCCTACAGCTGTGGGATGGGTGACGCAGGTGTGTTCCTGACAAATGACTCATTCCAGGGCTTCGTATTATTTATTTGTATTGTCCTTCTTGGGGACCAGGGCCTCCCCTGTGCCCGGCACTGCCCAAACACACGACAGCGCGATGCTCCTTGCCCCACAGGGAAGATTCCTGGGTTTAATTTTGTTTGGGGAATACTGAGCCCAGGTCCGTCCCTCACAGTGCCATGGGTGAAAAGAGAAAACTTACCCTGGGGGAGAGAAATACAAGGCAATTGCTAAATAAAATGAATCGTTAAATAAAACCCCTATAGCTTGTATCTCGCCGTCTGGGCTGCGATGGAGAGGGGGTATGCGGATGCTGGGGCTGTCTGCCCCACCGTGTTTCTCAGTTAGAGACTCTACTGGGCAGTTCCAAAGGAAGTCCCTTTGCACCCCACTGCCTGAACAGCACCCAGATTTATCCCCTCCCCCTGGGAGAAGAAGCATAGCCAAAGTGATAGCCATAGCATAGCCATAAGAGGATGTGGACAACTTTTTACCTGGAGTTGTTTGGAAAGTACAACTCTGAAAACTCATGGTGTCAATGCCATGCCAATGCAATGGCATGCCAACACCATTTGCCTCTTGCGCTTTTCCTAAGCTGAACTAGAGTGTACATCTAGCAAAGAACTGAAGAGCAACATGCTACAGACCCTGCCGTTTTGTCCTTCCCACGGTGGAGGGCAGGACAGGGTGCCACCCCAGCATCTCCCACCCAAATTGTCCTCACCTGCTCTCTTGCCAGAAAGCAGCTGAGAAACCGCAAGCAAAAGGCAAGGACAGAGGCTCAGAAAAATTCTCCCCTCACACCTCACCCAAAGACCATCAAAGGCAACAGACTGAGCAAACCAGTGCAAGTACTGAAGGCCCATTCCCAGATAAAACATGAGTGCCAAAATGAACTGTTGGTGTGGTGTGAGATATCTTTTCCTCTACCAGGTCTCCCCAGGAGAAACCAAAGAACAGGGAGAGGAAGAGAGGAGTGAGGAGAAGAGCAGGTAATGAAATGCTCTTTGGCTGCATATGCAGGTTTCTTGTATTTCGACTTGTTCAGGCTGCGTCCAAAGTATGTTGCATCCACCAGTGCTAGCCCAGGAGGGATCCCCATCAGTGTTACCAGGGAATGAGAGGGGAGGAAGGAAAAGAGATATGGGTAGGTTAGAGCTCGCTGTGCCAGCAACGCACCTTCAAGCACCAGCCTGCAGCTAGCTGCATGGCAGGACTATCATCCTGCTACAGCTCTGAACTGTCCACATTTCACTTCTCCACCTCTGAGTGGAAGGCAGATGAAAACAGAAGGGTATTTTACTAAGGCAACTTCTACGCAACAGCTGGACAGTTCTTTTCCCCAACTTTGGTATAGACTGGTTCAAAGTTTTCAACCAAAACATGTTTTCCCCAGTAAATCAATTCTGTAGCAGACAATGTTCTGGTTTTGTTGGAAAATAAGCAGAATTAAATGAAATATAAAATGAAATGAATAAAAAAAAATAAAATGGAGTTTTATTAAAAAAGTAAAAGAAGGCAGCTTGTGGCCAAACCTTTTTGCCCTTTGAGGTATCATTTTTAAAACAAATGATGCAGTGTTTCATGGCAATTTAAAAAAAAGAAAGCTGGTATCAGTTGCTCTATTAAATGGTATTATTCCTCTGTGCCAGCCTTATTTCATTTATATCTTTAGACCACCACAGTTACAATGACACTGTTGCTAACCACTAATTAAATACGGAAGGAAAGAAGGCTGAAGCATTTTTACAAATGGAAATTTGGAACAACTCTGGTGATGCCAGTAACAAGCTATTGGAGTGAGATTAGAAATTAATTTTTCCATAGATCCTTCCATATAGTTCCCAGTAATTTGATGCCACATACCCACACCCATGTGAAGAGACCGGCTATTGCTTGTGGTGTTGGCAGGTGGCACACAGCAATACGTGTCCCACCTCCTGGTGTGGTGCCACTATGCCAACACATCGTTGTGCCCGAGACAGGACCTCCTTGCAACCCTTCATACAAGCATTTAATCATGATTCCAGCTTTTCCCTGACTTCATGTTCAAGTTGATGTGAAAGGATGGAAAAGCAGGGCATGAATTAGATGAATGAGAATTGGAAGCACAAGAGAAGGATGAAAACTATGAGCTTAGCGTGGAGCAGACATCTTTATCAGCAGTACTGGGAACATAGTGATGCATTTTGACAGAAGAATGTGACAAATTCTTCTGTCAAAATGAAGAATTTGACATTCTTCTGTCAAAATGCGTCACTTCCTGGAAGCCATGAAGGCCACTTTTTGCTGGACTGAAAACCCTTTTTGCTAGTGCTAACATAGTAAGGACTCCTTATAACTCCCCACATACCAATCAGAAACATCTCTTGGACACAAAGTGGAGTTTACACAGCAACCAAGCCTTTCGATCTACAGGACTGCATCAAAGAGGGGATCTAATAAAATTTTGAAAAGAAATATGGCATAAAACTCAGCTCAAACTGTCAAAATTTTTTTTCCTATTTCTGACAGACCTGGACATTTCTTGGAAGAGTTCCCTCTATAAAAAAAAAAATCACCTTCTTAACCCCACAGCAGGACTTCAGCTCCACCCCCCGTGTACATATATATACACATTTATATACAAAAATAAAATGCCTACAGTAAATCCGTTTGCAAGACTTGAGCCTGAAAGATGCTGGTCAGGATGTCCTGATGGGGAGGAGCTCCCAGGTTACGTGCAGGTCTGTGGTGGGAGAGGAGTTCCCATTGCCTGGGTGGCCAAAATGAGGAGGCACAGCTGTCCACATCTGGCTTAGCAAGATGGGGCATGTGGAGGGCTGGGCAGGTCAGTGTGTGGCAGCTGAAGCAAGGTGTGCTTGGGGCCCAAATGTCCAGTTAAAATTATATCAGGTTTTAGAGAAAAACTAAAGTCCCCTAAAATTGGAAGAAACTTTTTACTTTGTGCTGCTGTGTGCCGGATGAGCTGCGTGCTTTTAAAGATGTGGCCATCGTTAAGCATGCACAGCGGCTATCTAGAGAAAAGCAGATGCTGCAGATATTTATACGTTACCATTTTCAGGGTGTATAACGGTTTTCAGTCTTCTCCTGAAATGGTGACTCTCGGTGTGACACACACACTTGTAGTTTTGCATCTTAACAGGAGAAAGGACTCATTTCGGTGAGTGGGGCTTTCTGCCTTTTCACCTCTTCTCTTTCAGGGGAAAAGAGAAGCCTGATTAAAACCTATTAATCTATGACTTGGGTAAGAGATGCCGAATGAATTATAAACCCTAAAATTGTTAGAATTATCAGAGAGACAGACAGACAAGCAAAATTTAAAGTGTATTGATCATGTAAGGACACATTAGCTAGTTTGGAGCTTTCACTCCCATTTTAGAAAGGCAAAAGATTTCATAATTTTCCTTTTTGAAGGAGGTACAAATCAAAACTGGGTGTTTCCCTGATAAAATATTTCATGTTTGAGGTTTTGTCACAAGGGGAAATGAACTTGGCATTCTCAACTTAGTCTCAGTTAATCAGAACTGGCAATCAGAGAAATTAAGTTGTATTTCTGCCTGTAAGTGAAGCCAGAGTTAATATTCCTGCGCGGTCCAGGAACTTTCTGGTGGGCAGATGGACCCTCTGTCTGTGTGCGAGGGGGGACGGCTGTATTGCATAGCGAGACCCGGGCTCAAAACGTGCCTCTTCAGGGAAAGGGTGGCATCCCCAACACAAGGCTTTCAGCCTTGCCAAGTTCTCTGCGGGGTATTGGGAGCTTCTTTTTAGTTGCCTAAAACCAGCCACTCGAACTTTGCAGGCACAAATATTCACCCCAAATGTGAGCATGGCATGAATCAAGCAATAAAAGTTAATCGGCATCATTAAATCTGTCAAACCAGCGGGTTATTAAAATTACCACTATTCACTCTGAAAATGGGAACAAAAAATTATGCTCCAGCTTTCTGAGCCTGTTTGTCTTGTTTTCCCACACCGCTTATGAATTACTACAGTATATTACAATGTCCTCTATCCATCTTCATTAGCATTGTGAACAAATTGTATTGGGCTGTAATGCAGCATTTTTTTGGCATTGTACAAACATATATGATGTACAGAAAATGGGCAATTTAATATGAAAAGAATATTGTGCCTCAGAATTTTTATTTTCTAAACGTTCATTTCAGTTGGGAATTATTGCATGATTTCTGCATAATTTCTCATGGATAGTTATTTAAATATAAATAGGGAAAATATGTAATTCCATATGGTGGCTATCTACCCTTTCTTGATGCCTCTCCATATTTTTAATAGTGCAATAAACAAAAGATAAAAACATCTCTAAGCCACACACTAGTCAAAAGAAGATAATTGTGCCTCTATGTGTTTATTGTAATTTGAATGTGCTTCAATTAACTTTCCTCAATATTTCCCAGTTCTTTTAAAAGAAACTTAAATTGGTTTTTATTTTGTGAAATTTGTTTTCTGTGCAATAAGAAAAAAAACCCCGCATTGCCTTTGTTTACCTCATTATGGATACATCCTAACCAGGAGAAAAGCTCCAACTCTTTATTCCTGATAACCCTTTTTTTCCCATTCTCACATGCTTCATATAATATTTCAGGTAAAAATATCAAATTTCTAGTGCTCCCTAGGAAAAGGCAGGTCATCATCCCCCAATATATCACATATCAAAGCGCGGTAAAACATGAAAATGGCAGAAAAGCAAACTCTTGCACTTTCGTACTGCAGTCACTTCTAAAAGATGAGAACTTATTACCCTTTCCTCCTACAAATCATCAGAGCGACCGAAACAGAGAGAGTGTATATAGAATGCTTGTTGTAATTAACCTTGAGGCTTTTATTTAAACAAGGTCAAATATTTTAACAGCTTTATAAATCAAGGTTGCGTCTGCATGGCTCTATAGCATCAGGCTAATGATAAAATGCACGTGGAGTACTTAGTATTTATTTACAGAAAATACATCCTGCAAGCTTCAGAGAGACACACCTGCAGGCTGATCTAGCACCGACAGACACACGACTCCAGCCCCAACCAAACCACCCCGAGGTCACCACTGCAATGTGCTTTCATTATGTGCTACCAAGGAGCCAAGCCCAGGTCTGGGTAAATTAGGTCATTTGCAAGCTAACTGCATTTGGAGTCTGACTGCAGAATTACAGGAGGTAGATTAGAATCATTCCAATATCTGCTGTTCTGTCCTTAATTTTGTCTAATTTTTATTTACTTTTGCTTCTACTTTAATTAGGTTTTACTGGAGGGGGAAGGAAGGAAGGAGGACAAGTGAGTTGAGTAAGATGAACTACTTCTTATGTGTTAGTCAGTAGCTACCCAGGAACCTTTTTCAGCCTCTAAAAATAACACCATTGGATTACTCCAGTCATCCTGGGTTATCTCCTACTTCCTAACAGAACAGGTCTATCAGGAGTAATTTTTTCAGAAAGAGGAACATCACTTCAGGGTTTAAATTTTACACTCTAAATAACCGGTAGATTTTAAGTCACCCCCGTTCGTAATTTCACACGCTCTTCAGTGTATCAGAACACAATAAAGAAGATCACAAGCCACGGCACCTGACATGGCTGCTTTACATGATGGCCCGCTCTGCAGACACCCCTTACCAAAAATCCTCTCTTTGAAGTCAAGAGGAGATCCACATGGACAATAGACGTCCGCTATATTGGTGACCCACCAGTCATAAAACAGCTCATGTAATTTCCCTAAATGATTCAGATAATTTCTCCCCAAATATTTCTTCGCTCTTAAGTGGTTTTCTTAGCCCTATGGTGTATGAGTTACACAGATCCTAAGGGATACTCCCTAAGAGATATCATGCTCGCTTTCTTAAACCTCATGTCTGGGTTGCCACAACCACCTCACAGTATGAGCTCTGGTTCCCTGGAAACGCCAGTAGGGCTGCAGCTGGGATCTTCACCCGAACCTCCTCCCTCTCACCTCGCCACAGTGTATTACATCGCAACCAACCAAATAAAATCCCGCATCAGCAGGGTCAACAGCGGCGACTGAACTGGGGGAAGAAAGAAACATTTTTTCGCCTCTGTGTTCACTGACTTCTCCTTTCATTTGTTCCCCTTCTGTGCCCTCCGACTGTAGGTGTTCAAGCGGCTGTAGTAACCCCCAGGAAAAAAAAATAACTGCTCTAAATGAGATTTTTATGTGCGGGTGTTTAAGTATCCGCGTGAAGCAAATTTCTGCCCTCTCCTCATCAGGATGGGAAGGAGACCATGTGAGTGATGTGACCAGTTACCACCGAGCACCCCAGAGCAGCTTCTGAATCTTCACGTCCAATCACTACTTTGGTGGAACAACTGGCTTGAGCGGTTTGAAAAGGCAATGATGTCAAACGTGCGGCGTGATTAAATGCAGCGAAATTACCAGCCGTTGAGCTGAAAAAGAAGCTCTGTTTCCTTCCCAGGGTTATTCTGCTTTCGAATTTTGTTGGAAACACCGCGCTCGGATGGCCTCTTCCTGCACCCCAAATCTGCTGGGGCAAGGCTGCAGCGTGGACCGGGACATGCATGGGAACTTCGACACGGGTGCAGCCACTCAAACTCCTCCTCTTCCACCCGACCCTCAAGCAGAACCACACTTCTACCCCAGGTACAGCAATGCAGCGGCACATTTCACAAGCATGCCGTGACAAAAATGTAATTCAAATCAAAGATTTTTAGGGCCAAATACCTGGGAGATGAATTGTCCAGATAACTGGCACAGGTTATGCATTGTCTATCAATATCAGCAGTGTTTGGAATCTCTTCTGCTTTCTGTACCAACAAGAAACATCTTAAAGACACAGGTCTGCTGCTTGGTTCACGCCTATTTCAGTCATCACTGAAAATGGTCTATACCCTTTTAAAAAACAGACCATTGATTCCTCTATCCAGCTGTCTCTTTCTGCGTTAAAAATGCATATACCACTGTAAGTTATAGTTCAGTAATAGCCCCAGTTTTATGACTGAGTCAAGCAGATCCAAGCATTAGGAGAAACAGCATTTTTTTACTGTGGCACACAGAGAAGTGTGTGGTTCCCAGAAGGCAGAAGGGAGCTGGGAGCACATACGAGGAGAAAAAAGTAATCCATCCTCCAGGATCATATCCGTGCTGAGCCCTTGTCAGAGAGCGCGGGCACAGAAATGCTGCCCATCTCCGGCTGCTCGGGTTTGGGGCCAGCTCTGAAAACAATTTATCTGCTCCTGGTTCCCTTTGGGGAAGGTGATTGCGCATACTCTTGTACAAATAAAAATATGTTTTTTTCTCAACAAGCGACTCCCACACATTTTGTGAATGTGCACAAGGCTGCTTAAACGTGATGCAGGAGCTGAAGACGAGGAAATCGCCTGTATAAAATCCTCCCTGGAACTAGGGAACTTTTTCTTTTCCTTTCTTCTCATTTCCTACCCAGAGATCTGAGCTAATTTTCCCCATCCATAGGCTCCCCCCACTCCCTAAAAAAAAAAAAAGGCGGGGGGGAGACTGTATTCACTAATTATACATCCTGAAAAGAATTTGGTTCAGTGTAAGATGATCCTAGTGATATGCTAATCCTTTTTTCTGCTTGGAGCAGCCTGAAGCCTGTGTCTAACATTTTTTTCAACCGTATGACAATAAAAGTTGTGGCAACAAAAGAAATAAATGGGCAGCTAAAGAAGGTATAGCTGAAACACATGGCAGACCAGTTCTCTCCTCTCCTTCTGGCTGCTCTTTTGTAGGCTCTGGTTTGGTATCCTCAAGTCAATAGCCGAAAGCCAGCCACCTTAGCAACTTAGTATGACACCCAAGCCCTCTCTCTTTACATTCATGAATAGTCAGCAAGCAGCAGACAAAATAGAACTAATCTTTTTTGACAGAATTGTTCAATTTTAGAGGAAAGGCTTTTGAGGCACCTTCCATGCATTTGCAGAATATGAGACAACAATGGCCACCATCACATTCTACAAAAGGACGACCAGGGGTGTGAGCACGCACACACGCACCCGCAACGGCCATTTCGATAAAATATTTCAGCCAAGTTCAAGCGATTGCAGGATACGTCCATTGTTAGGGGGAAAGCTGGCAGGCAAGAAAAAAATAAATAAATTAAAAAACAACCAACCTCCATTATTTTGTTGCTGATTATTAAACATACACATCCCGATAATGTGCGATTAGGGTTATTTGTCTTGATTAACGAAAGTTAAAAGAGCTGATTAATATCCACTCTTCAATTTCCTGTCATAGGCTGATAACTTCATCTTTTTTTTTTTTTTATGTTTTTTGGACCAATGATTCTTATTGTGAAATGCCTTCCAACCAGCAGGTTCTCGCCTGCATTTAAAAGCTGGTTTTGCCATTTCGAAATCCTGTAACACAGCAGCCACTCACAAGTCTAGTACGTGCAGAGAAGGACAGTCCTCCTTTTCCCTTCTCTTCCCTTCATTTAATGCAAGCCATATCTCTACCTCCAAAAGCAGTCTGAGCAGGAAAAAGAAGTAGTAATAGTAATAATAATAATTATAAATAAACAAATACAATAAAATGTAATGTAATATAATATAATAATAAAAAATCTACCCAGTCCGTGGGCAAACCCAGAAGTTAGCAACGTGGTCCATGCAGCTGCAACACTACATTTAAAATTCAGTTTACTCCTAGGAAGAGGGCTAATCCTGCCCCTGTAATTCCCTACAGCCAAAATGTACCCCCCTCCCTGAGTGACAGTGCAATGCAAAGACACTCGCACGCTTATCTTCCCCAACCAGATGGCCGACTTGGATCAATGCACACACGCCACGATCAATGGGAGCGATAAAGAATTAGGAAAACAGTGGTACATGCTCCCAGAAAGCTTGTACACTGCATAATTATTTTATGATTCTACACATGGCTACATGTGATACTGGAGTCAAGAAGGAAAAGGATAATTAGAGAGCCAGAAAGCACCCGCACTGCACTACACACTTTGTCAGTCAGCAGTTCCCACTCGGCTCAACTCACCGCCGTTATCTCCTCTCCTGCCCCCTTGCAAATGAATTTAGGGAATATGTAAAATATTCAGGGTAGGCGGCTTCTGGGTTACAGAGACGGGATACAGGAGATTATCACGTCCTGTGATACGACAGCAAAAGTTTTTGTCCAAAGACTGGGGTGGACCCTGCGAGCATCGGGGCACAGGGGTACCTGCGACGGGTGGGGGCTGGGTCTGAGCCCTCCTAGGGCTTTGTTGGGAGACAGATTTACCCTCGTCCATTCAATAAAAGATAGCTGTATATGTTACTCTCTGGATTTGGGTGCGGTTTTTTTCCTCCTTCCCTCCCGGCAGCGATTTTGTGATTGGTTCCTTGTATCCAACCTATTTGCCACCACTCCGCCGAGCAGAAAACGGGGAGGGGGGGATGGAAAGAGCTGCCCCCCCCAAACTGATCGAATGACACAGAAGAAATATCAAAGCACTGGATGGTTACGACTGTGAATCTGGATGCCAAAGAGCACATGACCGAGATTAGGGAGCAGAACAATGCCAGGCAGAAAGCTGCCCTTCCTGGCAAGGCAGGCAGCAAGAAATCACCGCGCTAAGCACTTTGCAAAAACACCTCGTCACCCCCTGACGCCACCGACGTGTCCTCGCCCTGCCACCCTAATACTGCCCTGAAATTGCTGGTGGGGATGAGGGAGGAGGAAGGAGACAGGCTGCCATCAGCCTTGGAGGCAATGCTGGGGCACTCTTGTCCCTCCCTGTGGAGGACAAGTACCTTCCCTTTGGCCTTCAGGCTGGTGGTGGGACAGTGTTGCTGTGCAAGGGGAAAGCGGGGTAGGAAATACCCAAAAAGGGTTACGGAGGTTACTCATGGATCAGCCAAGGAACAGAGGGTTGTGATGGAGAGCTGGAGCTCGGAGGGGAATGGGGTAGTCACCACCATCCCTTCCACTGCTTGCTTTCCTCCTGGGAGCTCAGTGCACACTGCAGAAGTGTCATCGCTGGAGACCACAGTCCAGAGACAGCTGCCTGGGTCCTTCTATAGAGATGTGGCATAGGGGCTCATCGCACATCTCCTCATCCCTGTCCCAACCTGCTCCCCAGCTTAAATCAGGGCCAAACAGTACCCTTCAGTAAAATAAACGAACAGACATTGTGGAGGTAACACGTTTGGAAATGTCTGTTTTAAGCATGAAGATTAAAAATACAGGAATTGGGGTCTCTCCTGCTGGCCTTTGACTTAAATCAAGACCAGAGCCCAGAGCACTTGCCCTGACATGTGGAGCAAAATGTCTCTGATGCGCACTTAGACTAAAAGTCACCACAAAAGCATCCCCACCTTACTGTTCTACTCCCCTCAGACACAGGTCATTGCATGGGCAAAGGCACATCAAACTGCAGTGGCTTCACCAGTAGAAACCGCCACCATGAACATATCTATGAGGCTGGACTGGTGATCAGAGACACCCCACGCATGACAAGTCACCCTCTAAATCAGTTACTGCAGTTCCAGCCCCAAACACACATTTCTGCTTGTCCACAAAAGTTTCCCATCATACTGCGTCTCAAACCAAAACATCCATTAGAGCTTGGCTTTCCCAGCAATGTTTTGGTCCACTAAAATCACGTGTACTTAATAAAGGTGAGAAAGAACATGACTTGACTTGTGTCAATTTAAGCAAACATCCTCCACTGCCAAAACAGAAATCATGCAGTGTTAGTTTTGCCTACGAGGGAAAACATTCAAGCAACACTGCCTGCAAGAACTACTCTGGGAGCGGAGCAGCGCAAGTTGGTCTGACTGGGATCACAGAATCACAGAATCACTGAATAGTAGGGGTTGGAAGGCACCTCTGTGGGTCATCTAGTCTAACCCTCCTGCCGAAGCAGGGTCACCTACAGCAGGCTGCACAGGAACTTGTCCTGGCGGGTCTTGAGTATCTCCAGAGAAGGAGACTCCACAACCTCCCTGGGCAGCCTGTTCCAGTGCTCCGTCACCCTCAGAGGGAAGAAGTTCTTCCTCATCTTCAGGCGGAACTTCCTGTGCCTCAGTTTGTGCCCATTGCCCCTTGTCCTGTCACTGGGCACCACTGAAAAGAGCTTGGCCCCATCCTCCTGACACCCACCCTGCAGATATTTATAAGCATTTCTAAGGTCCCTTTGCAGCCTTCTCTTCTTCAGGCTGAACAAGCCCAGCTCCCTCAGCCTCTCCTCATAGGGGAGATTTTCCAGTCCCCTCATCATCCCTGTAGCCCTCCGCTGGACTCTCTCCAGTAGCTCTTCATCTTTCTTGAACTGGGGAGCCCAGAACTGGACACAGTACTCCAGATGAGGCCTCACCAGGGCAGTGTAGAGGGGAAGGAGATCCTCCCTCGTCCTGCTGGCCACATTCTTCTTGATGCACCCCAGGATCCCATTGGCTTTCTTGGCAGCCAGGGCACACTGCTGGCTCATGGTCAACCTGTCGTCCACCAGGACACCCAGGTCCCTCTCTGCAGAGCTGCTCTCCAGCAGGTCCACCCCAAGCCTGTACTGATGCATGGGGTTGTTCCTCCCCAGGTGCAGGACCCTGCATTTGCCTTTGTTGAACCTCATCAGGTTCCTCTCTTCCCAACTTTCCAGCCTATCCAGGTCACGCTGAGTGGCAGCACAGCCTTCCGGTGTGTCTACCACACCCACCGTAATGTCACCCTTATGAGCCTGTCCCTTAATTCTAACCCACAAGCTTTCAACTTGTTCCTCATTTGCCCCCAGGCCAAGCTCCATGCATTCTACTTGCTCCCTCACATATAGAGCAACTCCCCCACCTCTCCTTGTTGGTCTGTATTTCCTAAAGAGTCTGTAGCCATCTATGACAGCATGCCAGTCATGCGAGTTGTCACACCACGTTTCTGTGATGGCGATGAGACATGAGCTGCTCTGTGATGGGATTGCTTTCAGCATCTCATCAGCTGACCCCAGGCTGCTTTCACATCCTCTTTCATGGGATGAGACACACAATGATATTAACTCACCCATGTCATCATCTCTTCTCTTCTGGAGGCTCATGGCATCTGCCAGGAGGGAGACAAAGCCGATACTTGAGAGGCATGCCTACTACAAAGTGTGCTCCTACCGCGTCTCGCTGAAGGGACCACCTTGACTGAGCAACTCTTCACGAAGGTTTTACAGCCCTGGCCAACCATGCATGGCATCTCAGGGCATTGAACGAACCCACTCTGATGGGCATGCAGTCTTCACTGGCGTAGGTGGTCCAGATGTCACTGTCAAAGCAGCATTATTCTACCTGTGTTGTTATGCATTGTCCCAGATCTTGGAGCGACAGCTTTTCTGGAGGAGGTGGACAGCATACAAGTGAAGTGCCATTAGTTTGACCACTATGGTTATTTCAACTTCTTAATCAAAATGTTTCCATCAAAAAAATGACTTTCTGCACTGATATGAAATTTTTGTTGACACCTTCTGTTTCTTTTATTTTTTTACCTTTACATATGGGAAAAAATCCCACAATATTTCCTTTCTTTAAAAAATGCCATTTTTTTGGTAAAAGTTTTATTAAAGACTAATCTGAAACTGAATAGTTACCCTAAAAATATTTTTCAAAAATCAGAGTTTTAGTTTTTAAAGATTTTCCATTTCTATTTTTGTCAAAAAATGACAGGAGCTTCAGATAGAAAATGGAACTATTTCCGAAATTACTCCTGAGAAATAATTGCCTCCACTAATCATTGTTTCCACAAAGAAAAGGTTCTTTAGTGACACAGGTTCTGCCTTTGGAGTTGGCATCATACTGGGTAACAGCATAATTAGAAATAGAGAGAAGTAATAACTCTCCAGGTTGGAACAGATCTGTACGAGATCAGTTTTGCCTCACTTGGATATGGACTATCCATTTCTGGAGTGCAATTTAATTACTTCTGTGGTAGCAGGTGGTAAGTTCTGCATCTCCCCTGACTGGCAAGGTGCCTCTCCTCCTCAGTCCAGTTCCCTATGCCTTTCCTGAGTCCGTCCTCTTCCTCGCTGGGTCTGTCTCTGTTGCTCAATATTTTCCTGCCATAGCAGCTATGATGGATGGATTCTATCATTTGTTTTGGTAAGCAAAGACCTGGAGCCACAGCTGCAACCAAAGAAAGCATGCTGCAACTCAGAAGAGGGTATTTTTTTTCCAACCTGCTGTGTATGTCAGCCTTTCTAACACAGAATTAAATAACCTGACAGATGTCCCAAATTTTGCCAACTGCTTTTGGTCCCTTGGGACAGGCAAGGACTAGAACTCATGGGACAACTTAGTCATGTCTCCTTTCCCTTGGCCAGGCCTCTCCCAGAGGTGCTAGCTAGACATGGATTCTAGGATGGCTGGATGTATCATCCTTGCTTAGCGCGACTGTGTTGGTGTCTTCGGGTGAGGCTGGTCCATCCCACTCAGAGAGTAACTTGCAGTTCGCATGTCATGGTCCCTCCTCTGTATCAGGACTGAAAGTGCAAATGCATGTCCTGTCATGAAAGAGGATGTGAAAGCAGCCCGGGGTCAGCTGATGAGATGCTCAAAAGCAACCCCACCACAGAGCAGCTCATGATCCCTCCCCCAGCTGTGGATTATTCATAGGATGGGAGCACATCCAGTTGCATGTGGAAAGACCCCTGATAAGGAAGACCTTGAGGTAGCTGCTATGCAGAGGTTCCTGCAAACCTGTTTCCCAAAGTCCATGGAGCAAGAACAACTATCTGCAGACCAGTGCCCAGGACTCTGTCCCGTGTTACAAAAGGGGAGCAGAGGTACCTGTTGGTGCCTCACACAGAATGTCTGTGTGAGACGTATCACCGTATGACACTGAGGTCACTCCTAATGACTTACAGGATTTGCTGAAATAAAAGGAAAAGAACTTTTATTTCTTAGCTATTGAGAGAAAATGAGACTTAAATTGTCACAGATGCAAGCAGGCTCGTAGAGAAGCAAGCAACACTTATTTTTACCTTGTCTGTGTGGGGTTTTTTTGTCTCTTGCAAGGCTAAGTAGCATATTCTCTCTTTTCTTTTCCATTATCTCCTACTCAATTTTAGGTTCCAGTTTTTGCCTTGAACAATAACACTGTTACCAGAGAGCAGTGCCTTGGACTCATGGAGGCTTTCAGAAAATATTGGTGCCATCCTCCATAAAACATTTTAAACACATGCTATTTGTTTTTAGTCTCCCTTCTGGTTTTACACACTACAAAGAGGACATTTAATATGTACAGTAGAATTAATAGGGATGCAATGTAAGCAGGACTTACATTCAAAATACACTTCCACAAAACAAAGGAGCAGCTGTGAAAATGTAGAGTCCTCTGAAAATTTTTTACTTGGGTATCACATTTGCTAAAAGATTTACTCTGCAAAGTTTTATCTAATTTCCCATTCATTCAATTAAGGAGAGAGATAAATGCCCAGATCCCAAGAGATTAGGGGAAACTATGTTTAGCTCCCCGTAACACTCGCGATCAAGCCTGTGCTCAATTTCACGATTATCGCTATAAAGTCCATGCTTACAGGCTCTGTGCTGCTGATAGATGAACACCTCCATCTTCCACCAAGTCCAATGGGATGTGGAAGTACTCAGGATCCCACAGATCTCTCCAGATCAGGAGGACTCAAACCACATAGGAAACGATACCGCATTTGGCAAAGATAGAGTAATGGTCAGCTCTGCTGGGAGGAATGGTCAAAAGTCATGGGTTACCAGAGCGGTCAGTTCAGTGTCAGAATCAAAAATCAACCAAAATCTCTTGGAAATGATTCACATGGTAAAGATAAGGCAGAAGAAAACAGATTAAATTAAAATTACTCTCCTTACCCCTGGTATTTGTGTCACACAGCCTATTTCCCCCTGTCTAAGCAGCGTCAGGAAGATTTTTGAACCAAAACAGAAATACGTGCCAATGCTCTGTTGAGAATCAGTCCAGAATTCTGCTTTCTCCCCTGGAAATTAGAACATTGATGTCTTAGTCATCGGTAAAATTATTTTCTGCTGTCGACTGTCTATTTAAAGGTAGATTACGAATCTTGTGAAAGCTTGAATTCCATGGTACAGCCAATAGACCTCCCTCCTTGAGTCAGGAATAGTCTGCTACTGTTTCTCTGGAAAGAGAGTAGAAACAGAGACTGAACACAGAGTGAGCACAGCCAGAGACACCCATCCTGAAAACACAGAGCTGCAAAGCTGGTTCCTGGTCACTCTTCTGCGTCAGGAGAGGGCGCGGCTGAGATGTCCCAGTGTTCCACCACAGCATCAAAGGTTGGGAGCTGTTGGCAGCAGTTAGTCTGAGCAGCTTTGAGGCCAGTGAGTTCCCAGGATGTGGAAGGAGCGATGGCTGACCACCACCACAGTGAAGTATCCAGGATACACCTGGGTGACATGATAGAGGTTTGCTAGTGTCAGCACGATGGTGGAAGCTGCAGAAACACAGACACGTTTCAGTTCTACATGACAACAGAGTGCCTTTGAAGTAACTGCTTCAGGAACTCAAATAACTCTGTTTAGCCTCTTTTTTTTCATACCTCTTAATTCCAGCTAGGTTTCTTGGGTCACCCTGGGTCCTCATGCATGGAACAAACCTGTAACAAAGAACTGACCATGTCTTATTGACTTTGCGATCTAAACACAATCCCGATTCTGGGTTTCAAGAGTTTTTTTCTGCAACCTACGCATCTTATACCTGTATGGGTAATGGGAATGGGCAATTCTGGCACCCAGTGTACCAAAGGAAAGCTGAATATCCTGAAGTCCTGATAGGCAAGATGTTTTCAGATCCTCTTGCCCCAAACACTAATGAACTGCAGAACTGTAGGACAGCAGCTCCCATACATATTCAAGGCAAAGCATTTGGCAGTAGCTTTGATGAGACCATTACCTCTCGTATTGATCTGCATTGTCTCAGTATTTTCTTCTGTTCAACCATTTGGTGGGTCTAAATTTCTGCTTGGACTGAAAATTCTTTGAGGATGAGTAGTTCTTGGGTTTTGCATTTAAAGGTACAATAATCAACAAGCAGGTTGTAGTAATTCAGTGATATTTCTCCTATGGTTGCTGCAGTTAGTACTGTAGTTAAAAGGGACCCTTTGTTGATATATTGATGGAGATCCAATTCCAAAAGTATCCTTAGGTATGTAGGAGTTTGGATATTTGGGTGTCACATAGCAAACATGGTTATTTGACAGCACTAGTATAAAGCATTCATTCATGTACCAAAGCCGGAACACTTGGGGACACTAGATAGACTTTGTTGGATTTTGATGTCTGTCTGCAAAAAACATGAAGAAAACAAGACAATTGATAGAAAAGACCTAAAAAATTATTATTAATGTTATTAGAAACTTTTGATTAAACATATGTGAATACATTGTCTGGTTTTAATAAGCTTGAAAACACCATCAGCAATTAACTGGCAAAACAGAATAATGTTGTATAGTCAAGCAAGGGTAATTGTGCTCATTATGTTGCCAGAGATGCAGCTGATCAAAAAGAAAAAAACACTGTTTTCCCTGAAGTTCATTTACAGTATTTAGGTGGAATCAGCACTGAGTTCATAGGCACTAATCAGACAAACTGCTTCACACAAAACTGCTCACCAACCTGCAAACTCCCAGCACACTGTCAACACCCACGATGGGTCTCCCCCTGAATGTGTGTATCTCTTTTTCCAAGCCTGTTAGTGCTATTTTTCCGTTTCACCTGGAGTATCCGTATTTGTGCCCCAAGAAGCAATAGCAGCCTGCTCTCGTTCTGCATTGTGGAGAGAAAGTGCTAAGGTACAGCAAGATACATGGATATCTCTTTGGAGGCCAACCTAGTGAATTTACATGGAGAAAAGATGTGGTGGAACCTCATTATTACAGAAAGTGAAAATGATAATTATTCTTCTACAGTGATATAATTATCCAAGAATGCAAAAAAAGGCAATGTTTGTAGGCAGAGGGAAGAAGATCAGCTGATATAGCTGGGAAAAGGACAAACTGCAGGGCACAAAGACCTTTTTAACAACAAAAATTTTTGTTGTTTTTTTAGTGCAAAGCTGGGATTCTGAGGTTTGGTTTTTCCAGTATCGTCTCTCTCTGGGATGGGACAAACTGTCTGGACCCCCTGAAATATTAGAACCTCCTTTTCAACCAAAGGGCGCATGCACCCAGTAAATAGTGACTCCATAAAGGAATTGCCTGCTTTGTTTCAGCCTTGCTCTGCATATGAACAAGCACTTCACCCCTTCCCCTTGTCCTTGCCTCTTATTTCCATAATTACCTGCATTTATTGCTTACTGTGAATATGATGCATTTAATGCCTCTATTTATTCAAACAGAGTCTGCAGCTGTAGGTGCTCAGCATTGCACCTACAGGTTTCTTTAATGGCTTGGTACCGGCTTTCTTATCCAGCGTAACCAAGCATCAGTTTCCTCCAGGGACATATGACAACCTTTTTTTCTAAGTCAGCAAACTTTCAGTTCTGTCAATACTTGCTTAGCAATGTCTATTTTTTGTTTCAGAAATGTGTGCCAATATGACCCCTGCACCCATATTTTCAACAGAAAGACCTGTGGGCTTGAATTATAGCTCTTATTTTACCACTCTCAGTGCTATGTCTTTTTAAGATCTGTTTCTGAAAAACCTTTTTTCTGCCTTCAAAAAAAAGAAAAAGCACTACTCTCGTGATTTCGTGCAAAACTGATTTTTGAATTTATAGTGAATCCTTTAATTATCCACTTTGTGCAAGCATTTTGTATGGCAGTCACATGTGCAAACATGCAAAACAATTTTTCGTATTTCTTGAAGATGCATAGAGAAGGCAAAGAAGGGGCTATGACAAGGTTCATTGCCAGATTCACATCTGCATCTGACCAACAACTCACTGATGTAATTCTTTCAAGGACAAGGGAGTTACGTCAGCTCAGTTTGGAATAAGAAAGTCCAAGAAAAAGGCTCTGCGACTTTAGGCACAGATTTCTTTTATGAAAAGAGACAGGAGGCAGCAATTAAACTCAGTTACATTGCGATGAACGTGCCCTCCCCGTGCCCAGAGACCACACACGCGCCAGATGATTCTTGGAGGATGAATGTGCCCTGCCCTGGCCAAGGGCTGGGTCAGTTATAGCCTAAAATGCTTTGAGGTTTTGGCTCAAAGGTGCAGCCCTGTGAAATACTTAGAGAGACAATCCTGTACCACGTAGCCTGCCCTGATGAAGTTGCCCCTTTTGGAGTACGCGGGACATTGACCCAATTTGCACAGGCCCTCGGCATTAGCATAGACCCATTTCAAGCGAGGTCTTTGAACACCAGTTGCCTCCAAATTCCATTACCTCTCTCCCTGCTGGGTTTTGTGCTTTAAGTATCATGCAGAGGCTGGAAGAAGAAAGGAAAAAGAAAAAAACCCAGTAAGTTAAATCCTAAGCCCAAATAATTAGACATGTTTTGGTTAGTTCTCTAAACTCCTACTTATTGCTGGTTCTCCATTTGACAGAATAAAATCTGATTTTTTTTTCCTGACTTGACACACAGGTCACTTAATCCGGAGGTTCGAAAGTATGAATAAGCCACAGAGAGAGGCAAAAACCTGCTCTGGATGCGTTTGTCACAGCACTTCATCTCTGTTTGCAGCCTCATCTGAGGTACAAGCAAATTTCAGAGTCATCTTTGCTCACAGGTACTCTGAGAAAACTTCACTTGGAGAAGGAGAGAAATGCAGGACGACTGCTGTCTGGCAGATAAGCTTCAGGGTAACAATAATATCTCATCCTTTGTCACTAACGAGAGGCAGGCTTGGGTTTGCTGGGTAATTTTAAAAGGAAAACTTCTCTTAGAAAAATCCTATGTGGACAAAGGAGAATTTTAGCTCTGCATTGAAAGGTAGCAGGCAATGTGATTTCGTCTGGAGGTGAAGATCCAGCCCTGGTCTGGTATGCAGGGGACTCATTGCTTCTGAAAGTTGGACTGTGGGTGCAGGACAACTGAAAGAATAAAGTTCAGCTTATTTGATTGTTTAAAGCTTTTTGTTTCTTTGTGTTCAGGAGCAAGTATTTAAACTCCATGCCTAGCAAATACAGGGAGAAAGACTATTTCTGCTAAATATCCTACACTTTGGTGCACTCTGCCATCGTTACTCCCCGCAAGTGAGGGCACCAACACTCTATGCCTGTAAAAGCCTATTTGAAGGTAGGACTTGCCATCTAAAGTCGAGAGGAGCTCCCCACCTGGACTAAAGCTCTGCTGCTGTGGTCTATTTTACTTATATTCACTTCGACCAAACCACAGCATTGGCCTACCACATGCTAACCCTGGGGTTGCAAGTGGAGATCCGGACCTTGGCTTGTCCTTGTAAAGAAGTTCTCGTGCTTCAAGCTGGAGGGAAGGGGAATTTGCACAACACATACTCTGTATCACACGGCTGTGTGTTACCCCATATTGCATTTCAAACTGGCAGCAAAGTCTTCCCTAACTGTAGGAAGATCATGTACAGCTTGCTTAGGGTAGGTACCTACCCCTTGGCATGACTGGAGTTACACAACTGACCTTTAGTGCAAGTCAGCTACTTTACACGCAACGTGCACTCAGCTCGTCAAGTATGGCATCTCAATACAGTGTAGTGCATGTGTATCTACTTTTAGGTGCAACGTTTGCACTGAGTCCCCGAGCACAGCATGGCCATTTGCATTCGTATACTATCCCCGTCTTCTGCTGGTTCTTACACTGTCATTGGGCACAGCTGTTTGCTCTTCGCACCTTTTCTTTTTTTCAGTGGATTTTGCTGCATTGGTTGGGTTTTCTTCAGAAAGACATTTCCTACCTTGTGCAATTCAAGTACAAAAGAAAGTGAGATGGAAGAATATGCTTGGCGTAGAGAGGAGTGAGGCTTGTCATGAGTGTTTCTTTTTCTGGGAGCCAGCTTTGTAGTGGCTTTCAGGGAAGTTGAGCTCTCACCCAGAGGATCTTCACCCTCTTATACAGGGCTCCACAACTCAGAGGAACAAAATTCTTGAGGATAGCCCTCAGGGGTCTTTGGATGCTTTTTCCAGTAGCCTTTTCCCAGGACTTGTTAGACCTTGTCAAAAAAGAATAGACACTGAAATGGATTTTAAATTCTCTGAAAAGCCACTTGAAGGACTGGAGGTACGATGCAGTGGAGTAGCTGGTACCACTAAGGAGATACCTGGTGGCATTTCTTACTAGCTAGAGTTTTCCAAATTCTCGTGGCTTTATGCACAGTTCTGCCGCACTGCTACACTTTTCCTGCAAAATGACAAAATACTGCAGGAACAAGGTGAGGTCACCACCAGAGAAGATAGGACCGAGTCTCTGAGCTGGAAGGAAACAGCAGAGGGTGTTACTTGTCACGCTGCTATGGAAGAGATTACTGTAAGGGAAAGCTGAGCTGAATGGGCACCTTCAACAACAACAAAAAAGGCGCTGCTACAGCTATATCCTCTTCGAAATCCTTTCCTCTGAGCAACAGCATTACCTCTACCTCACTAAGATTCAGCTTCAATGAGCTCTTCTTCCTTCGTGAGACTATCCTGATGTGAAGGATGTAGCTCTGCATGATGGCAAATAGGAAAGACTGCGTGTTATCTGTGTGCTGCTGGCACTCAAAGCCATGTTGCCTAATCAGTTTATCTTTGGGTTTCACAGAGGTGTTAAAAAAGGCCAGAGAGGAGCTGATCTTTGTGAGACTCCACGAACAAAGGACTTGGAGGTGCAGCTTTATTTCGTCCATTTTAGCATTTCACCCTGCAGTCCTGGCATCTGTTTGCCATGAGAATGCAGACCTGCATGGTCTCCAGGATCAAAACAAGTTGATGAGGTGGTTAGTTGGTGTTTGGCTAACTTCACAGAGCTTGCTCAGGAGCGGGAGCTCAGCTGGGGGGAGGCAGTAAGCTGGAACAGATACACTACAGGGCGGGAGGTTTCCTTCATATCCATGGGGTGGAAATGGCATGGACTAGATTAACAAGACTTTAGGGAACAGGGAGGAAGGGGGCATTTTTTACACCATCCAGAACTTCTCAGGTGCAACTGCACTGCTCTCTGGGAGCGAAGGCAAGCTGTTGACTAGTGTGTACAAGCCATTTTGTTTCAGAAAACCACAGATACGAAGGCGTCTCTGCCTAAGAAATGCAATTTGAATGAAGGCTACTATAACATTTCTGCATGGAGCCTGGTTTCTTCAGCGTTTTGACAGCCATTTTGCACACACATTCTGGCCATGCTTTCTCAGGGTAGAAAATTCACCCACCAGGCTTTAGCCCTGCTTTTTCTCTCGGTAAGAGCTGCAAGTCTGGGTGGTGATGAGAATGTAATTTTGCAGATTATTTGGAAGTGTCACCCCACTCAGGTGCTCCTTTTCATGCCATTATCAATGACCACAAAATACAGCCTGCTTTGAAAGCATTTCCTACCTTAAGAATAATAGAATTTCACCTGGGAATAGACAGCTTTTAATAGTTCTCATCAACAGACTGTGGGCTTGTTAATAAGTACAAGAAACGTGATGGACAAGAAACATGAGAAAACTCCAGAAAGTAAATGTTGTGAGGATTCATCTTCTTGAATGGTGATTCATGCATGCAATTCCCATGAGTATTACCAGGAGTTATGGATACAAATCCTAGCATATCAAGAGGGAATATAACCCCTAGTGGTTAGGAATTAAAAGCATTCCGAGGGGCGCAGAGTCTCATCTTAAGACACTGAGTCACTGTGTGCATCTAAATCCCCGTACACTGAGATGCGAATATGTTAGGATCACAGTAATAACAATGACTATGCAGCTTGTGCGGTGCTTTTGAAATTGGATGACACAGACACATCTTTCCAAATTAGCGATTTAAAATTGCAGGTGGCTGGCGCTTTCGGTTTTCATCCACCCTGTAAGCCTGGAGATAGTTTCACTAATATAGCACTTCCCAGATGTTTAGACCCCAGGTGTGCAACAGCATTCTTATTGATGAGATTTAAATTCTCTTTTTTTTTTTCGGTACTGCTTATGATAGGAGCAAAGATAACTGCATCAGGTCATATCTTTCATTATCACACAATCTTCCTTTCTTCCTTGCATTACTGACGATGCATTTAATTCTTTTTACAATGAATTTGTTGAGATTGTACCTATATTTGTGTGCAGCGTATGTGCTTACCTCGAACCACGACAGTAGCTTCCCTGTTCATTCATTTGTAAGCGCCGTCTCCAAGTGCACACTCGCAACTGCAGCCATTATTTTAACAGTGAGTGTTAAACTATAATTTTAATGATTTTATTTTTCAGTGCTCACGTACTTGTTAGGATTATTTCTTTCCGCTAGTTCTGCAAACCTTTGGATGTTATTACTGCACCACCAGACAGTGCATTTCAAAGTCTCATGGTTACTCTAGTTCCGATTCACATGGCTGAGGTTTACTTCAAGCCTCGTTTGCTTGTCTAATAGGGGACGGCAAGCAATACTTTGGTTGGAAGTTGGTCATCTGTTTCAGGTCACATATACACTGTGCAGGTACCTCCATCAGAACTAGTTGCCTTAATGCGTTATAAGTCAGTTAAGAAAGACAGGCACAATTTCCTTCAGTCCCACAACATCAGACGAATTATATCCTAAAACTATCTGCTCATCCCCTGCGACTCTAAAGGGAGTCCGGAATAACTGGCTCGGATGATAATGTGCACATGGTAGGTGTCTGCAGTCAGGTGAGATGACCCCTGCCTTGCGTGCCAAATACAGCCGTTTACAAAAACCTACTTGGAAGAGCCAAAACGCTGAAACTCACACAAAAGTGGCCACAGTCAATATATAAAGAAAGAAGCAAATTTCTTTCAAATCAACTTGTGCAATGCCTTTTGTGGTGTGTATCATTAACACACACCTTCAAGGGACTCATCAGATTTTTTCACGGATACCCAGGAAGAAGTCCTGAGGCTTTGCCATGTCAGGATGGTCTGAGGCACAGCTCAAAGCCATGTAGAGCTGGAACCTAGGTGATCCACAGGCTCAACCATTTCCAGTTTCTTTTGTCATCCCCATCAGCTGATTCATCTCTCTCACAATTTCTCCAAAGGGGAGAAGGGGCAGACATTTATTGAATCCACACATCAATAAATATTTTTCTGAGCTTTCTCCCAGAAGACTATCAACCTAAGGCCCTAAAGATGCAGTAATCTGCCCAAGAAAAACAACCCTCTGACAGCCAAAAATCTGGCAATCTTGTAGGAGCAAAAAATGTGCGCTGGAAGAGATTTTTCCCCCACATGCATATACACGAACACATCTACAACCCTAGAATTTCCCAAGCTGCTGCATTTTCTCTGAATTTTTAATGTATTCCAAAGCACTCTGAGATAATTCTAGGATTTTTAATTCAATTCTTGTAACTAAGAAAGTCAGACTGATATCCAAAAGTGCCTCATGGTTAACAGGTCCTCTACATTTATGCCAGCAGTTTGCGCCCGCAAATGATTTTTTTTGTACTATATGGACATTTATGGAGACCTGGGTAGTTGTCCATATTTTCCTTTAAGATATGCTTAGGTCCACCAACACTTGTGGTTTTGAGGCAAGAATCCCAGGGTGAAGTGCTGTGTCCTGTGCTATTCAATGTCATGCAGGACTCACCCAACTGTTGCCCCTGCTTTAAAACATCTGAGGCCCACAAACAAAAATAAAAGTATCCATTAGATGCTATAACATGAATTAAACAAGCAGGTACTTTCCATGATTTACTGTGCAACAAGCAGCAAAACAGATGGTTCCCTTCTAAAAGAACTGCAGGATAGCAGACCAGAGTACAACACCCTGAAAATGGAATAAAACCATCCCTAATCACTACCGAAGTGCTGAGTTTGCAGTAGATACCTCTCTTATCAAGACCTGTAGGTGGATTTGCTGATATGGGCAATTTCCCAGGTATTTACTTGCCAGCGGAAGAGGTCATCTAGGGGGGAAACTGTCTCCAAGAAGATGAAGAGCTGTGACCCAACAACTAAATAAGTGTAGGAAAAGGTCTGCCTATACAGCAAAATGTTAGTTATTATAATTTCCGAAAATGCCAGGGAGCTGGATTCAAAAGACTCTTCCAGCTGCATATCCCTATGTCTTACACAACACCTCCCACCCCTACCAGCTGTAACATGTGCCTTTATGAGAATAACCCCAAAGCGTCTTCATTAAGAGAACTATACTAGAAATAAGCACTATCAGTATTCAGATTTGCTATTAAGCCAACACATGCTGTATTTCAGAAAACAAAATACAATCTGTGGAGTACTATATTTTGTTTTTATTCCTCTTTCTGAATGAATTACCCTCCTAGCTATCCCACTGTCATTTTTACTGCCAAGGAGCAGCCTGAATTTGCATTTTCCTCAAACAAAACTGAACTGAACAAAAATTTCCTATGTAGCCTCTTGAAACATTGCGGTGAGTGAATTCACATTTGCTTTTTTTCAAGTACTGAAACTAGAAACTCGGCCTTGGGAGTGGGACTCAGCCACTTCTGGCAGCGAAGCACTGCTGGGTGACATCTGTCACCAGCCACCGCTGAGCTGAAATAGTCAGTACCTAGCAGCAAGTTGTGCATTAAACAAACAAACAAACAAAAAGCCTTCCAAGAATTCTCCAGAAGCAGTTTGAGGAATTGAATTTAATAAAATTCGATATGTTTTTCAGCCACTTCTCCATCAGAAAAATTTGCATGGAGTATCACGTGAATTGTGCACTGACCCCTGCACAGATTAGTTTGAATTGCAGTGTGAAAAATGTCAGGCAGTGATTCTGTCCAGTCTAATTGTGGTCTACAGCACTTGTCCAGACAGAGGATTTTAGGTGGTACTTTAATCTAGGGAAAATACCTGATAGAAACATGCAGCCTGCTCTACGTGACCCTGCTTTGGCAGGGGAGTTGGACTAGATGACAGAGGTCCCTTCCAACCCCGAACATTCTGTGATTCTGTGATTTTTAACTCCTAGAGAAAAATGTATGAAGAAGCAATGCCTTGTAAATTCAGCCAGAGAAATTCTAGAAATAAGGTAAACATTTATAATACTGAAAGTGATTAATTCTAGTGACAAACATCCAGCAAAATGAGGAACTATCTAGCTCTTGAACTCTCCAAATCAAGAAGGGACAGGACATTTTAACATCACAAAATGTTGAATGTTACACCGATTCTACATTAATAAAATGGTCTGGTCTGGGATGTGCAGTGTGTCAGGTGTAAGGACCACCCAGACTTCAGATGCTGACTCCGTGAAAGCAGAGCGGGGCACAGGGCACCATGACTGCCACATAAGGTGGACCAGTTTGTCCCAGAGTTCTAAAGCCTGGACCAAAGATTATTCAGGGAGTAGTCTTGTTCTTGGATGAATTTGAAACTATTTGGAAATTTTCTACAGCAGAAAGGCAGATGATAGATTAGGCAAGATGTGCTTCAGCATTTTCTATAGGTCCTGAGGGCCCCATGAATACATTTGTTTAAACATTTTGCCACTCAACCCTATGGGATTCAGCATATGTTGGTTCCCTTCTTGAGTCACCCTGGACCTATTATGGGGTCCCAAGCACGGTGGATCTCCCACTCTGTTCCCCTCTCCCCAAAACCCAAACCACTTGTCTATTTGAGCTGCAAGCTCTGGGGAACAGTGCTCTGACCCCTGCCTCCTTGTTGCAAAGTTTTTCCTAATAACACTCCCGACAGATGAGCGCATAAAAGAATTTCCATCACAGCTCTCTCTTTCATGTGCTCTAAATGCAAAAAAAAAGTGGGGAAGACTCTACTTTCTCCAGTTTGGATCCTGCTGCATCCCCAAAGTGAAGTTAAATACCTGATTAGAAGACAACAAAACACTTTTTGCATAGAACAAAAACCTAGCTGTATTTTATAAATGGTGTAACACTGCTGTGGGTGAGAAAGTATTGACATGAGTGTGTCAGGTTGAGGTTTAGAACATCATTATTTGCTCTTATTTACCAAATGTCTTACTCACCATATTATCTGCCTTTTCAGATGTGTGCTGCTTTTGATTTTTAATTGGTCTTATTTACCAAATGTCTTACTCATTAGACTATCTACTTTTTCAGATGTGTTTCCATTTTGATCTCACTGTGAAGCAAACCAACATATCAAAACAGTGACACACAAGGCTTTCTCAGCATCCTGGTGCTCTTGATGCAGTGTCCAGCACCTCTGCATAGCACCCTGAAGGTTGAGCAAATGGCCCTTTCTCCTTTCCATGGTCTGAAATTCAACTTTGCCATCTCCCTATTCAGCACACAGGAAGATTAATAAGGCATTGACCATGATGGGGGCTGAGCTAGAGATACTAAAGATTGTGTCTCCTCCACAGCTTGCTGACCTGTCTTTCTGCCTTTGGTTTTCGTGTACTGCTTGGACTGATTTATCTCCCTTTTAAAGGAACAACTTTACCACCTGAAATGGTTTGTAATAGTGCACTTCATTTCTTTTCTCAAGGCTAATTGCTGTGGCAAGCTGGTCTCATTCCCCAGATATCTGAAGCAAGTAGTCAAGAGCAGCTCGATATTCAGAGCAACAGAAGCCCCTGGGGGTATTTAATCACTTAATGCTAAATATGTTCCTAACTCTTCTACTGGAGGGGACTCGAGAAGCTGCTCACCACTGTCAGGGTCTTTTTGTGGTGCTGCTAAAAAGCGGCTCAAGCACCCCACAGAAGACAAGGCAGCCCTTCACGGGCTGGGTGTTAATGTGGGGGTCCACATAGGCAGGGGCTGTCTCTGGCGACGGATACCCCTCCTCATCATCACAGGAACCCAACACGATATTCCCAAGCAATTCCCACCTGGGGTGTGATACCTCTCACAGTCTCCCACCAGACTGGCACACCATGGTGCACACCCTGCAGACCTCAGCTCGGCATGCCAGTACTGGCAAGGAGTCAGCAAGAAGGGGCAAAATTGCATCTGTCATGGGGTTTTTCATATTTAACCTCATCTTCATGAGCATTCTTCACCTCTCAGTGGCTTTGCATTTGCAATTAAAGCCCCTGAAGGTAGGAACAAAAAAGGCAACTTTTGTCTGAAGAACAGTTAGCTCAGCACGATAGATTGGAGGTTGGATTTATTGTTTCCTTATACAATAATATAAATATTTTGCTGAATAAAACCCAGCTGTTTGCACTGACTGCTTAAGAACTCTCTAACATTTAATCTGAAAACATCTCCAAATGACAGTTTGCCCCAGACCTTCTGGTAGCTGAAAATCTAGAGCACAAAGGATGTAGTTTTCTAAAAAATACAGCTCCATGCATTCTTGGAGAAAGCAAATAAATTTATCAAAAATATCTAACAATTAAAAACTCTGGAGAAATTAGCAATAATTATAGACTGTCTTGATCAGAGTTTTTTTGCTATATTTGTATAGATCTCAATGCATTATGAGCCTCTTCACAGTTTGAGATGTCTGGAACCAGGAAAAAAGTATTAGCAAATTATAAACATCTTTAACATTATTAACAAACCCCCTCTCCTTCCATATGCAAGTCAATGTAACAACAAAGAAAGGAAAAACTGTGGTAGCAAATATCAGTAGTCTGTCCTTCAGGATGCTTCAAATGGTTCTGTTTTTCTAAAAGTTGGATTCATTTATAGCTTGCAACAGGCAGCCTGAATTTTAATGCATTTTACCCTCTTATTGTTTTGTCTAATAAAAATGTCCTTAGCTCATGACAAACACAATGATGAAAACTGATGGCTTGATATGCAAACTTTGACCCACAGCGATAGCCTACTATGTCACCAGCCGGGAAAATTCCAGGCAAAAACATTTTTGACAATAAGCAATAAAGGAACAGCATTCCAGGGAGGAACTCACACTTGAGGCTGACAACTAGGCGAGAGATTAAAAAGGAGAGAGAGTGAATTTTAATGACCTGGAATGCTCTGGAAGATACGTGTGGTGCAAGCATCAAAAAATTACAACAAAGAATGCAAACACGATGGGGTCCAAATGCTCATGAAACTCTAAAGGTCTAAAAAAAAAAGAAGAAATGAAGTAATATTATATTTGTTCCTTCGTTGCATACAGTAATTTTAAATATGTCTTTACCAAATTTGAGATGGAAGTCTGTGGCTGATCTTCCATCTGTTTTCTGTCACTTATGAACTTATCTGGGAGGATGACTTCTGCCTAGTTATCCTCTCAAACTAACTCCCTCTCTCACCTTGACACCATCGGAGCTATATCTGTTCCCCTTGTGCATTTAGACTGCCCATGCCCACTATCGAAACTGGCAGTGCGGGTGCTGACCTCAAATCCTGTCCCTTAGTTCCACAAAGTGCAACTGAAGTATAAGAGCATTTTGGGGTTGGGTGGCAAGGCAGAAGCTGCAGCGAGGGGCGACCAGCTGAAACACCACCTTTACCTGGAAGAGCACGGAGGTCTCTTTCACATTAATGTGTAAATGAGTGACCGAATAGGGCGGGTCAAGGCACACCTAGCTCAGCATCCCCTTGCTCATGTGGCCAGTACCAGATGCCTGATGGAAAAAGGGGAAGAGAACAAGCACACCACTGTGTTTCCCTTGGCATGTCCAGAAGTTGTACCTTGGAGGGTCACAGCCGTACTGGACTTTTGTCCCATGAATTCGCCTTATCCCTTATCAGAATCTTCATAGATTGAATGTCAACTTCATAAACTTCATAGACTGATGTTCAACTTGAACATGGTTTCTTGCACCTACTAAGCCACCTGTCTCGAGAAAGATAATGTCTTTCACCCAAAGACAAGAAGATGACAATCTTTTCAAGTCAGGACTCAGAAGGAGCCCACCTGACCTCCAGCTGAACTGGTGCAAAGATCCCTGGGTTAGTGGCCAGGGTCCCCATCCAGCTTGTGCTCTGATTGAAGAGCAGTCTAGAGGACATACACATGCACCTACAGATGAATACATTCTGGACTTGTCAAATCAGGACCCATGTGCACACCTCAGTTAAAGGGGATGTCTCAACTAATACTCCTCTAATCCTCCTTTTCTAAAAACCCAGCTCTGCCTGCAATTCAGACCAGAAGCTGAAGGTGTTTTGCAGGGCTGAAGACTGATGAGGCTGTTATTACAATTAAAAGCACCAGGACTCAGACACTTCAGCGAGGGCACCACTAGTTTGCCCAAAAGCTCTAGATATATTAGTAAGGTTTCTTGTGGACATTTGACCATGAAGGTGTTTGGCTTTTCTTCCCTCTACAAACTTCTGCAGTCCCTAGGCACTAGCATTTACTGAACTCTCTTTTCTTCGAAGGAAAAAAAAAGAGAAAAATTGTACAAAAAAAATAAATCCTACTTTGTTCTGGATAAAACTAGGTCAGCATTTTCCATCCTCACTGTCAGTTTTCTGCAGTGTGTTTTGTACAAAACATCGTCATTCCAGCAAAAGGTATTTATGAATTGAGCTTTGACAAAACAATTTTTTTTTTTTCCAGAAAGGCTTTGGCATCTGTCACCACCAGGAAATATTTAAGACCTTGGTAGAATTTTCATCTCTCACAATGACTTGGCCTATATTGACCAGATCTAACAGATCTGATGTTTTAAAACCGCTTGTGCAGTAAAGCACTATAAATTGCAGCTGTCTAGAAATCCCCCTCCTCCAAGGAAAATTTTCAGTGGAAAAGGTATAAAAGTTTCCAGGATTTCTTTTCACCCGGCACCCCCAAAACCCCCCAGTTCTCTTGAATCAGAGGCAAGAAAATAGTACCACGAGGGAGCTGTAGCATGCCAAAAATAGACCCCATGGGACAAGGAGGATGCCAAGAACACAGACTACTGTGGGCAGGGGGCATGACAGAGGTTTTGCTGAAAGAAATGAGAGAGTATTTTCGCCAGAAATGGAGAACAAAGACAACTTTTCTCATTTCTTCGTAATTTGCAACCAGCTGGTAAACCATGACCCTTTTCCGCACACTTTTCAGTGCAATTGCACACAGGAAAAAATAATACTTGAAATTTAAAAATAAAGAGAAAAATATCTGTAATTTTCTTGCCATCTCTTTCAGCCTGCACATAATCCGGACTAGTTAAGGCTTATCGTGCACACACAGAGTATTCACTTCGGGGCATTTACTCCATTGTGGTGACACATTACCCACTGCAAAGGCAATGTCTCCACTTACCCCACTTTTCCCTCTCCATTAGAAATATGCTGTGTCCGTAGCAATCCTGGAGACCCTTACCTGTTCGATGAAAGTGGATTTGCAGCTATGAGATGCAGCTGGGGTAGACACTTATCTTCAGCTCTTCAGTCTGATCATCCCTTAAAAACAAAGATATAAGGGAGTCATCCACTGTTGATACATAGAGCAAGCACAGAAGATCTACATCAGGCACAGAGACAAATGAAAAATGGACTGAATGGCCTGGACCTTACTAGCATCCCTACACCCCACTCATAAAAGCGGAGTACAGGACTGATCAGCAAGGTGGGAAGAGTTGGAAGGCAGAGACATGCACAAGAGACAGAAGCATAGAGTACTGCACTGGCAAAAACAAGAGATGGATGAAGCACCATAGGGCTGAATTCAGTGGGTTTATACGGTAGTGGAGACCCAATCCATAGAAACATTGAAGGTCAGGTTGAATGGGGCACTGAGCAACCCGATCTAGTTACAGATGTCCCTGTTCACTGCAGGGGGGTTGGGCTAGATGACCTCTAAATGTCCATTCCAAACCAAATCTATGATTCTACGATTCTATAAGGCACCACAATCCGCTCTGCATGTTCACTGAGGTTCTTGCTCTTGGATAGAGTCAGAGGAGAAGACAGAATAAGACCTTAGATGGAGAGAGGCAGGAAAGGCAGAGGGGAGTTCAGCCCATCGCACAGCTTCGGAGACTAGGTGGGAGCCTAGACACAGCCATAAACTAGTTAATCGCAAAAGCTTCATCTGAACTGTCCTAAACCAAACATGCCACCAGAAATCATTCCTGCAGCCCTGTAATAGCTCAGCGTTGCTCACAATAGCCACAGCATGTCCAGCAGAACAGCGAGGTTAGTCAGTAAATCAATATTATGTCAAATCCCAAAGTCAATCTGAGTCTGATTCATCTCGAAAACACAGCTTCCATGTCTTCAAACACAGCCAAATTCTTTACAGGAGAAAAGTCTCTGCTTCCCTGGGTCTTGTGAACAAGTAAATAAATCTAGCAAAATCCAAACACAATTTGGCAGGATATAATACTTGTTGGAGATAATCCTACCTGCTGAAATTTCCTTTTAACCTCAGTGAAGTCTCCAGTAGATGCTAAGTATAATCAGGACAGATACCAATTCTCTCCCACTGGAAAGCAGAGCGAAGAGTCTTCAAAATATTATTCTTTCATGTCAGAGGACGGCAGCAAAGGAAAAGTTCTAGAAATAGTTACTTTGGGCAATTTTGTCCTGAAAAATAGGCTGTGTGATTTTGGCTGCGATAGGACCCACAGGATAACACCACCACAATTCAGCCCATGTTTTTCAGGCAATGGAAAACCAGGGTGTTCCCAGGTAGGGGAACTACAGATTCCCACAGTAGGAATTCATCTGGTTTCTTCTGAACCCGCGGTGAGTTGGGAAGGACCATGGCAAAGCTGTTGTCAACGTTTTTTTACCAGTTGAAATCCCCTCACTATTACTTCTGCATTGCCACTCAGGTCGAAAATGGCTCTCAGGAACTACAGGACAGGAATGAATGTTGTGGTAATCTAAAGATACATTTTACAAATAGATTGTCCCGAGACTCCACAAAGAAGTTTTCTGGAAATTCCCATTATGTCACGTGAAGCGTTTATCCAACTTCAGTTAAAGCTCTGATCATACATTAGTTGTAAAATTCACTGCAAAACAGCATGACTTCCCTGATGATTAAAGGAGAGATATCGCTATTATTAATTATCATTTGTAGCATGGAAGGCTGCAGTGAGATTCCCCCTACAGAGGTAGGTGCTGTGTATACCCTCCTGAAGAAGCATCCTTGGCCATGGAGAACTTAGATATCTAAACAGACAGTGCAGACAAAAGAACTACCATTATCTTGCTTTTCCAGATGGGGAACTGAGGCACAGAGAGATTAAGTGAGTTGCCAACATCTGTGGAAGAATGGAGGATTAAACCTTGATCTCCTGAGTCCAAGTCTGGTGTTCAGTCACTGGACCAGCCTTCCTGCTCCTGCTAATGTGTTCTTGCTATCATCTGCTCAGTGTTTTTTCCTACCCATTTCTACCTAATCCTTTTTCAAGGTAGCCCTTCAGGGACTGTTACTTACGTGGGTCAGGGCTTGAAACAGCCATGCCAAAGAGGGACACACTGTTTTGTCCTTCGGGCACCACTGGCTCGGCTGGCAGGTGCCACTGCTGGGTGGCATCGCAGGAGCAAGGACTTGCAAAGTCATTTCTAGTTCAAGGCAGAAAAACGTGTTACAAAATCGCTGGGCAGCAGGGAAAGAGGAGGCTGCTTGCTGTGACTCTTTTTGCCTCTGCAGTTCCCATCCTAACAAGGCCAAAAGAGTGTGTTCACCTAGGAAGACGGCTTGTAAGACGGGGCTGTAAGACAAGAAGAAAAAATCTTGAAAGACGTATATTGGATGGATCCCTGGATTCTGTCAGCATTTATTTCTTGCACTGCAATACCACCTGCAGGCCCCAGTCCGGGCTGGGTGCTGCAGAGAAAAGAAGGTCTTAAACCCAAGGGGACAGGTCCCGGCACTCAGCCTGCCTGGGAGCCTTTCTGATTGCTAGGGAGGGCTCAGATGATGCTCTCCACACACCGTCAGGCAGGCGTGCCCCACGCTGCGTCGCTGCACGCATTGTCCAAACCGGGTCCCCTCAACCTAAACTTTGCCTTGAAAAAAAACCTGCACGGAGAAGGGCTGCAATGAAAATAAGCCTCGAAACAGTCTTTGAGGTGGAAAGCTGCCAGTCCTCCCAAAGAACCGAGCAACAATGGTGTTTCCCGCGCTGTTTGTGAAGGGTCAAAGCTTTGTCCTCTGCTGGCAAGCGACGGGTTGGCATGCGGACCCCAAGCGGGGTTGCCCCGCTCCCCCAGCCCGTGCCAAAACGGGGGGCGAGGGTGGAGGGTGCCACCGCCAGGCCCTCGCCTCAACGCCTGTCACCCCGATTGCGGTGGGCGAGAGATCACAGGCGAGCAGCGGTATCTGCTCAAGAGACATCAGACGGCGTCGGAGCAAGGGTAATCCATTTATTTTTAGAGAAGTTTTTCCACTCAGAGATCATACACACTGCAGATCACAGAAACACATGCAAGCATGAAATTTAATTTTTAAGAATTCTTTTCCTGGGGCTTCGATGTATAGCAGCAGTGAATGGGAAAAACTATAATCATGACAAGACAATTACAGAGGGTTTTTTTGCTAAGCATGAAACTTTGAAAAAAATGTTCAGGGAAAAAGGGAGGAAAAAGAAAAAAAACACTAGAGAAGTCATTTTTGTCCAGTTGTCTTGTTCCACTGAAGCAGAATTAGACATCACATCACGTAAGTGACTTTTTAAATAATAATCGGCTTTAAAGTACCCAAGAAGAAAAAAAAAATGTTTGAGTTTGAGCTACTTTTCCTGGTTTGGCTCTTACAGTGACACAGTGTGTATGCGAATGTGAAAACTGTCCGCAACCTCCTAAAAGCTGCAAAACACACACACTTGTGCTTTTAGCATGAAAGGACTGGGAGCCACACATTAGGATTTGCAGGATTATGGTGAGAAAGCAGGAATGATAACTTTGATGTTCTTTAAAAAAAAAAATGGTGAAAAGACAGAAAACCGCAAGTGGTTTTTCTCGTCTTGGCAAAGCCCCCCCCAGGAAAGAGCTAGCATGGAAAATGAATCCCCTCTCATCTCCCAGAGAGACGATTCCTCCCCTTCCAGCCTATGTTCACCGAGATGGCTGTGCGGGGAGCTCAGACGCTGTGTGCCTGAGCCCTGCTGAGCCTGTGGATAAGCAGAGAGGTGAGTTCCTACAACAGGTAGCTACGTCAAACTTCTTTGGTAGCAAATATTCCCTGCAAAATAAACACCTATTGTAGATCCAGAAACATAAAGCAGAACCAATTTCCTATCAGTGAGAAATGCATGATTGTCACCTCCATGGTCACATAGGTGGGAATTTTAACCCTGGGGAAGGTTACCCACTTGCTTCTCATTAGAGCCAGTCCTTTCTTGGCGTAGGTCTCTTCTGACGTAGCAACAGCTTCTTAGAGGCTTTCAAAACCACCCTATTCATAACCGCAGCATCCCAGTGGCTTTCTGGAAGAAACTGAGAGTCTGGTGCAAAACCAGCCCATTGATTCAATTAACAGCAGAGGGAATCCACATGTTTAAAAATTGCTCTGAAACTTTTCAGCTGTCCTTATTCAAGAGACTGGGGTTTTAGCGCTGAAGTAGAAGGGTGTAAAGCAGAAAGTCAAAGAGGGTTTACCTCAATTTTGTAGCATTACAGCATCCCTTTGGGTCTCTCGTCCCTGCGTCAGGCAACGCTCAGCCGCGATCAAAGGTGGGAGCACCACGCTCAGCTCCTGCAGGTCTAGAGACAACACTGCAAAATAATTTGTCAAATTGTCAAAACTTAACAGACAAGGTAAAGGAGCAGACCAGGGAAATTTGGATAGACTGTGCCTTCACCCAGTCCTAATCTCACCACTGGAGGCTGCAAACATGATGGGTAAAGTGACAGTCTGGCTACAAATCTGTCTGGCAGCTTCATTAGACATCTTTCGCCTGACTGATTAAACTGCATTTAAGACCCACTTTCATTTTTTCAAGTCTTTTGTTTAAATTAAAAGGTCATGTTTTCAAGCGAGTGATCCGCTGCCCTCTCCAGTCTCCTGCCACAATACAGTTACATTAGTACTAGTGTTGCACAAAGCGCTGTGAATAAGATCCACAGACACCAACAAATGTCGCAGCCAGCGGAGGTTACAGAAAGGGGTTTTTGTCTGATCGTTATATGCCACAGCAGGGATACGAGCTTGAAAAGTCCCCCAGCCTCAAACTTGGACTATTTCTGCTGTGCACCGGGGGACCTGCAAAGGGGCCTTGCTACTTTCACAAATTTATTAAAGCAGCCGGGTTTGCCCGGTGCATCTCATTCCACCTTGTTCTTTGCTGCTGCCTCGCCATTCAGGAACTGAAAGGGATTTTTGGTGGTTAGACAAAAAAAAAACCCACAACCAGGACCTGGGGTTTGGGGTCTAATGCTGCCAAGTGCTGAGTGCCATCTGTTCCCACTGGCTCCGAGCAGCCGCGGGGCTGCTCCGGAGCTCACGGGATGGGGTCCCAGCGCGGCGGGGCCCGACGGAGCGGGGCAGCTCTCCAGAAGATGTAACATGGCGTATTGGGAGCGCTCCCAGTTTACACCTCCGCGTCTCTGGCCCGCAGACAGGCTGCACTTAACCTGCTGCCCTGCAGCCAAGTGCTTCTCTGAGCTCTCAGAAAACAGCAAGTGCACTGCAAGCTGCATTTGAGACTTATGTATGCTTTATTTCTTGTTAAATCTGGAGAGGGAGTCCCTTATTATCTCTGCTGGGTGGTGACGATGCACTGAGCACCACAGTTTCTTATGCCATGCTGATGCCACTGACGCTGGTCTGAGAAGCTCCTCCAGTCCCCCTCATGCTTTTCCATAGGGTTTTGCGTGGCGGAGGGGAGCACAGAGATGGATCGGAGGGTCAAGATATGGAGCAGCCACTCGCGAGGAGGGTGATGGCTGAGCTGTCTGCTCCTCTCAGGTGAAAGGCAGAACTCCAGGAAACTGAGCAAAATGACTGAAAGCCAAATGCCAGGTCACTGCTTTGGGGGGGGTCCTTGCTTCCTGCTGGCAAGTTTAACTTCAGCACGAAGGAGTCAGTTCAGTGCCTTACATGAGAGCCCACCTTACAGCAAGGGGATTGACTAAATTTTTACTACGTAAGACGAGCCTGCCACAATCATCTATAAGATGACTGTACTCTGCCCAGTGACTGGTTGTGTCCTGTTGAATTACCTAAACTGCAGTTCTGTTAACTGAGAATATTGTAAATGTGACTTAACAAACTGAAATGTAGCTTATATTGAAAGTTTCGTTGTGTCTTGTGTCCAACATGCTTCCTGCCAAGCCTTTTTTTATAAATCATATCACGTTGGAAATTTGGCTACAAAATTGTAGAAAAAAATGTATGTGGTATAGAGTTACTTCCCTCTGTTTTCAGGTACAAATAAACCCTCGATAACCACTGAGGTTCTTCAGAAGTGGTGGTGCCATCAGAACCTCCCAGAAATAGGGTTTCCTATGGATTGCAATGGTATTCCATCTACAGCATGCACAGGAACATACTGATATTGGAAACACGACCCTGACTGTCTGCTGCATTTTTCACTTATTGCGGGGGTCAGAGACTGGTTAGGTATAACATCTACAGTATTGCTCTAAAATCAAGATGGCCTTTCTGACCCACCGGCATGGAAGTTGGTGAAATCCTATAGTGCAACCTTTGCTTTGGCCTACACTTCTCTAATTGATGTGCCTAAGATCCACATCCAGGTATTGACAGGAGAATGGGCCCTTTAGCATTTAAAAGCAAATCCCTGACATTTCTATCTCATACAGTAAGTCCAATTATCCTCCTTTTGCTTTGTTCCCCAGTCAGAAGTCTGAAACGCAGAAGAAAATCCAGAATACATAGTAAAATATTCCAAGTTCTGTGGACTGCTGTAAATAAGAGCAGCAAATATGATCCAGCAACAAGTAAGACAATTTTGGACACCAACAAGGCTAAAGCAGTGTTTCAGGCTTTTCTGAATGGCCCTGCTTTTGTAAAGCCAGAGGACATTTTGCCGTTGAGTGTTCATTTATAAAAATGAAATATAGTAATCTTTCTTTCCCGATACCTAAAAGAAATGCTTCTGAATGACCCTTTCCTTTTCTTCACATGGGCTATGTTTTTTTCACAACTAGATGACTATGAATAGGCACTACCATTCCAGTAAGCCGTCAGCTTGCGCTGCCAACCATTATATCAGTTATCCAGGCCCTTACGTGTCATTTAATACCTACTTTCGTAGAGGGGGAGATGAAAAGAGTGACTACAATAAGATGCAGTTAATTATGGATATGTTTAGAAACAGTCTAATGAATAATAAACAATGTTTTATATCCTTCGTCTATGACACAGTGGCAAATAATTAAGAATCAAAAGAATTCAAAGCATTAGGTAACAATCAGAAAACTTGTGCAAGATTTTATTCTGCTCAAGTTTAATTGGTTCATTGTTCCCATGAACTATAAACCACGGGGTTGATAGCAGTGCAAAGTTTACTTCTATAAAGGAAGATTAACATATTCGGGAACTTTACCCTAATCCTTGTTTTGCGTTAACTCAAGCAGATTGGATTAGTAATTCTTACCTACCACCCACTAGAAGAAAACGGGCTTCTTTTCTCAGACAACTGGCTGCATTGTACCTTCATGTGCATTATCTGCACTGAAAGCGTTCTGCAGAAAGAAATAATGTGAAGTGAAAGGGAAAAGAGTTTTACACTGTGATGGCAACAAACAACTGCTGACGTTGCAGAGTCTGAACTCTACTGAAAGGCCAGACCTGTTCCTCACCAGTTCACGTGCTCTTATTTCAGGCAAAATGAGAATAAATCTTCCCCGAAGTCCTCATTCAGGAAAACTATGAAAACAAAGAGAAGTTGTTTTACTAATTCTGATTTGGAGAGCTGTGGGGTGCGCTGGCAGCAGCCCAGAGAGGGAGCAGAGACGTTTTGTGGTTCAGCTCCGCTGAGTGTTGGCTGCTAACGCAGGCATTGCAAACCCGCCGGCCTCCCGTGAGCTCAGCCCTGCAGGGACGCGGGCAGCCGCTGTGGGAAGCATCCCATCCTGGTGGTCCTTCTGGCTTGTGGACGCGCAGCAGTGCGGAGCAACCATGAGTACTGGTGTAACCCTGATTCCACAGGAATACTCCGCTGAAGAGTTAGATCCAACAAGTGTCTCCCATCCAGCTGAAATCCCATTTTCAATAATTTCCTGAACAAAGCCAGGTCTTGCTTTTACTGAACTCAGCACCACATCTTCACCCCAGGAAACAGGCTGCAGTTACTTGCTCTTTGTGCAATTACTTCTCTACTGTTTTTTTTCCCCTTCGGAGTCCATAGCCCAGACCCTCCTGCTCGCTTTCCATGCACAGGAGCTATCCCTTTACTCCAAGAGGAGCAGGACAAGATCCCAATGAGAGATAAATGCCTGCATTGACATGAGGACCAGCACAAGACCTTGGTACCATGCAGGTTTCTGTGAAGCTCGGTAAGTCCCGAGCGTGTTCCAGATGTTTCACTGGGGAAAAATTCCTTTCTTGCATATACAGACACACTTAGCCAGACCTTTTCTACCATTCACCAACAAGTTATATCAGGAAATTTGAGGCAACTTTGAATAAGCAGAATCAAACTCTATTGCACAATATTTATGAGCAATATGATGTCCCGGGTGAAATCGGCAGCTCCACAGATCATATGTAGTGGACCAAACTATTCAGGGCCGTGAAGAGCCCAACACAAGTGATGGTTTCTGTCCAAGCTCCATTCAACCACAAAACTGTGAAACTCTCACAAAATGTGGCAGCAGCACATAGAAGGAAATGCCAAGGTTGAGAAAGGCAACTCTTTGCTCTCTTGTTGGTGTTGGTTGCCTCTGCACTTCAAGAGAGCTGATGGTCTACCCATAATGATGGATGAAAAATAATTATTGTTTGGGTGGTTTCTGTTTTGTGATATTAGGCAATGATTGTAACTCGAGATAGCTTTAAAAATATTCAGTTGCCAGGAGGACCACAGGAGGTAAAGGGCTAGCAAACATATGTGCCCTAACTGTTGAAAAGCATTTGGTACAAGCACAACCACCATAATGAGTTTTGTGCTAAACTACAGTGAGCAACAACAGGGATTTCACGGGTGAAGAGCGATGACACCTACTAGCTGTATGTGAAGGAGCCAACTGGCTAAATGACAACCCATTTTAACATGGATTTCTAACTGGACCTCACTGGAAGTCCCATTTTGATTGGGATGAAAGAGACCCCCTTGAAGAAGCTCCATCTATTTCCCCCTCATTCCAGCCCAGTGTTGTCTCATGTGGTCCAGTACTGACTCTTCCATTAAGCCAAACTGGATGTTTTGGAAGGCGGAAGCAGCCCACCATAAAGAGACTTAAAGAGGCAATACAGTTGTCTGAGGTGCCTTGTTTTAGTATCTCAAGGGTGAAAGAAAAAGCTGCCCCTACTCCCCTCAGACTAATAACAAGAGCAAGAGACACATGAGATTAAGACCTAACATTTCCTGGCTGCATGAAGCAGACAAGAAATTCCTTACAAGTTAATTTACTGTCCCAAAGGAGGTGGGGGCTGTGTGCCTGTGTCTGCCCCATCCATGAGCCACAATCCCTGTTCACCGGTCCAGCTGCCTGCAGAGTGTTCACCCTCAGCCATCCCTCATTTTGCTACAGAAAATACAAATTTTGGGATGCAATGTATATGCAATGGCTCCCACAGCAGGATCCTGACCTTGTATAGACCTGCTCAGTACAATTTTGAAGCTCGTTAGCTTATAGCCAGATTTTTGTAGAGAGTTACTTCCCAGTGTCCAGAGAATGGCAAGAAACCCCTGGGATGCCTCAAGGGTCACACAGAACTTGAAACAACCCTGTGCATTTCCCAGGGGAAATTTTTGGGCTTTCAGGAACAGATACGTGAACTAATTTTAAGCTTTGTGTTGCTATCACTTGAAACGTTTCTCCTCCCAGGAAAACTGCTCTTCTGCCATATCAATAAAAGGAAAATGAGGAGTGGATCAATAAATTACTCAGATGTTTTGTACTAACTGTTATGAGAGCTGCCAGTATGAAATTTCCACCTTCTTCCTTTTTCATGATTTTCCACCAAGCTGTGCAAAACACACTGCATATCACTTACTGTTTGGGATTTTATGAAGAAAAAAAATAAATAGAACCTCCAAGTACTAATTTCAAACTGTTGTAGTGAACTCTCCCTTTTTTATTACACAATAGAGCCTTTTGTCCTCAGTTTTCCATCTGTTTGCTAAGCATTTTTCACTTGAAGACTCAATTAGGACAAAAAAACCCCAGACAATCATTCAATTCAAAAATTAATTTGGAGATCAAGGGACTGACTTAGGCCTATACCAGTGACTAAAAGCGATTCAGGCTTTGTCACATGATCCAAGAGAACTGAGCAACAACAGTTTAGCTGCTTTAATCCTGCTTAATTTGAGTGCAAAGAAATTCACATGTGCTACTAAGAACATTTTGCGAGTACACTGTGTCCATTTGTCTGGGTCCCCACATCCAAAGACTTTGTTTCATTGAGAGCTCCTGACATCCTTGATTAATCACCCCCGTGCAGACAAATGAAATGCATAATTTTGCAGAGGTAGTGAGTGACCTGCTCAGAAAATGCCCTGCCGAGGAAGAGGTGGTTCCAGATAACACATTTTACAATCAGAAGTGACAGCAAAACCGGCACCTTTACGGGTTTTGGCAGTGAAGTAGGTCCCACTGTGCCTGGGGCTGTATAAAAAGAGATGCCACCAGTGACCCAAAGAGTATATTTAAAGAAATAATACAGCTATGTCATTGTAGGTCTTAGCAACACATGCATCACTAGTTTTATAACTTTTTACACATTTAGCACATGCTATAGGGTCATTAGCAGCGAAAGGCTACCCCCCAGCAGCTATCACCACCATGGTCCCAGGGACAAGCGCCTGGGAATCAGCCCACCTGGAGCTTGGCTACAGCCTATTTCAGTGGAGACGGCCAAGCAAATTTTCATCAGGTGAAGGAAAACTTGCAAAAATCTGATCCAGCAAACACACGTGCACATATGTCTACTTTCCCTCTCTAATGCCTTGTGCATTTGCGGGTTTTGGAAGAACTCAATTTAAGTCAGTTGTGAAATTTCCAAGGAAAAAAAATGTAATCCCTTATAGTAAATGTGCTGTGATTGTTCTGGGTTCACCCTGCCGCTCCCCCTTGACTGATCTCATGGTGAGACAACCTAATCTGAGAGATCACAAAGCTGAAACTGGCCATGCTTGCTTTTCTTACTCCCTCTAACAAAGCAAGTGGCAGTGGAGAAGACTTGGACTGCTTTATCCAAGCAAGGGGCCACGCTCATCTCTGGATGTAGCAGTTTCCTCCGTTTGGTTGCTGGCTACCCAGTTCACATAAACGCCTTTCCTGGACACAGAGAGGTCTCCCTGCAGGAAACCTCCCTTCCCAGGAGTCAGCTTTCTGAAAACGTCTTGGCTTTGCCCTCTGCCTACAAGAGAAGTGTAACATGAAGATGTAACACCTTTTCTTCATCCCCTCCAATCCCTAGATGTCTGAGGAGTCCCTAGGACTTGCATGGGCTGGGTGGCAGCCCCACTGCTTAATGTGGAGAGGACAAAATCATAACTCTTCAGCTGAGAAAAGTGTGCTGAGGCAAGGGGATGAAAACAGGGCGAGGAACCCAAAGAAAACTCCCAGGCAGCAGCCCTGAGCAAGGTAGGACAAGATGGCTCTGCGCTCCAAGGCACACATTGCTCCGTCCTTGCTGTCCTATGGGGACCTGAAGTCCCCAAGCCCACATTTCTAGGTTTGAAACTTGTGCGTCTCTGAACGGCCCGATTTTCCATGAAATGTGCAGGTGCAGATGGAGTCCCACCACCAGCTGTTGCACAGCAAGCATCATAGGGAGGTTTAGCTGGGATTTGGCATGGAGAAGTCTAAAGGGCCTCTTTGTCCTCACCTTTGCCTTAATTTACAGGTACATCAAGATCCGTGGTTAGCTGATGTTTTTGGAAAAAGCGCCCAAACACAGCCATTTGCGGGAATCAGTTTGTTTAGATGACAACCCTTCAAAATGTAGGAAAGTCGATTAAAGAAACAACCAAACAAAAGCCACAATGACAACAATCCTGTGGCTCTGTTAAAGAAAGAAGGCATACAGCAAGGTCTGTGCCAGAAAAACCAACCAATTCAGCATCAAAGAGAGATGAAATAACAAGCAAAGCTTGCCCTCCTCCCCTTACGTGCTCGGAGTATTTTATCTAGTCCGAGTGGCGGTGCTGGCGTGGCGCCAGGGATCTCGCTGATGGATCCAAGCGGTGCTGATTAAGAAACGTAACCAAAGTAATTAATGATGGGGGAGGACTGACTCCCGGTGCTCACGGTGGAGCTGGGATCTGACTCGTTCTTTGCAACAGTTAACCCCAGAAGGAGTCAATTAGAGCAGGACTTCCCAACCTTTTGCAACAGACGCTCTCACTTTCAATTAAAATGGCTCGCTAGGAACCCAGAGCAGCAAGTCTGAGTCAGCAGGCTGCACAGAGCATGAGACTTCCCGTGCCTTTGTAGTTTCTGCCTGTATTTCTCTACCATGCCAGTTTTTAATTTGCAAAAATATTGTCTGGATTTCACCCAGGATTTCAGATGGGTTTCAGCACTCTCCGTGCTCTGTCCAATATTCTGGACAAGTTCCATCCGCTCCAGTATTAGCAGTGGTACTTGGTCTGATTTTCAGGATGGCACTTGGTTCTCCTTGTATTTAGGTCACTGCTATCAAGAAGGTCCACATACATTAACGCTGGGTCAATATTCTGGACCGCTGCAGGGCTGTAGATGCTCAGTTCTGCTTTCTGGACGGGTGCAGGCTTGTCCATCCTCAGCTCATAACACAGGGTGGGTTTTGGGGTGAGGAAGTTGATTTCAGCCTCCTAGGTTCATTATCATTTTTGTTCAGGTATTCTGGTTAAATTCAGTAATGGCTCTAGCTGGTTTCCCTCAATATACAGCAAAGGCATGAGCTAGGAAATCTAGGCTGAAAAGCAAACTTCATCTGTTCTCTCTTGCATACTTGCATCAAAATAATAATGTATGAGAGAATTGCAAAGGAAACTGAGTTTTTATAAGTTTTTCAATTTATTTTATGGGTTTTTTTTTGTTTCTTGGTGTTACTGAGCAAGTCTCAATTCCCCCCCAGCAAGTCCAAAAGACTCAGGATCTTCTGACCCTTCCTGGTTGGCCCTACTGGCTCTGCTGATGGGCCATCATGGATTTACCCCTTGTTTTCCCTTACTTTCCCCTTGAACTTCCAGACTATCCACCTCCTGTTTTAGGGACAATATGCAGAATTCATTATGAGATGACACTGAAACCAGGCACAGGTTTAAAATAAAGGCTGATTTACTGCACACTGGGGACTGGACCTCTACTTCTGTCCTTCAAGTTCCTATTGCCATTCATGTTGAAGTCTGCAGGCAGCTTCCACACAGGCAAACGCTCCACTGGCTTGCAAGGAATCTCTGGACTCTTTCCTTCACAAGTAGCACTTGGTTTAATTTAGCTTTGATTTATGATCACATAGAAAGACTGCACTGTGCTGAGCATCAGCATCGTAGCAGAGAGCTAAGATCTTAAGCTTTACCCTCCTTTTCCATCCAGACATGACCACCCTAAACCCCCAAATTATTGAATATTTACCCCATTGCTGAAGACACTCACATATTTAGTCTCCTTCCCCACACTCTTTTTTCAACACAGAAAACCAAGGTTCTTTTTCATGACGTTCTTTTGTGATCTTCGTCTCAATGGCAGAAGACATTTTCTCGCCTAAAGGGTAGAGCCTTTGCTTTATATTGTCAAAACTAGCAAGTTCAAGTCCTGTGGTGAGGGTCATAATTTTTATAATAAACCCTTTATATCCTTCAATATCTTGTTGTTAAATGGTTCACTACATTAATTATCGTTATCATCCAATGTATTTTGCACTGAATGCAAATATTTCAACAATGCTTTTGGCTGAAGAAGCAAAACATAATATACCATTTTATGAGTAATTTTCATGAAATTTTGCATGCATCCAGATCTTGTGAGGTAGGGAACACACTTTGTTTGAACTTTATAGCCTTCTCATTCAGTTTTCATTAATAATTTTCCCTTTAGTTCTCAATAGGTTCCTCTAGCATTGAGGGAACAATATCAGAGCCCTCCTGTAGCTAATTTAATATCTGTAAATTTCCATGGCTGATAAGCAACAACTGTGCAGACGAATAGAAAAGTAAAATAGTGAATGTGGGAGAAATAAACCACAAATGAAAGCGGAGACTGCAAGATGCTATGGAGTGATAATCGTTGCAAAACATTTGGCTTCATCAGGTAAAACCACTAGCAGAAGAACAGTGATAATTATTTGTCCTCTAAAAGAAAATCAAAGTTTTGTATTTGTTTGTTGGACTCAAAAATCATTCCCTTGATAGAGAGAAAACACTTTCAAGTGGAGTTTTTCGGCAGCCCCTGTCCTCAGCCATGCTCACACACGTGCCCAACTTGCTAGAGGCACTGGCAAGGACAACCTTGTTTCCTGGCCCAAGAAATCAGTTTCTAACACACCTTTCTCTGTCCCAAAACACTTTCCCAAGGCTCTGGCCCAAAATCATAACTCCACTCCTCTCCTCTAGACAAACAATGCCCAAATTGTCATCCAAGCCCCATTGCCCTTGTCAATCCTCCTACCAGATATTTCATGACCGCTTACTTGCAAAACCTTTGCACTCCGTCTCTGAACTCTGAGCAGCTACAGTTGCTCGCCCTCCATCCTCCTCAACTCCCTAAGACAGAATCCCTATTAATTACGCTTCTGCCCGTCCTACTTGCATCTGTGCTGCTACTTTTCGCCTCAGTCCCGCTTTGCTCCTCTTGGGGTCTCAGCCGCAGGCTCTGGGGAGCACACAGCAGAGTTTGGAGTTGCTGCTTTGTAGGGAACAAATGACTACAAGAAGATGCCCAGACCAGCTGCTGTGGATGAGGACCAGCCACGTAACATGGCCCACCTCTCTCTCCCTGTCCTTCTGCACCACTGCAGGCAGCGTAAAGCCCTGACCTGCACACTCACATGAATCCCACATGCTTTGGTGGCCAGTTCAATGGCTGAACAAACCATCCTGGACAAGAAACAACTCTGTGAAAACCACACACAAACCCAGCAGCTTTGCAGCATCTGATGGTGTTGCCCTCTCTACAGAAACTCCACCTTTAGTAGACACATTAGCTGCAGCTCTACAGCAAACAAATCTTCCCACAGCAGGTCTGCTCCGCAGCTGCTTGGGGAAAGAGCTCCCCTGGAAAGAATACTCATGGGTCTATGAATTTAAGACATGTTTTAAAATCCTTACCTGCACTACACAACTTGCTCTCATAAACACTCCCAGCTGCGCAATACTTTGTTGCAGCCATCACACACAAGAAATAGTATATTGAGATAGGTGACAGTATATTGTGGGTGTTTTAGCAAGGGGATAGTCTATGAAAGGACCACAGACCTTGCTGCACTTAAATCATCCCTCCACAGCAAACTGTAGCTGGTCTATAGAGAAATGCAAGCTGAAGTGAGCAGGGAGGGTGTAATTCTGCTCTCATTGGACCACTTCGGTCTGGTCCTACTGGAGCCTGACACTCGGCCACCGGAAAGACAGGATCTGCAGGAGGAAATAAATTCCCCTGGAGCCATGGGACCCACCATGGTGCCAGTCACCAGGACGTATCAACAAGCAAATTCTTTTCCAATCCTGCAAATACCCAAAGCCCTGGCACCCGCAGACCTCAAATCTCTAATTAAAAATGGCCATGAATACTTCAATAAACAATGCAATCCATCATGTTCAGGACATAATAAAGGGACACGGAGTGGAAAAGAAGCTTTGCCCCTGTCCTGTATGCCATACTGTATGTGTTTCACTGCAGGGATGCATGTGCTAATTTCTTACCTCTCTGCTGACTGCACTGTCCTTTTGCATAGTTGCTGCTAAACTGCATGAAAGGTATTTCTAATCTCGTGATGGTGACTGAGAAGGGTTGAAGGACACAAATTAAGTCTCATAGCAATAGAGCAGCCCAAGAATGGAAGGTCAGCCAGTTGACTCTTCCCAGAATCCCCTGAACAATGCAATTATTCATGAAGGAAATTTCAAATTATTTTCATTAGACTTCTGTTTTACCAATCTAACCAAAGTGATTAATTAGGGATTAAAATATTTACTCTGCACATGCTGCCTTGGCACGGCACTAGAATATTTAAGCATTGTGCTAAAAGGGTCAGCTGTCTCCAGTACTGTTTGGAATTCATTCTCTACTTTCTGTGTAAAAGGGCATTGACACTCATGTCTATACTACACTTAGGATCCCATTAGGGACATGGAGAGAGAAATGAGTCTCTCTTCCTGCCCTTGTAACTGCCCCAAGATCCTCAGCTCCTTTACTGGGCTCCTGAGAAGCTGAGAAGTGGACAACAGCAGCAGCAATGACTACAGCACACCATGGAGCAGATTTTAGGTTTGACACCTATTCCACAGAACCAGAAAGCACGCTTGTGAGAACCTGAAAGGACCAGCTAGAAAAGAGAGCTTTGGGATGGGAGACAGAAGAATTGGACTTAGATTTTTGTCCAGTTACAGATATCCAGTTGCTGGATATCTACAGATATGGCCAGTTGCTTACTCTAACTTGTGCCCCAATTTCTTAGTTTTAATTTGGGTCTTGCTAGCAGCAGGGTGAGAATTTCTCTTGCTCTGTAAAGAGAAGTGGTGCTTTGATCTGGGCCTGGCAGGGAGCAAAATAGTCTTCCAGTGAGGTTATCAGGGTGTGGGCCAGGGGAAGGTGACACTATTGCATATTCTGGTGTGGACATCTCGTAAATGTTTGTCCTTACCTTAGCTTTGAGTTAGCATCAGATACAATTAACACGCAACTATGACACGGTGTGGAAGCTTGCATTAGTGCAAGGATTTAGGAGCCCTGGTTCTCCAAAACCAGAAACTTTGACTTACCCAAAGTGGAATACGCTTTCACTCCGGAGGCTCCTGAAATCGCAATTCATCCCTCACCCCCATTTGTCTAACTGAATCCAAAGCAACGTGACACGTAACAAGGAAAGACTCCAAAAACGGTGAGCAGGGAGATGGTGCAACTGATGGCGCACAAGGCCACGACGGCTCGGCCAGTCTGCACCAGGTTGGTTGCATTTGTTTCAGTGCTGAGGAGTCGAGTGGCTTCGCTGGCATGGCAATCTGACACATCTCAGGCAAGTGCGTGTCTCTGCAGGATAGTTAAAATGCACGGTACCTCAGAGCTGGCGAGTGCTGCCACTGCAACCTCACCAAGATGAAAAAGATGTATAACAGGATTTGCATTCCTTTCCAGACTGACTGCTGCAAGCAAACATTTCAGCACTTATTTGTTCCCAATATTATTAGAAGTCTCAACCCATTTCCTGGCTGGGGCATGTTTCCTCGAGGGGACTGAAGTCACCTGTCACTTTCTTTCTCATGTTACTTAATCGTTTTAGTCCAAGCAGTAAGCTGCCAATCATATTTAATATTTAGTCACCTTGAATGCATTGCTACTGATTAAATAGACTGCTATTTCAGTAAACAACTGATGAGAGAATACTTACAGCTTCATTATAATTATTCCACCAGATATTAGAGCATTATTCATATGTAAGTCCAAAGAATATTTAGGTCTTCTCCTATTTATTTCACAAGCAACATTTTAATTGCTGCCATATTAACAGAGCTGTCAGTACTAATTGGATAATATCCCTTCAAAGATTTTTTGTATAGCAACCTCCTTTGCTTCCATGCTTTTAGAGAGTCTCTGTATTTAGGATCTCTGCTGATTACCCACAAAGAAATTTGCCCTATTGAGTTTACTAGCCAGGCACCTATATATATTTTTGGGGGTCTGGTTTGTTGTTTGTAATACAGCGAAAAGAAGTGGCTTCTACAAGAGGAAAGAAGAGGATGATAGGACAGAGCCTGTACTGCAACTCATGGCAGAGGCAAGATGAAAAATCCAGGTCTTTCAAGATCATCCATGGCCTTATCCATCGTACATCCCCTACCCTGGGCAATGTATTCCTGGAGGCTTGGAGCATCCTTTTAGGACATCCTTGAAAAGTTCATTAAGAAAAGTAAACCTATTGTTAGTAGACTTAAAAGCAGGGGTCTTTTTTTCCAGCAGAAAACATCTTACAGGGTCCACAGTTTGAGAATTGTTGGAAAAATTTCTGTAGAATCAGATTGAAGTTGGCCACCAGGTTATGACAAATTATATGTTTAATAAAGGTATTTGCACACAAATGGTAAATTTATTGAGTGGGCTTGGCCAGGGAAGGAAAGGTGAAGGAGAAATTTCAGAAAAGTAAAGATGTTCTGTGTGACCACCATCTAGGCAGGATCTTCAGGCCTTGCTTCTAGAAGGAAGATTTTGTTTAGAAACTTAGCTAGGACTATTCTTCAAAGGAACAGATAATAGAGGTGTTTGTTTCGCTTCAGTGAGAGAAAATGAAAAATTGTTACTTAAGGTTGACCCAAACATTTCTCCTTGTTTCTTCCCACCCCACTCACCTCCTCTCCTTCCTCCCTCACAGTTTTTCAGTTTGACCACTGAACTGAAAAATTAATTATTCTTACAGCTCTATTAAAGGATGACTTATGCCAGGCTGCTTACAAGCAGTCTAGCTGATGTACATTAAATATCTTTATTTCTTATTTGTTTTTGCCTTTCTTTTAACATCTATCCCTTCTTTTGATAATTTCAAAATGCTCAAATGCTCATACGGTGCCATGGATTGTACAGTAAGGAAACATGTGCTAAAATAAAATAAAAGATGAGACCTAGAAACAGCAATAATAATAACGCTGAATTTGAACCAAAAAGGTAAAATTGCCTCATCACTTCATAATCAGAACCCTTGTGTGGGTGGTAAAGAGGAGCAGCGCACGAGTAAAGCATGAGGAGCGCTTATGTTGCCTTCTACTTCTCCTGCCTTCTGTTTGTCTCTCCTCACAGCAATGCACTGTCCTGGGATGCTCTGCTGTGTAGCAGCAGCAGAGATCCAGGGCCACTTCTCTACATTCAGCAACAGTCCACCTTTATGCATGAAGTGATGCAATGCCAGGGTTTGGGCTGTTTTTATTTCCAAGAAATAGCACAATTTGAGCAAAGCAGAGCACAAAAGCATAGCTCCCATAGAAACTTCTGAGCACAAGCAACAGCATGGTGGGAAGAGATATCACATTCACCTGGGGGAAACCTGGACACTCACAGGCAAGATCCAACAGTTGGGATAAAAGCATCAGCTTCTTCCTTTTCTAGCCCAGTCAGATCTTCCTGATTTCACAGTCAAACTCACTAACTTTACTCTCTTCTTCTGTAAAATATTCAGGCTAGCAGGGTAGGGAACACACAGCTTGAGAAAAAAAAGTGAGGTGAGCAACAGAATTAGTATTCAGCTGGAATTAACTACACCTTGTTCTTCATTTGTCTCTCCCCATCCTCTCAAGGAGGTCTGTGCTTTGGTCACTCTATGCTAGGGTCAGTCCAACTCACTGTCCCAGCAGAAGAACTTGAAGACGGAGAAAGGCAGAGTTTTGGCCAGGGCAGAGGAACCCTAGCAGCCTCCACCATGGACAAGCCTGTCAAGCCTGTGCTGCTCATGGCCACAAATCCATGAATGGATCTGTTGATTCTACATTAGAGACGACACGTCCAGCTATGAACCAACAAGGCTGCAGAGTTCACTGCAGATGTGAAACCCAAGGTGAAACAGCTGGAAGTAGACATGAGGCATTCTTGGTCTATAGGATCCAAGCTGCAAAATCACTTCCAGAAGAAATTACATAAATGGACTGTCTAGCTCTATCTATACCACATTGTAAGACATTTGATGCGCTTGAAAGCAGCTACAGAGAGGAAACCCAATGTCTTGCATTATTTCAAGAGATGGAAATGTTCACACATCCTGTCAGCTACTCTTCCTCGCTTGCCTCAGTCACAATAACACAGACCATTGGCTCAAATCACAGCCAGTGGATTGGGTAAATTACACTGCTGTGTAACTTCTTACATCATCTTAAGCAGTGCTTCAGCGTGTAAAATATACCCACTGATCTTAAACTGACCGAAAAGGCCCTACTTTTACGTCTTCTTTAATTTCAAACAGGTGTATGGAAATATTCACTTTCCAGCCCAGCCAAAAGAGCAGGCAGGAATAAATATTAAAATGTTGAGAACATCTTCAAGAGCAAGTTAGGGCTTTTTATTGTTGTTTTATAACTTTGCTTTAATCAACTTCTTATCCATTGACTCCCTTGCAAGTTCCAACCAATATAATTAGCACTATCTAAATTAGTTATCACTCAAAATTACTTCCTTCTTGGAAAAAACAGTTTTATTTTAAAATTACAGGTGTTGCCATAGGCTATGCCAGAACTATATGCTTGGGCACGTTTTAAGTAGATAATATTTTTAATCCTAATTAAAAAAACCATTCTTCACCTCCAAAAAATGTTAAGATTTGTGAATGACCTTATTTTCATTTTGATAGACACATGGTAACAATCAACTGATTTTCATTCATATACGTACTCTGCACCTTCCATTGAAGCATTATATTGTTCAGCTACGCTCTTCTATAAACTGAACACACATTTTCATTGTCAGGTTTATTCTCATTTCATTGCACACTTGATAGAGAGCAGAGAAGGTAACATTTCCAAAGGGTGCCTATTTCAGAACCTGCTATTTACACACTGCCATCAGGAAGCAAGACTGTGTCTTCAGTAGGTGCCAAACATCATCAATTCCTATTGATTTCAATGCAAAGTGCAGGTACTTCAGTACATCCAATAAAACATTGGGGAGCTCACAGCAGCGTGAGCCAAGAATCATAGAACCATTAAGGTTGGAAAAGACATCTAAGATCATCAAGTCCAACTGTCAACCCATCACCAGCATGCCTGCTAAACCATGTCCTGAAGTGCCACATCTACACATTTTTTAACAATTCCAGGGATGGTGGCTTCACCGCTTCCCTGGGCAGCCTGTTCCAGTGCTTTACAACTGTTTCCTTAAAGAAATTTTTCCTAATATCCAATCTAAACCTCCCCTAATGCAATTTGAGGCCACAAGAATGGAGATGCGAAGACACCAAAACTCCCAGATGTGGCTTTGGACCCAGGATCTACCGAAGGTGACTAGTGGTCCTGGGTAACTCAGCTGAGCCACTTCAAGGGGACCAAACTGAATAGTCAAAAGAAGTCAACAAGACTGTTAGCTGGCTTTGGAAATGTTGCCCTGATGGAAATTGTTAGGCACCCAAGTCTGGAAATGCTGGCAGGAGATTTTATATATCCTCACATTGCTCAAGCCATTGGGAGGCATGCAAGCTCAAGACTACTGCAAAAGAACTGCTTGTGGACCTGCTCTGAGCAGATTACAGGAACTGGCTTTAGTTGTTGAGCTCCTGTTATCTTAAATCAATGTGAAAGGAGGCAGCTACTCCTTTGGAGCCCCACCTCCAAATCTGAATGTAGCTGACAGCCACGAGCCATACGCTGTGTTCTTGCACCCCAAGGCGGGGAGAAGGTGTTCATGGAACAGTTTACAGGCAGAAAACAACAAATGCTCTTTAGAGGTCCCATTTCTCTGTGGAAGGATTTCCTGGTGACTGGGGAATGTTTGCCTTAGAGTTCCTTGCTGGCTGTCTTCCTCTTAGAGAAGAATAAAAGTACACCCATCTGCCTGCACAGCACCTGTTATTTATCCCTTGCTTAGGGAAAGAAACGAAGAATGGGGATGCTGGTGAATGGCCTGAACTCTGAGTACAGACTCCTTCAAACACAGAAGAGCAGGATGAAGCACAGGATGGAGGACATCAAAGGAGACCTGAACAAGACAGGCTGCAGGCACATGGCTGGAAGGCTAGCTGCCGTGCCTCCCCTGGGAAAGCACTAGCCTTACCAAAGGACCATTTGAATTCTTACGTCCCAGTGTGCTTTAATGCTATACTGCAGTGCAGGTAGCCAAATCAGCTTTGTCATTCACTCAGTTCCCGCAGTAACTCACTGCAATAACAACATCCAACACAAACTGCCCCTTCCGCGTATTAACCCCCCAGTCCCACTCCCTCTCTCTCTGCCTCTCAGCTTCATGTCAGAGGAGTAAGGAGTGGAGGTGGGAGGTGCAACAGGAATCAAAGCGACCTTATCTTTTAAACATATCATTTGAAATTTGGTAAAGAGAAAGCTGAATAATTTCCCACAACCTGAGGGCAGTGCTCTCTTTCATCCTGACTTGTTCTGCTATTTACAAAAAACGGCATAATTACCAGAGCAAATGCCACGTCACAGCCTGCACCTGCTATGGGCAAGACAGAGAACATGTTTCTGAAGGTAATAATTAAATAAACCCATCCATCAATCAGCTTCATGTACTTTTGTAGCTTCTGTGTGCTTTAAAAGGAGCAAAACAATGCATTTGTGCAATGAGCTTTCTCTCCACATTTTTAATGGCAATTATTGCATATAAACTAGCTTTTGTAAGAACTATGAAGCAGATGGATATGGTCTGAAAAAAAAACCCAGGCACATACACCCACTGGAAAATCAAAAAGATAAAAATGCAAAGTCACTGCGTGTGTAGTTGTCTGTATGCTATGAAATGGTTCTTTTCAGCCTCAGCATCTGAATATTCCCGATGGAAATGTTATTATAAAAGACAACAGGTTGTTTCAGCAGAACTGATCAAAAAGTGTGATTGCAGTTTCAAGCATGGTCCCATGATGTGACTGACAATCCCAAGCAAAACAATTATTTTTACCCAGCAGCTGACTCCCAAATGGAAGGGCCATTCGGGAAAAGATGAAGGTGCTTGAAATCCTGGGAAGCAGTGAGAGGGTAAGGATGTGAGGAGAGGACTGACTGCAGGGAAGCATCTTCTCTTCTACCCTTCATTTCTGCTTTGAGCTCTGCCACTAATGTCGCTGCCAGATCTGGCAAGCATGGAGTCCCTCCCAGGCTGCCTTCAAAGAGAGGATTCAGGCTTTCTCTGGGGCTGCAGCAGTTTCCTGATGTAAAAATTCACCCTAGCCCAAGCCAAGGGAAAAGGTGGGTGGTGGACCTTCATGTAGATCAGACAAAGGCTTAGTGCTTGGGCTCGGATATCTAGACATCCGCCACATCTACCCACGTGCCTCTTTCTACACCTCTTTATTACGTATTTTCCTCTCTACCAAACTGACATCTGTGGTGTACATTCGCTTTATATTGTGCTTTAGCATACATCTAGGACGAGCTGGATGGGACATCTATCCTGTGTCACCACTGGAGTGAACCATAGTTCATTGCTGCTTCTCTGTCAACGGACAAATTTACAGTATTAAGCCTTTCCACATCACAATTTTGTGAAGTTGCATGCGAGGTAGGATTATGAGGATTAAAGGGGTAGAGGGGTCTATTTTCCATGAAGGATTTGCTGACAAAGAATCTGTTGGCAATTAATAGATTAATAGATATTTTTGTAAATGGCTCGTGAATTCTTACTGAGCTGAGTAAGGCAATGACCCCAGTTCACAAGCCCACAGAGCACTCTGGTCTATGGTATTTACAGCTGTGTTTTGCAATTCTCTTTTTCCCAACAGTCACTGCTTAAAATATTATTGCATTGCTCCAGACCCTGCCCAGTGTATTTAAACCTGTTGCCAATGTTGTTGTTCTTCTTCACATCCACAGACCTTCCAGAAGCAGTTCTTGGACCACTTTGGAAACCCTTGCTTTGGACCAAGCAAATAAGCAAATCCTGACTTCAGAATGCCATTCTTTATTGCCAATTAAGCCTTTACAAAGTACTGAAGAATCAGTTCTTGAAACACTGTGTAGCTAAGAAGCATGTTTGAAAAGGCACCACTTCCTAAATGGGAAGGCAACAGAAATGGTTCAAGAAAATCCCAACAGATGACTCCTTCAGGCAAACACACCTCGGGAAATACCCTTCAAAATCACCTCTTCAGACAGCAAGGAAATAACTTCTAGGAAGGATTTTCTTACTTTCCTTTTCTGTACCCTAGATATGTGGAAACTCTTCCTGAGATTTGCAGTGGTTCCTACTTAAAGAGTAATTTATTGACGTTCCTAAGAGAATGCTTTAATTCACAAAATATTATTCATCAAAACGCAACAAAAATGGCAGTTTTATTCTGATCCTAATCTATAAAGCTTTTTGTCTATCTTTAAAGCTATGGTTATCTTGAAGTGCTTAGTCTCATATTCATTGCTTTTATAATTGGACAACATAGAACAATGGGAGATTTACTAGTTTATTAAGAACCAAAATGAATGTAATCCAATATCACCCTTTGTTGAAAGCCACCTACAAAAGAATTGCATGAGGATGTGAAATGAATAATCTTTCTTGGTTTTCTCCTCTTGAAATCACTATAGTGCCTTTCCAGAGCATAATAAATGGCAATATGTTATGGAAAATTACCACAAGTCTTACCAAGTAAACAAGGTCAGTAGATTTTCGTGAACTAATGCAGCTTGTTTCTGACAACTGTTTTCACAGAGGAATCCTTTTTTTTTTTTAAGTCATCCTGATGGTCCAGGGTTAACAAAGCAAGACGTAAAATCAGTACTCTGGTCCTTGTTCTACAGACAACAATATGGTCATTCAACCCAAATTAATTTGTCTTTTTCTCATCATTAAAGACAGGGGATGCATGGAGATGGGAAATGAAAAAGTATACCAGAAAATATAGGGCAATTCAGCACCAGGAAATAAACCAGAGAATTAACTCACTTCGCAAGATCTAAATCATCCTCTGCACTCATGTCTCTTAAAGAGCAACTGAACGATCAACACTGAGCAGGAGTCAAATCTTCAAGGATAAGACCAATGAAAAAATGGGAACTGTGTGCCCCAGTGATGTGTCAGAGTTTAAACCAAGCAGTCAAACAGGCAAAAGGGATTTGGACAGTTCTTTGCCACACACAGAACTAATTTTTCAAGTCCTGCATCCTTTCTAGTTTGGGATGAAGCTGGAACAGGTTGAAAATTTTTTCACAAATCCTGGTTTGGATGAAAATGGGCTTTGTTTCTGCAGTGAGCTCAGAAAGTGTCTTTTACCATCTTAGCCTCCTGAAGCCTGCTTCAAATCAGAGGACCAATTTTCTATTGCAATGCTCTGTCGCTGTTCAGCTATACCATTAATTACAACATTTTCATCCCTGGCCCTCAAGGTGCTTTTATAAAGAAAGAAAATGGCACTATACTTATTTTATGATCAGAGAAACTGAGGCATGAAAAGGTAAAACATTACTTTCTCCTTGCCGACTGTACCCTGAGATTAGATCAATGTAAAGTACTAAGAACCATTGCTGCTTGATACAAGGAAAGGTCTGTTCTCTGAACCAAGTGGTCACCAGAGATGCAGACCGATCTTTGGGTTTGATTTTGGTGCGTGTGTTGTTTCTTCAGCTGTAAATCAGTCCTGCTGACTGGGTGAACTGTGCACCAAAGAGGTCTAAGGCCGTCAGTTCCTGATCACACGCACGACCTGGCATGTGTACGGCTATGCTGCTCCCTGAGAAGTCAATGGTAAAATAGCACTTGACTTCATTGAGTCCCTCATTGCACCACTCATCCACTTCTGCATTGCAAGAAATGTTCTTCTTCCATAATCTGCCTTTTCCTACCCAACCCAAGAACACCAGAGCCATCCATGCCCATTTGCTGTTTTGTGTTCCTGGGAGCGCTGACCATCCACCTGCCAGCTCAACCAACTCTTACGTTGCTCTCTAGTTTCTGGGCTTTGTTGCAATGCAAGTAAAAAATGCATCAGGCTTTTTGGAATTGACCTTCAGAGACATATTGAGAGATTCAGGAAGGAAACCAGAAAGCACAGGTGGTCCGTTCTTGACTTTATATATTGTGGTGTTTGTGACAGCCTTTATTCCTACCTCAATTTCCTGCGCCATGGGCTTGCGGTCTTCTCACCTCCTGGGTGAACAAACAGGATGCTGGTGTCCATGAGAAAGATGGGAGAAATCTCTTCTGTAAGACAGGGTTCAACTCCCCACCTCCAGGAGGGGTCTGGGCTGATGCATCCCTGGTGAGCTGGAAAGAAAGATGGGAAAGGCTCAGCATGCAGACTGCCATGGCTCAGCTTCTCCCTCCCCACCGCTAGTATTAGAAATAACCACCAACTGCCACCAGGCCGGTGCATTTAAATCCTTTCCATGATGAAAGTCAGAGGCAACATGCTGGATTGGTGCCAAAGGCTCCACCGAACTCAGCGGTCACTGACGAACTGATCCTATGGGATCTCTGTGCGTTTACACCTTGCAGAGAATCTGGTCGGTTCTCGGAAATGCCTTGAAGGGGGACTGTCCATTCAAGCTCCCTCAGGTAGATCATACCCAAGATCATTTATCAAGTTAAACTTTACTCATTGGCTTAAAGAATAAATAAAAGTTATTGTCCATTTCTCTGCTTTATTACAGCTAATGGCAGGGAAGGATGTCAATTGTTTCTTTCTTCAGGACTTGTATGCTCTTCTGATTTTCGCCACAGATGCTTTCTCACAAAGAGCAAAAAATGTAATGAATAAATTGAAAAAAATGCTTGTAGACCCAAAAGAAAGATTGCACCTATTATAAAATAAAATCTCTTTTAGTAGCTATTAGAATGCATTAAAAATATTCACAGGACTCTCCCCTCCAGTTATGTTGCAAAAGCCATGCAAATAATAATTGTGGCTAAGTGCACTACAGTGACAGTCAATATTGTACTTCCCAAGCTAGTACTCATTATTCTTTATGGAACTCATGCATTTTGTGAAAGATCAAAAGATTTACATATCATATGGAGTGCTTTAGGGAGTGACTTGCTGTGCACTTTAAATGCACAATGTTCCACAGCCATTTAAATACAGATTTCATTTCTCTCTTCTGTGTGATATTAAATTTGAAAAAAGAGGGAGAGAGACACGAAATCGACTTGGGTACCTTTGTTCACATCATGAAATACAATTTTAATTTGGTTCCGATACAGAAGTTTAATATTTTTATGGGATGTTATTGAATAATCTGCTAGGCTCAGCACTGGCCTTTGCTCAGGAAAGAGATGAAAGAAATATTTTTTTTTATGAGCACTGCAGGCAAAAAAATCATCTGCTCTTCCATGCCCTGAAGAAAGGGACGGACTCCGACACGCCACTTGGCCTCCCTCCACCACCAGCTTCTCTGCAGCCTCCCCCAGTTAGTCCGGTCTGTGCGTGTGGGTGGAGGATAACAGCAATCGAAGCAGGAGCTGCAACCTCCTTCCTTAATGCAAGAACGAAGAAAAATGCTGTGATTTCTGTGCTGCCCCAGGCTGCAGGAGGCAAGGCAGCACTGTTCTGCCACAGCCTGCTTGCGTGCCCTTGGGTGAGCCACTGCACACGGGTTCCTCTGGGCAACATGGAGACAAAAAGCATTTTTTTACCTTGCCAGGATGTTGTGAAGATAAAGAAATAAATTAAGGACAGCTGAATGGACAGTTACTATGGTAATAGGGCCACATGGCTGTGGCTGTGGCTCTGGTCTCTGAGGCCATACTTGCCATGCCTATGCACTACTCTACCTATTTGTGCTCCTGAGAAAACTCAGGCTCCAGTCGCAGCCCCTCCACTGACTTTCTCTGTCCCTGTGGTTGTGCCATGGGGCCAGTGACAGGGTATGAGCCCTGGGGACATGGGAGGTGGCAGGCAAGGGACTCTGCCTTGGATGTTTCCCACCTGAAGGTGAGGTGGGATCTACAGACATTCTGAGCTTCACTCCTGGGAGACCTGGGAGTACAGCAAGGTTGGGACCACTTCTAAAAGTAGGTTTTTCAGAATGGTCTCCATGGCCAGAGATGGATCATAGATGAACACCATTTTTGGGTGGTAACGCAAGAAAGGACTAAAAGGACAACAGTCTGTGTCATTTTGCGTCTACTCATCAGCAACATGAGGAGCTGGGCACCACAGAACAAGTGCATCTACACTAGCAAGGTTGAGGAAATCTATCCCTATTCCTCCTCTGAAGGAAGAAATGAAAGGTTTCTGAACAAGTAATCAGCCCTTTATTTCGATGGAAGAAAGAAAGGGTTTCGTGAATGGGAAATCTACTCAATTTGTTTGCTTCTGGTACATTCTGCATTATTTTCCGAATGAAGCAAATGGAAAACCTCTTTAATGAAGCATAACTATGTTGTGATTAAGGCTTATTCTGTTCAAATATTGACTTGGATAACATTTTCTCAGGATGAACAGACCATAACCCATGAATCTGGCATCAAAGTCGGGAAGATTAATAGGGAAGATGAATTTTCTGGTTGTCTGAAGAGAAGTTTGACATGGGCAAGGCAACAGCCGGAGACTTTTCTCATTATTTATGAGGTCTAGCCAGAGAGTTTTCAAGAGGCTGCAGCTTTCTTGTTCCAGTGGACATCTGAAATCTCAAGGAAAAGTAGCTCTGTCCTTCCCTCGCTGGTTAGCACAGAGACAGGAACGGAGCAGCAGGAATTTCTGTAAAACAATCCCTTCGTCTTGGAGCAAAGATTAACCAAGGAGTCTTGCAAGCCCTATTGAAGTAAAAATGTTGGCTCTTTGACCTGCAGGTAAAAATGTGAATAAATCAGGCATACGGATGCTAATCCTGCCTAAATAATCCAGAAGAGGAACAGGTTGACTGGTGTTTGGGAAAAAGAAAGAGTAACTAGAGCAAAGGGTGTTCAGAAAGTTAGTTCAAAAGGGAAAAAATTAATTATCTTGGACATATTTGGGCTTCTGCCAGTTTGTATGGTGTGATATTTTCTCTCTCTCATTCAAAAAAGCATAGATTTGTATTTCTTTAGTAAATGAGCTTTGTTATCAAGAAGGGTCCTGCTGTGAGGGAAAGCGTGTGAAAGCTTTTTGTTTTAGCCATTGTTATCTGTGTTATAGTCAGGCCCAGAGACCTCAGCTCAAACATGAGCTATATTTTGCTAAAAAAATCAACCACAGGAGCGAATCTCTGCCCCAGAAGGCTTATCGCGTGGTGACGGAAGGCACACAAAGTGGGTAGGACACCATGGTTCTGTTTGTTGGGAGCTCAGACCTTTGCATCCCTGTCTACAACCAGCAAAGCAACATTACCTCGCAGAGAAATACCACCTCCAGGGCTAGTCAACCATCATGGATAAAGATATCTTGGAAATACACATAAATAGACAGAACGAGATGAATTTTTTCCACAAACACTTAACAGAAACTCCTTTCTGGGAAGAAAAAAAGCTCCCTGAGAAAAATATTAGCTCCTTGATGCAGGGGAGCATTTGATCATTCTTAGGATCTTGGAAATTTTAAAAAAACCAAGACCACAGCCAACTGTGTCGAACAGAAAAACAATCAAACTTCTGCAGCGGCATAGGCACAGCAGTGCGCTGCAATTCAGGTGACTCTTGGCCTGCGTAGTATTCACGGGGGCAAGGTGAGAGGTTGGGAGAGTTACAGGAACTATCTGATCAGCAGTTTAATTCTTTGAGATTTAGTTGTTCATTTTAGCTTCCAAAATTCTTAAAAAGAGAAGCTTAACTTTAGGCATATCTCTAGGTCTTTTTGTAGACAAGTGATCGATTTACACCGGGGCCTTTTTACAGGGCTTTGGTGAAGCTGACAGGAAAGTCTGGAAGAACTGGGAGGGTATGGTCCAGGAGATGAACCTACATCCTTTGGGCACTGTAGGAGGAAGATTATCATTGTTCTACAACTCCATATTCTCTCCATTCCTTGTTTGTGTAGCAAGTGCTTTTAATTCATGAAAGATTGTCTTTGAAGAGAAATTCCCCTTCCAGCTGTGAGCTCTCTCATTCCTTATTGCGTACTGCCAGTGCTATGGATGACACATAAGCCCTCCAGAATAGATTCAAAGCATTTGGAAATATTTCCCTATAGCATTCTGCAATTGTATTTCCACCTTACCAGCTGTCTAGCCCACCTAAACTTTCAGATTGCAGCTCCGTTCCCATTGTAAACTTCCCAAAGCTGAGCTCTGCTGTTCCAAGGATTTCTAGATGGACAGGCAGAAGAAGTATGCAGGTCAGCTAACTGTTTGTAAAAGATAAAAATATTATTCTCTAGAAAAAAAACCATCAAAAACAACAGGAGAGACACAAAATAATAACCCAGCAGATCTCACAAGCCAATTGCCAAAAACCTTTACAGTGATGCTTTGTCTTCCTACCAGCTGCAGATCCCAGCCCTTATTTTGTGCTCTGCACTGCAATACTGGGCTTTCCTCTGCACTAGAAGGAACTGGAAATAAAAGAAATACAGAAACGTAAAGGCTGAAATTAAAGGGGAAGAGCAGCGGGAGAGTGGCAGTAGTGGTGTTAATGCTGAAGTATTCCCTGGGAGCGTGAGCTGGCAAATGTAGTGGACACCCAGATATTTGAAATGCAGCCAAATAATTTGGCACATCTATAACTGGCACAAAGCAGTCTTGGTAGAGCTTCCTACTGCTGCTGGCACTTTTACAGCTGTCTTTCTTCATCTTGCTCTTCCCACTGCAACAGCGACTCAACAGGTGTTTCCACAGACACAGTGTGTTTGGCAGCTGTAACCCTTCAATATTATCGCTGGAATACATTTTTCTCCCTCTCAACAGAATCGCTCGGGTTCGTTGCCCAGAGGCCGGCATGGCAACGGGGACAGCTGACCAACTGGATTTGGGAAAAGGGGGCTGAGTGTTTGGGCAGCCAGATGTACAAGTCAGTAAAGCAGTTGGAGAACATCAAGGCCTGGCATGGCCTTGGGAAGCTGGAGTGATGCTTTGCCGAAGTTTGTCTGGAACCCTTCTTCTACTCATCTGGGTCTTCCCTGTTTTTTCTGTTCTTGCCCCAGGACCTCCTGGTCCCACGTCCATGTCCTCCACTGCAAACCCCATATCTCTGGGCTTCTTCTTGTCCTTGAGTATTCATAAGGAATGAGTGTTTGCTCAGAACATGATGGATTCTCCTTTCTCAATCCTGCTCAGCTTTCAGTCTAAACGTGCTTAGAGAAAAAGGCAGGAGAGCTCAGATCCAAGAGGAAACTTGTGAACTGCAAGATTTTCAGACACAGAAAGTACCCAGAGAGATTAAAAGGTGAGTGACTTTGAAGCAGAATTCACGAGAACATTAAAATTAACAATTGTCTTGTTTTCTTCTTTTTAAGCTTACCTCTGTAGTTTTTTTGCCTCGTGTAGCCTTTTCTGTTTTCCGACCTCATATGCACCAAAGCAGCCTCAGTTCTTTCAGCAATGCAGTCCATGATTTGCTGAACGTTGTCTTCTTTAGGGCTCTGGTACATGGTGTATGTGGGAGAAATGACACTGAATGATTTTCTCACAGAAGGCTGTGCAAGGCCACAAAAAGAGATTGGTATTTAAAAAAAATCTTTTACTGATGTATGTGTACGTGCACACACATATGAAAACAAGAACGACCATGTTGGTTCAGCTGAAAGGTCCGTCTGACTCATCATTCTGCCTCCAATAGCCATGGAAATCAAATGGGTAAGGAAGGGTTTATGAACCAGACCAGCCCACACTGAAGTTTCCATAGTGTATTTTCCCAGTGTGCAAAAATTTGTGGCTGATAAACTTCCAGAGCAAGAGAAAGATGGTGCTTAATAAATCCTAAACAACTTTCCTTGAATTTATGTGCTTGCTTTTTGAACCTATGCGAACTTTGATCATCCAGCAGATCCTGCAGCAAGGAGTTCCACCACTTCGCAACACCGTGTGTGAAAAACCACTTCTTTCTGCTTATTTTGAGTCTATTACCCAAGAGTTCTGTCTAGTGTCTCTCAGTTTTGTATCAGAAGAGAGGTGGAAAAATGACTTTCTGTCCCTTCCAGCTCCTACAACAGCCATAATTTCACAGCTATGATTTTACCAGTATGTCCTCCCTCCATCCTCCTCCCTTTTTCGCAAAGTGATTGACACGGGTCTTCAGAAATATAAGTATGGAAGTGTCCCAGTGGATCTTTACTCTCTTCCCTCCCCAGAACCTCTCATCTTTCTGAAGAGTCAGAATAATATTTCTAGCCCCTATTTTGTCTATGTTTATATGTCTATATGCAGACACACACTTGCTACACTACAGCTAAGGCAATTAAAGAGCATGTCGCGTGGAGTCTCTGCCACAAAATAAAACAGTGCATTAAATCTTTGTCCAGAGCATCGTAAGCACTCACCTTCTGATTAGGGCCAGAAGGCCGCAAGGCTGTTAAAGCCCTCTTTCCACTCTCCCCAACGTTGCCATTAATATGTAAAAGCTTAAGCTTGCTAAAGGGATTATTTCCCATCCTATCTGATTGTAAACTGGCATTTCAATGATTACATGTATCTTTTTGTCATTTTCTCGTAAAACATCTTATTCTTGAACAGCATAATTGGCCTCTTACTAATGTTTAATGAATGATTAAATCAGCATAAATGCAACATACAGCTCTACATGGAAAGCATGTTTGCAACCTCCAGAGCCACAGAAATGTATTTTTGCAATATAGGTTTTAAATCCTTATAATTTTCTAATTATGGACTTTCTGGTATATTTCACATTAAGTACATGGGAAAGGAAAAGTGAATTTGCCTGTGTGAGCTCAGAAGCAATTCAGTCACTTATCATTTTGTTTGCAATTTCTAACCCACGTATTAACAACACCTCTGTGGTTTTCATTTAAGTGTATTATACAATCTTCCCAAATTAAAAGCAAATTAAAATCATATAATTGCAGAGCTCAGGGAAGTCCTTGTAGAGATGGCCAGGCAAGGACACTTCTTTGCACTGACACATCCCATTAGCCAGCCTCACAGAGAGGCTCTAGATTTTGCCCAGGCAAAGAAGTCCAAGTGCAATGAAACACCAAATGTTTATCTGAGTGTAAAGAGAACTGGAAAGGTATATCTTCTAAGGAGGGAGAACTATGGGAAGATACAAATTCAGTTTGCTGAAGACGTGAGGTTGAGAGGCATTTAAGAGAAGTGGAAAGCCTGTGGAAACATAATCATGTTCTCAGGAGTCACAGATGTGAGAGTAGTTTAAGGAAGTCCACTTTCAGAAAAGCTCCTTAGCTGACAGAAACCAGACACATAAAACTGGGATACGCTATTACTAGGGTGCCTACAGAACCCCAGCATCCTGTGGTGGTGGAAAAGCCAAGAGCAGTCCTAGGGAGTATCCAGCCAGATATAGCCAATGGAGTTGGGGAAGCATCACTGACCCTCTCCAGAGACACTGGCAGAGCAGGGTGCTTCATTCAGGAGAGATCCTCCCATGTCAAGAAGTACAGAGAAGAGTGAGTAGGGAGATGCGAATTTCAGTCTTCCAAGAGAATATGCAAAAGCATTCAGCTTTCCCTGTAGAAATATGTCAGGGAAGTAAGCAGAGCAAAGCAAAGAAGCCTGCTTGGACAGAAAACTGGCATTAGCACAAGAATAGACCAGAACAAGCCAAATAGTTTCAGGGTGGAAGTTAAGTTCCAGCTCCCAAGCGCTAAGGTGCTTCAGCAGCTCTTTGACAGATGCTGAAGTGCCAAGAAAATGCATGGGTATTAAAGTGAAGCTGGATTTGTTTATGCGGTGGGCCAGGGGTCAGTTTTCCCTTCAAAGCTACTATCTGCATTGTTCAGGGAGAAAGTTTGTCTACGAGGCCAGGAAGCAAAGTGACACTGCATAACAGCATGCTTGATAAGTGTGGAGCATGTGCTGTGCTGCTGGGTTGACCAGCTCTTCTCACCAGGTTGAAGACACAACCCATGCTGAGATACAACAGAGCTGAGCACCTGAGCCCTCCAGCATCCTCGAGGCTCATTCACATGCCATGTGTTCTGTTCTGCTCCAGGTGCGTTTAAACAACATCAGGTGACAGCCAGGGTTCATATGGGATGGATGAGGTCCATGAGAGATGAAGTCCATCGGATGGAACGGTCAAAGCCTTATTTGAGAGTAACACTGTCTCAGAGGTTACTCCTACAAGCAGTCTGCTGCCTGGCTTTTCACCACGAATTTGTATGAGTACTTGCTCATGAGTTATTGAACAAGAAATAATTTACGCCAGCAACGCTTTGCAAGTGCTTATGTATTCAAAATAGAGGCCAGCAGGTTCAAAGAAAACGAATATAGACAATTACTTGAAGAATCACCACTGTTTACTCCCAAGCAGTTCAGACTCAGGAAAAGCTCTGCGAAATGTTTTGAGATACATGTAATGATTCGGTTAAAAATAAGTGTTGGACAATACAGGTCAGCAAAATGAAGATTTCCTCAGCTCTCTCTGGACTTCTACTCAAAAAATATCTGTACTGAATCTGGAAAGGAGAAGCAATGGGGTTTTTATCCAACTAGTCCAGTGTGATACTCACACAAATTTCTTTTGGTTTCTGCTCTCCAGCAGCTGTAGCTATTCCTCGTACGTTTGTATGCCATGACTCCATGGTCGGGACTCCCTCTTTATGCCCACCACCCATCCTTTGACTTTGTCCATAGAGCCCAGATAATTAGAATTCTGCCCTGCAGCATGTTTTTCCATGTAAGCGTCCCATCTCTTGCTGCCCTCAACCACTTCTGGATCGCAGCATGTTCTCAAGGCAGTAAAACAGAAGATAATTGAGTGCCGTGTTTTGGTGACAAATACAAATGAAATAAAAGAAAAAAAGCTAAAATCACCATTGAAATGGCAAGACAATGTCTTACAGAAGAATTCCAGTATTTCAAAAAAAGGTGGGAAATTAGTTTTCCTTTTTCTGTGTCATTCCTGTAATTCTCGAGAAAGGACAGGGCAGTCTAACCAGGAAATAACATGGTCCAGCTGGTACTTCAACGCTTCACGCAGCTACAACTGCACCACAGACTAAATCTGAGTTTGGCAAACACTTTCCTGGTCTCATCATCTGGTTTACAAAATCACTGAGGTATATTAAAGGACCACAGGCAGGTGGACTTTTAGTTGGCATCACAGTTTGGATTAATGGAATGGCTTACCCATCAGCACGAACAAGTGTTGCAGCTCTCAGCAAAACCAGTCTGGATTTATTGATTAACATTACAAGGAAGAAAAGGCAGGCACTGAGACAGATACAGATCCATCCATTAGAAATAACAAAAAGCCCAAGCAGGAAATACGAGAGCATAATATTTTTACCAAAATGCAAGGAGAAGGTATCAGTCAAAACCTTTGGAGACTTCTGGCCAACCTGTCTGATGATGTCATGGCAAGACCACAGGCTGAAATTAGTCTTCCAACTTTCAGCACAATCCCAAGCTGATTTTTAAATGATAAAGAAAACCACAGTATCATACCCTCACTCTTCCATAAGGCTTTGCCCCTGCTTTCCCATCCTTGATAATTCAGTGCTGGGTGTTGTGGCTGTCTGAAGGGCTGCTCTGTTTTGCAGATCTTCTGAAAGATACTGAAATGTCCAAGAAAGATGTTAATGGGAAAATATCAGGTGGAAAATTAGAGTTGAATGTCTGAACAACCAGTTTTCCGCCAAAGTGATGCACGATGCCTTATTTGCATTTTGTATAAACTCCAGTAAGCTTATCTTGTATTTTAGGAAAATAACGGTAATAAAACAGAAGAATCATGCAGTGTCAAACTCCTTCAAGCATCTGCTGATTTGTCGCTAAGGAAATCCTCATCAGCCGTGTTTGAGGGCTTCACATGAACCATAACAGTATCTACTAAGCTGCTCTGTTTGCACTCTCTGCCACAGTACAGTGGTTTCAGTCAACACAGATACCTGGAGACGACTGGCTTCAAACATTATTCAGCAAACATTCACCATGCAGCTCAAAAGACAAAGAAAGGGAAGAGAAAAAGATGGGCAAGTATCCCCATGAATGTGACACAGGAGGGACACAAACCAGCCAAGGATATTGAAGAGTCAAGGGCAAATATCCTGTTGCCAGAAGCATTTGTCTAACGAAACAGGCCAAGGATAAAATAGCTGGCGTACCAAAACCTAGAACCACAAGTGGACTCAAAAGCCTAGACTAAAAGCTCTGCCAAGGTGGTGCTTAACTCTCAAGATAACAAAATTCTCTGGCTGTTCCTGTTTCCACCAGAAAAGTCTTTGTAGTAGCTGAATTTCAGCTGCTGGTCACTCACCTGCCCACCAGGTCCTGCAAAGCACTGGCAGGATTCTCACACTGGATTGTTCTAGAGAGGAAACAGGGAGGCTCTACTCAGTGAAAAATAAAAGGAAAAGGACATGTTAGTGGTTAAAACATTCTGTTACACCATCCTATATTTCTCTCCTGTTCTGTACTGAACCTGATCCTCCTTCTGTAAAACTATTCGAGATTCAGAGAGAAAACAGCTCTTGCCTGCATGTTGAAGGTACTAATTTGCCAGATCTGAAGGAATATTTCAATATTTATGCAGAGCAGAACAGTTTCTGCCGCAAAGACAGAGAAAAACTAAACTCAACACAGCCCAGCGGCCCGGGCTTCCTTCCAGAAAGGGGTTAGGGAGGAGTTCAAAGCCCTGGTCCTTCTCACAGCTCAGGTAACTGCTCCCACATCCACCCAGTCACCTTCCCGTGCATTGCATAGGAAGAGGCTGTCCTGTCCCAGTACCTTGTGCCAGAAGAGAGTTCACCTGCATGAACCTGATATTGAGGGAGCCACCATCACTGCTCCTCAGCATTTCCTAGCCATTGGAAACAAGCTACGGCTTTGTACCTCCAAGCCCCTTCTAACGCAACCTACCATCTCTCTGTTGCTATCAATAATTAACATCCCTTCGACAGACCAGCCTCCTGCCTTATTGCCTACCTGTTACAGTTCCACACATGCTTTCTTACAAGCTGCCTCTCATGCCTGTGAGGACACTCTTCACCTGCATCCTGTATCTCATCATCCTTCCCAAATCTCTCCTCTGTGCTCTGGTAAGCCCAAATGGTTTGACAGCTGTCAGACTGCTGGATCAGCGTAACTGATGTCCACCGTGTCAGCCAACACTGCCTCCTCCTTTTTTCCACCTCTCTACAGTGCTCTGCCCTCCACTCTCCTCCTGTACCAGCGTTACCAGCTCCTTGAGCCAGGCATAATCTTTTTGTTCTGTATGCATACAGTACCTCCACAATAGCACCCTCTGATTTGGAGAGCCTGCAATATTGTATTTGAGTAACAAAGGCAGAGCTCAGCTTGAGTCCCTTCCTATTTCCAACATTGTAGCTTAGGAGGACTGCACTGCACCATGGATAAACCATGCAACCTAGGGATGTTTCCAGCTCTGAGGTTCAGACAAAGGCTCCAGCTGCATCCCTGACTCCGTTTTGGTGTGTGAATTGGGTTCAAACCTTCCTTCCCCGAACCTGATTTCCTTTGCAAAGAATCAAAGCAGGGACGTGCGTCATTTGCTGACTCCCCAGTTAAAACCATTCAGGGAATAGGATTTGTGGGGCTGACTGGTTTCTTAGTCATGATCCACATGAGACGCGGAAGAAAGGTCTGGTGAGACAAAGAGCTCTTGGCTCATTCTTCAGCACTTTTTCTGACACGTCTTATCCTCAGATCCACTTAATTCATGGGGAAGGGCTCTGTTGCGTGGCAAGGTTACATCAAAGGGAGACCATGTCTTTTGAGTCCTGGCAACTTCTTGGTCTTTAAGTACAGTGGTTCAGTTTCTAAATAATGCCCATTCCTTAGCTATTCAATCACATCACTCCTGTGAGAGAACATACTGTTACTGACACGTCATAAAGCCAGACGAAGGAAGCAGAGACAAAGAGATCACTGAAACTCCTTTTGGCCATTTTAGAATGATTTCCAGGAGGTTACACGTCTACGTGCTTTTGACATGACTTACCTGGAGAGGTAGGTGGTATGGTAAAGCCCTCCTTTTCTGGAAACATCAGCCCCTCTGTTGCTCAGGTCAGCCCTCTCTTGTTCACAACAAACAGCAGAACCTGGAAAAAGAACTAGAAATGGAGTCAAGATTGTACTTGTGGGACATTACAAAGAGGACTGTGAAAGAGAACGATATATGCCGAAAAGCAGAGATGGGCATGAGGCAAAAAGGGAATATGGAACATACGAAAGTCATTAAGAAAAGCATTGAAACCTTCCTGAGTTTCCACATATGATGATGGCTAAAGGCTGTGCAACTGGAGCATCTTCTGCACTGCATATCAGAGGGAGAGAAAATGCAAGAGAAAGACCGAACTAGGCAATAGGTCATGAAAGAGAAGAACAACATATTATTCTCCATTCACCTCTAGGGAGAAGAGATACCAGCACCCCTTTCTGCTCTAGAGGAAGGCTGGGCACTACATCTCCTCGCTGCCTAGTTGCTGTCACAGTTGGTCACCGCTGCTGAGCAAGTGCTAGCAGTTGGTCTGTGTGTGGGACCACCCGGTATCCTTCCTTTCCAGGGAGGACGTGCCCTGCTTCCTTCTCAGGGCAGGAGAACTGGCATGGCAGAGCCATTGCAGATGGACGAGCAAAACCACAGCTGGCACTGCAGCTTGCATTTAGACAATTAAATAGCCTGCCAGCAGCCATGCTTCTTGGAAGTGATCGTGCCGTAAATATTTCACTGAGTGCTGCCCAGGGCCACTAAACACTGACAAATGCTTCGATAACAAAGGCTTGGTGTCCAGACCTCAAATCTCTTCCAGTCCCACACTCCAGCCTTGCTCCCATCAACTCCCATAACTCATCTTCACCCTGGTAAGATTGTTTTAGTGGGATTAGATCAACACAGTTGCACCTACTTCCTGGGGTTCTTTTTATTCTTTCTGCTTTCTTTTTTAATTCCCAAGGTTTTATTGTTTCTGAAGAATTTAATTTAAGAAAAAGACTTATTTTCTGGTTTCTGGGGTTTGGGTTCTTTTTCAAGTCAACAAAATACCCCACAACCCTGTGCCTCCAGTGAAAGGAAAACTTACCCTGCCAAAATTAACTGGAGGTGGTAGAAACGAGGATATCTGAACAAAGAAAACAGGAGTGATCACTACCCCATCGCTGGAGCACACAGGGAAAGGCAAGAGAGAAATGGAACAGCAGCAGTGAGAAACACGCATGCATATTCAGCCCCTTTGTCAAAAAACCTCGTGCTGCAGCATTTCAATTAACAAAGTAGGATGGTTTACCTGATAAAATGCTCCCTGTGTGAGTGTAATTACATATTTATGCCCCACAGAGATTTTTTAATTTCTCTTCAGTTTGTTTGCCTTGAAAGTATTTGTCACCGGAAATGTTCTCGATGTGTAATTTTTAAGGCAGGGTTGGTCAAATGTGTGGTTTGTTTTCATTTTAGATTTACTTCACTGAAGAAGAATCAGAAGATAATGTATATTTTCAGTGCAAAAAAAACCAAACCAACAATAAGATAGGTGATACATCAACTAGCAGCAGAAAAAAAAAATGCACTCAAGTGCTGCTTCAGAAATTTCACTGTCTTTTTTTTTTTTTTCCCCTCTCTCACTTGAAATATATTCTCAGGTGCTTGAAATAGCTTATTGTTCTGCCACTTTCATTTTGTCCTTGCTCCCCAAACACACCTCTTGTGTTTCCAGAGAGGCTACAATGCGCAGGCAGATTTTTGGTCATTATTTTCCTATTATTTGAGCCCCTTACTGAGCAATCCCTGCCTTGGAGTCTCGGTGCTGAGCACCAGCCCACCTCCAGCAGGGCGTTACAGATGTGCTCAAGCCTAAGCGTGTGAGCTATTGCATTGCTCTTGATAGGCTTGAAGTTACACTCGTCTAAGTATTCTGCTGGGTCAGGGCCTGCCAGAGTATAGCTGTTGTAAATTCATTGTCACAGCTTTGTTTAGCCATAGAAAAGCACAGTTAAGACTCTGGAGAGCCTCTTGAATCCTTAGTGAAGAGCAGAACCCTAGCTCCCACCAAAATCTAGTCTGTCGTTTGTTTTCTTCCTCCTTTTCCTCGAACTTCTTCAGAAAGGATGGGAAAGGATCGGAAGGTCAAAACTGCACCAATTTTTGGCTGGAGAATAGCACAACAGAAGGTCACTGTTGGCTGTGCAGGTCAACATCTCTCTAAGAGATTATTAAAGAGGTTTCCTCAAGCCACGCAGTAGTTCAGCCAGTGTTTGAGAAGCCACCACCATGTGAACCATTTTACTGACGATTATGCTGGTTTAATCTTGCAGGCAGGGAAAAAGTTTGAGTCGTGTCTGGAGACAAATCTGTGACAACATCCCCTTCCCAAAGATCAGGTACACTGCACTGGATCATTGACTGGCAGAGCAATGATGCTGCTCAGGCAAGTAGAGCTTCTAGCTCTGGAGATGATAGATATCCGTACTCGTCTCCTAGACCTCACAGCAATTTTTGACACTGGCATGACTGAATTCATCTTACAGGCCTGGCGGAGATAAACAGAGTCATAAAGTTGGCTTTGCTTCTTCCTCTCAGATAGATCCCGGAGGGTCATAACTAGCATCTGTTCTGTCTCTTCAAGGATGCATAAGGCGAACTTGTGTCTTCTTTCTAATACCAGGTTGTGCAAGAACTCCAGGAGCAAGGCTCAGAGATGTTATTTGACTTTGGTGCCTGCCAAACTGTGACACTTCCCTATCACAGCCAGAATTGTCTTCTCTCCCCCAGCTGTCCCGATGCCTGTAAACGAAAAGCTCCTAGATGAAAGACAAAGAAGCTGGCTATGGCCCAACACATGGTCATGGGAACTGATGCTGGGGATAAGGGAAATGTGCAGAGGAAATACCCCAAAATCTCAACCACTTCAACATGCCATTAGGGCGACAGCGCTGTATTACAGCTTCTGTGCAATATGGAATACAGGATTTTCCCCCTGCTTTTGTTACCCAAGAAATGCAAACTTCCTTTCAGATACTAACTTGGAGCTGCCACCACTGTGCTGTATCTGCCTCTGGTTCCTGTTCTATCTAAGGGTGATCACCAAAATGAAAGGGAAACTGATGTGTGTTACCATAGAAATGGGAGAACATTCTGCTGCTGCATGAGGTCTCTGCACCCTTTCAGATCAGGTGCTCACCTGCAAAGCACTCACTGGGCCATTCCCATCTCGGACCCGAGCCCTGTAACCCACGATGCAGTGTGAAACTGAAGCAAGGAGATCTCAGGTGCACAAAGCCACATCTGACCACCCAGGCACGCAGAAACTAGGGTGCTGCACCCTGGCTTAAGCTTTAACCATCCTGCTGGGTGGGATGTCCTTATATAGCCTTTATAAAGTTCCATACAATGTTTTGCAAATGCTTGCCTAGACAAGGAACACTACCATCTGACCACAAGCACCCTCAGTTAAGCTGGACACCTATGAATTATTGCAAGCCTAACTGTTAGCAGAACATGTTTCAGTTTCTAGGGGCGGCCATTTGGCACTCACCTGGTTCAAGTGCAGCTCCCCTGGAAGATGGCATCTCAGGGCTGCCAGCCAGACCTGTGCCAGCCCCACAGCTGCTCAGCAATCCCACTCTGTGGTTTCTGGACAGAAGTTAGTATGGAGTGCTGACCATGTTGCCAAGCACCATCGCACCCCAACCCTGCCTAGCCCAGTCCCATCTTGCAGCAAGACACTATGGGGAGTCATTGCCACCTATCACTTTCAAAAATCCCACCCTCCAAGCTCCCAAAGGCACGAGATATGACTGTTGGGACTCTTTACATATGAAGACTTTAATATTCAGCCCATAGAGACAGAAGAGACACCTATTCATTGATCGTACAATCTCCAAAGATTCCTTCTGGCCCCATATTTCTGCGATTACTATCCAATGCCTGCTGTCAGGATGGTTTTGTGATGCTGGCCACTGTTTCCCAGCAGCTAGACTGAGGGCAGATACCAGTCACTTGCTGACACCGATTAGTTCTGCCTCGAATGGCCTGATTGATCTGTTCCTGTTGCAAGCTAAGACGACCAACAAGCACAACAACAACAACAAAAAAAAACCCAAAACAAATAAACAAAACCCACAACCTCTTAAAAGGTATTAGCTTCCCTTACTGTCTCAGTTCCACTGTAAGACTCCATACACTCTCTAACCTCATGTTCCAGTGGTGTCTTTAGTATTATATTACCATGAGGTAGACAACCTACCGTGCTGCAGCCACATGTCCCCCTCAGAAGTGAAAGGCTGCTCACCAACTTCCAGCTCCAACTCTGGCGTAGTCAGCTTCTTCACCTACACTTGTCTTTGGCCTTCCCATCCTCTCTTTTACCTCTTAACCAAAGATGGTCTATCAGGGGCTGATGTCACTGCTGGGTATGTTTGAGTGCATGAAAATCTCCTGAAGGATACTGGCTTCTCAGAGAGGTTTGCACACAACACCATCTTAGAAATATCTGCTTTTTTAAGCTATATGGTAATGCACACTGTGCATCTGAGATTAGAATATGGCCCTGAGGAACAAAATGCTCTTCTCTCTTTAGAGCTGACAATGCACAGCTTATTTTTATGAGCTCCTCATTTTCAAGAGATTCAACTCCATTGTTTGGCAGTCACATTTTCAAGGGAAATCTCCAAAGATGGTTCAACTTTAAACACTGCCATTTCTACCTTTGGGGTGCAAGAATTTTCTGGGTGAAACTGAACTGTGGCCTGTGTGCCCAAAGGCAGGCTGAGCATTTCAAAACCAGCTGGGGAAGCCTCCAGCCTTCCAACAAACAGCCTCAGAAGTCTTGGGGAAGATGCACACACAATGAGAGGATGCTCTCGGAAACCCCGAGCAGGTTGCTCCGTTCCTGTGGCCTCCACTTGCTGCTTTGTAGCAGTTCATTGCCCACCACCTCCTGCCACCTTCTACCATTCTATAGTGGTCTTAAGACAAGATCCAGCATCCACAGGTCCAAAGGGCGAGACTTTCTCTGGTAGGTTTTTGATCAACCGCTTAGGCTATCCTCCTCCTCCCTTTTCGTTACTAAAGAGTTCAGTACAACTCTTGTCCTTTCTCTTAGGCCACAGTAAGTAGATTTTTTTTTTAAATGGAAAAAAGACCCCTGAGAGAATGGGGAAAATACCCTTTTTTTTTGGCTAAGCTTATGGAACCTGAAGAACAGGTCACTCCTGAAAAAATGGTTTGCATATCACCCCAAAATAAAGTCTGTATATCTGTCTTCTCTCCAGCCCAATCCTTCTGAAGAAACATTGCTTTTAAACTGCATCACTAACCTCTGTACACAAATACAATTTCAAAAGCAGAACAAATAGGGCAAAAATAAGTTAAAGGAAAGAAACCATTCCAAATGGGCACATCATCAGCACACAGGGGAGCAGACCAAGAGTCCCAAGACTGCGTGGACTCAGAGTGCCATGCACAGTGTGCTTGTACAGGGTCTACCACTCTCCTGACCTGCTCCTACCCAGTCTGTAGTCTGCCACAACAGCAGCAGCAATGAAAATGAATTAAGTTCTGCCTGCAGTAGATGTGGCTATTTCATTCTGGCAGCACGGATGTTGCTAAGTGAAAGCACGTCTTTCTGAACTGCCTTGCTCATGGGAACCATTTAATCATTATAGAGCAATTATAGAGGTCTTTATTCAGTTGTTCTTTAAGTCCTCATTCAGGCAAACCCATTTCAATGGGAACTGTGCCTGAAAGGGACTCATCAAAACCTGACCAGGAAATGGCCAGTAAGAGTAACCTATTTCCAAGAGAGAAAAACTCATGCATTACATCCATAATGGGTAACTTCTTATGAATACACCTATTGAAGGGTGTTATATTCATTAAACGCCATTTGGAGAGGAAGGGTAACCTTCCAGTTAACACAATTTCTATGGGCTCAGGAGAGCTAGGTTCTGTTCCTGGCTTTGACATAGACTCCCCCTGTGACCATGGTCACATCACTTCATAATTTTACCTTGGATTTAGCAAAATAGGTAATAAACTGGGATGGTAGCATGCATCAGTTTAACTGTATTTGTGGCCTGCAGTCCCTGGTTCCTCCTCCGCAAAACAGAAAGAAGAGATCATCACCCTAATTTTTTTTTCCTGTTCACATTTTGAGGCAGGGCCAAACTTTTATTCTGCTTAGGCCCAGTGCATCGTACAATGTGTCTTTGATCAGGGCTGTGCTGTAACACAGAGCAATACTACTAATTGCTATCAATACAAGCAAACAGTGCTGTGCTTTTGTGGCAAATGTCCACTAGGAGCTTGACTGAGACCATCAACATTCCATTTGGGAATTAAGCCCCATTTGAACTTGTCTCCCAAAGCGAGAGTTTACAAACACAATTTAGTCCCTATTTGAGCAGTGCTTTGAAGATGTAAAGTACTAAATTGTGTATCTGTATGTATGAGAGACAGAGACAGAATGTGTAATTTCTTTCTGCATTCAGGGAACACAAGATTTCCTTTTTTTTCCCCTCTTTTTGGAAGCAAGTTTACTGCTGAGACTATTAGAGAAAATGCAAATGTGCAGACTGTTTGTTAAGGCTCCAGGAGTGAAAGCACAGGCGATTGTTACCATGAGTATTTCTAGGAAAATGGGAAATCTTTGTCTTTGAGTGTATTGATTTAGCGAAAGAAAGTTTGCACAGCTTGTGGAGAATGGTTCTGGAGGAAATTAAATTTCAGCTGCACCTCCACGTCACTCCTACACCTGCCAATTCTTTTGACCAGCTAGTGGCGTCCTGCACCCAGGGCTCCAGCCCACAAGCGCATTTGCAATACTCATCAACGTCAGAGATGAGCTGTTGTGCAACCACTGGTTTTTTTCCTTCTTACTCTTATCCAAGATACAGGCAACAACTGCACTCCTGCACACAACATATTGCCCATTGCAGCAGAACCCACCAGGAAAGCTCCCAACAGCATGGGCAGGAGACATGAAGAATTTTTTAGGCAGATTCAATAAAATAAAAGTATATTATCATTACATATAGGCTGGTACAGATGGATCTAAGCTCGACACAGCGTAAGCCAGGTTTGATCCAGAAGACATGAAGACATATCAGCTTATTAGAGTTTATTAACTTGCACACACTCCCATGCTAATCTGTCTATGCAGCTTCCAAACTGGATCTAGCTTGTGTCCAACTACGTTGGAGAGCAGTCATTGGTGTGATCCGCGTGGCCACACTTTCTTGCACTTCTCTCCAACCTGTGAAATCTCTGCTCCATAAAAATGCTGCAATACAGGCAGGTAAAAGTGTGTCTTGGAAACGGTAAGCCAGGACTCCAAACATGAGGCAAACCAAAGGGCAGTTGGGTGTCCTAAGAGAGGGGGAGGCTGCAAGGGTTATGGCCATGGACAGAGGCCCGGAGGGAAGGCACAGGCCTTTGAAAAGAAGTGTGGACAAGGAATGTAAAAGGATACATGCTGGAAGAGAGATGTGGTGGAAAGTGAGGTCCAAAAGTGATAGGGAAAGGATCTGGCTGCAGAGCAGTATGTCGTGCCCAGCACTAGCTGTGCTTCATGAAAGACAGAAGATATAAGGAAGCTGGAAGTTAAAAAAAAACCCAAACAAAACTGAAGAGACAAAAGCCTGAAGTTTTTTGTGGTTTTTGTTGGCAAAAGAGCATTTGAGAATGGAAAATGGACAAAAGAGACAGAAAAAGGAGGGATATCTGCAGACATTGACAGTGTCCTGTCAAATGAGCAGAGCCAGCGGACGTTTGTGCACAACACTTCTTTCATGAAAGACAAACTGTGGTCAGCCAAGTTGAATAGGAAGCTAATGCAACTACCACAATTTTTTTTTGATGAAAAATATTTTTGAAATGAAGTGTTTTTGTCCCCCAGCTTGAAACCAATATTTCTGTTTCAAAATACACTTCTGTTTTATTCTAGAAACTTGAACTGTAAGAATTAAAAAAAACCCCACAAAAGTCCTTCCAACCACAATGAGATATGTCGGTAAGGGCTCAAAGACCTTTAATTCCACCTAAAAAGATTTTTTTTTTTCTGCTTGTTGGAATATTGAAATTTTTCAAAAAACTTATATGACCAAAAGCACTTTTCCCAATTTTCAGTTACCATCACTGACACCCCTCGCGCCCAAATCCCAATTATTAGTAATATTTATCATCAGTTTCCTCGGAATCACAGCCATAAGCTGATATATTAGTGTCATGCACCCTGTGTTGCCTCTCTGGCGTAGGCAGAACTTCATTCTTTCACCCTGCAGTTTTCTATTTTGGTTCAAAACAACGATCTTTCCCTCTCCAATCATCTTGAAAGTGAGAAAAGTGAAAGTACATGGAAAACCTTCATAAAAATCTATAGGACCCAAGAGAACTGCACTGCACTACTTCTCGTGTTAAGAGATCAATATTTTGCTTCGGTTTGATTTTTACAGCTCATGTGTGCACACACTCAGCACTGTGGGAAGAAAAAAGAAAAAAAAAAAGAAAAAAGAAAACCATCTTCAGTAGCGCGATAAGTTATCTTTCCAGTGATATTTTTTCCCCTATCTGAATTTCAAATGAGTCGGATCTGGATGAAGGAATACCACTTGCTGCTTTATGTGCATACATACCACGCTGCATGTGCTCCTGCACAGGTTTTGTGTACATGTGTGCATTATGAGTGTATTAATGATGGCTTTTTGTTGTTGTTTATGAGTTTTAGTAGATAAAAAGGATAAGTGTAGTGTGCTCACACTGTACACAGCAGTACAGCAGGATTAAAAAAAATGCATAGCTAAGAACCTACTTAATTAACTCCCCTTAAGAAAAGATCTTTTTTCAAACACCATGCAGAATTAAGACACAGTCAGGCAGGTTTCTCGGAGACCAAAGTTGCAGACAGAGGCCAAAGGGAACCGACAAAAAATTTCCAGTGAGTTACCAACCTAACCTAATCTGTTTAATTGTGTTTGTAAATTCACGAGGCACCCAACCGCTTATCCAAATACCACACTTCTGTTGATCAGGTCCTAAATTACAACTTGTGTGGCATATTACTTCAAGTACTAGGCTTTGTTAACGATCAGTCCCGTTTCTTATTAACGTCTACTCCTGCAGAGATGGAAGATTCTGTTCAGAGGCACCGCGTCCTCACAGATCCCAGTGGTAACTTCTGCATTTAGTAAAGTCACCCTTTGTAGTAATTACGTTTTCCAAGTGAAAGCAAAAGAAATCAGTAACCCTCTCAAAACATTGTTTCTTTCGTTATCCTTTAGCAAGCAGGCTTACTCTGGTTAGACGTAGCAAACAGAAGAAAGGAATATCCAGAATTGCCCGTATGAACACAGAAATATTGGTCTGAAGAAGGGACAGAGACAAGGAAAAGAGCACTTACACACAGTTACTCTATTCCATTTATTCTCTGCAGAACATGCGCTCTTGGCTGTGTCTTTGTGGCAAAGAAAGGGTTCATTTCAAATGCCAGCCAAATGAGAGCAATACATTTGATGATACACATCCTTTACAGGCTTTCTTACAAATAAGTCTCAAGGAGAAACATAATTTCTCAAACCTCATCTTGCCTCTGAACTCTTCTCCTCTCAGGGGACATAACCTTCAAAATAGGACAGCCTCAAACCGAATGGACCCCAGAGCTAATGTTTCACCACAAAATGCAATCCCAGTTTCAAAACTAACATCCTACTATACAGAAGAGCTAAGAGCCATTCATCTGATATAAACACTATTGGGTTTTTCCACTGAGCAAAACCGCAGCATGACAGACACTCACAGAAATAGCTCTTACTCACATGAGGCTATATTCTTTTTTTTTTTTTTTTGTGGCATAATATTTCAGTCTGTGCCACATCCAGCAGTTGAAGTTCTCACAGGTAGCTGGCAAATGCTAATGAAATATTCTCAGTAGTACTTCACAGCCAATTCATCATTTTCCTAAGACAGACCTAATGAAAAAACACTACTTGGAGTGAGATATCCCACACTATCAACATCACCCCCATGAAAATGAATTATTTGATTATTTTTTTGTTATGCCCCCAACTATCTGATCACTGTCAAACCACCAAACGAGAAAGGCGAGCCCAGTTGGGTATTTACAGTCCAGCAAAATATGCCATAAATATTTTTGGAGCACTTTGGTCACTTTGGAGGGACTTGAGACAGATTATACTCTTTACTGCTTGAACCCCACAGGAACTGCTTGATATGATACAGACTTTAGAAGGGGGCTGATGTCTTGGTGTGCAAGACTGAATATCTGTTTATTCCATCTGATTAATATAAGGAACCCATGCCTACCCCATCCATCTACAGAGTCTCTCACTCCAGTTCAGTTACTGATAACCACAAAAATGCTAAACAGAACAAACAAGGATTTACCCTAAAGTAATCTGCAGGTGCCACATCAGCCAATCTTCCCTAGAGATACACGTACAGAAAAGATAACATGCAATATTTAGCGATCCATTTTTCTATTCTGTTTCAATACCACCTCAATGGAAAAAAAAATATGAATACACACACTCATATACATATATGGAATGGAGTGGGGGCAGGAGGAGTGAAGATACAGGAAAATGTAATATTTCAGTCCCTATAGTCAAGCTTATTGCTGCATAATCAAAGAGGAAAGTAAATCCAAGAATTTGCAGGAATTCCGAGCTGAGATCAAAACTGGAACTTGTTTTCCTTCCCCAAAACATTGTTTGACTTTAGGGCATTGTATTCTTCCACCTTCTATATGTCCTCAAAAAGAAACTGAACTGTGTAATGGGAACAGGTGCCAGTAATAAAGCCTAGAAACTCTATTTGTCCTCATAAGAAATTGTCATCTCACTACAGAAGTACAGCATGGTACTGATGATAAGTATAAACAGCATTTTGATAAAGATAATTATAAAACAGTTCTTTGGTCTTCTAAAGAGACTGGGAATTATGGACAGCTGTTTGGCTGCTGGAGCGACATTTAATGAGATTTACGCACAAAATTGTTTGCACGTTTGAGTGATATATTTCACAATGGCACTGAAAACAATCGGGTGTTGTGGGATAAGTACCTTTTACAGTATATCAAGGTCAAACCTTTTACTTGATGTACTTAACTAACCATGTAAAATATTACATCAGCAAGCCTATGAGGCACTGAGAGATATATTCATATTTGCATAATGTCCTCTGTAAGTTAGTCTGCGGTCCTTTAGGGTGTTTAGAATAACTGCATGCAAGAATATACTTAATCCAATCTCATTTTAGCTTTTGCTCTTTTAAGATTTCAAAATTAATAAATCCTCCTGATACTCCAAATTACCATGAGCTTTTATAAGCATAACTTTGTAACTTTAACCCATTTATGAACATACCCTACAGGCATATGTACTAATGAATAAGAAATAACATTAGAAGTTTAAAGATGGTCTCTTTATGAAGTAATGTAAGAAAATCCTGTTAGCTGGATCAAGTACAAAAGTGTGATTTCTTAAAAATAGAAAATCCTTCACAAAATTACTTGTAATTACAATAACCAAAGGATAAAAAGTAAGAATAGTTTAAGAATTGTGCATTATTTAACTTGGTACATGAAATATGTTTTATGTATATGTATGAAGCATGCAAATAGAAATCTGATCTAAAGTGTGCTTCCATGGCTACAGGATTTTAATTTATTTATTTATTTTCTATTGTGCTTGATTGCTGTCAAGAATACTGACAGATAAAGGATTTCAAATTACCTTTAACTCTTGGTGCTTCTTCAAGTGAGTAAAGCTCTTCTCTTATTTGCCTCTAAGACATTTGGAAAAGGTGGGGAAGTCTTCCCAGTCAAAGGTTCTCCCAGCATCCCACAAGTTCTCCAGGAACCACAAGCTAAACATCTTCTATGGAGAATTAAAAAGATGATAAAAATTCATCGCAATAAACGGGTCAATAACCGACATTTCTCCATCTGCTTGCCATGGGGTTGAAGCAGCAACTGCTGCCTGTCCACGACAGTCCTTACAACCCATTGGATGAAATATCCTGGTGACCAAACCCTGCGAGTAGGAGAAGGGAAGGGTATTGACTTGCAGATGTTGATGGTGGTGGCTCACAGGAAAAAAAGGCCATGTGAGAACAACATGCAAATGAGAAATAAAGGTTCATTTTGCCCAACACCCACTTCATACGGGCAGAAAAAACCCAGAGCACCTCTTGGTTCCCCCCACCCCTTGCCACTTAAAGTTAGACATTAAATGGCCAAACTTGGGACCCCCCCTTTCCCAGTTATTACTGACTATGCTAATCCATTTTGTTTTGTTCCCAGATCAGCCTTAATCACTATTCTTCTTGCATAAAATAACTAAAAAAGGGATTTTATCTGGTATGAGCAGTCAGTGTGTATCTTCAGAGCTGCTTTAGATCAATGGAGCTATGATACGAGGAAAAGCTGAACAGCTGGCCCCGAGACCTTAGTTTTCCCAATAGATTAACTCTGTTGATTTCCTAAGAGTGGCATTTCAGCATATCGAGAACGTATTGCTTTCAGCAGGAGGACAGGTGCAAGTCCCAGACGTCAAAGGAGTCGCCCTTTCATTGTAAGGAAGCTGAAGTGTATTGACAGGTCTCACAACGAAAGCCATTTCATTCATCACATGTTGACTTTGGCAAGTTTTTGCCCTGCTCAGTGGAGCAAGAATAAAATAAATTTCAAGCAATGACAACAGAGATTTTGCCAGGTGGGTGTGCTATAGAGATGCTCTGCCGCTCTTCCACTGGATGTCACTCTGACATTGAGCCGAACTCTAGACTTTCCACAGACCAAAGTGGCTTTGTTCAGGGAATAATGAAAGAGCTGGTGGAGAGAAAAGCTAAGTGACTTCTTATTAAAGCAGCTTCAGATACCCACTAACACTTTGAGAAGTGGGATCGTGCTTTGTCACAGGGATTGATGGGGCAAGACAGCACATAAACAATAATGCTTCAGCCTTAGCAAAACACGGCTGGGAGGGGATAGATCTTCTGTAAATAAATCTGTAGATTTAATGCCCAGAAGGAGAAACTACTGAAGTTAAAGGACATTAATGCACAAGAGCATGAGAGAACCTCGATTTTATTTAGATTGGAAATTAGAGGAAGGTTTCAAAGTGTAAGATCAGAAAGGGTATGGAGTTTCCTGGCTAAGCAGACTAGCAGGACAGCTCTTTGTCTCCACCCAAGAAAACAAACCCCAGTTAGGATTAAGATGGAGCTTGATCTATTTATGAATGGCACTGTATGGGCCAGCAGGTGACCTAACTCTATGACCCAGGAGGTCTCCACTATTCTTCAGTTATCAGCAGCATCTGAGCTACTACTCACCTCTACTACACACTAAGGCAAAGGATTTTGTATGGAGTACAGTCCACAGCTGAGAAAAACTGGACATATTTCTGCCTCCTGGCATTCTCCCGCCTCCGCTACGCTTGCTCCATCACATTCGCAACATGAGGGAATAGCCAGAAAGGACTAAGACACATCCTGAACTGGGCAGGTTTTACAGCACCATAGATGAAATCACCGTGAACTGTATTTATCTCCAGTCATTAATACTTGGTCTAGACATAGGACTGAAAGTGATACATCACACAACGCTAATAGCTGCTGAAGATGTTACTCGCGGTATCCCAGGAAATTCTTTAACAGAGGCAAGTTTGTTTGCAGAAGTAATTTCAGATCGCTTCCCTTGCAAAGCCTCTGAGGCTCTTGCAGACGATGGTTTAGGTGCTCTCCACACTCCTTCCTCTCCCTTATTTGCCTATAGCAGGTGGGATGCCATGGTACGACCAAGCCTGAGCACACAGGGCCTTCAGAGGGCTTCACGCTACCTTCTGCTTTCCTTGTGCAAGGCTGCGCTGGAGTCTGGCGAAGCTCCCCTGCAGCAGAAGCATCTGGGTTCCCACATCTCTGGTATCTGGCAGCACATCTGCTCTGACAGCATGGATGGCCAGGGCTCTTACAGCTGCTGTCCTCCACAGCAATGGCACGAGGGATCCCTGACGTGCCTCATCCTGGTGCTCCACCTTGTCGGGCAGGCTATTGGAAAGACAGTCAACTAAATTGCTACCCTAGTAATGAAGGGAAACCCCATTCAAAGAAATTCACACCATATCATTAAAACCATAATTAAGAGTCTAGTCACCTAGACCATCTCTCTGTTCTTATAGTCTACATTACCATCACCAAAAGTCTTCTCCTGTCCTTCACAACCAGCCTCCACCAGAATATGACAGTGTCTGAAAAAATGGCAAGAGACAGGTCAGGGTTTGGGTAAGCTTAGCTAGCTCACACTAACCAAAGGTAATAATTCAGGCAGCTTACATCCCTGTGCAATATTACTTGTACAAGGGAATAATTTAAACAGCACTGTTCATCTCCTAACAAACAAGAGAAAAAAAACACCTAACTACTCTTCCTCCTGTTTGTGGTCATGGATTCTCATGGATCATTAAGGAGCCCTTGCAAATGCCAGTCAAGACCAGGCATCCTCAGACTACCATCACCAATGTTAGAAAAAGACCGAACTGGAACACAGCAGGGCTTCTTGCTCTTATATGGATGGTGTTATCTAGATGTATACTAAGCAAAAAACCCCTTCCTTTCAAAACATAGCATTGATAGGAATCCCAAGTTCAGACCTTGTGCCTGTAGAAAATCTAATAGGAAAGTATGGAAAATATAGGAACAGTCAAATACAGTGAGCATAATGAAATCCAAATTGTAGCAATAGAATGCAAATGCTGAGTGTGATTGAAAAACTAAGTATGGGAAGGTCACACTACAGGCATTTATCCTAGTGAATAACCAGAAGACAAGGAAGTAAAGTTGAGCATTTCCAAAAAACTCAGAGGTTCGTGAATTTTTACGGACAACTACCAGCATGTCCTTGACAGAGAGAAAAGAGGGCAACATTTAACAGCAAAGATTTCTAGTGTCTGCAAAGCAGCAGTAAAAATATTAATTTTTTGTGATAGAAAGGTTATTCTTTACATGTAACTGTATGCACGACTGTCCACAGAATATACCTACTTGTGACTGCATAATAATTTTATGTACACAGTCAACAGTGTCAAACGCCTAGAGGAAAGATGTCACTGAACCTTAGCCACATGACAGGTTTGAAGTGACTTTACCACTGCATTACTGAAATTATCAAGGAAAGAAGAGTCTGAAGCTCCTAAATTTCTTAAAGGATGAATAATTTAATTTAATTCCCCACACTGAATAACAGATTTACTCGTAAATGCTCAGACGTTCATTCTGCACTCAGGGTAAGCACCCTGGCTTTGAGGAAGAAACACTGTATTCTCTTTTATACACAACAGTAAGTCTGAGACAACCCTTCAACTGTAAATCTCAATTCCCCTCATTTATTGGGCCATCACTGATGCCTCCATAACAGCAGAAGTCAGAGATTTGAGAATTCTGAAAGGGTTTAGATACACAAGTCCCATCAGAAGCATGGGAACCATTCCTGTAAATCTTTCAGGCAGCTCTAAAAAATCTCAGTCTAAATTCCTTCCCCCTCCCTTTGCATATTTTAAAGAAACTAGACACAGCCCTGGAGAACAGCAGCAAGCAGAGAGGGGACTACCTTATCATCAGTGGTAGCAAGGTAAAACAAGAGAATTGGCTTTGCATGGTAGGCAAGCTTAATAAAAGGCACTTAGAAGTGCCATCACACTTGTCCCGCACATTTAGCTGTCACACGGTATCAAGCAAGTGATGTTGCAATGCCACGTGGTACACGGTGAAGTTGGTTGCATCTAGTGGTTGGACAGAGATGAAAATGCTTCTGGAAGATTGCAAGTTACTACTGAACACAACAAGAAAGATAAGTTTAAAAAGCTGAAGAAAGGAAGGAAATTCATCCGTTTTCAATTAACTGGGAAGGCTGAATGGTAATATTTACTCCCAAATAACACTATCAGCCTCAAGTCTGATTCTCCTCTAGGGGACAGAAAGTTTGATAAAAATGCAACACCCTGGTGCTGATTACGATAAATGCTCATTGAGGACATATTTTGGTGGTGATAAGGAGCTGCGTGACCTTGTGAAGACCCAGTGCTCCGAGGCAGACACTTGCGGCAGCGGCGGCCGCACCTCCGTACAGGAGCAGCCCTTCTGCAGAGAAAGCAAATAAAGAAATGAGCTCAGCTCTGACACAAAACATCTTTTAACTCAACTACTGTTTACAAACACAGCCATGCTCCTGTCTGGGGAAGCAGAGCCCAGATACTGTCAGACTGGATAATGAAATGGAAAAGGAAAAGGGAGAAAAGAAAAAAAAAAAAATCCCCTGTGCCGCAGCATCCCTCCTTTTCCTAGCCCTGGTCATTTGGAGAAACGCATCTAATCCCACCCGGAGATGCAGTGAGGACTGGCCTCCCAAAAGGAGCAGGCAACATAAAAGTCTGGAATGTACTCTGTCCTACACCCATCACGGCACAGCATTTGAATATTGGATTTAGTGTTGTGCTTCCACAGATATAAAATTAGGCCGACAGAAGTCTGGATTCAGGCCCTTGCTCCATACTGCTAACTCGTGGAGTGTCGGTAGCCAAAAGCATTTGGAACGGTTGTCTCTCTCCAGATGCTGCCATTCATTTCTGTGGGAACAAGACCACTTACATCTAATTACAGTTTCTGCTCAAATTAACAGGACAGAAATGACAGCAAAAAAAAACTTCTCTGGACTAAATGGGAGACCTTTCATCAACACGGCTTATAAAGCAGTTGACTTTCAAATATACTGACTTTTAAGTAATTTAAAGTTCACATGTTTCAACTGCTCAGCTTGTCCCATCAGCATATTAAAGCAACAGCAAAATGGAGGGAAAACAGCCAGCTGTATTAAAAAAGTCTCCTGCTTGTGCAAGATTTGTTAAATAACCATGCAATCAGGGATGGAACCGGGACCATCACGGCATAAAACACTGTTTTCATTATCAAACCAAATACCAACTGCACGTTACATTATATCATGCGGACTGCAAAGACAGGTTTTCACAGATACTGCATATGGACTGAAACATATGCACGTAGTCTTACACACGCACATGCATCTCTCTCTCACTGAACTGGGGAAGTCGGGTCTAATTCCACTGAAGGGTAAGAAAATTTGCAGTTTTCAGATGAGAACTGAGCTACCCACGAACACCTCCCTTCCTTGCATTACACTTTGGGATCATATTACCATCACGTTACCACCACCTTACCATGGATCACATCACCATCGGCATCATATCAGTGGTCCATCGCATGCAGAACATTTCTGCCTTTCTAAGCCCATAGGAATTTTGCTATTGCCGTCAGCTGGGCTATGTTCCCATTCCAGGTGTTGACTAACTTTGCTTAGACTGGTCCTGTCCCGAAAACGATGGAAATAGAGGCAAGCATAAAGCTCTGAGACTACTTCCCTCTGGTTCATCAGGCAGTACTAATGCAATGGCTACAGTCCCATAAGGGGTGTCTCCACGTCCTGCTGGTGAATTGACATCCGAGTCAGGTTTCCTCCCTGCCAAACAGACAGTCTGCGCATGAAAATCATTCTGTGCTATTAATCTTCATTGATTTATTATTCTGGTCCAACCTTGAATAGTTGCTGTGTCTCATATCTTAATCAATGAGTGGTAGATAAAATCATTCATACCATTCCAAAAGAGGGGGTTACATCAACATAGTTAACAGCTTAATACATTCAAAGGAAAATTCTGTTCCTTTTTTAACGTGAATTCATGAGCAAACAGGTTCTTTTGCACCTCCTTACCAGCAGCGCTGCTGCATTTGGATATTGCATGGACGCAAAGGTGCAGCCCTGTTCTAGTTATGACAGGGGAACGTGGAGCAATGCAGAGCTGCCCTACAGCGTAGGAACACGCGCTGTACTGCGCACTTGCTAATAATGGTTGTTTAATCATTTCTAAGCTCCGAGTGAACCTACACCCGATACATGCAGATATATACAAGCAAACACTTACAGCTCAGAATGAGCAAATTACAGACTTGAAAAGGAATGGGCAGATAACCACGCACAGAAGTAATGGCTAGATATGGGCCCTCTATAAGATGTTACAGGTAGGTAAGGGCCAAATACAAGCAATCTTTTTATAGGATATCCATAACCAATCTTAAGACCCGTATCACTGTCCAAAAAATTAATTTGTAGCTGACTTTCAACACACCAGCTGCTATATTTTTTAAGTTATTTCTCATCCAGATAGCACAACTGGACACAGTTTTAAAGGATCTGATAGCTAGGTCCAGCTCCTGACTCGTCCCAAGGGGCAAAGTGAAATCTCAGAAACCGCCAGACATCCATTTTGTATGTGCCAGGTGTGAAGACAGCCAACACAGACTTACAGACAGACAAAATTTGACATTTCCTTCTATTTTAGCAGCAGAGCCCTTAAGACACACCAACGTAAAAATCCTTCACTAGAAGGACAGACTTCACCTCACACCAGGCAGACTTTTAGAAACATTTCAAACCTGAGATGAACAAAAGAACAGGAAGAAATATTATACAATGTGGATCTAGACCAAATTCATAGGAAAAACGTGAATTAGTTTTAACTGCAGGTTTTCCCCCCTGTCCCACCCTTCGTTAGGAGAAAGGAAGGCTCTCCATTTGCTCCCACTTAATCATTCCAAACACACAGACATAGCGTTTCAGCACACTATGACTGTTTAAAAGTGATTTTCAAAACAAAAACTGTAAAATCTATCAGACATGCATAGAATTCCTTGCTAAAGGTCCAATCCAGTTTCCACTGAAGTCAGTCCTTAGAGTTCAATGGCAGCTGTGCTCACCTTTAAGGTGAGATTTTCTAAATCTGCCCAGTGACTTAGAGTGTGTCTACACAGCTAGTTAAGGTTGAGCCTGATCCTTAACTCGGTAATCATCTGCACAGTTAACCCTCAACGCACCCATAGTCTGGTGTTTGAAGATCTTCAGGAAGCGCAAGGTAAGAGGAGAGCCAGCCTTTTGTGGGGCTGTGAGGGGAGAGGATGTGAACCCCTTCCACTGCCAGGGCAGCAGGAGCTCAGGCTGAAGGAACAGTTCTCAGGATGCTCCTCAGCTCCTGTGCTGATGATGTCAACTCCACTGCTTGACTTTGCACTGACAGGGACTGCAAGACTTCACAGGTTGGTGGCAGCGAAGCAGAAACTTAGAAATTTATGAGCAATATTGCATTGGAAGCACTGTTAACTAAGGGTGCCTGAATATTGCCACTGGAGCTGAAGCCATTTGTGTGCTTAAAATTAAGGTACTCTCATCTCTACTGCTGTATCCAATCTCTAGAGCATCCCTGAAAGTCCTGCTTTCCACAGAATGGATGTCCCAGCCTACCCTTCAGCGAGGTTCCATGGAGTAGGGAACCACAGCAGTACAACTCTGGTTTTATTTATTTTTTAAAACAAGTTAACATAGTTTTAGTTTCCTGGAATTAAACTCACACTGGTAGTTACAAGAAGAAACCACAGGCATGAACCAGGTAAAAGAAAAGAAAATTTTATCTTCAAGCTGTTAAAAGATTCAAAGTTATTTGGTAAGGGACTAGCTAAATATTGATTTTTTTTTTTCTGGTAGAAAAAACAGAGCACTGAATTTTTCTAACAAGGAAACACAGAACAATCAATTTGTGATCAGCTTGCACCATCTTAGTCTTTACCAGAAGAGATTTCTTTCTAGCCAAATATTAGGGATATTGTCAGTTGGTTCCAAGGATAAATTCCTGGAATAACAGCCACTAAGTTGACAGATTTAAAGCTTTATCTAGAGGGAACATGACAGGGAATGTGCAATGGAACAGATTTTGCACTTGAGACTCATTCCAAGAGCTGCAAAACTACAATAGTTTCCAAAATGTAGGACAGACTTCCTCAGGTTATTGTCTTACACACATGTCCACCCAGCCAACGATTAAAAATTCACAAGAACATCTTGTCATATGGCTCAGCATTCAATTTGCTTTCCAGTCTCTGAATCTAATCTTACCTTGAGCATTCCTTATCTCAGGAGGAAGCTAGTCTTGCAGTTAAGACAGGACTAGGCTGCAAAGTCGCCAGAGTTCAAGTTCCAGTCCTGCTTTCGAGTTTTGAAGAACTTGTTTAATCCCTCCAAGATGCAGCTTTCCATCTGTAGAATGGGGATAATACCACTTGCTTTTCGTAGTCTGTTCAGTCTCTCCAGATCCTAAATTGCTTAGGAAAAAGTGTCTTACCATATATTTACCTTTCGCTTTGTGGAGCAGGATATCCAATGCCATTGGAGTGCTTAAGCAACGTAGCAATATTAGCAAAAGCTTGTGCAATAATGCCGAAGGGTATAATGGCATATGCAGCTTTTAAAGCCAGGTTGGACAAAAACCTACCCAGAAAGTATAAAACAAAATTGATCCCGCCTTGGAGACCATGGTTCAGCTACATCATTGCTTCTCCATACAGTTCGCCAACTCTTTCTTTTCTCGGGCAGGTATGAGGCTCCTGGGTCCGAAAGGATTTAATCTCTAAATTCCTATCTATTGTACAAAGATATCACTGAAGAAGGAAGTCTACTTCACGAGCTCTACTCCTTCCCCGATAAAAACTAAACTGTATTTCAACCTCAGATTGATGGGCCTGATGGATTGACTTCAGGATGAAATTCTCTGGCTAATATAGGCCAGATGATCGTAGTAGATCCTGCTAGTCTACAAAAAATGGACTAATCCACTGTGACAAACTGCCAGCTCGGGCTCATGACCCAGCAGTGATTTCTTACTGTATCAACACGCAGGCCGTGCAAGGAGTAGTCATAGGGAAGCCTCTACAAAGTTCTGAGGAGCAAAGATCATCCCAAGCATTGCAGGCCATTCGGTGATTTTTTTTCTTTTGCATATCAGAAAAAGGGATGTGTTTGGAAGAATACAGCCTGCAAATTGTTCACCCCGTTCCACTAAGCCTACTAAATCACCTGGAGGTGTCCCAGTTAAGCAGAACTACAATCCCTATTAAGTGGCACTCATTGCCACTAAGCATCATTGGACTTACATGATTTCCCTTGTAGATGTCTGGATTAAGTGGTTTTGCCAACTAAGCACCTCCTTTTTCTGATTCAGCGGAGAGTCCTGAATCGTACGTATTTACTGCTTTATATATTTCAAATAGCATGAAAACTGGCTGGTTTTGTGGAAATTAAAATACAGTTTATCTGTTGCACAAATTTTCAATACACGTGAGCTCCCAGTGCATGTGGAATACATATATCCCATCTGTATATACAGTCCTGCATTACGTATATAGTCATTTTCAGAGAGCAGCGAACAGCCTGCCCATGCACTTACCCTGGTCTGATAACATTCTTATGAAACAGAAATCATATGCTGAACTTTGGAATAATGTCAGCGCACAAAGGAAGGGAAAATAAATAAAGAAAGAAAACCAAAATCCAGGCACCTTGAAGCACTGCTCTGAAAAACCGTCCGTCTCAATGGAAAATCCGAAGGCTGGTGCATTTGGCCGCTTTCAGAGCGTAGTTCAGTGAGTAATGCCTCTTTCATTGGACACTCAAAGCTCTAGAGTCACATCTGTTTGTGCCGGCGTGAGATTGGCACGCTGCTCCCGCTGATGAAAGCTGAAGCGATGGTGCCAACCCACAGGGAAAAGCATGGCTTTCAGGATTTTTCCTTTCTTTCCTTTTTCTGCAAGTATTCTAATACAGTGCCAAGGCGGCAAAAGAGGCGAGCGCACACAAATTTTCTTCGGAGGATGAGGGGAATGAAAGAAGGAGGGGTGGGGAGGAAAAGGCTTGTTGTCTGAAAGCTGAAGTTGTCATAGAGTTCTTCCTTTTTTGATGATAACAGAACAGGTCAGCAATGATCTGGACCATGGAAGGCAACAGAAGGTTTGCCTTTAACTTCTACAGAGGCAGCTTCAGTCGCTGTGCCAAGCACAACCTCCCCACACCCCAGCCTTGAGTTTGAATGTGCCTGATTTTCATCTTTACAAATTGCTTGCTGTTCAGGTGAGGCATATTAAGCCCTCACACATTTTTACACTCACATATTTGACCCAATGACACATTTCGGCACTGATGAGCTGTGGTTGCAACACCTAACATCCAGGCGCTCGGTCCCAAGAGACCCTGCAGCTCTGTGGTGCAGACCTAGGCTGCTTTATCAACGGATGGGGAGAGCTGGGGACCTCTGAATTTCGCTGGCCAGTCTTTTGCAGCTTGTGCTTGAAACGGTAACTCTGTCACCTTTATTCAGCGTTCCATAAAACAACACACACCCTACAGCTCTTGCAACAGTGTCACCAGAAGGAAACCAGCACTCGATTCACAAGGCCAGGTCTCGGGGTGGTTTTCTGTGCCTTCACAGGGGAAGATCAAAAAACAGAAAAATAGGAACCTGGTGTTGCAGCAGGACTGAGATTTCAGCTAGCCTCACTCTTGCCCTGTAAAATATCTAAGAATAATTAAATCTGTTCCTTTTCTTTAATTAGCCTTGTGTCTTATTAGAGCAGTTCACTGCCATGTCTTTATTTACTTGATTATATCACCTCCACACCTTTGCCTTCTCTCCTCCACCTAATCTTCACATCTCTTTTCCTTCCCTTAAAGCTCTTTATTTTAATGCTTTGATGTTATATTCGTTTCCCCCCCATGCTTTGTTTAAAAGAAAAACAAAGATAGAAAATCTATACACGAAACAGAAGTCAACTACGTCTTGACAAATCAAGCTTTTAAAATGTCAGAAAAAGCAGATTTAAAGATGAAAGCTCATTCTTAACCCAGCTTCCTTCTTCAGAGACCTTAATATGATCTCTTTATGTAACTGTTTGCCAATTAATTCAAAATATAATGCAAGCTGCAATTTCTCAGAGACACATGCATTCATTAGGGTTGTGGAGAGTATATAGTTTGCAGACTTTGATTGATTTTTTAAGTCTCATTGAGCTGCACAGAACAAGACATCTTTTAAAGACATCTATTGTCCAAACAACCACTGTTTAAATACAAATTCACAAGAAACAGATGGTTTTCAAATGGGTGCAAAACAGTTTCCCTAGAAGACCGGTAACAACATTTAATCTTAGAGCAGTGACAAGCCCTGTTCAAGTTATGACCTACATAAGGAGAAAACAGCAGTTCATCATCATAAGTTTGCCTTTCTCAACACATTACCAAAGCTTATAAGCAGGGGCCATGTCCCAGGCTATGAGAGATCAGATCTCTGAATATGTAACATTATACCCTGTAAAAGTTGCTCTAGGCACTTGTAGTTATCATCTCCATCCTCTTGAAGATGCCCTTGCATTGCACCTATGGCTCAAGGACTTGTGGCTTTACAGGTAGACACATACCTAAAACAAGCCCAGACGAAAATAGGAATATGGAAGTTCATTCACACCAGTTCTGTTGGAGAAACACATGTCTGAAACTGAAGAGACAGAGGTTTCACAGGCACCGTTTGAACGGCCTTTCAGATTTCACACCTAAATAATGATGCTACCATAAAGTTGTTCAGCTGATCCTTCTTACGATAGCCCGCTGGTATAGTTTGAAATACAAGGAAAGCTAGTAAGAAGCCATAAGCAGTGGAATGTGGTGGTAAGGTTTACTGGCACGTGTTTCAGGTACCCAGAGTATTCATTAAACAGGAAAGGGTTTAATCGAGCTCGACAGATTTAATTTTCAAGGATTCCTGAGTGGAATCAGGAGCCCAAACCCTGTTGCCTTTCAGATCTTTCCATTCTTGACTTACTGAAGGTGCTTTGAAGCTCCTGCCCTGGTCTGTCTCCAGCTACAGCACTATTATTGAACAGTGATAGTGCAGAAATAGCCTGCAGATGCAGCCTGAGATCCTATCTAAAATGGAGTCAGTGACTGAAAAAATGACAGACATCCAAATCCCAGTACAAACCAAAGTATTCCCTGCAGTTTTCCCATGTAAATGGCCTGAAGGATCAAACACGGTCCCATGGTGTCAGATTTAACAGCACTGGGTAGGAAGATGGCCAGAATCTTTCTGAGAAAAATTGTAGTACACGTTGACTGGCTTCCAAGCGAGTCCTCCTCTGCGAGCCTCATGTTTTAAAACTCCCTACCCAGACAGCTTTGTTACTTCAGTTACACACACTAGTGGTACATAACTGCCATGTATGTATAGAATACTAAAGAGAAAATAAATTGCTAGCTGAGCGTTATCACCCATAGGACTTAGTTGGAGACCATATCAGCTCTGCAAGCATAAAGACAACTCTCAGACCCTACCATGTTCTTCAAATACATAATACAGACCTTATGTTAGAAAAAGTACAACAGTAAGTCTGCAGATAGAGCTCTTTGAGCGCGATAGGACTCCAACTTCTTATGCCACTAGATCTTAGGTAATGTAAGCCAGGTGGAAAATAAAAATTAGCTGAGAAGCAGACTGAAGAAGGAAGTGGATTGACAATGCGAGAAGGGGGCACAGTACAAACAAAAAGCAGAGAAAGGAAAGCATGTTGTTGGTGGGTGAAGCGGTCATCTTTTGGCCAACCAGTAGAAGAGAAAAGGAGCAGAAGAGAAAGTCTGTTAGCAGCAGCATGGAGACAGTGCCCAAGACAGAAACCCTCGACTGTGGCCCAAACACACTCTCCTCTCGAGCCTGGAGAGGGCCGGGGTAACCATGTATCCTAGTCATTCTACCCTGCACATAGGGATCAAGGTCTAATAACAAACATGTCAAAACTGCAGCTGGGTATGCTCTGACAAAGTCCCCTTGCTCCTTTGGCCACCCTGCTGTTACCCAGCACCTCGGTGTGGATGGTAAACAGTTATTCCACAGGCACTCACCACTTGGACCTTATTTCCTAAGTAACAGACCAGACCTTCTCAAGATTTTTCTTTCCCAACACGTGACATTTCTCATCGTGCGAGTCAGAGGACCAGGAAGGGCTGAGTGTTCAGCTGCAACCCAGCAACATGCCTCCCTCAGGGAGAGCACAAGATGCTGCAGGGACACAGTACCCAAGCTGGAGTACAGCACTGTGGTCCTTCTCACAGCCCAAGACCCTTCTCACAACAGCTACAGCTGGCTCACAAGATAGGAGAGCAGCATGGGGCAGCAGCAATGCACTGCAAGCGTATGGGAGGCTGGCTTTCGATTTCAGCGAGCAGGAGCCACCTCTGAGCTTCACATTCAATGCATGAGACTGGAAAAGTGCTAAGGACATGCTCTTAGCATAGGAATGAACAGATGCCAGAATACAGCCTTAGACCTGGTTCAGAGAGGGTCCAATGGTGTCCCAAAATCTGATGTTGTTAGAGGTTATGGAGTGGGATGCGGGGAAAATCAGTAACACCTGTAACAAGATGACAATAAAGATGGGTTCCCCAAGAGCCCCAGATAATCAGGATCCCGGCCCTGTCTTCTTTGCTCAAACAAAACTACTGAAGAGAGGAATTTCCTCTGTGACAGAGTGTGCTGGAAGCATGCCCAGGCCCACCACGACTCCATCCCAGTAGTTCAACGTGGAGCCCCCGGTGCTATTCACGATCAAGAGAGTGAATTCTATAGCCCCCTGCTTCCCTCTGCCCCACCGGCAACCAAATTCCAACACTGGCTTTATGCAAATCCAGCTCAGCCCCCCTGCCCTCCGCTCCTTAGCTCTATGCAATATTTTACTGAGCTATTGTTTCTCTAGGACAGTACCAAAAACATCACGTATTGTCCTCCGCTGACAGTCTCAAGCCACGAAGGAAAATATTCCTGCCCTCCCAGATGAGTTTTGCAAGCGCACAGCACGTGCTTACGCCCCATTCACGGCAGCGCGCTCTCACGACGCATGGTACACCGGATTATTGTCGAGTGCAGCCGATTCCCCCAGCTGATGTTACCCTAGGCACTGTCCCAACAGTGGGCTCCCCCCTCAGCCAGCTGACAGTCAGCTTCTCCAGCATCCAAGGTGCAAAACGATGCACCCACCATCATCCACTAATTGCCTGTCCTGGCTCACAGGCAGCTGCGTTCCCTGCAGATGGGGTTGTGTAACTGGGGTTTAAACACACATATATCCTATGGCACCAGGCTCTGCCGGGATCCTCCGTCCACTCGAGGAGCCGGCGTGTGTGTCCAAAGCAATTACAGCAGCATGCCTCGTCGAGGCTGTTCACTGGCATAGCAACATTTTATTTCTCCCACCCGACAAAATAAAAAGCAGGAGAGAATTATTTGTCAGCTCAATCCCTGTGTTAATCTAGTTGCAAGTATAATGTGATTTCCCTCCCGCCCCAGTAGTAGGTTTTGCAACACCTTACATATGGATGATTTTAATCTAATATAATCTGGCTGGCTAGAAGGAAGGTTTCCCTCCACCACAGCTGCTTGTGATTAATGCTAAATATACATGCCAAGCTTCAGTCAGCAAGACTGTGCGTCTTAGCTAGCCTGTGTTTGGTAAATCAACAGTAAACCCCATAAAATGCAGAAGATGCTGCAAAGCTTTACATGCTTCAGTCATATCCAGCTTTTTTTCAAACACTTCCTCTGTTTGCCATTTCTAATGTATCATGATCTATTACTTCTTTTCTTCTTGCAAAATTGATTTAAAAGCTACTGATCACAGAAGATAAGAAGTGTCACCTCACCTTTACAAATAACCAAACATGGGCAAATACTCCTTAACTGTTTCATCCTCTTCATTTCACATTCACTTACTGCAAACTTCATCAAGAAGAGAAGCATTTCTGTTGAAACTAAGATCAAGCACATATGTTACAATAAAAACCACAAAGCCAATAAATGATAGTTTCTATATCATTCTGAAATACAAACATGTATTCTTATTTTACAATAATTATCAAACTAAGATTAATATAATCTTGTATATGGCTTCTCTTCATGGTGAGTTAAATTATGTTAAATGTCTCCCGCTATTATTCTTACCCAGCAAGAAACATTTTAATTGTAAATTTGTCTTTTGCAGTCTTTAAATTACACACACATGCACATTAAAAAAGGCCAGTACTACGGATACTGTGTATCCACTAATCTGTAAACAGACTCCCAGTCCAGGACTCCTCTCTGAAACGTGGCATCAATTGCACAGGCTCCCATTTAGTTTTAGTTGAATAAAGCCATACTAGATACGCAAATAACATCAAACTTGCCAGATTAGAAAGGGGCACCTCGTACTCTAAATCATGATTGTCAATCATCACCCAGGATTAAGGGATATAGTTTAAAAACCTAAAAGCAAGCACTTCCTTTTAACTTCTGCCTACTGTGCATTTTGGATTACCGCCCAGAAGCAGCATTACTTGAAACAAGGCTGCCTCCCTTCCACCATCTCGGGGAAGTGCATCTTTGCCATCCGCTAACCTCTGTTTGGGGAAGAAAAAAGTCTCAGCAAAGCATACAATTTAGATTCGAGATCTACTGCTGACTGTGATTATATTTATAACTCGCTTTTCACAGAAAAATGGGGGGTTATTTTTGGCTTAATAAGTGCTTTCTGAACACAGTCACCATTCTCCTCACAAAGATGTAAGGCAGTTAAAAACCAGAGCAGCTACTCTATTCTTACACAGAGCTGGCAGCCTTCCTGAAGCACTGCCTTTCACATGAAGGCTTTTGAGAGAATGACTTGGAATGTATTTTCTTGTACTCCTCAAAACAGAGCAGCATCTCATGGATAACTCCACCTGTCCTCGTGCACGCAAGACAGCCAACACTCCACCTTCCTGCTCTGTCCTCTCCCTCCACCACTTCTCCTGGGTTCCCCTGGTTGAGCTACAAGACACTTCTGAAAAGCTACAGTTGCCACTTCGAAAGTCTCTCCTTCGCTGTTGGAAAACGTCATGGCAGAGGGCGATTGGTCAACAAATTTTAATGTTGAATATGCACGACAGTTCGGTGAACTCAGGCCAGAATTGGGTGATAAACTGGGAATAATTTACAGGAACAGTTAACTGACCCGGCTGCTCTGTTTGGCTCTTAACTTCTCACTTAGTACCTGATTTTCCAGGTAAACAGGTATGTGGTTTTCCTTATTTGATGTAAAATTCAGGTCTTTCTTGCGCTTTTGGTTATTTCTGCTCAAAAACTCTCATGCCAACTGAGGTACCTGCACATGTAAGTTATATGGAGAGCTGGACACATGAACATTTGTGGGACTCCAGCGTGGTTAAATCCATGTAGAAGAGAAGGTACACAGGGAATTAGGTAGAGAGGGTAGCTCTCTACACGAACAAGGACCTGTCCGCTCTGTTTGAAGGCATTTCCATCTGTGGTTCAGTGCTTCCATTTCTCTGGCTACTACCAGAGACAGCAATATACAGCTCATCATCACATCCATCCTCGTGGACTCAGCTAATGCTTGCAGAGCACTAAGGGATGCCACATTACGGCACAGATCCATTAAAGTTATTCAGGCATGTAAAGACTCTTCAATTAAAACAATGGGATTTAGACACCCTGACACTTCTGTGGGTCTGAGTTTCTAAACTGGATGCTGCAGTGTTGAGTCTACTCAGCTTTCCATTGCAGATACCTCAAAAGTCCTAGGAGATGATCCTCTACGAGTAAAGGTTTCTTCCTACATCTGTTTAGGAGTGTATTTCCCCTTCTCTCTCTGTATATATGTATATTTTGAGACACATGTACATTTAGAACATTTTTCAACAGATGGCATGTAATATAGTCAAGTTATAAGGAAGAAAAAGACAAACTAGAAGATAATAAAGTATCATCACTGTTATCCTAGTCTACAAAAATAGGATTAAATCAACTTCCACAGCTAATGAAAATCAGTTTCAAAAATCAATATTTTTTGAGTATCTTTATAACTCAGACGTTCACCAGAATCTGGGGACCAGGGTCATATACTGGTGTAAACTGTTACAGCTGCAACAACTTCATCTCCACTTCCACAATCTAAATGAGTCATTGCTTTTGCCCCCAAGGTACAGTTTATGGCTGCATACTGATTAAAGAAAATATACACTGGTTCTTTAAGTAAGAAGGGGAAAAAACTCAGCTAAGGCTAATCTTATCAACATATAACCTTTTAATCAGATTATTGAAACAACATGTTAATTTATGAAAAGTTCAGCATTCTATTACATTGCAAACAACATAGTGAATTGCAACCCAACAGGCTGCTTCATTGAATTCATGCAGCCACTCCTGGCAAAGGCATTCCAAATTTGAACTTAATTAATATTCCTACTCCTGGTTTCCATAGTTTCTTTTTAAACATGAGTACCAGCAGAAACTGGCAGTAACTTTACCCATATTCTCAATAATAACCCCCCTCTGGCTGTCAATATGTATGAAAGGAAAAATTTTTTGCATACCCCAAACAGCCTGTCATTTTCCTGTCTTTTGTCAAAACTATGTTGGCAACTTTCTTCTCTTTTTTGCTTACACAGCTTAAGATGCTTAACTGTTTCTCTGCTTGGTTTATGAGTGAGGCACCTTCCCTCCCTTGTGTATTGGACAGAGAGGTCAGCAGCCATACTCCTCCAACCTCAGATGACAGTCACATTGTAAAAAAAAAACCCCACCAAATTTCAGAGGGATTGGGGGGAGGGAGGAGGAGGGAAAGCTGTCCTTAGAGAATCAGGAACTTCAGTGACTAAAATGCTTGGGGAAGCGTTTCATATTTTCCTTCCTTGCCCAGGAACTTCAAAAGATGGCTAGTGTCCATCTTGAATCAAGAAGTTACTACTCTAAATATGCTTTAAAGTTGTTTTTCTGTTCTTATATAAAAAGGGGACTGCCCTTCATACAAGCAGTACCCGAGCTAGCCTGAATATCAGAAACACAGACTAAGAGAGCCTCCCTCACTCACCCACCATCCGGACAGAAAGCACAGCACTGGATCGCACTTGGGCAAGGAGAAGGAGGGAAGAGACATTCCCATCAGGGCCCCACTTCCACAGGAACCTCTCTAGAGGGCACACCTCCTACTCTGCAGCTTAACAACACTTCCCCTTCCGCGTGATGTGGCCCCAAAACACGTTTTTCACTGTCACATGAGCCTGTTCACCAAACAAACCCCTCATTCGCAGTATCCAACCCAGTGTCCTCTGCCTTTTGGGAAGTATTCTACCCATGAAGAACTTCAGGCAAACATCTGCTTAACAAATCCACCCTGAGTTCCGTGCTGCTGCAGAACACTGCAATAAAGATTAAGCCCTCAAGTCTGGAAACCAGTTACTTCACATTTATGCCTTTGGACTGCTGCACAGAAATAACTCTGTATCACTTTCCATGGGGAGTTCAGGGTCTCAGTTTGATCTGGCCAAGCAAACCCCAATTCTCTGAGCCAGTGTCTGACTGAACCTCACTTGCAAGTGGAGTTGACCAGCTAAGCTTTAAACTAGGTGCGACTGAGGCGATGCTAGCTGGCAGGTGGAAAACCTAGTGAGAACTGGAGATGGGTTGTTACCCGAGGATCTGTGATTTATTCGAGTTCATAATCCGATAGCCCTACAGACTGCTTTTCCTAGGAGATCAGTTAGAGGCAACAGCTAAGGCACTTTTCAGCAGTTACCTGGTAAAGGACTAGCTGCTTCTTTAACAGATCTTGCAACACCTTGCATGTCACCTCCATTACAGACTTCACAATTTCCTATGTTAGGGACTATACATAAAACTTCTCCCTAAACTGAAACCAGCATGTAATCTCAGGGTCTCTCCATGGATATATTCAAACTGATCCTTCTCTCTGAATTTCTAGGGGTTGGGTTTTTTTAACCCATTAGTCCATTTCAATCAAATGCAGCAGCGGCATGGAAGATTAAAAAAAAATATGCCCCAATAAATTTTGTGCAAAATATTTATGCAAAGTTCAGAAATACAGTGCCTCACCTAAAACAAAGGCTACAGAGCAAGCCCAACAGTAGTTTGGTCTTTACCCCATCTGTTGACCAGCTGAAATGTGTGAACTGGTTTCCAGTTAGCATGTATGTTAATATGAGAGATATGTGAGATGTTAATGTATATTTCACAAGGATCCACAACACAGATGGCCACTCATCCACTCAGAAGCTGGGGAGCACAGAATAGCACAGAGGGTACTCCAGAGCAATTTAAGGGAGTGTTAGGAGTCTTCAGGGGGAGGAACCTGTTGGACATCATTCCCCAGGAAACCTGACTTGGTTTACTCCATTGTTCAAAGAGGGACCCTTACACAAAAAAGCAGTTAACACCCCCATAACAATATAGGACTCAGTTATACACAATCAGCAAATCAGTCTCTGCACCTTCTTTTCAGCGCTGCTAAACCCATTGTTCTTTATGGCCTGAGTTCAACGCTGACCCTACGTTAAAAGTAGGGGGGGTGGACCACATGACTTTGAGGTTCCTTTCAACCTGAATTATTCTGTGTCTATCATATACCTAGGAATACAAGGAGTAAGACCTATACTTGCCACGCAGCTAAGTACAGTCATAGTTGAATTGGCCAACTGCAAAGCTTAGCCTACAGAAAAATCCAAGTCAACAAAAATTAAGCTCACATATGATAAACTGGCACAGTCTATGGCGTACTGCTCAATAGGTACAGGAGACAGACAGCAATACCATGAACCAGCTAATATAACATTAAAGACAACAAGGCAACCTTGGGCTGGACAGGATCCATATTTCATTCCATCAAGGCCAAAGTGAACCCCATTTTTCAAGATTCTGCAGAATAGGTAGCCTGCCTTCAGGGTACCACAGTGCAAAAAGGTGATCTTTCATCCTGTCATTCCAAATTCTTCTGTTTTATTGAGTTGAATCAACTAGGCTCTGTTAGCAGTTGCCTCCTGTGTTGCCAGACGGGGAAGCTCAAAGACACCTGTGAATCAGGAGGGGACAAGATGACAAGCAACTGCTTGACTGGTAAAGATCCTATTCTTGGAATAGTTCCTGCCTATCCTGCCAAGTACGCCTTGGCTGAAGAGTGTGTGGTGGCTTGGGAGGAGGGATGAAGAGAGGGGAGGGAGTGCTGAGGATCAAAACTGCCTCCAGGTAAGGTAGGCCCAAGGCAGACTGGAAGGAGAATGGCAGGTCAGATGGAAGCACCCTAGGAGAGACTGGACATGTGAGAGGATGTCCAGCCAAATCCAGGATTTTCTTCAGAAGGAGATAAATAATTTCTCCTTGATGGTGGTGGTAGCCTTCAGCTTTAAGGACTCTCAAAGTTCTAACCTGAGGGAACTGGTTTAAAAAAAAAAAAAAATGGATCAGGAAGCCCAAGTGGTCCTTTGACAAAAAGATGTTTTGTGGTTCACAGTTCATAAGACAGAGATGGGCAAATACAATGGCTAATAATACCATTCATTGTTGCACAGGGAAAAAAAAAATTCTCCAATTCTGCAGTTCCCCTGGGAAGGACAGCAGAGATTACTTCTGTTACAACCTGACCAGCATTAGCTAGAAGACAGAATCTGGAAAACAAGAGGGTGAAAGTAGTGAGGACATATAAGGGCAGCTCAACCAGAGCTCTGATGGAAGCAGAGAGACAGGAGGTGTACCCCAGCAGACAGCCAGAGCAGCTCTGAAATATCAAAAAGCCCGAGAAGCCCCTCAGATGATGGCCAGCACTTCAGAACTCTACCTGTGAAGGGAAGTTCACTATGTTCAGTGTGGAAGAAGAGATCCAGAAAAGAAACTTTCAAGGACAACAGACGAAAATCCATTTCTACAAGAAGGCAGTGATGGAACAGATGGATGGCATCTGTAGATTGTCTAACTTGTGTTGTACCTCATTGTGCAGTCTTCAACAAATGCACAATCATCAGTCGACCAAACGGTCAGACAGCAGCTGTCACTCATGCAGGCAGAGCTGGGATCCAAGGGGGAGCAAAATGAGAGGGCCTGTTCTTCTCTGCCAAGGACCAGCAGGTGTGGAAGGAGAGAGATGCCAAGCAGAAGGGAACCAAGCTAGAAGAAAACTCATTTTGTTTGAAGTTAGCCAGTGTCAGATTAAAGAAATCAAAGACTTGTTTAGAGTAAAGCAAAGAGAAATAAAGGAAGCATTCTTCAGATTTGAGTCCAAGCCTTTTGTCCAGTTTAACCTCTTTTCTCTTGTTCCTCCATTTGCTTGTTTTCTTCATCAGTCACAACAGAATGTCTCCTCCAGAAAAGACTCATCCCTTGGCTTTGAGATCACCAAAGAGACCAAGATCAAAGCAATTTAGGAAGCACAGTTTTCATGCCTGCATCACCATGTACGCTAACGGGTTTCTTCACACAGCACTGTCACTGGAGACAAATCCATAAGCAGTGCTGTGCCATAGCAGCCAGAGTTACTGTGCAGCCTTCGTAAAGACAACTACTACCCACTGAAAGGCAGATTTGCTGGCTACCAAATTCTCCGTTCTGAAGTCTACCACTAGACTTCCAAATGAAACAAAATCAGCTCTAGATTCTTCCATTTGCCACGGAAAATGAAATCTAATGAGCCAAGCAAGCTGAAAGAGCTGAATTCATTACACAGAGTCTTCAGGGGTCAAAATAACATCAGTGGGCTTCCCTGGCCTCTGCAAGTAGGTGAGGACATCTTACTCTTTAGGCATCTCATTTTAGCTGGTCTAAACAAGTGGCTTGAGTCCCTTCATGACTGATGAAGCAACTAAGACTTTTCTAGGAAGCAAATCATCTGTCCTGCTTTAGTTCTATGTCAGGGTGAATCAGGCTTTGGAATAGCTCCCATCTCTCTTAGTCCATGCTATAGGGAGCCTATGCAATTAGCACAATACACATTTAAATTCACAGAATGGGAATTTGATGGTATCAGTCCCCCATGATGTTACCACGCCTTAAGAACTGCTCCACTTTTGCCTCTTTTGGTTCCAATTATGTCTTGCATGGCAGTGCAGACTAGCTGTGTTGTCTTCTACATTCTTCTTTCATCGCAGAGTTAGCTTGGTTTCATTTTCCCTTTGGAATCCACATAGCCTGACATCCAAAAATAACATGCCACTAAATCAAAACAGAAAATTAAAAAATATTATGTTACTGTCCTCTAGCTTCCTCAGCGCATCTAGTTCTTTCTATGCCTATTTTATACAGAGCAAGTTCTGCTCAGGAATGAGAGCCATTGCTCATCTTTTATGGCATGAAGCAATTTGCTGGTACTTAAAGAAAAGTACACTTCAATTCAAAGTTTGAGACAAGTGTAAGAGTGTATCTGACAGCACACTCTAACTCACGCAATTCTTTCAACCAAGTTGACAGACTCTTCTGAGTTTCTAAGAGCAAAGGGCAGACATTTCCTGAGCCTGATTAGGACCTTATTCAGCCCTGGAAATAAAGAACCCAGATGAACTCTCTTCTTTAGCTGGTATTGCTGTTGATTTCTGCCCTCGCAATGTGACTGAACAGCTGAGCACTAAGCACTCCTGTTGAATCATTATTCTTTGCCTTCTCTTTTTAAGCTAGGCCCCTAACATTGCTAAATGTACCATTTTCACATGAAACAAAACAGAAAAACTGCCCACCTTCCTGTTCATTACTTCTTACAGTGGGTCTGAATTGAAAACACCAACATGGAGAGAATTACGAATTGTACAAAGAATAGCCTGGGTTTTCTCAATGTGCGCAGTGTCTTAAATGGGAAACAAACTACGTTTTGGATCATATCGCTGCCGCATGAGGCATTCTCCCTTTGGTGGTCTGAACTGAGGGCACGTTCTGGAATAATTTCCCAGAGGGAAGCTGACAGCTCTTTCACACCCTTCCCCTCCTCCCTACGCACAACCGGCAGCATTATTCTTACAGGATTGTTATTTATCAAGACCAAATAAAGTAATTTCCTGTAAAGCAACGTGCCTCTGTAGTATAAAGACTTCAGAGTGATCTTTGCCCATCTCCGTAGCGGCTACCACCACCTACTGGCACCTGGGACATAGGTCATTTTGTTCCCCAAAAGCCACCTTAACCGACTTCTCAATTTTCAGAAAAGAGGCATTCTTTGTTGCTAACAAAAGCACCACCTTAGCTCCCAACTTGCCAACAAATTAAGTGCTATCAGCTACACACGCTCCACCGTCTGCTCTGAGTTATACACCAGTCATGGTAGGTTTTAATTTGATTAGCGATTGGGCTAAAAGCAGCTAAATCAAAATTATAATGCCCAAGAGCCACTTAGACTTGTTCAGACACTTTAAATATCAAATCCCTTCAGCACTATAACATTATCTTTATAGACAAAACTGAGTTTAAAAGTACAAATCTAATTGATCTCAAGTGCATTGGAATTACTATATTTAGGCATTGGATTATGTACTACAGAAAGCCTCATGCTATGTAAGCAACAAAACTAATTGTGGAAAGACAAAGGTATGTGTCTAACGTGCTTATGGACTTTTAAAAATTCATATTTTCATTGAAGCTGGCAAAGTTACAGCTGCTCACACCAGCAGTGAATTTGGCACAGTGCCCTATACGTTGAGCAAACGTAAGTTGGCTATTTCTGGCCTCTTTCAGAAGACCTGGGCTTCAAGTCCTGCCTCAAAATTACTGTTTAAGGCTCTCGCTGTTGCAGGAAGAAAAACGTAAATTAAAAAATAGCAAGTTGATTCTCAACAGCTAAGCAAGACTTTCTTTTCTTTAATCTCAACTGGGGGCTCTGTTCATGCAGGCATTTACAGCAGCTGCTCAGACACCACAGAAGGATGCCATTACACTTTTAAAGAAGCTTTTCAAATGTAATACACTACTGCAGAATAAAGAAGTTACCTAGAAAAGGGAAAGGAGCAATCCATCCTCACAGCCACTTCTGAGATTAATATATATCAGCAAGTACTAAAAAAAGACACAAAAATGGAGAGATTCACTAGTCCAGTTGAACTTGTGTCTGGCTGGACAGGGAAGTCAGTTTAAAGTCTACAGATGGATATATGGATTCTGGCTGCTTTGAACTCTGCTGCTGCATGCAACTCAGTTGCCTGCCTGCAGACAGACATCCCTGGGAGGGAAAAGCAAGAAAACCCCTTTTTTTTCCTCCTGAATACAACCCCATATCTGCATCTCAGAACAAAACAGCTGTCAAGAAACACTTGCAGACAACATGATTCAAGATGCCCCTCTAAAACTTAGTGGCTCACCCCATGTTGCACTTTCTGCTTAACATGGGATTTTCCAGTGACAACAAAGAGCAGAGAGGAATCTCTCCTCTCGATCCTCCTTTATGAAAGGAGATACATTCACTGGTTAAACCAACTAACTTCATCCTCAGAGCCTTCCAGAAAAATGCATTAAGAGGGAAAAACAACAACTAACAGCAGAAGACAAAACATCTTAAAAATAAAAAGATATATCAGTGATCTTCAGTTAATTCAAGAAAATCCACAGAGGGAATCTACCTCTTAAGCATTTAAACCGAGGTTGTATCTCAGTATTAATACAAGGGGCTGGGCTGAGTGTCTTGGAAGTCTCATTTCAAGATGTTTCCCGACCAGCTAGTGAGAGCAGGAGTGAAAGTGATTTGGATTAGAAATTCCACGGAAAAGAAAAAGTCTTTCTAGGTTGAAGGGTGTTGTTCTTTTTTTTTTATGAGAAATTAAAAACATGCACACTGGGAAACAAAGTTAAGTTAAATCTAGCCCAGCTTTGCACATTTTAACAATTCACTCTGCTGTCTGTAGAACACAGCAATATAAATACTGCTATCTCTGTTAAAATGAATTATTGACAATTTTAATACATGTTGCACAGTACATATTAATATAGAAAAATACATGTTATCAGCAGTGCAATGTTGACCATGTACTAATCCATTCCACCTGCTCAAATATTAGTGCAAATAATTATATATTTGTAATGCATCATTGCTGTCTAGTTTGAATCTCTGCCTCCAGAATAAATGTCTCTTCTCTGAAGTTATTTACCATTATGAGTAAAATGTTATATATTCATACTCAAATTGACTTTGGGTGGATAAGCAAAATGAGCAACCTTCAAAAATCCACTTGTCTAAGACTTAGCAAGTAATTTTAATGAATTGTTTACAGTAAAATGAATCTTATAAAAATGTTTCAAAGACAAGCTCACATTAGCTGGCTCTCCACAACACTCAAACACCACGGGTCAGAACAGTGTAGAGTTCAAAATGACCATCTTCAACTGGCAGCATCAACTGAGCTGAACCTTAACCAAGTCTGTCAGCAGGAGCTATTTACCCTGACACCGTGCAGTTTATCTACCTGTGGCTCAAGTCTGGGGACACGTTCTCTCCACAGTCTCACCTCTCTCTTCAAGCAAAGAGGTGGCCTTGTTGAGGCCGGACACTTGGTAGAACAACAGCTCCTGTCGTCATCAGACTGATGATCAAAATGGGAAAAGCAGACATACAACCAAGATGCTGTAAGGGCTCGTTTGTGCCAGGACGTATCCTTGGCTAGAAGTGAAGCTGGGACAGGGCTGAGAAGCACAAGGGCAGCCCGGGGAACAGATGAGGTGAGGTTAAGGTGAATACGTTGCAAAGAAAGACTGTGGTGCAAACAGCCAGCCGACCAAGAGGTGGGGAGCAGAGACAGCCCCAAAAACTTACAGACCCACATTGTACACACAAAGGGAAGGAATGAAAAGGACCGACACCTCTTAGTCCATTCTCTCCTTTACCCTTGCTAAATCCAGGTGTGAGATAAACAAAACACACCACAAGGAAGCTTTTCAGCAACAGCCACTGCTGCTGTGATGTTCGTTTCCTAAACCAGCATTTGTTTCTCTATGCTATGGCTCCAGCAGCCTTATGGACAATTTTGGGTTTTAGTGAAAGAGGAGAGAGAAACTTTAACACTGCAAGAAAAATTTAAAAACGCTCACTTTCAAACAATATTGTATATTGGAATATTAACTGAACAAGGCAGCACTTAGAGCTAAGTGTCTCATGAGACAGTCACACAGGCTCTGCTCCAACATTACATGACTGGGGTGGGACAATTCCGACCCTCCGAGGATGACAAACTAGTTTGGAGCTACTGGACCCTTTCGGGCACCCTACGCAGAACAAGCAAAGATCTCTTCTGTAGCACAAAGGTGACACAAAAGCCTCATGCTACTCAATGCTGAAACTATTCAACCAGGGAAGGGCAAGGGCAGGCAGAGAATGTGCGTGCTGACCCCTGACAGCCCATCTGGGACCAGGACAGGCTTCATCACGGCAAGGGTAGGAACGGCCACAGCCCGCGGCTCAGCCAGCGTCAGAGCATCAGCTCCAAGGTCTGCTTTTTTCACAGAGGGGAAGCAGCAGTGCAGATGAGCAGGATTTGGGACTGCTATAAGGAAGTCTCAAATTTATTTTCATCCCATATCAGGATGAACTTCAAATACAAATCAATAAATCACAAATAAACTTTGAAGATATCTTGACCCTCAAGTATCAAACCAATTCACTTTGGTTTATTAAGCTGTTCTCAAAGCTATTATTCAGAGATAGCTCAACTTCACATTTCATGTTACTTTCCTGGCACGTTACCTAATGGACGCTGAAACTGAGGTACCTGACACTTTTACCCCCATGGCTTGTCCCTTACATGAAGTTTCAATATAATGCACTGCACAGCCAGGTCAGGAGAGAGCATGAGGAAACAGAGACCTGCAGAGATGACGGAATATGGGGAGGATAGAGGAATAAAGTGGAAGGGAGCTTAACTCCTCCTCCTACCAGGCTACATGTGGATGAAGAACCACTATATAGTAAGTAAAAGTCTCCTAGAAGCCATGCTGCAAAGTTAAAGGTTTCTCTCTCTCGTAGTGTGGTAACAGAGGGGAAGGGATAGTACAATCTCGAGATCTGGAAAGGAAAACAGGGCACAAGGACATAAGGCTAACAGAATAAAAGTAGAAGCCAAAGTTTCCACGTAAACTAAGCGCTGTATTGACACAGAGTAAGCAGTGGCCCATACAAGAGAAAAAGACGACGGGCAAACACAGCTGCTTCCCCACTCTAAGATAAGCAGAAGACACAGCATAGAAACCTCCTACCACCGAAAGAAAATAGAACAGAGAAAAAAAGACAAGCAAAGCAGTGAACATGACTGGGCAGGAGATCTGGCTCCCTCCCTTCCTTAAAACAGGTGCAGAAACACTGGGAAAGGAAAAGCAGACAACGTGCCAGCCTTGATGTCCAGAGAGAAAATACTCCCGTCTAGATAGCAAAACAGAAATCTATCTCCACTTGCAACTAGCACAGAGGTGGTGGTGGAAAGAATTCCTAGAAGACAATATCCAGCAGAACATAAGGACAGGAAAGGTGCTCCTACCTTTCTGTTGCCCTCTAGCAGAGTAGCTTTTGGTGCTGACAGCTGGCTTATCCTCCCTACTGCTTCTGGGGTAAGGAATGCAAATGAGAAGAACTGCTACCTGCACCTAAAATTAGATGAACAACGATTAAGCTATCTGTTTCCTTTGTATAGGAAAAAAAATCACTTCAGCCTGGTTTCCCTATCCACGACCGGTTCAACTCAAGTGCTAATCCAAAATAAAAGAGTTACTGCCATGGACACTTAATCCAAAGAGCACCCTTTGTTTTGGAATTTGTCGTGACACCTAAAACCAAGTACATTAGGACTGAGAAACCTTGAGCTATGGGCTTCTGAAGAACAGGCTAGCGTGTACCCAACCCCTCAAAGAATCCTACGAGCCTTGCCCTCTTCAGGGCACTTCCTAAGATGCACCATTTTTGCCACGTATTTGCAACATTTCCTACAGAAATGGAGTAATCAGTTCAGACAACACTCGTTCACAACACCCCAGCTATATGGCAGAGGATTGCTCCTTCGGCAACCAAAATTGTGATTTATCTGTGGTAGCTAAACACCTAAGCAACCAATGATTTAAAATACCTTTGTGAAAAATAAAAGGAGGTGGGGGCGAGTTCTTCCTGATTACAAGATCAACCAAATCTGCCACCTGTCAGTACCATGCCATTCTCAAATCGAGCAGTCACTTGCCATCCAGATCACTGTAGTCTTCACAGGAAAACTGGAAGCTCAGCTCATGCCGTTCTCCTTCCCCTTCAGTCAGACTGCATATTGCTGATCCATCTCCACTCCTCACAGTGGAAGTAAGCACAGCTCACATCCACAGCGTCACCACCCATCCTTCACAGCCGATCCACACTCGCATACGGATGGCCTCGTCCTGCTGAATCCAGTGGTCTCAAGGTCAACGAACAGCTCCAAGGCAAAGTATTTTAGCCAGCCCCCTCCTCTAGAGGCTCACTTCATTTCAGGGTGGGACGTAGCTGTGAAGAGATTTTAATTCCAGTCCTGCTTATTCTCCTAGGTTGATGTGTATGCCAGGTTTCTGTTAATCACATTCTAACCTCCTCCTTCCACCTGCTATGCTGCTTCATTTAAAACTGCTTGTTCTCCACATCCTTCTGGTTCATATCTCCTTCACATCTTACCCTCTATTTCTAAATATCTAGATCTTCTTCCAAGCACTTCCATTTCCCAATTTTTTATATTTTGGTGTTGAGAAGTGTTCTTACAGAACACGAACTCCCTCCCGCCCTCTGTGCATACGCAAACACAATACAATACCAAATCATGTTAATAAATTATAGGACTTGGAAAAACACAGCTGATTTTCCAGCCTACAACAGTTTACTGTAAAGCCATTTTCACCAGTCGTAGACAGCATAATTACACGCAGATATACACACCTCCTCTCAGGCACTCATTTGGCTGCCAGCCTGTTAAATGCCTGCGTTCTAGGAGTGAGCATCAGAAAGGCAATACTTTAACTCATTACATGAACGTTAGAAGGTGTATTTGTATTTTGGATACTACTTTCTTGTACTCAGAAGCCACTGGAAATATTTTCCCAAGTTACATGCTGTAAGAGCTCCAAACTTAAAAATGTGTGAAAATTATAGTTCCCCGCCCCATCCCAATCCGATTCATACTGTAAACTTACCAACAACGTAGTCTTCTCTAGGAATAGAAACTCTTTCAGTGTGTGCATGGGGAGATTTTTTAAAGGAAAGGAAAAGGGAATGATCACACCAGTGATAAATTTGGTCAGTAAAACTGCTTTTATTTTATTTTTTTTTTTAAATAGAAGGGCTTATACAATTGAGTATAAAGATATTTGAAGAACATGGAAATGAAATGAAAGAAGTGTCTGGAGGGAATTTTTTAATGGAGTAAGAGTTTACATATCTAATTTTAAGTATTCACCTACTTTTTGCTGCCTTCTGTTAACAGGCATAATGAAAATATTGCACTGAGCATATGCACGGAAAACACAGCTAATAAAGCAAGAAATATGGTAAATACATTTCATACAACCTTAAAATAATTCAATCATACAACAAATTCTGAAGCACTTCTGTGATCTGCAATCATCAGACGATGTTCACTGTTCTGAAGTGTTAACAAATTGACACTTTTTTGTAGAAAGGTTTTGTATTGGTTAATAAAACCACAGCCTTAAAATTGTTGGCTTTCAGTTACGGAGGTAACAGAGGTATCATCTGAATTCACATCAGAGCTTTTGAAAAAAAAAAAAAAAAAAAAAAAAAAATGGCAGCAGTACAAGCATGTGCCTCCTCCAGTGTCCAAAGCTCTTTGTGGCTTTGCCATGGCCAAGGAACAGAGCTATGCAGCTCAGCAAAGCAGCCAGTCTCGGCGAATACTTTGAGACAGTCTGGCATCCATTCTCTTGTTTACTGATTTAATGCTCTGCAAATACAAAATGAAGCAGAAGAACCTCAACTAACCAAGAGAATGTCCACACAAGCCTGTCAATACTGACTACACCTGGGAAGTCATTAACAAAAGAGGAAAATAATTTCATTTGTCCGACTCAAAGTAAATGCATCGAAATGCTGCTCTGAAGAGGGGAAAGAAGTTTCCATAACTTACGCTGAGTCCACTGTAGAAATAAAGTGTTACAGATGATTTGTTCAGAGACTATGTGAGTCAGATCGAAGACACAGGCCACAGCAGTTCCAATCTGTTTTCCACAAGAGCTCGCTCTGAACAAAGGTCTATTTACAACAATTTTCAACTGCTTGTGGAAAATCTACCCCAGATGTTTCAAACACCAGTGTTGCTTCAATTCACTATATGCACACTATGGGTCCATCTCAGAAACACCTTGAATAAATGCTGGAGCATAATGGACACAAAAGTAGCCTGTCTCCAATAATAAAATTATGATCAGTGGAGGAGAAGCTTCTGCACACTTCAACATTTCATATTGCTCAGGCACTGAGGATCAATTATCTTCAGCACAGGAATTTTCAACTCTTGTTTTTTGCAAGAGCTGCTGTCCATTCTTCCCACATATGAACAACTGGCCCACATTTTGTCCTTTAACTTCGTTACAATCTGAATTTATTTACATACAAAAAAACAGACAGGAGAAAGTTTTCTTATATTAACTCAGCAATGGGCACCTTCACCTCATAATAAGAATGCCTTAGACGAGGCAGCTGCATTTACTTTAGGAGCATATATAAAATTCAGTGTGCCAGTATCAAACAGAGACAAGAATGTCAGATCATACAATGCCAATACATTCCAGTGGGCCCTCGACTACTAGGTGCAAAAAAACAAAGCCAAAGAACCAAAAAAAACCCCCAAAACTTTTCACCACTTCAGTTCTGTTCAGAATGCTACACAATGAATAAATTACATCCTTCTCGGATAGCGTTGCTTTTACTCCTACATCTCAAAGAAACTCCAAGCTAATTAATTAGAGCAAGAAATTACATTGTGCGGGATAACATTTTAAATGAAAGAAATTACTTAGAAACACCAATCAAAGATAATTTGATTATGATTAGCTGTGCTGAAGTCTAAGCCATTAAAATTGATGAAGAACATTTTTACAGTGGTCTAGTCTATGTAATCCATTACCTACGCTATGCTGTGTAGTTCAAGTCTAACAAATGGTATCTGATAATTCAATATTGAAGACTAAAATACTTTCAATGCACCACTTGCTTTCCTATACCGACATGTTTCCAACAAAAAAAAAAAGTCAGTAGCATGTAGAGTTGCAAAATTCTTCACTGGGGGAACTTTAGCTTACATGAAATCTCATTCAGATTTTTACCTGCTCACCCTCTACATAGTCATGTTTAAGTATGGCTGCTGCTTCATTCTGAACAGTCATTATCCCACAAAAGTTACAACCGTGGTTTCATAAGACATCATTCCCTGTGCTTTCTACAACTGAGGCCTGGCCAAAGGTACAATATTTCTTTCCATGCTCTCAGCTGAAGTGACGAGCAAGACGAGCAGACCTATAATCAACACGCAGCTGAACAAAGGAGTGAAGGATGTTCTTGTCCAGATTAGCAAGTTGTTCTCCTGAGCAAACTTGCTTTAAATTATCCGGGGCTACAACCAGAAGATTGCAAAGTGCATGCAAGGTATCAAAGAGTTGTAACACCAGAGCGATCTGTGGTTAAGAGAAAAACAGAGAAAGACAGATATTAAGAGTTGCTTGAACTCTTATGACACAATGTCCACCCAGATTCTCAAAATACTTCCTCCCTACAGATGATTTACATCCATCATTCCCTCTTCATGTGTGCATAAATATATATATGGCCACATGCATGCATGCCAAGTTACACATAGAACACATAATAATGCAAACTCAACACTTCTTCAATATACACACACAGCCTGCAAGCAATAAGTGGTATCAGGAAACTGCTCTTTCGGACATGATAAAGAACTGCTGGTATAGCAACAGAACATATAACACCAATATACAAAACGGTGATGTTCAAACTGAAGCAAACTATTTTTATCAAAAAAAAAAAAAGGTCTGATTAAAAATAGAGTCCTTAAAATTTTGACATGGCTGTACGTCACCAACCTGTACATGCTTACCTTGAAGTCTTTGGCACACTTCCTATATTCAGCCACATCACAAATAGCCAACATGCCTCCCATGCAACTGTAGGAATATTGCTGTAGGTGTTCATAGATAAGCCGATGAAAACGAACTCCAAACTCCATCAAAACGGTGTCCACATTCTTACCATCCATAGAATTTCTAATCTTTTCTACCTGCTTTCTAACATAGCCACAGACTTTAACACAAGCCTAAAGAAAAAAATAATAAAAAAAAATAATTAGGTAAGTTACTTTCTAGAAATTCATTCTTCTCAAAGTGGCTTCCACATCATAAGCTGAACGTCAGTCACTAAGTCTTTAAAATTCCCACAACACATCATTGAAATTAGTAATTTTCCAATTAATAATTTTCCAACCTTTTTTTATTTGCCATATAAAGATGCAAAAATTCAAGTAGAAGGATGGATGCAAGACAATATTCAATTCAGTTCTAGTTCATATCAGTTCAGTTTGATCCTTGTTTGAATTAGAAGCCCAAATTAAATGGATGGGTGGGGGAGGAAGTGATTAAAAACGTCGCCAGCTGCAATTATAAACCCAAACTAACAGCCATGCAGGCATCTTCGCCCTTCCCACATAGTACCAGACCCTACGTCCTCCTGCTCCACTTCTCCCATCCCCACCTGGCTGCAGGCCTTCAGGCAATGCTCTCGCTTCTTCCCATTGACCGCAGTTTGTTCTGTACTCCTCTCTGCATTGCTCCCTAACAAGAGCCTAATGTGACTCTGCACTACGGCTTCTCAGCAGCCCGCAGGCTGGGATTCAGACAGATTCGGTGGCAGAAACAACGTTCTTCAGCAAAGAATGTTCTCGCCGTACCCATGACGCTTTGTCATGCTCCTGCCATTCTAAGCAGGAAAAGTGCCCAGCCACTAGACAGTACCTGATAACTGATTTTCCAAAACTGATAGCGTAAGCTAATTATCAGCTAAAAACCTTGTTCGAATCTGGGCCTCTTGGGAGAGGAAAGAATATGACAATTTGTCCAGTACCTACTGATTTGTATCTTTATCTCTAGATATAAAACTGCTAATGTGCCTTTTCAGCTTGAGAAAACAGCCCACAACAGAGTTTGGAGGTGCTTAGTTCAAAATAGAATAGCTAAGCAAATTGACCAAATGCACATGTTGCCTCATGTGTGTTTGCTAAGGAACAGCTTGTAGCTGCTAACACTCACAAGCATTTGAAGCTATACTGATGAGCTGAGACTTCGTTTACTTACATTAGTATATTGAATCAAAACATTGTTCTCATCTTCTGGTTTAAAATCTGTCTTCCTTTGCTCTGCAGCCAAGATGTGCTTCATCTGTCCAATCATACAGTTCAGTGTCCTTTAAAGTTACAAATACAGATCAGGTTTTGACGGGAACATTTTAGTTTCCTTGATTTTTATATTTATGTACACTAATATGATTCTATACAATAGTCAGCAGCATAAAGCAATGAGGAAAAAACCCTACTATCTAACATTTGAGTAATCTATAGAAGATATAATAAATGTTGGCTTTGAGTGTAAGAAGCAAGTGGTGCTAGGACATACCAAAGGAAATACTTCATTTAACAGACATGCACACATACATACACACTCTTCTGAGGTTGCCATACAATTGTCTAGAGAAGATAAGCTTGATTTTATGTAAGCAGTTATAAAAAAGAGAATCGGCCAACACCCCCACACTCAACAACCCTAAAAATACTCTTCCCTCCAAGTTCAGTATCTTGGAGCACAGCACACAGCATGCTGGGCAGCTGGTTTTAAAGGGAACACATTAACTGTAAGGAAACCCATTCAAATCCAGCTCTGCAGAGAAACTGGATAGCATACTTCAATACAGAGGGAATCTGAAAGCCAAAGCAAGCATTCCAAAGAGTTTAGTAGAATTAGATCCCATTGCGTATTACTCGGAAGCAAGCATCAGAAAGCACTTGGAAAATGCAGGGGGGGAAATCTCTTCCTTTGCCAGAGTTTGGTATTTCTTTTGTTCTCAGAAATCTAACAGAGTTTTACAGTGTCATTTCACAGAATCACAGAATGGTAGGGGTTGGAAGGGACCTCTGTGGGTCATCTAGTCCAACCCCCCTGCCGAAGCAGGGTCACCTACAGCAGGCTGCACAGGACCTTGTCCAGGCGGGTCTTGAATATCTCCAGAGAAGAACACTCCACAACCTCCCCGGGCAGCCTGTTCCAGTGCTCCGTCACCCTCAGAGGGAAGAAGTTCTTCCTCATGTTCAGACGGAACTTCCTGTGCCTCAGTTTGCGCCCATTGCCCCTTGTCCTGTCACTGGGCACCACTGAAAAGAGCTTGGCCCCATCCTCCTGACACCCACCCTGCAGATATTTATAAGCATTTATTAGGTCCCCTCGCAGCTTTCTCCTCTTCAGGCTGAACAAGCCCAGCTCCCTCAGCCTCCCCTCGTAGCAGAGATGCTCCAGTCCCCTCACCATCCTTGTAGCCCTCCGCTGGACTCTCTCCAGTAGCTCCTCATCTTTCTTGAACTGGGGAGCCCAGAACTGGACACAGTACTCCAGATGAGGCCTCATCAGGGCAGTGTAGAGGGGAAGGAGAACCTCCCTCGTCCTGCTGGCCACACTCTTCTTGATGCACCCCAGGATCCCATTGGCCTTCTTGGCAGCCAGGGCACACTGCTGGCTCATGGTCAACCTGTTGTCCACCAGGACACCCAGGTCCCTCTCCACAGAGCTGCTCTCCAGCAGGTCCACCCCAAGCCTGTACTGGTGCCTGGGGTTGTTCCTCCCCAAGTGCAGGACCCTGCACTTGCCCTTGTTGAACCTCATCAGGTTCCTCTCTGCCCAACTCTCCAGCCTGTCCAGGTCACACTGAATGGCAGCACAGCCTTCCGGTGTGTCTACCACTCCTCCATTTCGCCCTTGCAGGATTTATCTTTTCAGAACATTATCTAAGGTCAAGGCCCTGGTTTACTTGAAGTCCAAACCAAAGGTCAGACAGCCAAGCAGCCAAGAGAGGCTGCAAACCTCTCTCAGTGGCTACCTCTGCCAAGAACCTCTCCCGGCCTGTTCCCCCCCGATACCCATTTTCTTCACCCCCCTCACCCCTCCAATCTCCCCAAAGAAAACACAGTCAAGGCCATTACAGGCCTTGAAGGATTCAAGCTGGGGTGAAGGGCAGAAGAATGCATGTATCCAAAGAGGGAATAAACTTCTTTTCTATGCATATAGCTCAGACTTGCATTTCAGGTGCACTTCATTCAACAATCCATGTACCAGTAGAAATTTCAAGAAATTATATCTTATATTCTCCTCAACTTCCATTTTCAATAAATATTCCCACAAGGTTGTTTACAGAATACAAACTGAAAGAAAACCAATTGAACTAATTTTGTGTATCTGCAGTATCAGTGCACCACAAAGCAACATGTAAGCAGGCACACAAACACATTTTGCATGTAACATTCATCTCAAAACTAATCCCTCTTTTATATGTGCCAAAGCACAAATGTTTTTGAAGTCTCCATCCACAAACCTTTGAACGTACCGTTTTCTGACAGGTACCTGCTCTCCTTAGTCTTACTACCACTCTTAAGAGATTAATTATTTTACATGAACAGTTACAAACCACTCTAATGCTGACATATATCTGTCTACATCTAAGCTTACGGCCTTAATGGTTCAAGTATTTCAAACTTTGTGTTTAAACCTCTATGGTCACTTCCAGCAGGAGCAGCTAAAATCTCAACTGCCACTTACACATCCTCTACCTCCATCTTCCTTTTTGCACCTGCAGAAGACGTAAGTGCATGTAACACATCAAATCTCTTCCTCATCTCTGCAGAAAGGGCGTTGGTCGACAGCCGGCTGAACATGAGCCAGCAGTGTGCCCAGGTGGCCAAGAAGGCCAAAGGCATCCTGGCTTGGATCAGGAATGGTGTGGCCAGCAGGAGTAGGGAGGGGATCGTGCCCCTGGACTCAGCACTGGTGAGGCCACACCTGGAGTGCTGTGTTCAGCGTTGGGCCCCTCACTCCAAGAAGGACATTGAGGGGCTGGAGCGTGTCCAGAGAAGGGCAACAGGGCTGGTGAGGGGTCTGGAGAACAAGTCTGATGAGGAGCGGCTGAGGGAGCTGGGGCTGTTTAGTCTGGAGAAGAGGAGGCTGAGGGGGGACGTTATTGCTCTCTACAACTACTTGAAAGGAGGCTGTAGTGAGGTGGGTGTTGGTCTCTTCTCCCAGGTAACTAGTGATAGGACGAGAGGCAATGGCCTCAAGTTGCGTCAGGGGAGGTTCAGATCGGATATTAGGAACAATTTCTTTACTGAAAGAGTGGTCAGGCATTGGACCAGGCTGCCTAGGGCAGTGGTGGAGTTCACATCCCTGGAAGTGTTGAAAAAACTTGTAGATGTGGCACTTCAGGATATAGTTCAGTAGGAATGGTGGTGTTGGGTGGATGGTTGGATTTGATCTTCGAGGTCTTTTCCAACCTATAATTCTATGAAAATACTTAAGAAAGCACCCAGTAGGACACAAATGCAATGCCTCTTTTTCCGTATACAGTGCTATTCTCATCCCTCTGCAGTACAGTCCGATCCTTACAACAGCCTCAATAGTAATTTCCGAAGTAGCCCTTGTTACTCTTGTGATGGCTTATTTCCATCACTGCAGAGAGAAAACAGGCACAGAAAGCTTAGGTAACATGTTCTAGTTTGAGTAATGCCACCTTGAAACATGGGAACACTATTTGCTTCCCAGACCAAAGTGGGGCATCGCACAACAGCTCCACTTCCTAACATTAAGCTTGTTAGTTTGTTATTTTCCTCTGTTGCAAAACAGCTATAATTTTAATTTACAATTTTTATAGCTATCCTCTCATTTTTATTTGGAGAAATTAAATAAAAAAAAGATTAAATGAGTGAGTCACAGCCTCAAAGCAAGTCAATGTCAGAATCAAAATTATTCCGGGTCTACAGACTTCTATGACTAGGTCTAATCCATAGCACTGCACAGATTCAAGCAAATCATCTAACCTATTTTTGTCAAATTTTGCTCCTAATGGAAATTCTGCAAGTCTTTAACCTATTTCAATCATCATTCCTCCCTCCTTTAAAGTAGAAAAAAGTAGTTTGAGACAGTAAGGTAAAACTGAATTACTGCTCTCTCTCAACGTAACAAAAATCCTTTCATGTCCTTACAGAAGTATTTATGGGTCAGAAATCTGCCCTGGAAAACATGACCCTCTAAACAAACAAAATCTAAGTTTCCTATACACAATAATGAACGCTTATGGATTAAAAAAAATATTTAAAAAAAAATATCAATTTTGTGTTCAGAAATAACTCATCCTTAAAAGGAAAGCTAACATACATCACAAAGGAGTTTTACAGGAATTCATGATTAACAGAAACCTTAAATCTCTACTTGCCTATCAATGCCCATATCCAGCTTCACTTCCATTTGCTCTATGATATCCTTTTTCTTCTGAAGGCATTCAGATAATTTCGGAGAAGAACTGCAACGGCATAAAGGGTTGGGCGTGTGACAGCGTTAAAACACCAGAACAAATTTATCCGTTGGGTATGCTACTTCTAACAGGATTTTGTGAAGATTTTCCGTCCCATCAGAAAGGACTAGTTTAGATGGAGTTAGCCAGCTTCAAAACAACAAATCCGCAGCCTGAAGGGCCACCTGACCCCGTGCAGGATTTGCTGAGTGCCAATGGGCAGCACTGTCCCACACCCCAGGCAGCAGGCTGGCGAGCGCGCCCAGCTCCTCACGCACACCAGTTCACAGCACACCAGTGTGCTCTGCCTCCAGCGTGTCCAGCCCGTGGCTCCCAACACCACGCAGCTTTCGCACAGTTCACACGTGGCTCCCAAGGTCTGGCCGGCTGCTCCCTCTGCAAAGCCTGCGAGGTATCCCCAGGAATCTCAGCAGCCCTGATACTGCCAGCTCAACCCCAGGCGCAGCCACAAAACTGCCCCTAGTCCCGGCCTGTGATGTAGCAGGGAGGTCTCCAAGGAGAAACTTTTCTCTCCTTCCTATCAATACCTCTTGAGCTCCCTCTCTCCCATTAGTTCTCATTTATCTGTTTAACTTCCCTTCTTCCCCCTCTCATTACAGCATTTTATCTTCCCACAACAAGCTGAACCACTCCAGCAATAAACTCCTCTCAACAGAGAAGAATGAAAAAATTGCTTTCTTCACCAAAAATGACCATAAAAAAAGGAAATGTTAATCAAAATAAGGTACCTGATCAATGGCATCAGGTGATCATTGAACTGCTTGTCAAACAAATGGAAAATAGTATTGGCCTGGTGGACAACATCCAAGAAATAAAGATTTGCATTCTTTGAATCAGAAGAGGGAATGCCTAAAGCAAAGAAGGTTTCATTAGGATTGTAACGACACGCAGTTCTTATAATGAGCATGATGATTTTTTAAATATGCAGAATTTTTCCATGAATGCTGAAATCACAGGCTTAGAGTTTTGAAAATTTACCACGGTGCCATATACAGAACATGTCTCATAGCTGCATCAGGTACTAACCGTAAGCACAGAAATAGCTTGCTTTAGAAATTTCTAAAAGCAAAAACAGAACAACCAATTTAAATATTTCTTCAGAAGAAGAGATTTATGCTTTGATGTTGGAAATACAGGTTCTGACTGTCAAGATTTTAACTTCTTTAACACAAGCAATGTTCTTACTCACTGTCACTCTTTAAAATGCACAGGTATACAAACAACCACGGAAGTCCTACAAAATGTAAGACACTAAGCCTTATTATAAAAACATTCTCCTGCTATGGCACAGAGAACAATTAATGAGGTAGGGAGTACTGATGTCCCAGTTTCTGTGATACAAATGTTTCTGAAGACAGGAGCATATTTCCATCTGGGCATCAGTTCCCCAAATGGAAGTTACACTTCAGAAGACATTAAATGCTGACTCCCAAATACACAAAACAAATATAATTTAACCAACACATTCTGAACACACAGCAAGGACCTGCAAAGATCATCTGCACAAGAAGGCCAATGAGATGAAACGCTCAGAAAATATTATACTCACCAGCAAGGCCTGTTTCTAATGCATAATCGATGTGTTCAGTACATAAGAACTCTACAAGCATAGAAAAAATCCTGAAAGCATTCTTCGGTAAGTCAGATGGATCAGAGAGCTTTAAAGAAAAAGAAAAAAATTTTATCCTAAAGGTCAGTTCTACTTACATTTGAAAGTTTATCCGATATTGCATAGGGGATAAGCTTAAAATGTAACAAGTATTCCAGAATAACTGGAATTTTATTCTAAACGAAAAGTACCCATACAGAGAACTATTCAGGAACAGCCTTTAGTGTCAATAAACCCTTCAGCATCAGCAAGTAAACTGAAGCTAACATGCCATAGGATGCTAAAAGAAGCAAAAGTATAAACAATTTCAATAGTAATACTAAAGGAAGCTATTCATCAATAGTCCTTAAAACTATTGTCCAGACATACTCTCAGGAATTACCTAAACTGGATACCACTGGATGCTGGGAAAAGGTACACAGAGAAGATGACTCTACCCATGCCCTGCCTTTTTCCTCTCTTACTACACTTCTGCCACTGGCCACCGCCAGAGACAGGACACTGGGTCAGACGGACCTTCAGCTTCACCCAGTGCAGCGGCTCTCTTAGCACTGCCACCGTAGTGCAGAAAAAAATAATACAGACTGAACCTCAGCCACGTTCATCACAGTTCAGCTGGAGTCAACAGAGCATGAAAATTTTTATTAAGTGAAGTAATGCCTGCATACACACACAGCATCTGTACCGTCATGAGCTGTAAGCAACATGGGACTTTGGACAGCAACCTGTCAGTAAATCCCTTTTCTGAAGAAAAACGTGACAGGGCTTTTGCACATAAGAAATATGGCTTTGTTTTTAAGGAATTACGCGAAGACTTTATGAAGCTAGGAGTAAGAAAGATTACTATTGCAATTCAAGTTAATTTATGTAATAACACTCCCAAACATTTCTTCTATAGTCTAAAAAAAAAACAAAAAAACCAAAAACCAAAAAACAAAAAAACACCAAAAAACAAAACCCAAACACCATTACGGAGATTTCCAAACACTGAAATGTTCCAGTACACAGTTACATTCAGAATTACCAACTTATTTTTTTTTTAAAGCAGTCACAGTTTGGACAGACAGTGCTCTCGCGCGTATCTGTCATGCGATATAAATATTACAATTAGTTAGCCAGGTACACATTTAACCTCTCTTCTGCTTAGCGAGTTGCCCTGACCACAAACAAAACCCTAGCAGCATGTATGGTAACGGAGACGTTATATACCTGTAATTCTAAAAATCTCCTTGTATGCCAAGATCCATTTAGCATTGGTTTCCACCCCAGTACATACAATCGTTTTCAGACCAAGTACGAAAAATTCTGATCCCCACAGGAAAGTAAAATAAAATTAAAAAATAGAAGTTGTACACAAACAGAAAAAAGTTTATCTCATTAATTTCAACCATTTCTAGCAACTGCCATATTGAGGAAAATACTAATAATCTACCTGCTCATCTTGCAGTGCTTGACTTCCACCACTAGGAAGGTGTCATCCCAGTGTGGACAGGGAACAGTGCTGCATCTGTATTTTGTTACATCTTTGGCCCTTCTAAACATCTAAAATGCTAAGTTTATCTGCACTAAGCCGATTCAGAATGTTAGAGGCTTTAAAAATTGTTAGAAATCAATGTAGCTAGCTGATAAAAAAAATCCCCAGCATTTAAGCTTGCAATTAAATTTCACTGGTTTTCATTTACACTGAAGTATCAGACAAACAGTAACTGACAGGCAGTAAAAATAGCCATTTACTCAGAATGAAAACACTTTTCTTTGTTAGACTAAAGCATTTAAAGACCAGCAGAGGACTACCAAGGTAAACCATATTAAAAATTATTCCTCTCAGCATTTTATTGGTAAAACTCTCTAATGCTAGAAGAAATGGCACTTGCCACAGGTAAACAACTACTGAACTATTTTCTATATTTTTAAAGCAGGAAAAAAAAATTACACTAAAGGCTTCAAGTCTTGAGTCTAATTTAGTACGAAAAGCAATGTAGACAATAGGTTTAACCCTCGCCACTCCTTCCAAAAAGACAGTACTAAAACCCACAAAATACAACTAGATTCACATTTAAAAAGCAAACCCTTAGCCTCCACCATGACCCTGATGCAGTGAAAACACAAAAGAGAATTAATTTGTTTAATAATGTCCTTCCTTTCTTCCTATCACACTTCAACTGAAAATTGAACCTCAAGATCTAATTTCACGCACAAAATTACATCACTAATGGAGATCAGAGGAAGCAAGCTTACCCTGTGACATCTTTCAAAAGCTTGTTTAGTTTCTTGCAAAAGGTTAACCACCACTTCTTGTGACAGAAAAGTTTCTCCGTGCGTGTCAATACTTGGCCCCAAAGGTAAGTTTGTACGTTGCCTTATTCTCTCTTTGAGGTCTTGAATACTAGAACAAAGATAGATCAAGAGAAGAATTCACTGGATGGAAATTTTAATGCTCAAATTCAAAAATGATTTAGGGTATTTTAGTTGTTAACTTATAAAACAGAACCCAAGACAGAGTTTAGGATATGCAAGCATTAAGACAGTCTTGCAAGCTTCAAAAAATGCCAGTAAATGCAAAACTACCATCTCTGATCCCATGGTCAACTGTGTTCTACCATGGCATGTTCACACCACGGGAGCAGCTATTCCCCACTGTGGAATAAGAGTACTTTCATTTGAATCGTATGGCACTTCTGCTCTGTAGACAAAGCGTAGCCTCCAAACATTCTGTCACACACTGTACTTTCCAAACACTAATGAGAGCTTTCTATCTCATCCACGCCCACAAATCCTCTCATCCTCATCCACCACCTCAGCAGTCCTGATTTCGTGAAGCATGCTCCAACACATTTCCATGCACAAAACAACCCATAAAGTCAGTCGCTACAATCAATTTAATTTTCCCCAAGAAAATTAAATTTTCATTGTTGTTTTTTTTAATTCATTTAATTACTTTGCTGCTGCTGCTGTTTCCAAATCACTTGTCATTCCTGACACGCTGAACCCAGTAGCTCTTTGAAAGGTGCAGTCTTATCACCTCTGCTTCACTCAAGTTTTAATTCTTCCTTTCCCACTTCTCACTACTCCTTTATTAGAGTTTCTCTACCCTGAGGATAATGAAGTCTTGTTTTACCTTTCTCTAAGTCCATTGCATCTTCTGGGCTCACTAAGAGCTTTCTCACTGACATTGCTATGGTCTTTTCCCCTTCCTAGGTCTTGGGAGGGGACCACAAGACCTGGGCAGGTGAAAAAAAATGTACGCTTTTAGATACACACATATACATGCTTCAGGTACCTTAATTTTGCTTCAGTCCTTTTGTGGATCTGGATCCTAAGTTGAAACATAGGTTTAACTGGTATTTTTCATTTCCCATAAGCATATAAATACCATGCATCACCTTTCACATGTACTGAGAGCAATACACTTTTTAGCAGAAGTTAACATAAAGTGATAGCAACTTATAAAAAGCTGTAGGTCATTTTAGAAGCCTGCTCTTTTGCAGTTCATCACTGTACATACAACATGGCAAATACTGTGTTTCTCCCCTTACCACCTCCCTTCCATTTTAAAACTACAAAAATTCACAGAAGAAACTTACCCTCCGGTGCCAATGGACCTCTTCTGGTGGTTTTTGGAATCATAATAACGTTGCAAAATCATAGCACTTCTACTTTTCAAATAACCAATTTCCACCTCAATGTAATTCTCCAAGTAGGAAATGAAAATGGATTTGATAAGCTTAGACAAGAAAGTCTGCTTATCAGTACCCAAGTTAAATTCCATCAATTTGCTTGACAGATTAGTAGTTCTTTATGCAAAAGAAACAAAGAAGGGGAGAGGAGGAAAAGGTTGAATTTGTATGAATTACAGCACTACATGTTTGTAAAGTACATAGCACAACGGAATCCTGATTGTGATTAAGACTTCTAGCAGCTTTACATTTAAGTCAAGAATTTTGCATAATTCATGTTTAATTACATACAGTACAATTGCAATCAAATAAGTTGCCAGTGAGACGTAGAGGACTGGCTTTTTAAAATTACTCTCAAAGATCTCTATGCTAAATACTTCCCATTAAAAGTAACAATGGTCATTTTAAATTTTCTTTAGGAAAGCAATCATTGTAAAGGTTAATGGCCATAAAAATGTCTCAATTTTTATGAGAAGTTCACATTTTTGGCTTCTCTTCCTACATTGTGATAATAAATCAACCCATTACAAGAGAATATCTACAACAAAAATTTCACCATTGATATATAAATACCTTGTATATAGATCATAGAGATTCTTAAGATATTGTTCTGCATCTGATTTCCTGTGTTCTTCTAGCTGGTCCTTCACATAACTCTGTAAAATTTGGGTACATCCGTTAGAGGATTAAATAGCAACCACAGGTCATACTCACTACTTGCTAGATTATATGTAGTTCATTGCAAAGTGTATAACTTACTTAAGGTAATTCATACATTCTTTGTTTTTAAATCTCTAATTTGCAGATCCCACATTATCTACAGATAGAGTTAAACGCATCTTTTAGAAGAAAATTATTTAATAATACAAAGCAGTAGTGTGTGAAGCAAATACAAAAGACAGACTGCTTTGAAAATATGCTTGATCAACAAACACAAAATCCCCTCTTTTTAAGAATTAAAAGCACCGGAGGCCTAGGGGCATTTCTGCAGTTGACAGTAAGCAAAGGAGATGCTTACGTATTTGTTTATCATAATACATACACAAAGCAGATACAAGCTTAGAGCCCTCTTGTCATTTAGTATTTGGACAAAAAGTATTATCTACCATAAAATACTAAGTCAAAACTGACACACAAATTTGGGGCTGAAACACAAGCTCAATCTCTAAACTCTGAGGAGAGTAACATCTACAGTGAAATTTCTTTTTGCAGCGAATAATCATGTTGTTGACTCTACACACTGAAGTGAGTGTACTCGCAGGATGGAAAACTTGGTATTTTCAACTTTTCCAGACGTTCATATAACTACTGCACTAGCTGCTAGACAGTATTCACAACAAGTTCTTTTTGCTTATTTTAATGTCACATATGAAACCCAATTCCAAGAATGAACATATTAAAGATACTTATTAAATGTGAAACTTCTTTTCCTGACATATTCTTGGTAGGGGGCATACAGAAGAGATTAAATGTGTGAGCATAATCTTGTAAACTAGCTGATGAACACACTGATTCCCTTATAACGTTACATATTGCATTTGAGTATTTTCAGTTCCACTGCATTCAGAGTACAAGCAGGTTTATTTGATATAGGCTTGATTATCTCTCTGAACTGTTTAAGAACAATCAGCTGTGATTCTACATCCTTACACAAGATTACAAATATTGTAAATTCTCATTAATGTTATTACTAGCTACAGTATTTTTGGATGAAAAGTTTCCTCAATGAACTTCAGCATGTTAGAATTTGAAGTACCTGGAGTTTAACTTCGAAAATATTTTGAATGAGTTTGGCTAGCACAGTCTCTGGATTGCTGAAGACTTCTCCAACTTGCTTATTCACTCGCTGGCAGAGAATGGCTGCATCTTCAAAGACATCATTCCTCAGGAATGCACCCTAGGGTTTTAGAAGCACATTTCACAATATATTTACAACCACCTATATGACTAGATAAATCAACACGCAAAGAGATACATGTAAAACAAAATGCATTACCTCTTGACACTGTTTTATGTACACATCAACACAATGGGAATAGCCCTACGGAAGGAGCAAAATAACTCAATGTTAAAACGGGTTCTCCAGGCTTTCAATACAGAATGAAATCAAGAAAACACAACCCCTGTGACAAATTTATTGTGAAAACAGATTCATCAAAAGCACAGATTCTTTCAAACACATTTTTGTCACAAACCTAAGGTACCATCACTTATCACCACTCTACATGGATAAACACCACGTGTTTCAACACTCTCTCAAGCACGAAAGTCAGTTCACACGCACACATGAAAATACCATCTCAGAAAGGTCTCTACTCACACTGCCTCCAGACCCCCATCATCTGCCTCTTATTCCCCTGAACTTGTTTTGGGAGGAACATCTCAGTATTTTTCAAGTTATATGTATTACCTGATATTGTGGTTGCACCCATGCAAGTATATTCAGTTAAAAGAGGCACTTATTGTATCATGAGTTGTTTTATTTATGTATTTAAATTAAAACGCTCAGTTTTTACCTTAAAATGAAGCAAAACTGCTGCTACTTCTCTCATTCTGGAGATTTCACCTCTCCGCTGTGCACTGGTAAACTCTTGAATTAGCTGGCACTCTAAATCATGATACTTACCTGCAGAGGAATAGGGATAACAACAAAAACCCATCAGCCTATGTAATACAAGCACTGACAAAAACTGTGATACTGACAGTATTGCATACTTCTTTAATCATCTTTAACATTTCAAATATAGGAATATGGATTGAACTGGATAGATAACTTACTTGCTATCTTTGATTTTACTTCCGAAAACCTGTTAACAACAAAAATGCCATGATTAAATTCAAATCCACATCACCGAAGAAATCACAGGCATCCTAGATCATGAGTAACAGACACTCTACTTAAAAATGAAAACATGTAACACAAAGATGACAGAAAAGTTACACGCTTTATATCCATAAAAACCTACAAGCATCTAATTCAAATCTAGCATTAAGTCAGCACACCAAAATTATCCCATTAAAAGTCTGTTAAGCAGTTTAGGATGTGTATGTAAAGATGATCCTACAACATGAGTGTGTGAACACGAAAATTCAAGAATAGAGGAGTGAGAAGTAAGCACACAATCCATCTCAAAAGCTACATAAATCACTAAAGTAAAGCCACCAAAAAAGTAGACACGGGAAGCATCAGAAAATTATAGCTACGTGAAGATTTCTTTTTTTTTTAAAAAGATGTTCAGATAGACTTTTACCTGTCAAAAGGCAGCTCCTGTGCAATCAAATGCAGTTTCTGAATAATATCAGCTGCCTCTTTAATCTGTTAAGAGTAAAACACGACAGAATTACTAAAGAGAGTCTGACTGTGGGCTATTCCTTTCCTCCCCTTCCACTGTCCAATGTTCATACATGTAGTTCCCATTTCTAAACCTGGCTGAGTTGACACACCCAAGGAAGAGATCAACACCTTAAACTTCCTGTATGTACTTTTATGATGCTTAAGGTTTTTTTTATTTTAATATAAAATTATATAGGTCAAAACCTGATAAAAAGTCTTTCATTCTATGTTCACATTGGGCTTGTCTGTGCAGGTGTCTACGTTACCTGGACAAATAGCTCGTCACTGCACTACACCAACAGAGCTGTACAGTTCACAGACCAAAGATTCCTCAGGGTTGAGTAGATCAGAACGGGGCTAGAGCAATCTTGTGAAAATTTGCACTCTTCCATTTGGGAATAAAATTTCTAACTGTTACACAGAGCTGGCTGAACTGCAACATCATACTTTACAAGGCATTAGGATAAAAGTCTTACTGACTCACACCCAAACAGAAGATACCTCTGTTGAACTTCAGAAGTGCAATGGCTAGCAACCCTTTCAGACAAGTCAGGAGAAGCACTGGGGAATTCTTTACAACCGATGAAACTAGCAGTATAGCTCTATCCAAGGAATCCATGACAATGCTCAGCATGGAGAAGGGAGGAGAGGGAAAAAGAGGATCAGCGCAGAGCATAGTTGGAGTACCTCGCATTCTCCCAAGGAAGGAGAAATGGAAGCTGTATTAGATATTATAAACTCTGAGGTACAAAGCGAAGATCAATACGAAAGTCAGTTAATTATGCATCTACAAAATATTAATAGTCACATGAATACAGAAGCTAACAAATAAAATTAACGCAGCATGCAAATTTCCACTCTGTCCTGGACAGCAAAACCTTTTCTCACTTATTCTCCCACAATCAATCAGCACGGGAGGTGCACCCAAGCAGCACTTAGCGACTGTTTCATAGGCCGACTAAAACTATAGAAAACGTCAATTTGCAAATTTGAGGAACACAGCGGGTTGCAGCTGCAGTTCAGTGGATTTAAGCACACCGTGCTGACGGGCCCAAACCAGACACAGCTCTGGGATGGTTTTACAGGCTTTATTATGCAGTCTTGGTGACTGGAAGTCACCTCGAACAGGGCGATGAAAGCTCCAACTACTACATCCAAGCAAAACCTTTATAAGTTGACACAACGGAAAACATGGAGAACATGGAGTTTATCTTGTTCTTCCTGTTCAGTCACGTTCCAGGGAACTGGAGTGAGAGGAAAGGAAGTAATGAAATCCTATTCTCCCATCACTTAGAGCAGGTTGGGATTAAAACTTTTGAAGAACAGAACAAGACACACGGTAAGAATACAGAGCACAGGCATTGCGCTAGGTTGGCTCTTCAGCAAAAACAGGGGCTCTCAAAGTATATCCATTCTGCTTATTAAGAGCAGCTTATGTTTTGAACTGTCAACTTACAATAGCCTCTTAAGTCGAAAGCAGCTACGCTCCTCAAATAAATCCAATGAAACAGTAGTTATTTCTGTTAGCTTACAGCAACCTTAATACCTAACTAACAATCATGATCAATACTGATGTCATTACAATAGTCTATATATTAGCAGTTATTCACTGATTGAAGGGGGGGAGAAAAAAACCAAAACCCAACTAATGCAACATTTTCTTTGTCTCCTCTTCACACAATAGCTGTTAACTAACTTAGATTTTACTGAATTCAGGGCCTTTTCTTCTGCACAACAGAAGCCATGACAAATCAATTCTCCATGGTTTCTCCTTAAATCTGGACATATTTCATTTTTAATTGAATCAAGTTTCTGTAAACTATTAAATTAAAATAAATATAGACTGTAAAATATAACTTAAAGGCTACAAGATATCTGCAAAAAATCAGCTAAATCATGGCCAAATAATGGCAATTTTAACAAAATATTTTTATAAACAAGTTAAAAGGCATAATGGAATTATGTTGAGCACAGAACAGAACTGGAGAAAAGCATGTAAGAATAATAGTAAACACATTAAACACAGGACAAAGCAATTGGATGCTAAGCGAGCTGCTAGATCATTTTGAGCTTAATTGTTTCAACTCGAGTGATTTGCTCACTTCAAGACTCTTCAGTACAGAAGAGCGACTGGTTAGCCAGCAGCGCAAGGGAAAATATAAAGAGTCAGAGGATGAAGACACAAAACACATAGCATGGAATGAGACAGCGAGAAAAAACCTTCAGAGACGGTAAGTTAGAAATTGCTCAGTACGGCTAGGAGAAAGCAATGTGGAAAGCAACAACCTGAGTGTAGGGGCAAAAAAAAAAACACAACACTACTGAGAAAAATATGAACTCCCCAGGCAATAAGTGCATTATAACTCCTTCCTTGCCTCTGCTTTCACAGTATCCCCTGCCCTCAATGTCTCAAAGAAGAACCCACACTTGTGAGGCTTTCTGACATAGCACAAAAAAAATCATAACATTCTCCAAACCACTATCTAAAACCCACATCAGCTTGCAGATCAGAAGACACTGACAAAGCATTAAGGTTTTGCATTTAAGAGTATTTGTTACTATCTCATACTCCAGCACTATTTTTAGTTCAAAGATGCATTAAGATGTGATAGCACATGTCTAGGCACGGTTTTTTTATAAACACTACTTCTACTCACTGTTTAAACTAGAAGGCAAAAAGTTACAGAACAGTACCAACCCACCTTGACTGAAATTCATCTCCGTAAGAGAACCTGTATTCAGAAAATCTTGGTTATGTTCCCACACACTTCCTCTTCAGACTGGGACAAGACTTCCACCCTTTACTACACTTGTCTTCCTCCAGATTTGCTCAGTATCTTATTATTCTTTAGGGTATATAAAGATTAATTTGTCTACCAATTTCCAGGTTTAACCTAACAATCTACCATTTTTTTCCAGATCCCCCAACAGAAAGTATCACAAAACTTGGAGGTAAAATGAAAGTTGAATTCTATATGAGACTCTTCAGCAGACAACACATAATTTTCTTTAACTTACATTTTGTTATTGCTTGTTGCCATCAAGTATTTTTAAAATGCACGTTTTATTTCTACTAAGGAACACCACCAAAAAAAAAATCAAATCCCCAACAACTTATGCACATCTGGAAAAGGCTGTCCACAGAAGAACTTCTGTTACGTTGAAACCTCGCTGTTTTCCTTGGAAGTCAGAGAAATTTTTACGTGCTCCCTCTTTGATTAGGACAAACTATCAACTGACAACCACCATATATCCACAGACCATGAATCAAAGGTTCCTATGCAACTGACTTCTTGGGAATACAACTATATGAAATGATTAGTTTCTCATTTCCCTGAGAGATACATTCAGCTCAGTAGAGAGGGGATGACTACTAACCTATTCTCAGGTCCTTTATGAGCTGCATTTCAAGCACATATTTTATGCTGAATGCGGAAACCAAGTTTTGCTGTTCCCACATATTGTAATTTTTTTCCTGACTACAATCCTAGCACTGCACGGAATTTAAGGAGAGTGGGAAGATTCTTCAGGACACACCTCGAAAAAAACCCCAAGCTAACAACTTTACTTATCTCTCAAACTCCATAGTGAAATCTAATACATGCCCTTTTGCTGACAGCTGGACACTTTTCCTTCAGTTTATTTCTATTAGCCACACCATTCAGATTCTATTTGCTTCACGAACATACTCTTGACGCCTAAGAAAAACAAAATGCTTTAACATTTCTTTGAAGTTTTCCTGCCTGGTTCCTCTAAATTCAGAGGGTGGAGACATAACCACAGGACTATAGAAAGCCCAAAGGCATGCTGTGACAAAAAGGTATCCAAGGCCAGTGGACTGACCCAACAGAGTAAAGTTTCACAAAGAGGTTGTATTCAGAAACGTTCTGCATTACAGGGTGGATCTGAGGCAAGGGGTTCAAAGGAAAAAGGCAGATATTGTACGCACTCTAAAGTTGCCCTCCCAGCATTTCTCAAATCTCTGATAATTTCATAAAGTGAAAAATGCCAACACTGCCACATTAAGCATCACTGAATAAAGTGCTTTATCAGCAATCTGCAGCCTAGTGTTGTTCATTTACATTTCAGAACAATGAAACTTTAACAAGTCAGTCACTCACTGGTTTGAAGTCTGACCATGGTAAGTCATGGTAGCAGCTTGTAATTAGGGCAGTACTGCTTATTGCTTTGAACTGCTTTCATCCCGCTGACAGCTCTTACCTTTTCAGAGTTTGTAAAAACATCAGACTTCAGCTCTCCATCCAGAAACTCATTAAAGTATTTCATCAGCTTCTGAGCCTCCACAGCCCGTTGCCGTGGCGTGTTTACCCCCTCCAGTTGGTCGCCAAGGTGACAGACCTTAGTTGCTACATAGCTGATGTGCTCATCTAGTTCTTGGAAATGTTGGAAGGCAACCTGGCAGAACATAGACACGGACACACAACTCATGATTGCCATTTACTGTACTTTAGGAAACACTGGATTTACTGCAATAAGCAGCACAGTGAATGTAGGCATCAGCCTTCCAGGTGCTGGATCTCAGAGCCGCTAATTAAGTACACACAACTGCTTAAAGTTCAGCGTCTTCCTTTAAACTATTGTGAAGACTCGATACTTTCAGAATAGCTCATTAACGGAACATGCAGATAAGCCCCTTTTGACAGGGGAAACTGTTTTCCATCAAACCCTCTTTATTTTTATCTCAAACAGTAGCACGCTGTACCAAAGAACATTAACAGAGCATGTGATGCTTTTAAAACTTGCACAGCTTAGCGCTGACTATACTCTTCAGATTTTACCTGGTTGCTTTTCTGCAGCTCTTGTACTTTCTTGGCAAATTCTTTTGCTTCCTTCTGGCACTGCTGTTCTAGTTTCTCCACCTTTCTCTGAATCCTTTCGTCCATTACCTGTAATTCTTGGATATGATTTACAAATTCTTCCAATAATCTGATTTAAAATAAAATATAGTAAAGCAGACTTTAGTTTAAAAGACATTGTTTTCTGCAGAGAGCTTAAAAAAACTCAAAAAAAGAACCTGCCCATGAGGCTGATATAATCACGTCTAACTTACAAATGCTATTTTGTTTTAAACTATACCACCCTGGTTGTGTAGAACTCTGTGCCGACGTAAAGGCTACGTGATCATGTAAATGGTAGGCTGGGGGAGAGTGGAATACCTAAACACCAGTGGCTCAAGAACGTGGTTCTGCCACGGCTACAAAAATCCTCACATCCTCATCTTCCCTAAAGAAGTCTCATCAGGGCAAAGAGAGCTTCGGCCACTGCACCCCTACAAAGTAAGGGCTGTAACAGGAAAATATTTTCTACTGTACTGTAGATGTTACTGTTAACCTGTAAATCAGCATCCTATTAATAGGCAATGAATACAATCTTGTAGTCTCATAATGTTATTTTGGTTATAATCATGTTGCTTCCTGACTTCACTTCTTTTCTTTCTATAACATAAGCCATTTTAAGGGGTTTTTTCTGCCCTTTCCCATCATTTTGATTTTTCTTTCAGACTCGCATTTTACTCTTCCAAAACACAGCACATCCGAATGCATTCTTGAATTTCCTCTCTTCTTTTTCATTCCATTCTCAATGTCTCTTTTTCTCATTCCAGTTTTTGTCCATTCTGTCCCATTCCTGGCATGTTTTCAGCTTATAATTTTCTAAACACCCCAGTCACTGATGCTCAGGGAAAGGATTGTTCTCAGACCCCCCACAGCCATAAAACTCATGCTAGTAACTGAAAACATATGAAAGATTTGATAACTCTGCTGCCCAGGTTTAATGACAAAGCAGAAGAGGAAAGCAAGCAACAATCCCTTCCAGGGAGCTATTTCTAGACTACTCAGGAATCTGCATTTTCACATATACTCTGTTCAGCAGGTGTACTGTGAATGTGAAGCCCTTCCAACCTGCAGTGCTGCTGAACAGGCAGAATAAGCACGCTGTTCCTCTTCCAGCTCCCCATGCACAGGCTAGAGACTCTCAGCGACCAGAAGGAGAACTAGAACGCATTATTCTACCCTCACACAACTCCTTCCCAGTAATGACCACAGCACTTCTCTCAGCCAACATCAACTGCTTTCTCCGAGCAACACCCAGACGACATTAATGTGATTTCCTTCAGTTGTATGGAGGGTCCCTGCATTTTCAGTTTTAGCTTCTGCTGCTAAAATGACTGGCTTTTACCTTGCTGCTTGGAGCACGTGAACTGCCTTTTTGCTCATTGTATTGGTCTAAAACCTATTTCAAGTGACATCTTTATGGCAGTAAGTGACTTACAGGCACAACTTATTACAGAAAACTGGATTGGGACAGATGCTTACGACTTCTTTCCTCCAGGTTCTGCTTGCCAGAAGCCCAAGAGTAAGCATGTTGCATTAGATTCCACAGAAAACCACAAGGAACAGACTTCAGTTTATAGAAGTATTTTTAAAATAAAATTTAAACTATAGTAAGTGACACAAAGCATACTTTCAAACAAAAGCCTAGAGAAGTGCAGTTTCTATTCATTTTAACAAGCTGATTCCATTCAGTTTGGGGGTTGTTTTTTAAACAGGTACTGTGCCAACTCAGCATTTATTCAGCAAAAGTATTCCATATAGTGAGAGAGGAAAGAATGCTAGCTGCTGGTCAGGTTTCCCAGAACAGAAACAAAGAATTCAACAATCTTTCTACCAAACAAAAGCATCATCCTCTAAAAACAGAAAAGAAAAAACATACACTAAAAGGTCTGTTTCTTTTTGATATTAATTTTGGCTCCCTGCCCAATACTATTAGATCCTGCAAGGAAAACACCTGTTGTTGCAGGATTCTCCCACTCGTCCTGAAAAAAATGAAAGCGCTTCACATAAGTTAACACAAGCAAACTAGCAGAAATATAGAAGACGGGTTAAACTGAGTTGGTAATGGTACAAATCATTAACTACCCTAAAGTATATACTACTTACAACTGTGAGGAAAGAGCTACTGGAATTAGTGTCGTGTATTTCCAGGCATCTTCCTTCTCAATTCATATGTAAAGCTCTGCATCAGATACACGCCACAGATTAAACGTCAAGGGTTCAAGCATCTTTCTAGAACTCCCAACAATATCCTTCCTCTGCTCATAGCCTCCAACAAGACAGACTGATCCGAAGGGATGTCCTTTGATCACGCTAATGAAGGTTTTTGTATCTGCTTCTGAATAACAACAGCTTGTCTATGAAGTTACTAATTCCTAAATTTAAGAGTTCTAGTTCAGGTTACTACAAACAGTTTCAATCTGGAATAAGATCCTGTAGGCAAGAAGTCATTAAGGAACAGCTACTGCACTTCTGAATTCATATCACCATAATCTAAATTAGCATTCTGGTAGCTAAACTTTTTGCTGAGCCTGCTAGCTCAACAGCATTCTGACAACCATAATGGGAAGAAGGTCAAGCTCAACTCGCAAGCTTTCATCGCGTGAAAAATCAACACATTTAAGTTAATTACATCTCCAGGAAAAATACCAATACTACTACAAAAGCTAAGAAGTAGCATATTTGAAACAGTCACTCTTTTCAAAGCAAAAGAAGATCCAGAGGTTTGGAGTACAGAAGTCCAGATGTTGAACACTGCTGTATAAAATTGTGCATTCGAGTTACCAGTGCACCACCCAATGCTGGCCCAGGAACCAGAGAGCTGGCTTCTTAGGGTGAGGTTTCTCAACAGAGCCAAGCCAGCTCACCACAAACAAGAGGTCGTCCTGCATGACCTTCTCCTTCCCTGCCTCTCCTACCCTAGCCTTGCTCCTTTCCACCTCCACATTCCCTCCCACCACCAGCTCGCACACACACAACCTCCTCCCTTTGCATCGGCTTCCAGGCTTTTCCAGTCCCCCAAATTGTTAACCCCACTAGAAAAAAGTTAGCTTTTTTTTCTTCTTGTTAGGTTAGTTTTCTGACATTTTAGTGAGTTAGATTACCTTATCATGAGATCACATGCCTAGAGCTAGCTCAAGATGAGCCATCGCAGTGTCCAGCTAAGAGCAAGGGAAGAGGGCACAAGCCCATCTCCATTCAGCAGCAGCAAGCTGTTTACTCGATTCAGACTACACCACACAAATTCAGTTTAAAACAATCTAAGTCAACACTGCCATGTTCCTGCCTTTCTTTCCATCCTACCTGTTTGTGCCTTTTATCTGCACCAGGACTGTAAACTACTGGGTCTTACAACTGGCCAGCTCAGGGAGCTAAACTCGCAAGGAACTCATTAAATTGACTTAACTATCGTAGCAGTGAAGCCTCATGTTATGCTTTAATCCGGCAGCTCTAGCGCTTTGGAACATTCATGTCTGACAAGGACAAACATCAATTCTCCTTCATTCAAAAGGTCTAAACCAGAAAGTAACTTTCCCGACTCTTGTTACTGAATAATTGGTTCTGAATAATTGGCTCACAGTCACAGATTCTAGCAATTCTCCCAGATGAAAACCTCCTTGGACACACACCAACACTGCATACAGGCTTTTTGTTATTTGTGTAATAAAACAGTACAATTAGAGATACGTTCACTTGGACCATTACGCAATTTTATTTTACCTTTTCGGATCAAAAGCTTCTCCACCTCTGGAACCTCCTCCAGGTGTTCTCCATGCCAGGCGTTCAATGTATTCATCTGCCACAAAAGGCTCCTAGCCACAGAATAAAAACTCCTTACAATGTGCCACAGCAGGTTGTTCCTTAAGCAGCTGCTTACACATCATTTTGAAAGGGTTTGGAAGCTTTACTACAATCAAGAGCAAGTACACTGTTGACAATTACCCCGTCACCCTGTACGTTTACATATTTAATACAGAGAACACTGTTCTTAATACGGTGGGTTTGAACATCTAGTCTAGAGATTGCCAGGCTACTAGCAAAGAACTTGCTGCAGGTCTGTGAAGAGTTGGCTTTACATCACCTGTCCTTATTTCCAGGTGAGCTTACGGCTTGTCACTACTAAGTGTCTGAACCATGCAGCAGCTACACTGATTTGAGATACCATGTGATGAGACCCAGCCATCAGCTGTGCAGCAAATCAGACAGGAGGATTGATCTACCTAAAAAATTACGTGGCAAAGTAAGTTTTCTTTGCAGTTGCTCAATTCTGATGCAGTTCACAACATGGCATCACAACCAGAACTGACCAAGGAACTGCCCCGGGGCAAAAACAGTGCAAGTCTGCCACTGGACATTGCAATATCAAACTGCAGATGCAAAAACAAAGCAGATAAAAACGGGGGGGGGGGGGGGGGGGGGGGGGGGGCGGGGGGAGAAGGGAAACATAAAAACAAGTGATGGACTTGACTTTCCCAAGAAGGGAAAACAGGATGTCAGTGATGCTAAAAACACACGGTTACTCAAGTTTCTTCCATAATATTTGCTGGATTTTCCATAAAAATACCACGACAGTGGTGAAAAGCTAAGATTATTTTTCCACCCAACAATATGTTCTGAATGCAGAGACCTCATTATATACCAGAGCTCCTATTTTAGTTGGCCTAATACTCAAACCAGCTCAAACATTGCTTCACATAGTTAATACTAAATACCCAAAAAATAGTCCAACACATATCCTTTAAAAAAACTAGTATTTATCACTTCAGTTTCACTGGCAATCTAGCAGCATTGCTTAGGTGCTAACACCAGCACATCTAAGATCAGTAAGCACAGTATTCTCACTACCACCAGGATTTCATGGAAAGTTTTTAAATCACACACAGCAATGGTTGTAAAACTGCGAAACACAAGCCAACACAGAGCCAGGAGTCGCTCTGGTTAACAGTGGCACTTGCCACAACTCACTTCTGAGAGTGGAACACGTGAACATGCCACCACCACCTATGATAAAGCTTGGTTTAAAAATATAAAAATAATAAAAAATAAACAGATCTCCACTGGTATCAAATTGGTTCTTGTACCAACAAGTCCAAAACCTTGTCAGATGTAATGGGGAGGTAAAAAACAGCACTATAGTATTATCTTAATAACTAAAAACAAGGGTTGGAAATCAAATATTGCCAGTTCAAGGTTTGCCATTCCTCAAAAACATATTATGCCCTATCCAGCCAGGCCCAGCTATTAAACAGAATTTTTTTTTTTAAATATACTTTGCAACATGCTGAATCCTGCTAGACAGAAGTTTCACCCTTTCAACAGATCACCCAGTAACTCCTCACTCCAAGACTGACTAGAGTAACTGTATTTTGCTCAGCCTCCTTGGTTAAGCTTCAAAAATAACTGGATGATACTACATACTAACCATTTCTCTGCAAGTCACTCATTTCTTTAACCCAGTTCTTCCTGATACATAGCATCAAGTTTCCTTTACGCAGATCTTTTTAATCAAAAGTAACAATGCAGTTTTCATACCAAGTGTAAATTCTCCCCTTATGTCATTTTTACATCTAAATGTTTGGGAACATTTTTGCAATTTTAGTTATAGGTGAAATGAGCCATTCAATACAGTAATATTCCCTTCAGGGGAGTCCTCCAGCTTCCTAATTACCTTATGGCTCTTCTCAGCACTTCTCCTTTATATGAAAATCACAACCACCATCATTCCTCTGAAGATCTCGTAATTCAGCTGGAGTACCACTCTAGTTGCAAGGATACCAATGCTTAGTAGAGCGCTATGGAAGAACCCTATATCAAGCATCCACTGTTTACTGATGCTCTGTGTATGTACATAACATTTTCTACATTTCTCCCTTCCTTCAGATGTTTGTACTAAAAGATAACTCACACATACATACATAGTGACCTTGAATTTTTTTTTTAAAAAACAACATTTACAGAGTTTTTCTGCGAGCCTGTCAAAGCCTCCTCTCCTAAGACAACCTGATAAACATGCCCTAGACCCTAAACAAAAAAAAACAACTACAATGCCAATCTTGCTCTATCCGTTATGCCTCTATACTCCCCTAAAGCTCCCTTGAGTGCATGTGTACACAGAGTACCTGCAGCTCCCTGCCCTCCATCCCAAAAACAAGCTGGGCACACGGCAACAAATGCTCTGGTTGACCCCAAAATCAGGGCCACCCAACCAACCACGAGGCCAAACCAGCCCAGCCGCAGCCCAGTCCCCTCTGCTGCCCTTCCCACAGCGCAGGCACTCACACGTGTCCCCTCTGCCACAGTGATCACACCGTCTGCCTCTCTCCTCCTGCAGCATCTGCGACTCTGCAAAAATTATAAACCTGCATCTCGTCTTAACAATTTGACACATGAGCAAAGAGCGTTAATTAGTTTATCTAGACCTAAATGATGGCAGAATCACTGCTATATGCAGGTGTAGTAACATTTTAAAGGGTCATAACCTGGAAAATATCTGTTTTTCAAGAATACTTACGTAGGAGACTTGTCCTTCAGTGTTTTATCATATAAACCCTTCTCTGTATTACTTAAGCAACAGTAACCATAGGGGATATTATTATGTGCATAAGACTGACCAACAGAGAAATAAAATGAGCTTTTTCTTCAAAATTTTCACAAAGGGTGTGCTAAAAATAATATATTTGATGTATAAAGAATAAACGAAGTTCAACAGTGTCATTTTAAGACATGATTTCACAGGTTCCACTGTAAATCCAAAACTTTTTAGTTTCATTCGTATATTGTATCTTCCATATACATTTGCTCTTTTTAATGCTATCCTGATAATAGGGTTACCTATCCGACAGCATAATTCCTGTTTTAAGTCTCCCACCCAGTTCTGCAGAAACTGCTGAAAATCAGCTATGACAAATGTCATTTGCAAGTCCTTTGCCTGTTATCAGATGAGCTCCAACGGTCAATTTCTTCACAGCTTTGAACTTCCCCCTAGCTCTAGATGAATTAACGTGATCCTATCCATTCAGCCAATATTACTGATTTAATACAAGATATGCCTGAAGCGGATGATAACCCGGTTTGATCTGGTCTGTATAAATGAAACTAAACTGGACCTAGACACATTAAAAACCAGTTTAGAACTCATCTTTGTTAAATTACGCCCTGAGTTACACGAGGGAGAACTGAGTCCATGTTGTGTCCATTTTCAGCACAAATCCTTCTGCACAGTGTCACATACCTATACCAAAACTGACTTTTGAACCCACACTCACGAAAACATGGCAAGCAGTTACCACCCTCAGTATGCAGCTAAGGGTTACTCCCACAATAAGCACATTTTCGTGCTCTAACCTGTACAGCAGTGACTCCAAACTAACACAGAAGACAACACTAATTTAGTGAATGTCAATAAAACCTCTCTTGCCTTCGGACTGAAAGAGAAGTGAGAGCAGGTGAGGAAGAAATACTGGTTTCCATACCAGAAAACATAATTTCAAACCCTATCTCTAGGCAAAGATCTCACCTACTTTGTAATTTCATCTTTATTGCTACTGCAGAAGGGAACAAATTGTTGCATGATCCAAAGCAGCCAAAACACACAGTTTTCTTTCCACATCCAAGTTGTCTCACATTCAACATCCCACAAAGAACAGAGCCGCATTGTCATCACGTTGAGAAATCAATGGACTCCTAGGACAGCCAGAGAGGTGTACAGAGGGTATAAAGCCTAGCACCTAGCTATGGAGAACATGATATTGCTAAGGTCTTGTTATTTTTTTAAACCATGCAAGCCAAAAGATGTGAGTCATAACACTCGTGCCATAACAGTGATTCACAAATCCAAGTGCACACAATGCATTTATATAAACCACAGATAAATGATCTTCCAGAGAAATAGGAACACCTTTCCTGAAGGGTGGGCAAAGCAGGTCCCAGTGCTAACACACCGAGCGAACAACCGGCTCCTGAGTGACTCGGAGCGCAGATACAGGGTACCTGGCAACACCACCACATCCCCACACACCAGCAAGCGGGGACAAACACTTTCTGTCAACCACAGCTCACACCACGACAGCCTGCGGTCCAGGCCAGGAGAGAACAATTTGCCAGACTCCTGCCATGTTCCTGCCCTGCTCACTCACAGCCTTGGGCAAGCCGCTCGCCTTCCTGTGCTTCAGTTCCACGGGGGCTAAAGGGAGGGCAAAGTTATTTCCTTATTTCAGAAAAGCAGAAGCCGCGCCGAGATACCGCGGCGCTGGGGTCGACTGAGGAGAAAAGCCCGGCTCTGTGCTGGACGGCGGGGCCTGGCGGGGTCTGTCACCCTGCTGCAAGCCGCACCCCGCCTGCCGCCACCACCCGGGAGCCCCGCGGCGAGGCAGCCCGGGCGGCCGGGGCACGGCCAGGCCCCGGCCTGAGGGACGCCGAGGGGCTGCGTCCCCCCTCGCCCCCCCCACACCGACACCCGCGTTCCTCAGGCCCCGGCACGGCACCGCGCCGCTCGCCCTCCGCACACGTCCCCGCCCTGGCCGGGAGGGCCCGTTCCCCGCCCCGCGGCCCAGGAGCTCAGCCGGGGAACAGGGGGGTGGGGGAGCCGCATCCCCTCAGAGCGCCGGCCGGCCCCGCCACCGCCCCCGGGCCCAGCGCGGCCCCCTCCACCCGGGGGAACCCCGCAGGGAGCCCCGGCGCCTGCCCGCACCCACCTCGAAGAGCTCGGCCGTGGTAGCCATGGCCGCGGGGAGGGCGGCGGGGCTCCCTCAGCTGCCCTCCGCCGCCCGGCCGCTGCCGCCCATTGTGTCCCGCCGCCCCCAGCAGCAGCAGCAGCCGCCGCGGCACCGCCTCCGCCCGCCGGAAATGGGCCTGCGCCGGGCCGCGCGCAGCTGCCGGCTCCTCCCCGGGCCGCGGCCTCCCTCAGCGCCGCCGCCATGGCCCTGCGCGCCCTCTGGCTCCTCAGGCACCGCCCCGGGGCTGGCGGCGACGTCCTCTTCGCCAGGTAACGGCGGCGCGGCGGGCCCGGGGCGTGCGGGGGACGGGGGGGACGGGGCTCGGCGGGGGCGGTGTGGCGGCCGCCCCTCCGCGGGCCGCAGTGAGGGGCGAAGGAGGGACGGAGGGAGGGAGGGCCCGCAGATTCGCAGCGGAGGGCGCCGGGGTCTTCGGGGCAGCCGGGGCTGCCTCGGGGTCCCCAGCCGAGGGCAGAGGTGCCGGAATAGCCCGGCGCCGCGTAGAGCCCCTCGCCGGCCCCTGCGCCTTCCGAGCCCCAGTTCGAGCACGCCTAGGTCCGGATAAGGTGCTTTTCTCCACAGCCTGAATCTGGGGTTTTTACAACTTCTGCATTTTGCACGTGACTGGTTTTTATAATTCTCCGTTCCTGTTTCTGTTAATTACTGGGAAGATCTTACCTAGCTCTTCCCTGTCCCAACATGGCAAGGCAGTGATCGTGAAATTCGGCCAGATGAACAAAATGGGCCAAGTAGAAAGCATGCATTTTGCTCATATTCTCTTCATGTTGATCTGTAGCTGTACGAAAAGCACAGTATTTTCAGGCAGAAATGTAACTTGCCGTTTTATTTTCCTTTCTGCACACAAAGACGGGTTTTTTTAAGTTAGCGAACCAAAGAAGGACTTTTTATTCAGAACTCTTACAGAGTTTTGAGTAAGATTTTGGGCTAGGCAGGCTGCTTTTGGTGGTCTGGCAAAACTTTTTTTGCCATTTCCATCACACTCTGGGATTTCAGAGGAGTCAGTTCCAAAGAATGAGAGGAAAAATAACTGGGGGCTAGGGAAAAGAAAAAGACTGAGACCTGGAGAAAGAGACGTGACCTACAGCCCCGGTCTGAATTCAGGAAAACTGATCAGACAACCTAGAAGGAGGAGAAAAGAAAGAAAAGAGCAAGTAGGCTATCTTCCATCTTCAGGTGCAGACAGATCTCTACACTGGACACTCCTCTGATTGTTTTAGGATTAGTATTATGGTCCTTGTATTACCTAGAAGAGTAGAGATGAGGCCTCCCCTCTACAAACACAGAGAAAGAGAAAGCCTTGTCCCAAAAAACCTGAGAGTGTAATCACCAAGGGGAAGGGGGGGCCCAGTGACAGGGATATGTGAAGTGACTTGTCACACAGTAAGCGGCAGAGACAAGGAATAGCGCTGCTTTGAAAAGGGCAAACTATACTTGATACTTCACGTGATTTCCAGACTTAGATCTTTCAAGTTCCCAGAGGGAATAATAGGGCTGTGGAAACCCCAAGTTTATCCTCCTAACTGACCTTAAATTCAACAAAGCACACAGACAATATAAAGAATGCCGGCTCACATGGAAACTGTTGGTTTCGGGACTTATGCACTCAGCTGGAGATACGTGAGCCCTGATCTTTAACCTCAGAGAAGACATCTGGGACATCAAAGCATTCCACTTTTTCTGAGCTGATCATAACTTAATTCGGGCAACAAGTCTGGTCTCTCTCTTGAATCGCCAAAACTCATTCATCCCTGGAAACTTTCATCTTTTTAAGTTTTCATCACTTTCTAGAAGGGAATACTGAAAAACTGAGATCTGAAGGGCTAACTAATCTAATGACTCAGCTAAAGCTGGGAAGATTCAGTGGGAGGAGGATAAGATTGCTGTGGTGTGGGGGCAGCTTCAGCAAATGGAGCCGACAGATTGGGACAGAAGTAAGACAAAACTAGACTGAAATATCACCTCTTCCTGTGTTTTGGAAACATTGACCGAAAATAAGAGATGCTCACCAAGGTTACATGTAGCCTCTTATCAACAACCTTGCTCTGGAAGTCCTCATAAATTTTCAAGCTGCAGAACTGCTCTGTTCTTTTCTCTTCAAAATAGACATGAGACTGCAGGGAAGTGTTTTACTGTCATCTGTATCCTGTTTACGGATCTCGTAGCTCTGGCTTCTCTGCTTATGCTTGCTTTTTCCTTACTAAAATAAAAAAAAAAAAATAGAAGCTGTAGATGCCTGATTAAGAATCAAACAAAAAGAACAGTCACTGAAAATAAGCCCGAGGAAGTGTAGCTGCCTCCAGCAAGAGCCTCTGCTACTCAGTTAAGAAAAGATGGTGTAGGTGGGACTTACGAGGCAGCAGGATAAGAACCATGCAAGTGTTCAGGAGCAGAAGGGGAGCGCTGCATATGGAGGTCATAGATAAAACAAAGTACCACATTGCTGGGATTACAAGTTCTATGGCAATTTAAGAAACAGACTGTCAATGTGTCCTTAAAAAGATAGTATAAAAAGGGGAATAAATTAAGGCATTTATGTATCTGTGGGTTTTTTCCTCCCATGTTTGCGTGTAAACATGCCTCTTAGTGCAAACAAACATGCAGCCTGAGAGCAGATCTGCTACAGGTGATTCAAAAAATGATTTAACTAGTTGCCTGGCATGTAACCTGTGATACGCAATTTGAGGGTCCGTGGATAACTACTAAGGGAATCCACAAATGAGAATGTAGAAAAGCTAGCCTGTTATCAAACTTAATGTAAGGGAGACTCAGGGGAGTCTGTAGTTCCAAAACAGTATGAAAACCAATGCATTAATGGAAGTAATAATTTTTCTTTTCCTGGCTATTTATTAGAAGACAACTCTTCAGTTCATCTTGATAGATTTAAGTTACCTTGAATTGAAATTCATCGCTCTCTCCTTTAAAAAAAAAATACTGCTTCAGAAGAAAAAAAGTCGCAGACATAGCATTAAACAGCTAGTATGATTTTTCTCAAACATTATCTCTAGGAAATTTGACATGAAAGATTGTATGTTGATGCAACATAGCAGTTTTGAAATATACGAAACCTTGTGCCTCTGTAACATGATTACATTTTAAATAAAAGTAAAAAAAATGAAGTTATGAAGCAGTCATAACAGCTTTAAGTCACAGATATTGCATTTGCAGTGTGGGATCCATTTCGCTCCCCCCAAAAAAAACCATGCAGCTCTTGCTGGAAAAAATGGATTTGTGGGCTTATGTACAGAGAAATCTTTTTGTATTTATAATATTGTAAAGAATTCTAGTTAATCTTGTTAATCAATTAAAGCAACTGCTGTAGACCCGTTGTGCAAGCTTAGAACAGCAGTGAAGAACCTGTGTATAAGTAACTTCAATTATCCTGTCTTGTAATTATAGTACTTAGTAGAGTAGCAAAGCTGTAGCAGTAGCATACTATATCTGGGCAAAAAGTTGTTGTAGTTGAATTTAATTATGTGGGACATCCATTTTCTTAAATGTTTGAAAACTTGTCTTCAGTGTGATCGCTTCTCTTGGAAATTTTTCGCTGTCAAAGTTTTGCAGCAGTGGTGTGAGTCATGCTTGGGTTCATTAGTGTCATTTAAACATCCTGTACCTCTGTGCAGCAGGAAGGGTAGACAGACAGATTCACATTTTATTAAAAAAATGAGTGAATGTATTTGCTCAAAATTCCCAGTAAAAATCCACCTGCTAGAATGTTAATCCTCAATACATGTGAAATAGTTTATTGACAATGATTTAGATGCTGATCCTGTTACTCTTTCCATGTGTGCTGGTTTCCACTTGCACAAGGTTACTTTTAGGACCAGGGGGGCCTTTGGGAGTTATTTGAATACCTAAGAGAAACCTGTCCTTGATTATGTCAATATTGCAAAGATTTTTATGGTGCTTTTGCGTTCTCTGACAGCCAGAAAAGGAATTGTGTGGTTCTGCTTCTAGGAACTCTGTCGGTGTGATATTTTGTGTGGGAAAAGATGAGTAGCACTAAGACACTCTTACTTCCATGTCGCAGACGTTACCCTACCGTTGAAATACGCGCCGAGACCTTCAACGGGTCAACACACGTGCCTGTGCCATCTGACAGCGCTTTTCTTAAAGCCTTGCTTTATGAACTGGGGCTCAAAGATGACCACGTTTTTGTGGAGCATGGAGGTACCTGTACTCAAATCAGTCATTCATTGGTATATTCAGTTCGCACCGACGGAGGGGAGCTCTGGCCTGTGCTTGCGTTTCAGAAGAGCGGTCTGATATACGCGTGCCTTCCACTGGTGGAGGAGACCTTGGAGCCACGGCCACCCCTCCTCACCGTTACCGGGCTCTCGCAAGGACTGGCTCTTCTGTTAGGCATTGTGGACTACATCTCTCCAAGTCGGAAAAATGAAGCTGAGATGAGTGCGAAAATAGGCCAGCTTCGAATGTTGCTTATACAGGCCTGTCCGCTTGGCACCCCCTTAAACACAAACATACGCAGCTTAAACAGCTCGTTTGATGACATTCAGGAAATGCCTGCAGATGAGAATCAGCCGGCCTGGAGATCCAACACATACAAAGGCAAACCTCAGGTCAATGTCTGTATCACTGAAAAAGTCAAGTGTATGCAGCACGACATAAGAGGAGATGTGGGCACGTGGCAAGTTTATGGAGCTGTCAAATGCAAGGTGAGAGCATTTTATGTGCACATCTGACCGAAGTATTTTTCATGCAAGCACGCTGGGAAAGTAAATACTCATGCCGTTTTAGTTTGGTATGTAATCATTGAATTTCTAATACTGTAATATTTCAAAGTGTAACAAACTATTGCACATTAGACTGGTGCATTTTTTTATTTTGATCTTTACTGGGGTTTTTCCCGCGTGCTTCACTCATTTTTTCAGTAACTATTTAAGGGACTTAAATTTCCAGCGGTAACTACATTGCATGTATTTTCCCAAATTTTTCTTACTGTAAATGAAGTAGGGAGAAGTCATTTCGTACAGTCTTTGTGTATAGAGACTAAGAAATGGTAGCGCTAACACCAAGTTCATTTTAGCTATCTAATAAGGAATGTGTTAAATAATGATTAGAAACAGGATTTCTGAATGAGTCTTCTACAAGTGTCTTTATGTGAGCTTTTTTAATTCATTTTCCTACCAAACAAAAGTTTCGTGTTCTATCCTACTTTATTCTATTACAAAAACATTTTGGATCCATAAATGCTGTTTGTTTGGTTGACACAAGAACAGTTGACACAGAATCTGGAGAAAGAAACTGGTTGTATAATTGTTTTGAATGTTTTTGTACATGACAGTGGTTTTCATTGTTTAATATCAAGAAGTGGGGAATATTAACTACATAGATGAATAATAATTATGAAATACATTAAAATTTATGTTTTCTATAGTTGATGTATTTAACATTCTTTGTCCTGAATTATGCTTAGGACAGACACTATATTATCACAAGACACTGTAACTGTTTGTTATACTGTTGCATGCAAAGTTTTTGTAGCTTTGTTTTAAGAGGAGAAAGACCTTCTAATAAAGTGGATCATGGTAATTTAATTATTTGCAGGAGGTGGGATGCTCACCTCCGAAGGAAGCCAACCTGAGCACTGCACTTCTGAAGACCGTGTTCTTTCCCACCAGCCATGCTGGCAGGGATTATGTGGGTGAACAGCTTCCTGCTCTCCGAGGGACAAGTTTCTAGCTCGTCTTGCAGAGTGGATGGCCTGATGTAAGAAGAAAGCCCTGGTGTAATCGTGCCCTGCTGAGCTGGCACACGGAGGCATGAGACAATGGATGCGCTGCACGTGGTTGCCGTGGGGAAGCTGACATGGGACCGCAGTGGCCATTAATAGCAGGCTTGAATCCATTAAGCGGATGTTGTAAAAGTAACTGAATTAATTAGACTATCACCAAGTGTGTTTATGTAACATTCATAATGATGTAGCTGTACAGTAAGTCCTTGGCTTGCTTATCTGCTGTTTTCTTGTTAAAGAGTACTTGTCAGTTAAGAGGCATTTAGCTAAGACTGCATCGTTAGCCCTACTAGCTAAGACTGATCACTAGCATCCCTGTGGGAATGGCTAGAGATGGGAATGGGACTTTGTCTTGAAAATATTTGTCAGTGCTAATGTTTGAAGCCAGCTGAAAAATTTTAGTGTGATTTTTTTTTTTTTTCTTTTAAATGCTTGTATTTGATTTTTGAACATCTAATTCTGACATGAGGGAGATATTTTAGAATAACTGCTTGACTTGATTTTTTCCAGTGTGACATAGAGGGATCTGCACCAAACGTAACCCTCAGTTTGAATCTCCCGATTAATGGTCCTCCACTTCAAGACATCGTGGTCCATCATTGTGTGACTTCTGTTGACCCTGCCATGCTGATGTCCAGCAGTGCCGAGCCACTGGATGATTCTGTGTATAATGGACCTTACACATTTCCTTTCATTCCTCCTTCAGATTCATTCGACTTGTGTTACTACACTTCCCAGGTAATAGCATCCCTGACCCTCGTTATTTTCCAGTCTTTAAATGAGAATAGAAATACCTGTGTTGTTGAATGTGTCTGAATAAGTTTCAGTCTGATACAGGTGGGTAAAATGTTTTTTATACAATAAACTGCTTGGAAGGCACTTCAGGACTTGAGTCATCTGAGTGACGTTCAGGAGGTGCCAGTACCTGTGACTGCTTGGCATGGCTGCGCTTGCTTTAAGTGAACCACTTAGAGGCCTGAATTAGACAAAATGAATCCAGGCTGAGACATCGAGTGGGCGTACCACAAATCTGTGCATCACAGGCAGCCTGAAGAGTTTGGCGCAGTCAGCGATTAATACATGTTTGTTATTTTTTAAAGTACTTTAGCAATTACAGCAGTGTATAGCTGATGATGGTGGTAATTTATCTTGAGAATGAATACAGTTTTTTCCAGGTTCCTGTTCCACCAATTTTGGGATGTTATCAACTCATTGAGGAGGGATCACAGTTAAAAATAACAGTTAATTTAAAGCTTCATGAAAGCATAAAGAACTCTTTTGAGTACTGTGAAGCTCGTATACCTTTTTTCAACAGGTAGGAGTAAAAAAATCCTAAATAAATTTCTTCCATTTCTCTGTGCTCTTTGTGAAATTAACCTGTCAAGAGTCAATAGAACAGATTATGCTCCATCAAAGTGCTACCAGCGGACACCAACCTTGCAAAAGTCAGGAAGCCCCCTTGGAATTCGTGTAATTTGCAGAATACAGAATTGCACCAGAATATTGGTAATGTTCTGAAGACTGTTGCACATCCAGTTTCCTGGTGGTGTTTTTTCACATGAAACACTGCCACAGTCCTTCAGGTGGATTAAGTCTCGAGATCACTTCCAGCCCAGGGTTACCTGTTTCTTAAGACTCCTAATCCTAGCCACAGATCAGCTTATCCAAAATACAGTTATTTAAAATTAAAACGATAGTTTTCATTTAAGCCTCTCTGACAACTGCCGTGACTATGCTGTCACGTAATTATCATGAAAATGTAAAGATGAAACGATACGAAGTTGCTGATGCTGATGATAGCATTAGTAAAATGCTATCAGTGAACTAAAGACAGTAAAATATCAACAGCTCTTCTGTGATTACTAGGTTGAGACCACAGAGATTTTCTCCTGCTCTGTAATTTCTTCACATAAATTAGCGGTGTGCTCAGATAGGTGTGATTTGTCGGTGTGCAGATAAATAATGCCTTTCAGCATTTTGTTCCCTTCTTTAATGAAACGGGTGTTAACAAATACTGAATGATACGAATTCCAATGGCTTTATTTCTTCTCTGTCGTACTGTAGGGGCCCAATCGCTCAATTGGAGTACAAAGTTAGTTATGGCCAGCTGGATTTGTCACGAGAGAAGAGCCTCCTGGTTTGGGTCATCGGTAAGCAGAACACCCCTGGGCACTCTTGTGTCCTCCCCAGTCAGTTTTGTGCAGTGTAGGAACAGCTGTATAGTTTCTTACAGATGCTGTTTCTGGCTTTAGGACAGAAGTTCCCTAAATCTTTGGAAGTTTCTCTGTCTGGAACTGTATCTTTTGGCACTGCTGGCAAAGAGCACCCAACTGATTCTGTTTGCACTGGGAACACTGCTTATGTAAAAGTAAGTCGCAGGCGCTGTGAAAAGAGGCCTTAATAGTAATTTTTTGATAATCTTAAATTGGCTATGAAGATACAGTCATTTTAAATCAGACATAACTATTAGCCTCTTTGTTCTCAGCGTGGAGTTTTCTGTTTCCTTGCTTACAGCATTTGACATCCTGTCATTTTAGAGTACGCTTGCACACCGAGAGCGTGTAACACAGATTGCCAGTATTTGCGCAGCAAGCGTGACAACATGCATCTGATCATGTTTTCCCTCTCTTTCTCTAGCTGTATTTTAGGATCCCAGATGTTACACTTACTGGATGTTATGTAGACCAGCATTGTATTCAGATCTTTGTACCAGGAAAACCCAAAATTACAGCATGTGAGTTGCTAAAAATGCCACTTATGTAACTGTGTATTGAAGTTATGAACTAAGTATCAATGACTAAAATTATGTAGCTGAAGTTGGACAAAGCTTTTTCTTGGCTTGCTTGGGACATCCCAGAAATTTTGTTCTCTACTTTGTTTGGGTTTTTTGTTTGTTTGTTTTTTTGTGATGCTTAAAGCATCCCTGAGACTGGCATCACCCTTTCTGATGAAAGCTCTTATTACTCAGTTACCAAGTCTCTTGGGCTCTCTCCCCTTTGCCCTGTGATGTTTTACTATGCTCTGCATAATGGCAGAACTTTTACTGGGAGGGCAGAGAACACCTCTCTGTAGTCTGGCCCCCTGTTTAGGACAGTTGGTCAGAGACGTGATATGTGGATTGGCAATGCCCAGGTACAGAACTCAGCTCCTGCCTGCACGGTGAAACTGTTGCTGGCAGTGTCGTCACACCAGCGTCCCTGGGTGGATCTGGTACTACACTGAATCTGTGGAGCAGAAACCAAATCTGCTATAAGAAATTCTTCACTGTGAGAGTGGAGAGGCCCTGGCCCAGGTTGTCCAGAGAAGCTGTGGCTGCCCCCTCCCTGGCAGTGCTCAAGGCCAGGTTGGACGGGGCTTTGAGCACCCTGCTCTGGTAGAAGGGGTCCCTGCCCATGGCAGGGGGGTGGAACTGGATGAGCTTTAAGGTTCCTTCCAACCCAAACCATTCGATGATTCTATGAAGAGAGACACTGAGGTGCTGGCCTGCACCAAAACTACACTAATTTGGAACACAGCAGACACTCGTTAAATCTGAGCAGTCCTGTCTAATGAAAGCATTTTTGTTTGTAGTTGTCTATGTGTCAGTCATGTTAGCAGAAGTCTTTAAATGCCTTTTGAAAACTGTGATTTACACTGTTAATTTTGTAACAGGTCACATTCAGTCCTAAATTGTAACACAAAAAAGCAACATTTTCATACTGCATGTTTTATATCGAGTATGCAATTTATATTCATTGAGCAAAATCCAAGCCATCCACTTGCTTTTGACTTAACTTCTGTTTGAATTTTAAGCTCATGTCTGATACATTAGTAAAAGTAATTGAAGCTGAGACTTTAAATGTCATATTATCAGAAACGATTTTCACATAATAATAAGTCTTACAGTTTAAAGAGGCCATTACACCTTTTCTGTAAACTAGTAAGGATGGATTAGTAGTCTCTTAACTTGGACGAAGGAATGTCTGATTGTAAGGCACCCTGAAATGCTTATTTTTCTTGCCTGTTTTTTGATTGTTTTCTTTTTTTTTCAGCCCGGGAACTGATTTCTTCTGATTACTTCATCTGGAATTCCAAAGCACCAGCACCTATGGTGTACAAAACCTTATTTGACTAATTTGCCTGTGAATCATTTTTGTATTTAAACAAAACAGCTGATGAGAGTAATGTCATGATACAGTGAAAATAAATATTCTCCAGCACTTGTACTTTGTATGTTTGCTTAAAAATTTCTGTTGAGGAGAACCAAAAGAGGCCACTTCTCTTAAAAAGTGAAGTTGGTTTTAAATTGTGTAGTCCTGGGTCACAGCTTAGAGAAGACAACTTGAAATGTAGTTGCCGTGGCCATTTTTACTTGCCCTTCAAACATTAACTGGTACAAAGTAGGTACCCAGTGATACAGATACAGGCTGGTATGATTGGGCGAGTCTGCTGGGAGAACTCCCAGTTACTCCACTGGTTTTGTAAACCAGAGAGCTCATGGGACATGAAAGCTTTCAGTGTCATATTGCTGTCCTGAAGTCACAAGAACCTGATTAGATCCCAGATTAACAGGACAATTAAAAGCAAGAGTTCTGTTATTTTCACGAGATACGTACAGAATACGTACGACTCAGTAATTCACAAGAATTTTAAGAGAGGGAGTATGGCATGATCGGCGCTTCTGAAAGTGGAGACGGTCCAGGAGTCTTTACTGCCTCTGTCAGCAGAAGTGGTGAGTTCCCTTTCGTACGTACCTGTGGACTGCACTGCTCTGAAAGCTCATGTTAGGGAGGATCCAGATGCGTGAACCTGGTTGTTCAAATCACAAGACTAGTACTGAGCAGGCAGAGCCAGCTAAGTTTGCTGGAGGTTCCAAAAAGCATCACTGAGCTGTTTTCCCTGGAAAAACAGGCGGAAAAGAAAAGGACTGAGTTTACAGAGGCGGACCTCTAATTTTGAGGAGAAAATTGGTATCTGCAGGAACACAGGAAATGGATTTTAAGAGAGTTATCAGGAAATAAGCAAATTCTGCAAGGCTGGTGAAAAACAGAGAACCCAGAGAGCAGCACAAAAGAAGAGAAGAATGCCATCTAATAACCGAGCATGCCGGCTGCTCCCGCCGTACCTCTTGTTTAACTGTACTCTGTGTGATAAATAAGATTAGTGATTACGTAAGGAGAAAAGTTTTAAGCTATAATTTAAAAAATGCTTAGATTGAGATAGTAATCTAATTGGTTGGTTAAATGTTCTACAGGGTGGATTAATTCATGGGAAACATGCCATTCCACTGAAACTGCTATGCAAACTTGTAAAACAGCTGTGCCACGACCCGTTTCAGACAGGTCCGTTGTGATGAGCAGGCAAAAGGTGAATTAATGATTTTGCTCAGAATCCAGCCCCTACCTGTTAAAAGTCGTCCGCAAGCCTGGACACCACGCTGTGAGGGGGCAGAGGGGCTCTCTGTTGGAAGGGTTTAGATCATGTTCTGTATGTTGGGCACCTGCTGCAGGGGATCGATGTGCGGCGCCTGCTTTCTGCCTGCCCACGCGATGGATGGGAGCTGTCTGTTCTGCACAGCAGCACTGTGGGGGAATGGCTGCTCTTCTTCACAGCATTTCCCCAAGAAATGCTGTGAAACAGTCGGACTGTCAAAATTCGCAGCATGTTAGAAGAGAATCCCCTTGCACTTAGTAGCAGGGTGTCCTTCCCAAATCGTGTTTCTTTTTGTTTCCCTTTTGTCTGTGTCTCTAAGGTTAGGAGAGCTGCAGTACTCGGGAATGGGAGAGGGATGGTGCTGTGGATGACGTTGTGCACACGTATCAGCGCAGGTTCGGAGGGAGGGAGGCGGTGGGTGATGTTTCTCTTCTAGCCCTGAGCAGTTTTCTACAACTTCATGCAAGCTGTCACCTGGTTTGATTATAAGGGTTCGCTATAAACCTCTGCATTATAACCCTAGCACGCCCTTGCTGCAGCGGGCCAGCTCTATAGGAAGAGAAGTGGGGAAAGGAGGCTGTGTCTGCTTTTTTCTAAAAGCGTGGCCGAGGTCTCTCTGGCAGGCTGGAGTCAGAAAGCACCCATGAAAGAGCCAGCAAAGCGGATCAGGTTAAACTGGCACACACCTTAACCCACCGGTCTTGTGCAATAACGGAGACACCCCCGTGCTGGCGGAGAGAGTCAGATGAAGCCTTGCTCCTGGCATGATGGCTCCACTTGGCCTTTGGGAAGGGCTCGTTCTCATGGGTGCTTCATAAATCTTCGTAAGCTAAACTAGTATAAAGTCAGGTTAGTAGTAAACTTACTAAGCTTAGTAAACTAGACGGCTAGCAACTCGGGTCCATCACAACTGAGGTACCTTTGGGCGTGACCTGCAGCACAGAAGGCGTGGAGAGAAACGAGTGATGTGCGTAGAGGTTTCGGGTGCCTCCAGGGCTGGGCAGCACAGAGGGACACTGGGGGGAGGACGCTGGAAGCCAAAATTCAAGGAGTTACAAATGACTAAACCTTTCAGTGCACCTCGGTGTGTTCCCTGGTAGTTCCCCAGCCAATTTCACTGTTTCTCTACGTGCTCTGACCATCTTTCCTGTGTTAAGAGGGAGAAAAAACACTTCAAAAACCTAAATCAGGAAGATACGATTGACAGCTCACGTGAGCCTGAGGACTCGGCGGCAGAGGTGGTATCTAACAGTAGTTCTGGTGGGCTCTAAAGGTGATTAGGCCCTGTGTCAGCGATATTCCTTTAGCCCTTTAAAATAATCAGCAAGCATTTAATGCAACAGTTTCTTTAAAAATACTCTGTGTTAAAGGGAAAAAAGAATTCTCTTTTGGTACAGAGAGCTGTTTCTTCTACAAGAGTGCTTGCCGCTTGAAGTGCTTATATTCATAATTTCAACACAGGTATAGACCGTATGAGGTGTATGCAGATAGCTTTGCACAAAGACTTTCAAAAGAGGTGGCCAAAGGGTTCTCCAGGCTTACTATTGCATTTCAGATGGCTAGAAGAAAACTAACATGCAAATAATTGAAAAGAATAAACATAAGGACTTAAATAAATATTGACTTGTCAGCCTGACGTTTTTCCCAAACAACATAAGGGATATAAATAAGTAAGAAGTTAATATAGAGCTCACTTCATTAATAAAATGAATTTGTTTCATTTCATTAAAATTTTGGGGTAATGTAATGCCAATTAGCCTGAATTTAAAGCAGATACACACTGTCAAACTTCTTGGATGAGACTGCACATTTAGTTGGCAAAGAGAACTGATGTAACAGACCGCTAAGAAATTAAAATAGTGCAAAAATCCATGTATAACCCACTAAACAGTAAAAGCTGACTGACATTTCCAAATGCAGTGGCAATGGGGAGCCGTCATCCAACATGTTTTGGAGCCCGCCTGGGTTATTTAACGCCGTGCGGAAGGAAACTGGGAATTTGCATTGATGAAGTTCCCAGAGGGTGCGATGGCCGAGAAGCAGCGGTTACTGCAGGTGCTGAAGCTCTTGTTCAAACCCTGGTGGTCTGGATGTCTCAAGGGGAGAAAAATAAAAGCAGATGTTCCAGCACAAGCAGGTGCGAAGGTGTGGATCTGAGAACAGATGCCATCAATATAGGGTGAGAGGAAAAAGGGGGCCAAAGAGTGTCAAAAAGACCTAGTCTGCGGCTTAGGTGTGCGTTGCTGGGGCCAGAAGAACCAGTGCAATCACTGGATGCACAAGGAGCAAAAATGCAGGAGTACCTGGCACTGGTGTGATTCTCACCAACCCACATGGTGCCCTTTTCTAGAAAAATGTCCCGACTCTGAAGATTCTGAGAGCTCCTGAGCTTCACACCAAAATCTCCCTTGTTCTTCACCCCTGCCCCCTTGCTACTTGTGGTGTAGCCTGCCTCTCCCTCAAAGTGGTGTGTTCAAAGGGTTGTAACCGAGGTGCCATGGTGAGGAGAGGGATTGCTTCGTATGTCTTATGTTCATTCCTCACACTCCAAGTCTTGAATTGTACCAGAAGCAAGACAGTACCAGGAAGCCCACGTTCCCTTGTCTGGTAACCACTGCTGGAGAACAGCTTCCCAGCCCCCCCGGGGAACACCCTCCCACCACAGCCACCTCGACCACATCTCCTGAGCTTGCCAGTCATATTGGGAGACAGAGTCAAAAGCATCAACAGGGTCCAACTGTGAGACAGCGAGTGTCCCCCCAACATTCCCAGGGCCTGTTCCTCTCATCGCAGAAGGGAATTAGTCCACCTACCATGGTTCAATGTCATCAAATCCATGCCGGCTGTTACTTATCACTACTCAGTATTTTAGTGCTTTTCTAGTTTTCTGCAAGATCTTTCCTCCCACCAGGCTCCCAAGGTATTTGGTGACAGCTCCAAGATGGTATATGCCAGTTCCTCAAGTACTTTGGGGTAAATCCTATTACTTCTGATAACTTGTAAGCAGCTACTTTCCTACATAATTTAGTGCTTCCCATCTCTGCATTTTTATCCTGTTTTTACCAGTATCCAATACTTTGGCCATTTGTTAACAAGTAAACATTGAAACAAGGAGGCATTAAACATTTAACAGCAGTTGTTCTCTATTTATTCATGCTATCCTAGGAATTTGTCATATTTTGCCCTATTTGTGCAAGCCCTGCTGAGTTTTAAGCCGTAACAGAGCTTGTGAGTAAGCCCATGTTTCTCCTTCACTATTTTTGCTGCCTCCATAACCACCACCTTGTTCTCTCATCCTGTAGAGGATGGCCACAGTTCAGAGAATACCTGCTCTCCCGGGCAGACTTTTCTCTTTGACTTATTGCCTATAGGCACCCACTTACCAGCTTTCTGACCACACTGAAATTTGGTCCTATTCCCCCTCTTTCCCATGGCTGGAGTTCTCCAAGCTTTATTTTACTGTCACCATCGCCCACATTGCCTCCCACTGTCCCATTGTCCGTTAGCTCCTCAGTCCTCAGGCTGGGATCTGAACCTGGACCATGTTGTATCTGTAGGCAGCGTGGACAAAATACAAGGTATTACCAACAGCACCTTCTAGGGTGGAGAAAACCAAGCCCACCCAAAGCTGTGTCCATCCTGAGAGCACCATGGCAGGAAATCCCTGCAGCCCTCAATCCCAAAGGAGCCGTTAGACGAGAGGTTTGTGGATCCCACTTTGGGAAGTGCAAGCTTGCTTGGAAGAGCTGCCATGGCACTGTACGGATGTCAGTGGGAAGCCCACAGGGACACCCTGGAGTTGTTCGTACACTCCCTTCCCTTCATGCCACCCCAAGTTATTCAGGTGTGTGGAACAGAATAGAGTTTTAACTCTCAGTCTGACTCCCGTTGATACCAACACTAAAAATTACTTGGGCACAAGTCAGACCCTGTACGGGCCCAGCATAGGCCACTTGGATAGGTGCATCTCCTCAATTATCTAAAATTTTCCTTCATTATTTCCACAAATCTCATTTTTCCCTTTGATGCACCAATCTGCCATTTTTTGCAGGAATATGATTTTTCAGGAATAAGACGATGATTCATGCAGGGGAGCAGGATCTGAGAGAAAACAGGCTCTGTTCTCCTAAAAATTTTATCCTAAAAATGATCTCTCTTATGAGCAGACTGGCAACAAAGCCACAGGCACTCTCCACCCACACCCAGATCCAAAGGACCAGAGGTTCATGGCTTACTGCAGCCCTTCTAGGAGACAGGACAAGTAGCAGCGTGTCCCCAGGGGCCATCCAGGAGAAACCGGTACCCTTGGAACTTGGAGTGCTGGTCCACAAGGAGCAGCTGCATGTGCAGGATGTCTGGAAGGACAGCAGTCCCGCCAGTCCATCCCAGGTCAATGGGGCCAGAGGGGAGCTGGAAAACAGAGGAGCTGTGCTTCTCCCCGGGTAAGGGATGGCCCACTGTGCCCCAAACCTCACCTCACTGCTCGCAAAGGGGCTGCAGGCTCTCCCAAATGGCTTCCTACTCAAGATGCGCCCGTTCACCAAGATGGCTCATCCTCCACAAATCAAGCCAGATGCTGATGGGGAGGTCTCAACCCTCATGGAAGTTTTTTTCAGGGACTCACAACCCACAATGCAACTGAAAATCAGACATTTGAAGGCAAAGGCCTGCCCCCTTTTCCCCTTCTTGCTTTCATGGAGGCTCCTGGAAACCTGGTTGAGCTCTAGATAATTTTTTGAAAGCCTGATGCCTGCCATCTGTAGCGACATGTAACAGCAGAGAACTCAACCCAACCCATTTTCTTCCCAATGAGATCAGCTGCTCGCTTTTGATTTTCTCTAGAAACCTATCTCTTCAGGATCTTTTTATTTCTTTCCTTTTTTTTTTTAAGTCAAAGTCTGTTTCCCATTTGGTAGGTGACCTGTTTAATGTTTTCCCTGTGTCTGGGAACTCCTTAGTGTAATTAGCGACCTTTGAACTCCACAACTAATCCTGAGCTATTTTGTATTCCTTACTCATCTTTAAGGCTGGACCTTTCTTTTCTTTTGAGTCCGCTGCCACAATTAAAGAAGAAACAGCTGCATTTCAAAGGGATTCCAATTCCAGAAGCTTAATCGTGATTGACATGTTCTTATTCTAAGCTATAAGAAACTCTAAGAGTCCTTTCTTGGGTTAAAACTTCAATCATTTTCTAAAAAATTATCTCAATATGGATTTTATTCATTTTCTTTGATAACCATTCTTTGCGATTTTTTTAGCTTGAAAGATGCTTTGAGTCTGCAATGAATATGAACGGCACCCACCGAAAGAATGAATGGTGTCAGGCGCAGGCGAGATGCAGAAGTGGCTAAATTCCATTTATTGTCAAAATCTGATTATGAAACCTGACGTCTGCCATGTAGCTTGCCATTCTTCCATATGCCCAAAAGGTAGGAGAGGTGGAAGCACTTCCAAAATGAACCCCAGGAAGGCTGGGGAGGGAGACAGCAAGAAAGCATTCTTCAGAAATCTGAAAAAAATTAGTTTTTAACTGTTTTTCCCATTTTTTCTATCACAGGTTAAAAAGCCGTTGCCTTCCAGCCCTGGAAGAGCCCTTCTTCTCTCTTCGAGAAATGAATTCTCCATGAAAAGTCACAGCAAAAAGCAACTGCCATGAAACAAGGATAATTCATACGGTTTAAAAGCATTGCCACAACCGCACAACAAACCCTGAACAAGGCTGCAGTGCTTAAATCTCTTCCGAGGGCTGATCCCAGAAAATGATGGCAGCCTGTTGGGTCCTGTTATTTAATTATCTCCGTCTCACATTCGAATTCAGCGTGACCTCCGAAAGACGGGCTCAAAAAGAAAATAAAAGAAGCTTGAAAATCTGTCTGTGCGTGTGTGCGTTTGCCCAGCTCCACACGCGCGGCGGGCATGGGCATGGAGATCTGCGGGCACCGCTTGCCGCCGCGGGTACAAACCTGTCCGAAACGCTCCCAAAGAGCCCCGCGTAAGGCAGCAGGCAAGACCCGGTGTTTCTAAGACAAAGGTCAAATAAAAAAAGGATGTTAATAAACAGCCCTTCGGTTTAAAGGGACTTTTTTTTTTAAGGATTACATCTTAAATTCCGACAAATCAGATTTAGGAGTTACTGAAAGTGAAATTGATCCATCCCTCAGCCAAACTTTGCAATACTTTCCTGTTCTGACATCATTTAGATAGTTAGCTGTATTATCAGATTAAAAACCATTGTACAGGGCCGCTGAAAGGAAAAGGAGCCAAAAAGCTAAACACTGCCTGAATTCTGAACCTTTTAACCTGGCTGGAGTACGTTGGTCCCTGTTATGCAAATACCTTCAATCCTCTGCTAAGTTCAGTGGAAATAATTTTCTTGAATGACAGGTTTATTCAGCAAGGATTCAGTTGGCGATTAATCCCCCTTTGATCTAAGGTATTTCACTTAACTACCAGTTACCTCGTCCTGACAAAGTGCAACCGAGATTAGGGAGATCACTAGAACACGACCAGGGTGTGCGTTTATTCTCCCCAACCGTTCAAAGCGAAGGGCCAAGAATGCAATCTATTTTCAGTATTTGAAGATGGAAAGTCCTGTCTCCTAAGTTAGAAAGTCAATTGAATACCAAATGGTGTTCGGTCCTGACAGAACTGGACAAACGGCTGAGACCTCGCCTTCAAACCCAAGATATTCCCACTAACTGTGATTTTTGCTATGACCTAACCCAGACCTTCTTTCGAGCCAGGTTTTTCCTCACTCTTACAAAGCTGCCGCTTGATTTCAGATTAGGGCACGGCGCGTGTAAAAGACCTCTCCTTTTGAAAAAGCAGATAAGGCACGGCATTTTCCAGTTTTAACCTGTTCAATATTGGGATTCACCTTGCTTATTTGCCAAAAATCCCTGTTCTGCTTCTCCAGTGAGTACAGACGCGGTGCAGGATTTTTGTGCCAAAACCTGTTCACGAAGGAAGACGCATCACGACAGATTACAGAAGTTATTCTCTGAAATAAAAGATTTAAGGCAACTGATCTGTGGCTGTCTGACATCTGAAGTAACATATTTTTTTTTCTTTGCTTATTCATTCAGCAATATGTCATCTTTTTGCTGAATTATGACATCATTTTGTAGAAGCGTAAACTGCAAAAACGCTGCAGTGACCCAGACGGCACCACGGGAGCGCGGTCCTGATCCAGGGCTTAGCTGGGTCAGCCCGTGAGAAGCTGATTACGGGATTGGGCATAAAGCTGTATTTTCTTCTTGCAAGTGGAAAGGCGGAACAATACCATTTGCAGGATAATTTTTTTTTTTTTGGTTGACGTGTCCGCCAGAATGTTCAGTCTAAACTCTCTGATTTTAGGGGGGCTCTTTGTAGGTAAATATTCCTGGGAGAGGGTAGAGAATGGATTTTATTCCACTTGAAGGACTTTACCCATCCTGAGATATTTGGCAGTTGCTTAAACAAATTCCTTGTCCATAGGATCTGTTAAAATCAACCTCCCAAAGCTAAACCATGTACATATATCCTTGCATAGCTGGGGCTGAATTTGGGTATTTCTACGCTCCACTGGCAACCTGTAACCCATCCTTCAGACACATTGGTGTTTTTGTTATTCTCTTATGTAAAATACTTTGAGTTTTTTTTAATAAAGCTGCTTCACAGGGTGAGTACGTGCATGGGAAGGGGCTGTAGCCTGCGCTGGGGCCCCCCCACCCCGCGTGCATACCCCCCTCATTTATTCCCATTTCTAGTGAAAATTTCCAAAGCATTTCCTTGTGGGACGCCTTGCCCACGACAGCCATAAAATCCCCCCAAAAGCTCGCCGAAGGCCCCCATCGCACTTGATCAGGTCAATAATACACAAACTAAGAAGGATTTGCACTCGAGACAGTAACAGCTTCTTAAGAGCCATTACAGTGTAGTGGGTTTAAGAATGAAATCCCTTTTAAGAAATGCCAAATTCTGGAGTAACGTGATAGTCTGTAAGGCTTTAGGGTCTTTATGGTAAATATAATGTTACATGTACTCATGATTCAGTAAAAATAAAAAGGGAGGACATTAATATCTTTTCTATATTTACTATATTGACTATATGAACTCCGCAACAAGCCAATGAAGGAAAGAAATTAAGCTCTGAAAATAAGCCCAAACTGTTCTCTGCCTAACGTTCTAGCATAACAAATACGACACAGTGACCACAAGCAATCAAAGCAAAGCCCCATGCTGGTCTCTGTACTGCCTCGTTGGTGACAGATAATTGATTACTTGATTTAGCTAATGACTGCATTAAATTATTTAGGAAGATTGGGTTGTATTCATACGAGATCTGGAAAATGCCTCAACTGCATCACTTGCATCTTAAGCACAATGCAGAGGGGGTGTTCTTTTTATGCACTGGTTGTGTGAGTCCACATATATACAACATATATGTGTATATATATAGTATAAATAAGATGAGAAATATCTTAAGACAAAAGACCTGAATGGCATTTATCAGTTTTTCTGTCTGTTTTTCCCAAATCGAACAATAATAAAGTTTCATCAAATACATAATAAAGGATTATATTCTATCCAACTTATGTTAAAAGCTATTTCCTAATTAACCATAGTAATCTGTTGCTTAATTTCTTAAGAAATAGACGTTTGTTCAAAGCCAGAAGGCATTTCCAACATACCTAGCGCATGGATAATTTCCCTTTTCAGCCCCTTCGAGAGGACAAATACCTTAAACCACCACACAGAGCTCTGTTTTCAACGTAACATACAATCGTTCAACCTCCTCATGTCGATAAAGGGCAGGCATGTATTAATAAAGGAAGAACCCGATTTCCTTCAGCAACATTGCGGTTTTGGTGGGCAAGGCTGGTGTTCTTCAAAGGCCTTTTCTGCCCCCCGGTGGTGGCACCAAACCAGCGCTTCAGCTGCGAAAAGCAGCTCTGTAGGAAGGGATGGCTGCTTATTTGTCATTTATTTATGGTGCTTACGGGCGTCGTGTGGGTTATCCGGCAGGTCACTGGTGCAACTGGTTTGCTGCACCCTTATATTGTGTGAGCATCGTGGACTCCTTTGCCCAGCTGCTTCGGATTCGGCCAACTCGCTCTTCACCCTTTTTATTTTATTCTTTCATTTATTGCTTCTCTAGGGAGATGTTTCTTCACAGTCTGGCTAGTGGTAGCTTAATGTTGGGGCTGGAAGAGGGATGAAGTGAGATGACTTTGTTACCTAAGCTTGGCCTTTGCAAATATTTAGGCTCATTCTCACCTTAACGCCGCAGCAGCTCCCGACCCCTCCAAGCCCAGAACAGCCCCGTCTTCAGTCCAGGCCACTGCAGCTCCCTGGGATGGTCCAGGTGAGCAGAGGCACACTGTGCAGGGAAAACCTCTGATGACTCCAACAGACTGTGCAAAGCTTTGAAATGGACTCAGGACTGCACTCTCAAATTGCTATGAAATCACTTTGCCACTTGCAGGACAAGTTTCTTCCAGCTGCCACACCTGCAAAACTCAGGAGCCCAATGTGATGTGCCTTTCACCCCATTAAAAATGAAATAGCAAGCAAGAACTATGATTTTTGTTTCCATTTATCTACTTACTGGCAGAAAAAGTGTGTCCAGACTTAGCCCTGAGTTTAACTGGAAGCCAGTACAAACAAGGTCAGACTCCAGTTGGTATTGTCGTATTTGTTGATAGCAATGGGTGAGCTGAGATTGCAGACTAAGCAATTAGAAAAGTACCGCTTCGTGTTGCTAAAACAGACACTTTGGGGCTCAAGCTGCAGAGAGAACAAGCAGCATGAGATGACATCCATCCATTCCTACAAAATCACTTTTCGAATCGCTGCACCCCCAATCCTTGCTCTAATGCACCGATGATGCTTCTCAATCTCATTTGTGTTTGTCCAAGGAACAGGCTGGAGAATACCGGTGCCAGATGAAGGGAGTTTTATTGTCCGACCAATTTGAGAAGAGAATCGGGGGCTATCACCGGGGGAATAAGTCATCTCTAGACATTTCTTCACCTTCTCAACAGGTGCACGTATCTGTTTCTGCAGCCGAAGGGAGCTGCTTTCCTACATGAAACCATAGATCCGCAGGCAAGCTCCTGGTGGCACTTCTAATTCAATTAACTTACTCACTGGAACTACTGGAGAAACTAAATATGACGAGAACAAGAGGAGAGGCTGGGCCAAATTAAGAGGACGAGATCCTTTTACAGGCTGGCCAGCAATCCTGATCAGCAGCCCTGAAAAGCAAATTGGAACAAGCAAATTGCTGTTGAAAAATTCTTTCAGCACTCGGCTGTTGCTACTCAGCCGGTCACTGCCGGGAGTCAGAGGCTGAAAAATCCCGGGTTGGTGCTGACAATGGAGGCATTATTATGACAAACATTTACATTTTATTTATTGAAGTGTTGGAGGTAGATTAGTCTCATCTTCAGCTGCTCCGGTTGGACTGCACCATTTTGAGGGCAGACTAGCAGAAACAAGCATTTTATTGTGGGGAGAAAGAAATAAATCATATTTCCCACTCCCAGCCTAATAAAGGAAACTCAGATTTTGAAGATTACACTCAGGGGGAAGCTTTCGTTCCCCAGGACTCCTTCTTTTTAGGAAAAAGCACAGTACAGGGGATTTTTCCTGATTCCAAATCAAGTTCTCTTGAAAATAATGTCATTTTATGCATATGGCTGACTTGACATGTGCTTTATGCAAAAGTCCTGCTGCTTTCCTTCATGGAGACCAGGGTATGAAGCAGAAAATCCGTTCAAAGTGTCCAATCAAAGCTTTATACAGATGCAAACTAGTGTGTGGGTATTGTTTAAGTGGTTGTGTAATTGAATATAGTGATCACACATGCATGGGATATTCGTTAGCTTATAAAAAGAATAATTGCATGTTCATAGCTGCAATTTCCACTGAACCTTTTGGCTTTAAAGAAGCAGTGGAGAAGGAGAGGGAGGGAAGGCTGAGCTGGGCAAGCAGGGACAAGTAGCAAATCATATGCACATCATCATGAGACATCCTTCTTCTGACTTATGCCCTGGATTCTCTTTTAGAGATAATAAAGCACCGATGCATCTGTAGAATAAAACATTGGGGCAAAGTAAAGGCAAACATGCCCAGTTAGAGCCCAAGTGAATGGTTTCAACTGGAAGAGTAATTACAGCAATTAAGCTGGAAGTTCCTCTCTTGTGGCAGTGCTGGCTGCGATGCAGCGGGTCCCACGCTGGGGCTCCTGTGTCTGGGGAGGGCTCTGACCTCGGATGTCCGAGCAGCGGGCCCCATCTCCGGGAGTCTGACCTAAAACGCTTGGTGCCAGCCACTGTAGAGGAACAACATCCATTGCCGCCCTCCTTCTCGGCTCATGTGTGACAGGGCACACAGCAGAGAGCAGGTCTGCTGCAGATGTTTTTCCCAGTAGTGACCTCAAATCCAGCTCTGTCCATGCCAATTATTTGGGAAAGCTAAGCCCAAAATCCTTTTACTCTCTCTTGTCGCTCGTGCCTGCTGGCCCACAGACAAGAGCCAAGGGAGTGCTTGTTCACGGGAACAGCTTTTTAATATTTCAGTGGTTTCTTTCTCTTCTCCTTGACATCTAGGGGCAGAGTGGAAGGACAGATGAGCAAGAGGGCAGCAGCCAGTCCCTGATCCTTGGGTTGGGTGAGTGCTGGCCCCAGCCCCAGGCTCAGCACAGACCCCAGAGGTAGGATTCATGTGTTGGGTGCTCCTGGCTAGCAAGCCTGCTGGTCACCTGCATGCCCAGGCCTTGCCTTTCTCTAGAAAGCTGTGAACCTCCAGCTCACCTCTTCCCCGAGAGAAGAAGTCACACTTGTCCAGCTTTCCTTGGTGTGCGGTCATGGTATCAGGCAGGGGCTGTGGCAACACAATCATGAAGGGTAAGAACATCTTGGGGGTGATATTTTGCCTGTAGATCCCAAAAAGAGGCACCACATGGGCCTCAACATCTCTCCTGCCCCACACTTCAGAAGCAGCAAGACACTAAGTCCCAAAGCAATCCAACAAGCCGCACCTTGCAGCAAACATACGCACATTTACTCTGGCTCTTCCTAGGCAACAAAGGCTTAAACAAGCCATAACAGCTCCATGCTGTGCTGGAGGTTTGATGCTGCACTCAGCCATCCCTAAGATCTGGGATGATGATCAAGGTCCATCTTGATCTCCAAAGCTGCACCAGATTGAATTGCAGTGAGACCACACTGGCCAGTAAAGCTACTGCTGCAAGACTTGAGTGCCTACAAGGACATGTTGCTTTGTTTTCCTTCTGATGGCCAAAAACTGGCACAAAACATCCTCTCTGTGACTGCCCTCCAATGCTCCCTCCTGTCCTTTTGTGTCTGGGAGATGGTGCAGCCCTGAAGCAAGGACCATCTTTGCTTTGTGTCTTGCACAGTGCCACCAACAAGTTTCTCAAAAGCACAACGTAAATGACTTGCTCAAGCAGAAATCCACAGGTGCTTCTGTCAGTGGCCAGCTAAATCGTATTCTGCAGTGAAACTTGGAGCGTCATCGTGCTCTAAGGAAGGATGGAGAGGAAAGGTGTGCACTGGTCTTCTTTTGCAAAAGAATGATCATGTATGGAAGGAACTGTTCCACTCATTTTAGATCAGATTAGCAATAAATCACAGAATCACAGAATCACAGAATGTTTGGGGTTGGAAGGGACCTCTGTGGGTCACCCAGTCCAACCCCCTGCCAAAGCAGGGTCACCCAGAGCAGGTTGTACAGGACCTTGTCCAGGCAGGTCTTGAATATCTCCAGAGAAGGAGACTCCACAGCCTCCCTGGGCAGCCTGTTCCAGTGCTCCGTCACCCTCAGAGGGAAGAAGTTCTTCCTCATGTTCAGCTGGAACTTCCTCTGCTTCAGTTTGTGCCCATTGCCCCTTGTCCTGTCACTGGACACCACAGAAAAGAGTTTGGCCCCATCCTCCTGACACCCACCCTGCAGATATTTAGAGGCATTTCTAAGGACCCCTCTCAGCCTTCTCTTCTTCAGGCTGAACAAGCCTAGCTCCCTCAGCCTTTCCTCATAGGACAGATGCTCCAGTCCCCTAATCATCTCTGTAGCCCTCCACTGGACTCTCTCCAGTAGCTACTCACCTTTCTTGAACTGGGGAGCCCAGAACTGGACACAGTACTCCAGACAGGGCCTCACTAGGGCAGAGTAGAGGGAGAGGAGAACCTCCCTCGACCTGCTGGCCACACTCCTCCTAATGCACCCTGCGATACCATTGGCCTGCTTCGCAGCCAGGGCACACTGCTGGCTCATGCTCAACCTGTTGTCCCCCAGCACACCCAGGTCCCTCTCCACAGAGCTGCACTCCAGCAGGTCCGCCCCAAGCCTGTACTGGTGCCTGCGGTTGTTCTTCCCCAGATGCAGGACCCTGCACTTGCCCTTGTTGAACTTCATTAAGTTCCTCTCTGCCCAACTCTCCAGCCTGTCCAGGTCAATAAATCTTTATTTATCCCTGGGGAATGGGTGTAGGATTCCCCTACACACCCTTGTAAGCCTAGAACAACCCTAGCAGCGTGAATAGTTGGACTACTGACACCTGGTCCAAAGAGTAAGATCACTGTATTAAATTCTTTGCACCCTTTTTCTTCCAGTGACTTTATTTAAAGCATTCGATATTTTCTATCATTTTTTGTTTCAACTTATTTTTAGCCTCTTTTTCACTGTCAAATGTATTGAAGCTGACATAATTATCACTCTGACTTCCCCAAAGGCATGTATTTACCTACTTGTTAAAAGGCTTTTTCCATGCCGCCATGCTGTTGCTGTGACAAGATGACTTTGAAGGCACAGTAGGTAAAATAATATTGTATATTGCACAGCAACCCCAACAACGAAATGTTAATTTAACCAATAAAGTAACCACATCATAATTATAATAATCACTATTCCTTATCTCTTAACGGGGCTGAAAGTGGAATTCAGATTTGCCACGTAGTGCTTGTCAGCTCTGAAATTACTACACAAATCACTCAGAGCAGTGAAGTTTTTAGCCCCACTGCCTCTAACTCCTGGAAACCGAGGAAAAGATTCTCTGGAGGAGACCGACGTGGTACCACAGCTACCATCTCCCTCCTCCAGCTCCCTCCTGCTCCAGCTTCCCATCCTGCTATGATTTTCCTTGTCAATGAATGGGACATTTGGGTGGATATTTGAGATTATTCCATCTTCGTACTTCTCCAGCTGCTGTTAATGCATCCCTCTGGTCCAGAATCATAGAACCATAGAATCATAGAATCATAGAAAGTTTTGGGTCGGAAGGGACCCCTAGAGGTCTTCTAGTCCAACCCCCTCGCAGCGAGCAGGGACACCGCTAACTAGATCAGGTTGCTCAGAGCCCTGGACACCCTGGTCTTGAATGTTTCCAGGGATGGGGCCTCCACTACCTCTCTGGGCAACCCGTTCCAGTGTTTCACCACCCTCACTGTAAAGAATTTCTTCCTTATATCCAGCCTAATCCTACCCTGTTTTAGTTTAAAACCATTACCCCTCGTCCTGTCACTGCTGTCTCTACTAAAAAGATTGTCCCCATCTTTCCTATAGGCTCCCTTTAAGTACTGAAAGGCTGCAGTCAGGTCTCCCCGCAGCCTTCTCTTCTCCAGGCTGAACAAGCCCAACTCTCTCAGCCTGTCCTCATAGGAGAGGTGCTCCAGCCCTCAGATCATTTTTGTAGCCCTCCTTTGGACCCGCTCCAACAGTTCCATGTCCTTCTTGTGCTGAGGGCTCCAGAGCTGAACGCAGTACTCCAGGTGAGGTCTCACCAGAGCAGAGTAGAGGGGCAGAATCACCTCTCTCGACCTGCTGGCCACGCTTCTCTTGATGCAGCCCAGGACACGGCTGGCCCTCTGGGCTGCCAGCACACATTGCCGGCTCATGTCCAGCCTTTCATCTATCAGTACCCCCAAGTCTCTCTCGGCAGAGCTGCTCTCGATCCTTTCATCCCCCAGCCTGTATTGATAGCAGGGATTACCCCAACCCCGGTGTAGGACCTTGCACTTGGCCTTGTTGAACCTCATGAGGTTCACACAGGCCCACCTCTCCAGCTTGTCCAGGTCCCTCTGGATGGCATCCTGTCCTTCTGGTGTCTCGACCGTACCACTCAGCTTGGTGTCATCTGCAAACTTGCTGAGGGTGCACTCGATGTCGCTGTCCATGTCATTGATCAATATATTGAACAGCACTGGTCCCAGTACGGACCCCTGAGGGACTCCACTCGTCACTGCTCTCCATCTGGACATTGAGCCGTTGACCACTACCCTTTGGCTGCGACCATCCAACCAATTCCTTATCCACCGAACGGTCCACCCATCAAATCCATGGCTCTCCAATTTGGAGAGAAGGATGTTGTGGGGGACCGTGTCAAAGGCTTTACAAAAATCCGGATAGATGACGTCCATTGGTTTTCCCTTGTCCACTCTTGTTCTTACACCATCATAGAAAGCCACTAGGTTTGTGAGACAGGACTTGCCCTTGGTGAAGCCATGCTGGCTGTCTCGAATCACCTCCCTGGCCTCCATGTGCCTTAGCATATCTTCTAGGAGGATCTGTTCCATGATCTTCCCAGGCACAGAGGTGAGGCTGACAGGTCAGTAGTTCCCAGGGTCTTCCTTTCTACCCTTTTTGAAAAGGGGCACAATGTTTCACTTTCTCCAGTCGCTGGGGACTTCCCCTGACTGCCATGACTTTTCAAATATCATGGAGAGTGGCTTGGCAACGACATCAGCCAGTTCCCTCAGGACTCTGGGATGCATCTCATCAGGTCCCATGGACTTCTGTACGTTTAGGTTCCTCAGGAGGTCCCGAACCTGATCTTCCCTTACAGCTGGAGGGATTTTACCCTCCTGGTCTATAATAGTAGGAGTCAAGCCAAAAAGCCATCTCCAAAGCAACCAGACTCAAGGCATTAACCCTGAGGAGCAGGTGAAGAGCAACAGCATCACTCAGAAAGCAAGGGGAGCTCTCAGTTTGGCCAAGCCCAGCTGGTGTCACAGGTTTGACCCACACTTCCCCACGTTCTCTGCTCGGCTGTGCTAAGGTGTGGTCCTTCCTCACCATCCAGACTGAGCTAAATATGGGGAGCGTGTGGCTCTTTTACATGTTTTCATCTTCCTTCCATCAAAATCGAGGTTCAAAAACTGCAGCGCTCAGGCAAGTCTCACTCTGGTAGCATGTCATCCAGGGGACATGCTGGGGCACACTCTGATCAGGTAATTTAAAATCAGCCATAGGATTTAGCTATCATTCTTTTGTGGTCCTAAACCTCTCTGCTGGCTCTGAAAGTCCCATCCTGAAGCTCATTCCCAGTGTCACACAAAGGAATAGATGCCAAGTGCTCTTTTAGACTCAGAAACGAGTTACTGAAAATACAGTAACTCTGTAGCAATGATAGACATTTAGGAAGGCAGGGAGCTTACAGTGGGAAAGAAAGGGAAAGAGAGAGACGCAGAGTCTTTTTGTGTTTGTAGGCATGGCAGAGAGCTATGACAATGCTGCAAAAACTGTGCTTGCCCTTTTGCTGAGCAGCAAGTTAGAGAAACTGTGGTTCAGTGTCGCTTTAGGGAGGATGACCTAAAGCTGTACAAGGGAATTAGCATGTCTTAATCCATGGCTGCTCCCCAAAATGGCAAGGCAGGAGCCATCTCAGGGTGGTTATCTCAGTCCCAGCGAGGAAGGGTCTGGCGCTGCAGACCTCACTGCTTGGGCTGCCAGTGAAAGGGCAACTGGCCCCAGCCTGTGCCCAGGGTCCCACGCATGGTAGGAGACCCACAAGCAGACTCGAGACATCCAGGAACCAAGCTGTGCTTGGGAACCATTTCAGCTCAAGCGAAAGGGGCTCATTTTCCTGCCCTTACAACCAACTTCTATGACAGAGACAGGATATCTCAGCGAGCTGAGCACTAGCTCAGCCCTCAGCAAGGGCAAGCTCAAAAGCCTGTGCTGTTAAAGTGCCATAAACCCTCCTGAGATGTGGGGAAAGACTTTTAGTGTGAACAGAGCTCCGCAGGCTGGACAGGAGACAGCTGCAGGCAGAAGACCCCATAGATCTGCCAACATGGTGCTAAGCCTGGAGTGATCTCTGCTCCTGCTCCAGGACGTGGCTTCCAGACCAAAGAAGCCTGGGGTCCTGCCAGCCAGGAGCCCCTGGGGGACAGGGTCGGCTGTTGTACCCCCGGAGGCGACAATCTGTAGGTGATTCCAGGAAGGTCTTGACATCCTCTACAGGGGGGCTTTATGAGGATAAATGTGTTACAGGCTGAGCAGCATTGAGATACTCTAGCACCACGAGCTTGTGTCAGGTCCGAAAACAGATTTTTTCCCTTCTCACATTTTATGGGGTGTGGAAATAAAGCCAATTCACATGCCAGGCCAATCCCCCAGCCAGATGCCAGTCTGGCTCCTGACTGTGACCCTCAAGCTAATATTAATTTGCCACAGAGGCAACAGCAGAAACGAAAAATGCAAAGAGAGTGCCTGGGTCCACACTAGTGTAGGGTTTGAATTTTGCTCCAGAATTTTTGATGTGCAAATTGATCTATGACTTTGCAACCTACCTGAGGAGTCTCCACTAAAAATCAGCATACCTAACACTTGCTACGGGCCATTTTTCGAGATACCATAGTCTTTCCCTTGCCTTAAAAAGCCATGGAAACAGCAGAATTTCAGGTAGCACAGTGAAGTAAACCTTGGTCTGCAGTCCTTAAACTGCACTGACCAAATCACCCTGCAAGAAATGAAGCGGCTCATGGTGAGGCCAGTGGCTGCTGTAAGGCAGGGCTCACATCGTCCTTTTGCTCTTCTAGCCAATATGAATCCAGCAAGATATTTCCTATATCTCCCATCGCTACTTCCAAAGCTGGTCTTTCTTCTTTCTTCTCCTCCGGGGATATCGCAGGGGCTGGATACCAGAAAATTACCCACAGCGAATCCATCCTTTCCTCCAGCTGATGAGGAAATGTACCAGTAACTCTTTCCTCTGTGTTAAAAGAGAGGGGGTTTAAGCCGTCTCCGCACGCCTTCTTGTCACCCCCAAGAGCATTTAACACCAAATCTGCAACACGCGTGGCATTTCCCAGGTCTCAGTGGTGAGAAACCTCCATTGTCACCGGCAAATGCCACATTGTACATTCTGGGGACTAATGGTGAGAAAATGTAACCGTGCCTCTCTTTAATTTTCTCATCAGGTTAGAGGCATGTACATCGTAGGGGTTAATTGTCAGAAACTTTAATTGTTACCCTATGACTCCTGCTTCCCTTGTGTGTTAGTGGCACGCAGTCGGGGCTAATAGTGAGAAAATTTGACTGTAGCTCTACCACACTCTCTTCATTAGGCTAATGGAACATTTTCCTCTCATTTTCTCCCTAGGGTAGCTGTAGGAGTGCTACCTTATAATTGTTGCTCTTACTGTAATTGGCAGTAGTAGGAGGATGTATAATCTCATTGTCTTTCCTGTGCTGTGGTAGATTTATTTATGACCTATTGACAATTCCCAGCCAGCAGCTGGAGCGCAGTGAGTATTGCATTAGCCTTTCCCCCCAGCAAAGGGAAGACTACACAAAGGTTGTTATTAACTAGAAAGAACATGAACCCAAGATGTCCCACAGGACCAAATATTAACATCACTAACTGCAAACAAAGGCACTGCTGACCCTGAAGCTACTTTGGTATCTTATTCCCAGGAACACGGCCAACCTTTGTGGATTTGCTTGGTTTCTGGCATGCTGCACCTTACCAGTAAAAACCAAATGGTCAAATTCACCTCCAGACTGGCTTCAGCACATTAACACCAAAGATGGACCAGGCTGTCTTTGTGCAGATGCCACACTAACTTGCACCATAGTTTGGTGAGAAAATGAGGTTTTGACCCAGCAGAGCCCGTAAGCGAGGGGGGATATTCCAGCCCCACTCGGCAAAGCACATAAAGAAGTGCTTAATTTTCAGTGCCCGCTTTGGGATTTTGCTGAACAGGGACCTGAACCGGTTCAGCATCAATAAATCTGATCCTTCTTCTTGAACATGACTGTTATGGTCCAGCAGCAGCTTGTGGGTCGCAGCCGCTGTTGCCAGGTTGCTGAAGGATGCAGCTTCGCTGTGGATGACACCCTGCAAGAGGCTATTTCAATCCCAAGGCTGTCAGTGACCTTCTTTATGTCTCCATGTCCTTCCTATCCAGGAGTCGCTGCTCCTCTTGCCCCCAGCTCCAGAGGAAAGCTCTTTGTGTTTACTCACGGACCAGTGTTTTTACAGCAGCGGCCTCAGACCTTCAAAAAAGCTGGGGTCAGTGGAAGCCGTGAAGCTCTCAGGGCTTGAGGAGCATCCTCCTGCAACAGCCCACGGACAGGCACTCATCCAACGGGCCCAACAGAGCCAGGATCAGGCCCTGAGCCGCAGTGTCATACTGTGTTATAGCCGCCACTGTGTCAGCCTGCTACTCCACGGCCACGTAGAGCAGAGAAAATAAATAAATGTAAGCAGTGGTGTCAATCAGTGTGTGATCACAGCCTGAATGAAGCTGACGCAGACCCCTTCCATTATCTGTTTTTCAGTGGGTAAAGTGACGCTCTGTTTTTTCCTCCACTCATCCTCCAGGCTGGGGAAATCAAAGCAACACCTGGGAAATCCTTGTGTCTCCAAAGCAGGGAGTGCATGAAAAGCAAATCTCTCTCCTCCATGCTACTAGCTTTATTTATTTCTTTTTCCCTCTTCTCTCTGCTTTTCAAAAAAGCAAAAAAGAGAATAAGAAAAAAAGAGAGAAGGAAAAAAAAACCCTACTCATCCAGATTCACTGGTGAAGCAAAAAGAAAAGAATGGGGAAATACAAGATATTCACATCCTCCTTCTGCGTTCATGCTTCTGACAAGGGTCCTGCTCACCTTTGCGCTGCTCAGCCAGGTCCATCCACCAGCTCTTCCCAGCCCTGGAAAAGCAGGGTTAGAGCAGCTCAAGGGCATTTCTTAGCAGGCAGGATTTTCTCTCGTGGAGGCATTTGCCAGCTATGCCCGGGAACGTGACCCAGGTAATGAGCTTTGCCATTCGTCACGTCGCGTGTGGGAGCTATTTTGGGAGCTGGACCAGCTTTTCTCTGCTGCTGAAATGCTTTGAACTCAGAGGGTTTGTCTCAGGGATTCCTCTAATGATGAGAGCTGTAACACCCACCCTGACATATTCAGCACAGTTCGTGGTGGAAACTCTCCCAAGAAAGGCTTGGATTTTCAAAGGGAACTTTGTATCTTTGGGTAGGACAGGAGATCTTGCCCACCCAGAGGCAGAGATGCTGGAGACAGGGTTGCCCATGCTCGGCTGGAGCCTGGTGTTAACGTGGTGGGAAACCGAAGCAGGCAGATGCTCTGCAGGAGCGAGAGCCTGGGTTGTCCCACAAGAGCGAGAGCCACAGTGCCCCTGGGAAGTTGTGCCCTGAAAACAAAGTTTTCCAAGAGAAACAGGCACATGGCCCATCCAGGAGGAGATGGACGCAGAGCCTGTGGTCTTTGCAAACCCCCTCCCGAACCTCGCGTACCCCAACATAGGGACCACCCTTCCATATTTCCTAAATCCCACCATTGAACCCACTCCTCACTCTTTGTCCATGCCCAGACCCCGAAGCTGACTGCTTGCCCTTCCCACCACTGTAACAGAGTCCAGTCCTCCCAGTCTGAGCCTGACTGGGCTCCACTGGAAGTTTTCCTTACATGACAGGGGAAGCCAGCCCTTATCAGCACAGGATCAGCCCCTACCAAGGGCAGCACACACGTATCGATAGACAGGATGGATTTTCGGTGTCAGAAGAGTGGTTTTGCTTATCTTTCACTGCACACAGATGAGCTTATTAAAGCAAAGTAGGTCAGGCACATGATATAACAGTATGATCTATGTAAAAGGCACTGGGAGGTGTTCATTGTGCTGAGACACTCCACTCCTGACAGATTTATTCCTCTTCATAAGAAAAGACATGACCAGAGTCAAATCTTCTCAACAATGCCAGTAGCAAGCTCCCCATGAACTTCAGTGAGACCAAGATTTCAGCGTCATTCACTGGTTTGTGCGGAGAATATTTTAATGAGCCCACAAAAGTAATTATTCTTTCTGGACAGTATGGAAGAAAGAAGAAACTGATTTTTTTTTTTTAAGCCTGTAAATGAAAGCTAGAGCTCACTGATGACTTCAGAAAGAGGACGAGTTTATTTCCCCTAGCTGTAATAGTTAATGTCATCATTCACAGGATCGCTGTTGCTCTACCAGACCCAGCCTAGCAAACCCGAGATGAGCCAGATGACCATATGTTTCAGACTCACACCTGGGGGAAAAAAAAAAAATCTAACGCTTTTGCAAGCTCTGAATCCAAGAAAAGTGATTTTGCAGTACATGAGACTCATCTGCATTGCGGCTGGGCCTCATTCTTGCCGGCGCAGCTGCAGGGACGCGAGCAGCCACATCTACCCCCTCATCCAGCTGAAAGCTAACCAGGTTCATTCACAAGTGCATCCTCTCCCCGACCTGGCTGGCCACAGCATGGACACCGATACGAGCCTGCAGGTTGGATACAGCCCAGGACTTCATTTCACCTTCTAGACAGTAGATTATTCTCATTTAGATATCAGCTAACCCCGACTTCTCACTGGTGGGCAGCTGGAAGCGGTACCCCCTTTCACTGGGGTTAGATCCAGCAGAAGACGTCTGCCTCCAGCCGGCGGAGATAATCTCTCTCTCGTGTGCTCCCCAGCGACACGCACCATCCAACGTTATCAAATCCAGCTGGTCTGCGCGACTGGCTCTTGCTCAGTCTGCAGCTTATTTAGAAAAGTCAGTTTGCTAATTGAGAAAAGTTTAATGAATTTTTGGTTCATGAAAAAAAAATGATTACTTTATATTACCAACATGTTCATTTGAAAAATTCATTACATTTATGTATTGTGTTTTCATGTAAATACCTCTGCCAAAATGTATTAGCAAAGAATACAATATTATGGTTCATGGTTCATGCGGTATCTGAAAGGAATAATTGTATAACTAATCAGTGAAAACAAAGTAAATGTTCCTCTTGAGCTTGTACAATAAAAAACTGAATTAAAACTATTCAGGCTCAAAAATGCAAATATGCCATGTTTCTCATCAGCAAGAAAATAAAAAATTAATATTTAGAAACTTTATAGGAGATGAGGGTCTCTGGGATTTTCTGACAGTATCGTCACAAGGCAACTGGTCCAGCCTTTGTTCAGACCAGTTCTCCATCACACCATCTTCCAGCCCCACCAAACACTCCAGGCCTGGTTTGGGTTTGGGGAGTTTATTTTTGGGGGTTGATTTTTAACTGCAGCTTTCTCAGATGATCTCTCCAGTGTCGGGGCAGAATGGCAGCAGGGTGATACAGGGAAACAAGGCCAGGATCTCTTGGAAAACAACCTGCTGTTGAAGCACGTATTTGCAGATATTCAAAGCAGATAACTGATGCTGGCATTCATAATTTGGAGTCAATCCTTGGTGAGGAGCGCTGAGGGAGTGACTCCAGCCCAAGCTGCAGTCACCATGACCAGGTCTGAAATAGGGTAGAGCCAAGAGGCCTCAAATTTGCCATCTGCTCTGGGCGCTGCTGCATGTCACCCCAGCTCCGATGGCATCACCTGGGAGCAGTGGGGCTTGGGGACTCTCTTCTCTCTGTGTGACGGTCATCTCAGAAACGGTACGGCACCAGGGCAGGACAGTCTGTCCCGTTACCCACGCAAATTCTCAGACGAGGCCCAGGAAGAAGCAGAGGAAAGGGCTTGGGGAGGATTTAAGGATTTAAACACCCCGCTCAGAGCACAGCAGAGTCATGCCCAGCGCTCAGCAGCTGGCGGCAATGCCCTTCCGCTGGGGAAGAGTCAGGGCAGCTCCCACTCAAACCCTCACGGGTTATCTGGGGTTACCTGTAAAACAGAGATAGGAAGCAACCATCGGTACCTCTGGGTAAGAATATTGATGCATTAAAGTAATTTCCCAGTTATTTCCCATTCATATATCTCTTTCCATGTACATACGTAGGTCGGACCAGAAGCAGGAGACAGCTTTTCTCACTGATCTTGCAGGGATCCCTCTCCTTACAAGGGCTGCTCTGAAAAGCCACAGATCGGAGCTGTACCAAGATGGGTGTTTTGGAAGCAGAGAGGCTGGGTGAGCAGCGCAGCCCATATAATCAGTACGGTGGGGCCACAGCCTCCATGTTTTCCAGACGGCAGGGAGATGTGGCAAGCAGGTCTGAAGGAGGGAACAAACCGAAGGGAGACCTCCTCACCCTCTGCACTCCCAAAGAGTAGGGAAAAAGGAAGTTTTGCTCAGACTACAGAGAACTCAGTGTGGTCACTGCTGCTGCGTCTCTGATGGACCCCAGAACCTCAGACAATGCGCAGCGTGGAGGCTCCTGGATGTGACCTGCGTGTCCTGACAACAGAGGGGAAAAAAGCAACGCATGAAGCAAAGGGAGAAAAAAAATCCACTTTCAGCACCACTTTGGGACTTTCTGATTCTCACAGCCAAGTGCCAACACCTTTTTCATCACTCACAGGTACCAGGAGGGCTGATGGGCTTCACCCAGGCTTCCAAGCGAAGAAGCAGCCTCTTTCAGCAAGACCACAGAAAGCAGAGATGGAGGAGATTCAGAGCAGCCCGGCCAACTGCCAAGGCCGCAGGGTATGAGGTGGAGAGCACCTGTGGAGAGCACCCAGAGCTGCTCACCTGGGGAGGACGCGTGGGCAGAGCTGCCTGTTCCCAAGATCAATCAAGTCATCCGAGATGCCCCAAGTGAGGTGACATGAATCTCAACCCCCTTAATCGAGTGGGGACCCCAAACCCCCACCCCTCCGTCCAGCAGCTGGGGTGTCCCTTTCCCCAGAACCAGGCTCATTCCTGCAGAAGGGTTCATATCTGCAGTGCTGAATTATGAACTGCCTCAGGACACACGCCGTGCTCCGAGCTGAAGCCGGATAAAAGCACTCATGCTGGATTTTAAAGCATTTTGGGGGCTACCGTAGTAGCCTTGGTCATTGCGGATGCAGTGGCTGAAATGAATTAGCTGGTGCCTTCATGGTGGGGTGAGTCCAGCGCCCACTGCCAGCCGGGGTCCCAGGCAGGCAGGACGAGCTGCAAGGCTGCTTTGGGCTGCTCTGTGCAGCAACGGCCGCGTTCAAGTGTGCACTGGCTGTCTCCAACCACAAGAGTGTGCCTGGACCACAGTTTTGGGAAAATGTTAAGCATTTTGCTGTGATGACGTTAAAACTTCCCATCCACAAGAGAAGGGTCTTGGCTCTGCCGTCCTACCCACAGAGGATCCCCCAAAACATTGCTGTCATCTCTGGAAGAAACTCCGCTCCCCCCAGCCCCACACTGTTACCACTCCCTCCATCTTGCACCCGCTCTGCCCCCAGCAAAAAAGGAGTTTGCCCCAACCACTAAGATGAGGTCTATCTGTCCTGGGAGAGTCTTGGTCCTCTGCTGATTAAGGACCAGCCATGTTCCTCTGTAGGCTTGGAGAGAAGAACTAGAATTTTGGAGCAGGCGCTGCCCTTTGTTACATGTCTGGGTAGGGGTTTTCTGCCCCAAGGACAATTTTATTTCCACGCATATAGCACTGGGCATCAGTAATGTTCCTTAAAGGTGTAAACTCTGCAGATGAGCCCCTGTGTCTGCAGGACAGGATTCTTCTCACCAGTCTTTAGGGGGTGTCCCAACTGCTAACTTCATCTGAGCTAGTTACTCAGGTTCTTTGTTACAAATAGGCATTTCTAGAGCAAGACCCACCTGAAGTGCTTCAGTCGGTGGCTGTAGGATGAGCATGCACTGCAGGATTAAAAAGCGTGTTTCAGCCCATGTGAAGGGAGCCAAAGGTGCCTAGCTCAGCTCTAGGTGTTGGCGCTTGTAGACATTGTGTTTGGTCAGCAAATCTCTCCACTGTCTGGATACAACACATGTTTGTATGACACTTTGGGGTAAGGTATCACCTGGGGGATTATTTTAGGACAAGACAAACTGATTTGGAATTTCAATCCTGCTGTCTGAGAACCGCTTTCCATGCAGGATTATTCAAATCCCTATAACACTCACGTAGCTGGGAGTGACTGCCCTAAGCGTGGCTTGATCTCTGGTGATTCGAGCACCAACTTCAACCCTTTACTGCAAGCGCTCAGTTTTGCCAGTGTCCTCTGAATCAGCCCGTGCCAGTTATTGCCAGAAGTAGGAGGTGGTGGAGCGGTGAGTCAGTGCTGCATGGCTTCGTCTCCTGCACAGATGGGCAGCCTTCTGCAGCCAACACCAGCTGCAAGACCCAACACATAGGCAAGAGGTTTTTGTCTGCAGGGGCTTTGGAGTGAAGCTCTGTGCCTTTAAATTCACGGTGACATATGTACCAGACGGATAAAAGTGATTGCTGACCTCCATAGGGTAGACAGTTTTCACAAGACCCAGCTCCACAGGGTGGGCTCACACTGAGGATCTGAGATTTGATGTGGAGCTGAACACTCCCACGTCCATGGGTATTTGGATGGAGCTGTTTGGGAGCCACTGTAGGAATTAAGCCAGGCTGCCAAGTCTTGGGCTTGGTACAAAGCCGAGCTCCCTCAAAGCAAAGGTGATGGGGAAGACGGATTTGTGTTGGCAATAACTCCCTGTCATTTTCCATTTGCGAATGAAGACCGAACTCTGCTGGCGGTTGCCATCTGTATCAGCCTACTTGGACACAGCCATTTCTCTGCATGGGATCCAGGCAAAACAAGATGGCCAAGATAAACACTTGATTCAAAAAGTGCCCACAGCCTACCAGGAGCAAAATGACATATTGTTCATCTGAAGGCCAGGGTTCCTCCTGGTCCACAGTCTAACCTCTCCAAAGTGGGACTGGTGGCCTGCCCTATCTGTTCACAGGTCTTGACATCACCTTTTCTGACACAGACAGGTGGGAGGATTGGAAATCATATACATGCTATGAAAACGTAAGAGCAGAGGACATTTTGGAAGCCACCTGGCTATCTCATCAGCAGTGGTTCTGGCTCTCCGTCTATGTGGCTTCCCAAATAAGCTCCTTTTCAACAGCTTTTGTTGTATTAATTCAACAGATTTGTTTCTGTGGGCCTTTTGTGGGGCGAGGTTGTTGATGTCCCCTGTGGGTGCACTTACATGTTTTCTCCCTCTGCTTTGGGGTGCAGCAGACTTGGGGAGCGTATTCTGACCAGGCTTCCCAGCTCCAGCCTGCGACTCCCAGCAAAGGATCAAACTCGAGAATTTTTCTTTCCCTCATCCCACTTATACAAGAGTCAAATATTGTAGCCAATAAACCAAACACAGTAAAAAAAATTCTTCCATATAAATAAGTATATGTTACTTTCTCGTGTGTTGAATTATACCTTATAGATGAGGTAGTGCTGTCAACAGCACTGGACTGGAGCAACAGTTACATTCAACAACAACGTCTGAGACACAAATGAGGCTGAGAAACAACTGAGTGTTAAATGCCTATTAGCTATTGCAGCGGTCTTTTAAAAAAAATGTGGATTGTGCTCAGACACAGGTTCTTCCTTCTCTTTCTCTGCACGGTATATTACTTATCTTCTTCAATTTTGCTGGGAATTTAATTTTTGTTTCCATAGAACTATCAGTACTGCTACCCAGGTTTACCCCCTGAGCAGGCAATAGCCATTAGACTCTGTCATTCATATATGTAGTTAATTACTTTTCCTGTGTATATTATTTAGTACATATCAACACAGAATTTCCCTGGAGCTTACATTACAATCACTAGGTATTGGGATCTATTCTCTTCCCTTGACACAGATCTTTAGTTTTGACTATCCCACATAACTGTGTACTGCCAGCAAGCTGTGGCACCTCAGAAGCCCCTTTCTTTTCCAGTCAATTCCAAATATTCTGAACAGTTTGAGTAGACCTTTAGGGGACCCTGCTTGATAACCTCTCCATAGTGAAAAATTATCATTTCTCTATTTTCTTTCCTCGCTTCATAAAACCAGTAATTCCTGACAGGTCTTCCCTCTTACCCCCATGACAATGCCATTTCTCAAAGAATTTATTGCAATAAACCTGATAAAACATTTGTGTAGTGACAGATCTTCCCCAGTCTCCAATATTTCCAAGTACCCTAGTGTAAAATTAGATGATACATCTTGCCAATTTGCCTGCTACAGAAACAAGACCTGCCAGCCTCTGGTTTCCAGGGCACCCCTGGCATCACCCACCATCACAGCCACACTGAAGTAGACTGATTCAACCCACACTTGCTTTTTATCTTGTCTCCAGCACCGGCCAAAGAGAACATCAAGGAAAAGCAGAGGAATAGAATGAGCATAAAGTGGCATTTCCTCTGATACTATCTCAATCTCCAGCAATTTGCCTCTTGGGAACCTCCTGAGCCAAAGATGCTTGTAGATAGTTAGCAGCCCTCAGTCAACGCTTCTCTCTGGCCTCTTGAACCCACATAAACTGTTGTCACTCACAATTCCACTTTATCTGTAGCTTTTTGCCATCTCCCTATACATACATGTATGTATATATACCCCCTCTATATCCACAAAGGAACCATAAATGAGGTATGATCGAGCGAGTCATAGATTTATATCATGACACAGCAATGTTAAAATCTGCTGTCACGTTTACCACTTTCCATTCTTTTGATAAGCAACACTGCATTCGTAAGATTTTTTGGTCACATCTCTGGTGCTTATTTTTTCTGAGATTCAAATTCAGGAAGTTTGACATTTTTCTACCCTGAATGTTTCAGAGGATGCTGGAAAACATCCAGTACTCATTTTATCACTTCACTTTTTGGCCAGATTTCAGTGTAGCCTTTTTTCTTTCATCCAGAATTAAAAGATCATACAACAGGTTAGTTCTTCATATGTTTTATTCTTTTAAATAATTAGTTTAATTTAGGCTCCTTTTGTGCTCTCTTTTCACAGACTTTGCAATCAATATGTTTACTGGCAACTGAAGACATCATGAATATATGTGTCTATTCATGAATAAATGCAGAAATTACATTCCGAATTCACTGACATGGGTATTCACCCCTACAACACTATTTTGAGACCTTAATCAAGAAACAAAAACTTGTGAGCCCAAACAAAATATCTTGACTTTCTCATTTCATTTGCTAAACACTCACCCAGGCTGCATATGAATGAATTACCAACCTGAAATTATGTGCATATATTATTTGGCAAACAAGTCTGAGTAATGAACAAATGTGAGTGAATTGCTGTGTTGGGGAAAAGAAAGCGAGGCATGATTCATTCCATCACCTACTCATTATGGCTGATTCCCTAGGCTCAAATTAGGCAATAATCAAGGATCCTTCGGCACGGCAGCTGGGGCGAGCTCGGATGGGCTGTGAGCCTGCAGACACGGGATTTGAGAGCTTCTGCGTAGCTGGGGCTGGTGCCTCCAGCATTCGATGCTCCTTCACAGCGCCGAAGCGCCCGGCCAGCTCTGGTGCAGACACTCGGGAACCCCACACGCGTCAGGAAATCGCAATTCCTGATCTCAATTCAAAATACTCTCCAGTGTCTCTGTACCGAGGAACAGTCAATACGTGGTCTAAGCCAGACCAACTGCGATCTTGTAGTGTAAGCGGGGTTCTCACACAGGCACAGGTAAAACCGATCTTGTGTCGTATCTGAGTTTCCGTATTTATGCTGGGTACAGAACACCCACTGAAGTCTCACAAGGACAGCTCCTGCAAACTCTGCTTTTGGCACATCCCACAGGATAAACCCCGATGAGGATTTGTTTGCAGGAAGCCCTGTCTTCCAGCCTCGGACAGAGAGGGCCACTCTAAATATCCATCCATAGTCCTTGTCCTTGCAGAGGGCGGGCAGAGGGAGGAAGGGCTCTCACTGCCGCTCCCAGGAGGTCAGCCTGAACCCCCCTGAAGGCTCCCTCCAGTCAACCTGGCTGTAAGCACCGAATCACTCGAGGTGCAGCAGCCCCACCACCCTGCCACCACGCCGCTGCCTGCAAAGCTCTCCTCTACGCTCTCCCAATGGGTCTAACGAGATTTTGGCAACTGGCTTCCCAGTAAGTGGGTTGTATTGCAGGATAAATTACCCCTTGTTCTGCTGTCTGCTGCGTGGTGACTTCCCGCTCTGCCAAGGAGCAAGAGGTACTGTTACCATTATGCACATCCATAGAGCAGAATAGCCACTGCCTGAAAATGTGGAAATGATGCACAGACCAAATCGGATCCAAATCTATATTCCCAGCTGCAATTACAGTAGAGGTTTAAGAGTGATTTAGGAGATTTCTACTTCTTGAATAAGGCTGTCTTCTAACCAGTTCTTCAGAGGCATGTTCTTTTTCCAAGCAGAATTATTAGTTACTCGGATTTTGAGGTTTGCTTGGGATTTCTGGAAACCTTGTTCTTGATGAGGGATCCTGACAAACTTGTAGACAGCCTACACATTGAGCGTGACCTCTAACCACCAGCTGCTCTCCATCCAACCATGCCCTCAGCCCCACCTCCTGCCCTCCGAGCCAACGCAGCACACAAAGCTCAGCTTCATGGCTATCCAGCTGTCCTTTGGCCTCACCAGCCACGTCTTCCACAGCTCTGAAGTTTTGGGAGAAACACTGTGTTATCTGTGCTAGACGGTTACTCTGTGCATGCACAAAACACGGCCAGCACCCAGAGACCATCCAGGAAGCCGAGGATCAATAAAACATCCTCTTTCCTGAAGATTTTTGGTTAAACACCTCTCCAATCGGACTTCTGGCTACTTAGTCTTCTGCTGAATTACAGGATGCAATGCACACCATAGTGGTGAGCAGTAGGAGGCGGCTTTCTATGCAAACACAGGGCTAAATAGATTACTAGCATAGACCAAAATGAGCTATGTTCTCCTTTCATGTGTCCCCATCACATCTTCAGGGTCTGCTCCTGAAATGCCCACAGCTTTGGCTTTGACTAGCAGCGCTCACTCGGTGCTCAGGCAACACGGACTATATGTTCAAAATGCCTTGAAGAATGTAGAAGGTACTATCCCCATTTTAAGGGAGAGGAGAAAGAAAAGCAGAAACGAGATTAAAGCCAGCAGTCACGTAGTGGAGAAAAAGGTTTCCTCTGTACAAGTCCACTGTCATGTTGACAGCTTTACCATTAAACGTCATCTGTTTGTTGCAAAGGCTCTAGCAGCCAGTCTTTTTTTTTTTTTTTCTTTTTCCAATGCATAACTTTTAGACCAAGACCATAACTGTAACAGGTTTGTCCAGAGTCATGACAGGGCGTCAGTGAAAGAACAGAGTAAAAGCATTCAGAGGACTGAGGGTCCTGTTATTTTCCTTTCAGGGGAAATACACAGTGAAACAAGATCAAACATTTAGCTAAATCTGAATTTTGGCTCTGCTGACCATCAAACCAAGAGTAAAGGTGAGATTCCCAGACAACTTTTACTCCAGCCATCCTCCTCCAGCCACTTCTGGTTTCCTGAGTATCAGTAGCAGGTGGTGCAGCAGATACTGCCAAGGCTTACTTGGAGGATATTTTTGGAAGTATTAAAAAAAAATTCCCTTGAACTCTTCTGAGCACTGCAAGTACTTCTGCCTCAGAAAGGAATGTGGAAACATGTATTTCCTCACTAAAAGCAAAATACCACTGCCTATCTCTGGCCCTGCACGAGCCAGCTAAGCCTCAGTGTATAATAGGCGGTATGAGTTGAATTCTTGGCCCAGGGAAGTCAGAGCTGAGTTATTGTTCAGTGGCATCGGGATTTGATTCAGTGTGAATGGAAGAAAAATCAAGGCAAAACTATGAGATCCCAGTGAGCAATATACATAAACTGACATCTAAGCTTAAGGTCATGAATAGTCCTAAACCACATACAAGTACTGGATGTACTGGTCTTAAGTGAATAAAAATGGGTTTATGCACGCACAGCAATAAATTTTAAGAAGGATGATGTTTTAAGTTGCCTAATTCCCTGCAGCATTTTGGAGTTTCTGTTTCTAGTTATCCTAAATATCTCCACCATGGTGAAGAGACAGTGACAAGACCAGCATTGCCGCAGCATGGTGTGGAGCAAGTCGGAGTTTCACTTCCTCGGCCAGCTATTCTCTGCCTCTGCTCCCTGAGGGAGTCCTGTTGAAGGGGGAATTTGCCCCTGCAGTATGATATAAGAGAAGTGAGCAACAGTTTCATATGCCACTTTACACTAAAACATTTGTTTAATACTCAGTGTAACATAATCTTTAATATAATTAGATTAGCAGCCACAAAATACTTAGCTAGCTCCATTCTCAGTGTCTTGCCAGGGAAGGTAACAGAACGAGGGGCACAGCATTAGCTTCCCATTTGACACACGTGCCAGTGATGTAAAACCCACTTTTGACAACAAAAGATTATTATATTGCTGGAATTTTAATAAAAGCAGAGTATGAAAAGACCTCAAGAACCTTCTCTAATCTATTCCTGTGTAACAAGAAAGGATGAGCTATACTTTTTTTTTGTTCTCAAAAGCTTTCCATGGTAACCTTCTCCAGGAGTTTATTCCAAAACTTCACTGTCTGCACAGTTAACATGAATTTTCAGAACTCTCTTGCTTGATACTTCTTGTCCTGTCCACCATGGACGTGAAGACAAGATGATGGCGTCCTGTGTTAGTTGACTCTTTCATAAGCTGAAGAACCCCAGCATGCTCACTTTTCCCATCACAGGTCCTGTTTTCGTGCCCTCTGCTCACTGCTGTGTGCTGCTTTGTGTGCTTCTGAAATAGCCCCATGGTTCTTGCAGAGCAAAGCCCAAAGCTGAGCTCCAGCTGGTGCTTCCTGACAGCTAAGGGGAGAGAAAGGGCTCCTCTTCATGCTCTTCTCCAAAGAACTCCACACGTTCTCCAGTTCTTCTTCAGCCTGTAGTTGTGTAGCTGTCCTCGCCTCAGCCTAGCATCTTGTGCTCGTCCTTATCGAGGTGTCCTCCCTTTTTCCAACTGTATTTCTGATTTCTCAAGATACTTTGCAACTCCGGCCCTGTCTTTGCAGCCCATCCTTGCATGGCTTTGCCTACAAATATAAAAAATATCCTTTCCAGTCCATTGAAAATATTGAGTAATACATCAGATCTCACACAACGTCTCTTACACTTTACTGGTGAACCACTGAGAATTATTCTCTGAAACACTTTGCACTCAGCCATTTATAACTTCATACATCCCACGCTTCCTTGGCTTGCTTATGAGATGGTCCCATCAAAAGTCTAACTAATGTCAAGACTTACAGTTTGAACTGTATCTCCTCTGTCTGAAAGCCTGTTACTCTGTCATGTAAGGAAATGAGATTGGTTTGACATGATTTGTTCTTGACAAATCCAGGTTGACTGTCACTAATCTCCTTGTTTTCGCTTAAATGTTACAAATTGTTTGATTATTTCTCCAGCATTTTTCAGGAAATGGAAGATAAGCTGATGTGTCTATAATTCCCTAGCTACTCCTTCCAACCCTCCCCCTTTTCAGTAAGTTTCCCTTACCATCTTCTTCATCCTCTACAGTTTTTAAGGGTACTTACTCCCTTAAATACTTCATACTGCAGGGAGTCTATCAGCAAAAGAAAAACAGAAACTTGCAGAGGACCTTCTAAAAAGATTATCGTACTTTAATGACCATAGGCTAAATCACACTTCAAACAGTTATAGGTAGATATTTTCCAAAGACTATAGTGTTGGTCTTGCTCTACTCCTGCTGAACTAAGTAAAGAGATTTTTCATTCGCTCCAGTGGAAGCTCACAGATTTTGAAAAATTATTTCCCTAAGTCCAGAGATGTTCAATACACATTGATACAGTAAATGGTGAATATAGTGCCTATTGTGCAGCTTTTAGCAAGCTCAGTTAAAAGGACAGAGAGCCACATGATTTTTTAATATGCTGTACTACATTCTCCTTTTGCTTGACAGCTGTAAAACAAACCCAACTGAAGTGGTCAAAATGAGACTAAAACTGTTGATGGCTGTTATTACAAGAAAGTAAGCCTGAATTTCCTGCCAGCACGCTGCTTTCACACAAAGAAGTGGGATGGGTCAGAGTGTGTGGGTGAGGAGTTCATGCAAGATCAACATATTGACTTGCTCAAGTGAAAATATCTCCTTGTGCAACACTGAAAGCACCAAACAACGACGGAATGAGCAACCAGCTGGATGAGAAAGCCAAACATGCGTAATTCTCACAGCACTTTCCCTTCTGTGCCAGGGACTGTTCTCACTGGGGTTGGGTCTATATACATTAGCTGAAATCTTAGCTACCACCTTCAGCTTTGCAGCCGTACATTGAGCTTTCCCGTACATCACATTTGCAGCTTTCTCCTGAACCTCTCCTTCTCTGCCCCTTTTCGATAAAGGGTTGGGGAGAGAAGAGCTGTCTCCAGCTGTTTGCAGTGCAGCACATCATTTTAAATTAATCATTCCCCATTAGCTTCACAGGCCAGATGCCAGGCATAGTAGAATCAATCCTCTTCTGTGAAATCATCTCTAAATAAGCAGCTCTGCTCTTACATACATTTTCACTGGGTTTCTAAGCACACATCAAGCCTGGGTTCAACAGAAAGGCAGGGAGATTCCCTCTGCTCTTTTCATTGTTTCTTCAAGTGCTAGTGAGGGCTGCTGTGTCCCCATGAGATGGGGAGAAGTGAGAGGAGTCTTGGCAGGGTAGCCAAGACAGAAAGAATCTCTTCCTGAAAAGCTCAAGAGCTCCTTATTAGAAGGAGCACTCTTGAATGAGGTTACCGACACACCTTCTACTCCTCCTGCTGAGTCATGAGTTCTTCCTGCCATTGACAGTAGGCATGGGAAAGAGAAGTCAGCTCCCAGTTAGCTATCAAAGACTTCCATTATTTCAACTATAGTAGGGGAAAAAAATGGTAAGACCAAGAAACGGAATAAATATTGTATGTTTGACGCACCCTTCACAGATCTCTTGGGTTTTTTTAACCTGTCAAACTTCTCTCATTGTCATTTCACACTTGGTTTCAACATAGCTACAAAGGTGGAGATGGTAATTCTGATGCTGTATTGATTCTGACACTCCAGGTCCTTGTCTCACACGGAGAAAAATGTTAACTTCCCAGGGACTGCCGCCAGAAGAGATGCAGGCAGTGACTTTTGTATCTCCCTCTGGTAAAATAAACCTGGTTTATGGCTCAGGGTCACTGCTGTGGGAAATGCAGAGAGGCTGGAGTGCTGTACAACACTACCCCCTTGTGATTTCTCTTGTTACAACACTTTCTAAACGCAGGTTTTCCAGATTGACCATTTTACAGGGAAGATTGCCTCTCTGAGCACGAATCCTACCATTAACAGCCAGTCTCCTCCGTGGGAACTGAACAGCACTGTTTGATACATGCACATACATTTCGGTTTTACTGAGTTCCTCTTTTCCTGTGCCTACAACCTTGTATAGTTTTTATATGACTCTATATTTTCTGCTTCAGGAACTTGGACAGACCTGGCATTTCCACCTCTGCCAGCACCTGTAGCATTTCCTCTCTGAATGCAGACTTCAGAGCAGAAATTTCAGACTTACATGTACATGTTTGCTATCATCTTGTGTTTATTTGAGCTGCAGCGGACCAAAGCCAAGCTGCTTTAGTTGAATGACACCATCTTTGCCCACATGTTCATGGCTGGGCTCTGAAGAGATTGTAGCTCAGCTAGTGCAGCCGGTGCAGCCCTGGGGAGATGCTAGTTCAGCTCTCGACCCAGCACAGGTGCGTGAGTACAGCACCCAAAGCACTAAAACTGCGGACATTCAGCAGTACCACAGAATCTCAGAATGGTCGGGGTTGGAAGGGACCTCTGTGGGTCATCTAGTCCAACCCTCCTGCCGAAGCAGGGTCACCCAGAGCAGGCTGCACAGGACCTTGTCCAAGCGGGTCTTGAATATCTCCAGAGAAGGACACTCCACAGCCTCCCAGGGCAGCCTGGGCCAGGGCTCCGTCACCCTCAGAGGGAAGTTCTTCCTCATGTTCAGGTGGAGCTCCCTCTGCTTCAGTTTGTGCCTGTTGCCCCTTGTCCTGTTGCTGGGCACCACTGAAAAGAGCTTGGCCCCATCCTCCTGACACCCACCCTTCAGATATTTGTAAGCATTTGTAAGGTCCCCTCTCTTCCCCAAGCTAAACAAGCCCAGCTCCCTCAGCCTCTCCTCGTAGGAGAGATGCTCCAGTTCCCTCACCATCCTCGTAGCCCTCCGCTGGACTCTCTCCAGTAGCTCCTCATCTTTCTTGAAGCGGGGAGCTCAGAACTGGATGCAGTACTCTGGATGGGGCCTCACCAGGGCAGAGGGGAAGGAGAACCTCCCTCGACCTGCTGGCCACACTCCTCTTGATACACCCCAGGATCCCATTGGCCTTCTTGGCAACCAGGACACACTGCTGGCTCATGGTCAACTTGTCTTCCACGAGGACACCCAGTCCCTCTCTCTACAGAGCTGCTCTCCAGCAGGTCCGCCCCAAGCCTGTACTGTTGCATGTCAAACCCTCAGGTCAAACTACTTCCCCTTCTTTGAGAAAAAGAATGCTTCTTTGTTAAGCATTGACCTGCTCCTACTGTTTATTACCCAGATCAAGTACAACTCAATATTCTGTCTCCAGCATCCTTAGTTCTGGTGCAGCTGGGTTGTCACTTTTATTATGACAGGGAACACGGCATGTTTAGACGTCCATTTTCCACCAAGGTTTGCTCGAGCTCAGCTCTAGTGCAGAACAACTGTGAAATTCATGTGTAGGTACTTGCCTTCAATACTTAAAAAGCCGAAGGCCATCAACAGCTCCCTTTCTTTTCACAGATAACAGAACAAGTTTCCTAAGTGTGTGCTGTTTTCTTAACAAATCAATTGACCATGGAAACCCCCAAGGTCACAGAGCTACTGAACAAAGAACCAGAAACAATGAGGTTTGTGTTCAAGCCCCATTCCTCCTTCAGAAGGTGTGGCTCGCAACACCATGAGGGTGCTGAGGGCTGCTGGAGGTTCAAAAAGCAGTGAGGGGAAATTTAAGACATAGAACGCACCTAAAGGTATTAAAATGGTGCCACTTCTGGTTCAGAACATCCATTTAAAAAGCATTATGTTGTCATAATAAAGACAAGAAATAAGACAACTAAGAGGCCCCACATCTCAACAGTGGCCATGGGACAACTTCGACCTAACTTCAGAGAGTGGCAGCGGGGGTATCCCTCCAAGATGAATTAATTATGCTAAGTCCCTTTATTTAAGGGGATGATGGCAACTCCAAAGCACAATTCACCTGACCTGCTTTAGAACTCTGCTTCAGGATGAGCTGAATCCCACCACAGGAGTGCCTCTTCCCCTCCATTTACGTTAAGGGGAAGCAAGGGCACCGGCTCAGAGGTGTCTGCCCTACCCGTGTCTACCTTTGGTCAGACAGATCCTAGCTATGGACAATGAACTGAAAGATCAACATCAGAACTAGGACCTTTCTGAGTTTGGAAGTGGTTCAACAAGTAGTGGAACACAAAATGTTACCGGTGTGTTAGAGAGGACACAAGAGAGGCTTTTTTCCATGGTACCCGTAACCTCATTGCAGATAACACAGTGTTTTTACGGTAAATTAGATCATCTTCACCCTAACAACATTTGCTGGCACTGGCTTATCTTCTTAACACAGCTATCACCCTAATATATGGCTCAGACGTTCTCAGTCACGCTGCTGCAACATGGCAAAAGAGAACAGAATTTGGGCTGTCCCTACACTGACAAAACATTTGTTTGCTTTTTCTGTTTAAACTACCTGAGGACAGTAAACTTCACAGCGCTGCCAGTGTGCCGGAGCAGTTCGGCTCCAGCTCAGGCCCACAAATGTCCTTTGGTGCCTGAAAACACACACAGAAAAACCCATTAAACCCTTCAACAGAATTATGTATGTGAACACCTTTGTAGAGCAGACAGAATGGTCTAAAAACTGATCTGCAGAGCAACCGCAGGACACATACAGCCAACATGAACAGAGATACTACGCATTAATTTTTCTGCATGGACTCTTGGAAAAGAAACAATCCTAAAAGGATACAGAGACCTATTTAATCCTCAAAAAAATGAAGATTTGTCATTAACTACTTTCAATAAAAGCCTTATGATTCATTCACTTTCAAGCAGGTATTTTACTCTTTTCCTACTTTACTTCAGAACTCAGCAATCCATAAACAGAAGCTTGTAACCCCCCAGTCTGTTTTCTTCCTAATTAAAGAATACTGTTAGGACATGTAGAGAAGTTGCTGGCTGTTCCTTTTAAGTTCAGACCTGTCACTTTCCTTGAAATATAACCGTAGCACATGGAAAAGAGCAAGTCTTCCAACAGCCCTGCAAACCTTCCACGTGACAAATGGAAGAACCCACTATTTCCCTGCATTTTGAGGGGCTTGTGGGTGTGTTTTAATAGTAACCTCACATCTAAAGGACTTGTTTGTTGCTGTGGTGTTCTTCAAACAAGGATTACTTAATGTGGAGCAGCAGCAGAGATCGCTTGAGACTATTTCTTTCAGCTTTGCCGAGTTTCCACCCTTATCAGCTGCGCAATGCAGCCCGAGGAGGCCTGCCTTTGCCTATCCAGACAAGGAATGTCATCCTCACACTTCTTTGGAAAGGAGCAACAACTCCCGCGCTCTTCCCCGGTCTGCAGCAGAGCTTCACCAAACCCTGCCGCCTCCCGGCCCCAGACCCCGCACGGCTGGAAGCCTCCGGGCCGGCAGCACCTGTGCCCAAGCAGGTTCGGGCTGACCGAACCAAAGCAAGCGCGAACACTAAATCGAGCGTCTCCTGGGGTGCGACGGCAGGGCGAGCGGCGAAGGGAGACGTTCGAGGGCGGCGGTGCCGTCGCCAGAGGATTCACAGGCGAGGGGACACTGGGGACACAAGCCCAGGGCCCAGCAGGCCCGAGCCTCACCCGGCCAGGCCGCGACCACCACAGCGGCCCCGGGAGCGGGTGCCCCGACCCCCGCGGGCTGGCCAGCGGGTGCGGAGGGACCCCGCGTGGCAGAGACACCGGGCCCCGGGGCCGGTCCGGGCCGGCAGCGTGAGGGCAGCCGGGCCTTTCCAGCCCCCTCGTCCCGCCCGTGCCCGCGGCGAGGCCGCCCCGCCCCGCCGTCGCTAGGCGCCGCCGCCAAGGGAGGAAGTGTCGTAAAGGCTGACAGGAAACTTGGCCGCGGGTTACGGCAGCGGCGGCCGCGCTTGGCGGCCTCTGGATGAGCGGAGAGTGGGAGCCGCGGCGCTGAGGAGACGCGGGGGTGAGTGGCCGCGGCGGCGGGCGGAGAGGCCGCGGCGGCGGGCGGGTGGCCGCCCGGGACCGGGGAAGGGCCCCGGAGGCGAGGCGGGGGAGAGCGGGACAGCAGGAAGAGGCGGCGGCGGGGCGGCGAGGCGGGGCCCGGGCACCGTCTCTGCCTTTGTTCGTGCCCCCCCCCTCCCGCCTCGACCGCGGCCCGTGAGGCCGCCGCCTCCCTCCCCCCCCCCCGGCCCGTTCTCGTCTGACGCTCTCCCCCTCGGTGGGTTTGTGTCGGTCTCTCCCGTAGGATATGGCCGAGGTACCGCCGGGGCCTAGCAGCGTCCTCTCCCCGCCGGGGGACACGCTCTCCCCCTTCCCCGGAGGAGGAGGAGGAGGGGGGGCTGTTTCCTCCTCTTCCTCCTCTTCCACCTCCTCTGCCGCCGCCGCCGCCTGCACCGGGGCCCAGGACGAGGAGGCCGAAGAGGAGGAGGAGGAGGAAGAGGAGGGACCCGCGGGCGGCCGGGAGCAGCAGCAGCGGGGAGGAGGAGGAGGAGGCAGCGACGGCGGCAAGGGGGGGCCGCAGCAGCAGCAGCACCGCCTCCACCACCACCACCACCATCCCCCGCACCACAACCACCAGCTCAACGGCCTCATCAGCCCCGAGCTGCGGCACCTGCGGGCCTCCCTCAAGAGCAAGATCCTCAGCTCGGAGGCAGGGGCAGCCCCCGAGGGGCTGGAGAACAAGCGAGCCAGCAAAACAATGGGCTCGGGACAGCAGCAGCAGTCGTCGCCCCCAGCCACAGCACCGTGCTCGTCCCCCCTCACCAACCACCTCCCCCCCAAGGGAAGGACTGCACCCTCTCCTCCTCCTTCTCCCCCAGCAGCAGCAGCAGGGGACAGGAGCCAGCCTGCTGCCACAGCTACAACTGCTGCTAAGACTGCAGCCCGCAATGGACTGGCAGGAGGGACTGGCTTGGAGGAGGAAGAGCAGGAGGAGGGGGATGAAGGAGGGGAGGAGGAGGAGGAGGAGTCCCTGCTGCTACTCCCCAGGTCCCTAGCAGCAGCTTGCAGTTTGAAAGGCTCGGGAACGGACTCTCAGCCCGAGGAGGACCTAACGATACGATACGTCCGATATGAGTCAGAGCTGCAGATGCCCGATATCATGAGACTGATCACCAAAGATCTGTCTGAACCCTACTCCATTTACACATATAGGTATTTTATCCACAACTGGCCACAACTTTGCTTTTTGGTAAGTGCCGAAGGGGGGCAGGGAGGGCAAGATTTGGGAGTGGTTTGGGGCTGGGGAGGAGAAGATTAAAGGGTTGACATTTGTGGAAATGCTGCTAATAACCTCTTTGTGGATAAGGCTGAGTTTTTTTGGAAGTGCCTGTATTCCTAATGAAGTCCCCTTCTGACATGTGCATGTATAAGTAAAGCGTAGGCCTGAAGTTCCTACATTCGTTAATAGATGTTTTAAGTGGTGGGGAAAGGGTCTGAGCACAGGGCTAGGATCCAGGAGTTCAAGGCTTCTAATCTTGGTTTTGACATTGACTTTTGTGACCTTTGGTAGCTCATTTTATCATTCTCTCTCAGTTCCTAGGTTTGTATTTAAAAAAGAAAGTACTTAGTCCACTAGTGTCTTGTGAGTGCTTAGTAATTCTTGCACAATGGTTTTAAAACAGACTTCAGCATGGCTAGCATGTAACTGTCAAGCGATACGTGGAGGGGCACTGTTAAAGGTTTGCAGACTTTTTGATCTGTGAGCTTGCTTTGAAAAAGATGAGTACAGCTGTATTGCTGCTTACGGGTGTGAGAGTGTATGCAGCATTCAGAAAGTCTCCTGCTGCTTAGATTGTCGTGCTGGATTTAGCTGTCACCTTGTCTTTCTAAATGTCTAGCACTTCTTATGGAAGAACTTGTTTCTCAGTTGACAAGCAAGCTGTTAGGATGCTAATCCGTCCACAGGTATATGAAACTGAGTATAAGTTGGCCTGAGGAGTATATGTGCATAGTGGGAGCTTAGCTGTGTTTGGTTTACTCATAGGAAAACTTATGTCTGCAAAACAGAACATTTATGGGAGTGTACGGCAATTCCTTGCTAGGGTAAATGATGCATTCTTCTCTCTCGATGTTTTAATCAAGGGTGGACACCTCTCTGAAAGGTACGATTTAGCCAGAGCCAAGACACCCTTCAATTCAGGAGTAGTGCTGTAAAATTTTAATAGGATACGAGTACAGGAGGTGAGGCTAATGGAATCCATCTGGCCTTAAACTTCCTGAATGTGCTTGGTTTACGGTCTGGTGTAATTTATAGTGGGATTTATATGATTTATAGGAGGATTTTCAGAACTGTGCCTCTTAAAACCCTGAAGAGGGAATACAGTAGGATTAGAGGAAGTTGAGCAAAGCATTGCTTTCTGGAACAAAAAAGAAATACAAAAATAGTTGAAAACATTGTTTGATGCAAAGTCATGTTTGCCATTGTAAGGATGCTGATCAGAGCAGAATGGTATTTTTCAAGCACTGAGCTATGTGTGTGACTGATTTGCCTCATACTGAAAAGAAATGCTTGTGAACTACAAATGTCTATTTCCAGCATCAAGTGTGTCGCTGGTAATGCCAGGGCACTCTTGGATGCTGTTAGATCACAATGCATCTGTTCAGACTTCAAGTCTTTAATTTTTTTTTGTCAGGGAGTAACTTGAGATTTTTGTTATGAAAAGAGCAATGGCAAGTTGTTTGACACAGCACTAGAACAGATGACTTCTAATACTTATTTTTAACAAGTGCATTCAAAGAATAAGAGATCACTCAAGGGGAAGAAAGTGTCTTAAGCTGATTTTGTAGTGACAGCTTCTTTTTTTGATAGCCTTGAAGAATCACTAAAACTTTACTTGAACTCTGTGTACTCAATTTGCCATTTTTTTAAAGGATGGAACAATGTAAAGTAAATAAAACTTCTGAGAAAAGTATGTGGCTATGCATGTCTAAAGCTCTTAGCAAATTGTTCCCTGCTTAATAATTTGAAGCTCTTGCAGTACGTTAAGTCAAATTTGATGTGTGTTTTTTATGACTGGTTTTGGTGTTTTTAAGGTTAGTTTTTTAGTGGTTGCCTTGAAGACCTTCTGTTCTATAAAATTTAATTTGTTCCTGCAGTTAATGTATTCCTCAACTACTTCTAGTAAGTTTCTTTAAAATATTTATCTTCAGTCAAGGACTGCGTATTCCAATTAGCAAGAACAGCGTCAGGATGGTGAACAGAGGCATAGTGCCCAATCTCAGAGAATCAGTTGTCTCTAATGCCTTCTGGCCTCACACCCTTCTGGTTTCAGGTTTTGTTTTGGTTTTGATTGGTCTTGGGGAGACGGGTTAGACTGCAGTTTGATTGTATTTGAAAAAATACCTGTAGGGGTTCAATCAATTCTTTTACTGAATTTCACAATCACCACTTTTAAAATCTTTCAGTGCATACTCATCTGTCTTCATTGCTCTGTCATGCATGTGAGGGGAAAGTACTAACACCATTTAAATTTGAAGATGGGATGTGTATTTTCTGTAAATGATCAGCAGTTGTCCCTTGCTGATATTTATTCAGTAAACCATCTTAAACACCATAATTTTGCTATCTGGCATTTTGGATACCTGACAAGGCAGAGCTGTTTCATGGGGGCTTTAACTAACATTATTTCTGTCGATGATGATCTCCTGGGTTTGAAACTTGTTGAGGTTTGGCTTGGCTTTCCCAAGGTCCACTGTTGCTCTAATGGCTAGTGCAACCAAAAGGACTGCTTACTTACCTTGTCTGTTCAACTACCTCTTCCTCCTTGTGTTTCTCTGATCTGGGAAGCTACGATAGTCCTCCTGCCACCATTATATATTTATACACGTGTGTGTGTATGTATGTATATGTTTTAGGGTCAGATTTCTGTTGGTTTAAGGCTCTGTAGTAGGATGTCATAGGCACTGGCGCTGGTGCTAGAGAAGAGGTGAGAATGCACAGCTGGAGGGAAGGCATAGAACCCACCGTAACTAATCATGAGCATGTCTTGGTGTATCAAACCACTTCCTAACTGTACGCTCAAAAAAGTAGTTCATATTCCACTTCAAAAGGACATGGAGATGCTAGGAATCTTCAAAACCTGTTCATGTAACTGTCTTCCGGACTTTAGGGTAACAAGTTGGTAATACTTGATGGTCAGTTCTGATGTGTTACACGGCAGCATTGTCTGACTGAGCTGTTGCAAGGCAATAACCTTCTCCTCCGTTACCTGCAGCTTCTGCTTAAACTCAGGTGTCGCCTGTCTTTGGAAGAGCAGGTTGGCACTGTGCTAGGTGTGGATGCCCTGTAAATGCCTGGTTTTGACCTATTGCCAAGAGCTCTGTCAGCCCAGTTTCTCTTCAAATGACATATGATAATCACTCAAAAAATGGCAGAGGAAAGAGGTATCTTTGGTTTCCCGTGAAGCATTTTTAAGCATTGCTGCAGCTTTGTCCCCATATGGGCTGTAAATGCATCTTCAAAGTTGTAGCTTCCTTTTAAAGTGTTTTTGCAGCGTCTAGTCTTAGCAGTGTTACAGTTCTATAACTTCCATTTAGAACTCATACATCAAATATTTCAGAAAATTGTTTTCAAAATACTTTAGCATGGGATAGGTGAGCTTAGGAAACCTTGATCTGTGCCGAAGTTTGGATAGACAGGATGTAATAAAAGCAGAGTTCTGGCTGAGTGTTGTAACCTCTCCTGTAATTCACAATACGGCACCACTCAGCTGCCTTTTAAGAAAAATCTGGAAAATCTGTGCTTTTATTGGGTTCTTAACTTTGCCGCTAGCTATAGCAGCATTTATAATTTAAACTTTCACAAGTTTAAAAGTAACCTATTAATTCCATGTAAGTGGTTTTAGATGTGTTTTAAATCCTAAATGACTGCAGTTAAGATCTTGTTTTATACTAATGCTTTGCCCTTTTTTTTTTTTTAAATTGGATTTTATTCAAGAATTTAAGCATACTTCATGTTGAAATTAAGACTTGTGAGACATCGCCTCAGATTTTCAGTTGCGGAAAACTTGGGGCGTAAAAGAAGAACCAGAAAAGTTAGGAAACTGGGCAGTCTTCCTAGCCTCATGGCAGACAGAGGAAGAAATTCTATGACATCCATTCCCAATTTACAAACTCTGTATTCCAGTTTCCTCTTGGGTATGATCGTGGTTTCAGATACAGGCTTGCTGTGCTACTTCTCCCTGTCAGCGGCTTTGTGAGAACTTCAGTCACGGCAGCGTCCGCGTACGTCACAACAGCTAGTGCAGTTATTCCGGCAGTGCCCTTGCACGGGAGGGAGTTACTCGTCTCCAGTTTCACAGAGTGGAAACAGAGCGACTTAGTGATTTGCCCAGTATCGTGAAGAGCTCTGGCTGAACTGCCAGACTTTGGGTTAAAACCATTAGCCTAAATGTACCCTCTAATGGCATTCAGTAACGTAATCGCTAAGTGTGAGCCAAAGGATCCATACAGAGCTGTTTCTGTGATACTTTGGAAGGATTTTGGCGTGTGTGCGGAAGGGAAGCCGTATTGCAGTAGCGCAGGTTCTGCTGCATTTGAATCGCAACCTATTTCTCTTTCAGGGCCTAGTGGGTTGTTTTAATCTTCTTTAAAGGAGAACAAGTGTCACAGGATCTGCGTATGAAATGCATTCTCAGACTGTGGCTGACAGACTTAATGCAATCTTTGGCTAATGAAATTAATGCCAGTTATTTAATTTTGTGAAAAGTAATGTTCTTGCTGATTTACAGCCATTTCTGTGCTAACTCTTCTAGCAATATATGGTTGCAAAATGAAGATATTAAGATGTAGTTTGTTTTTGGCATTTAAATGTATTTGTAAGAACAAAGTTGATGCAAATATTGGATTTGAATTCATGTATGTTAATCCTGCGATTTAAGATTGAAGTAAATCTTGTAGTACTCTGTGGGGTTTATACTATGTAATAGTAACTTGGGCTGAATTCTGTTTGAAGAAACTTGTATGTTTAGGAGTGGTCTCATATACCTGAAAATAAAATTTGGCCCATGACTGTCTGTTCATAAATGGTGTTGTGTGGGAACAACTTTTTCTCTCTCCTCCCCACTCTCCCTATTCCAGTCTGGGTTTTATTTACACCGTTTAACCTTCTCCAGGGAATTAAATTACAAAGTTTTACACCACATTTTAGGTTCGTTTCCAGCTTTAGATAAGGTTGGAGAGAAGGAGAAAGGAGAGGAAAGGCAAAAAAAAACCTTGTACTGAGGTGCTGCATTCCCTCTGAAAGTGGAGCAGCTGTAGGTTAACTGGCAGACTTACCTGCCTAAAGACAGAGGAGTAGATTTAAGTGTTTGGGGAACTGGTAACAAAGTCATATTTTATTCTGCTCTCTGGCAACAGTGGTAAAACCAGTGGGTATTTGTTTCTTTGATCATTGAAACAATATTCTTTGCTGTTCATTTAGCATTTTGAATATATGATTCATGAACATAGCTTTTCTGAGAAGTGCCCTAAACAAGAAAGAACATAGGTAGGCAATGTCTAGAATGTCACTACTCTTGAAGTGTGTAACAAAAAAAAAATCTTAAAATTCTCCACATGAGTGTTACAATCGACAGTTTGCACGTGTTCACTGTTCACTTCAGGGCAAAGTGTAACTATAACATGCTAGTTTGTGGTGTGCTTTTTTTTTTTAGTGAGGTATAAGATTACATCTAGGTACTCTGCATAATTATAGCAGTGTTATGAACAGTCTGTCTGATGATACTCTTTAACTCCCTGGTTTTCTCAAGGTCTGAGATACAAAACTTGCCTTGAGCGGACACTTTGCCTACACAGTTTTAGTATGAGTACAGCTTTTCTTTTCTGTGGAATAAACTGTGTTGTAGAACAAATGAAAGACTACTTAGAGGCTGTGTATTTCAGTCCAGTTAGATCATGCTACAGTTTTTGTTTGTTGTTTTGAAAACCTCTGTTTTAGGTTGTCTAGGGTTGTTCTTAGATACTGCTAAAAAATGTGTTTTCCTGCCAAGTAAAAATTTAGCAATAATTATATTTGCCTGATGAGCTTAAACTATATTAGAAATGGTGTTAGGATTGCGCTGCATCACAGGGCTTTGGAACTGCAGCTCATACATTTTGGGCTGCTTAGTTTCACCTTTGATACAGCTCCTGGTTGGCAGCTAACTTGATTAATAACCCATCCAGGTAGAGATGCTAGGAGATGTTACTCTTCTTGGGGTGAAAGAACTGTGGGTCTGGGCCTGCAGTATGATCTGAATGGATGGGTGTCCGCTGGATAAAGAACTGGCTGAATGGTCGAGCCCAGAGAGTGGTAGTGAATGGAGTTAAATCCCACTGGCAGCCAGTCACAAGTGATGTTCCCCAGGGCTCAGTTTTGGGTCTGGTCATGTTTAACATCTTTGTCAATGATCTGGATGAGCGGGTTGAGTGCTCCCTCAGTAAGCTGGCAGATGATACTGAGCTGGGCGGGAGTGTCGATCTGCTCGAGGGTAGGAAGGCTCTGCAGAGGGATCTGGACAGGCTGGATCGATGGGCTGAGGCCAACTGTATGAGGTTCAGCAAGGCCAAATGCCGGGTCCTACACTTGGGTCACAACAATGTCAAGCAACGCTACAGGCTTGGGGAGGAGTGGCTGGAGAGCTGCCCGGCGGAAAAGGACCTGGGGGTGCTGGTCGACAGCCGGCTGAACAGGAGCCAGCAGCATGCCCAGGTGACCAAGAAGGCCAACAGCATCCTGGCTTGGATCAGGAATAGCATCACCAGTAGGAGCAGGATCATGCCCCTGTCCTTGGCACTGGTGAGGCCGTACCTTGAGTGCTGTGAGCACGTCCGGAGAATGGCAACGAGGCTGGTGAGGGGTCTGGAGAACAAGTCTTACGAGGGGTGGCTGAGGGAGTTGGGGCTGTTCAGTCTGGAGAAGAGGAGGCTGAGGGGAGACCTTATTGCTCTCTACAACTACCTGAAAGGAGGTTGGAGTGAGGCGAGTGTTGGTCTCTTCTCCCAGGTAACTAGTGATAGGATGAGAGGCAGTGGCCTCAAGTTGCATCAGGGGAGATTCAGATCAGGTATTGGGAAAAATTTCTTTACTGAAAGAGTGGTCAGGCATTGGACCAGGCTGCCCAGGGAGGTGGTGGAGTCCCCATCCCTGGAGATGTTTAAAAAAACATGTAGATGTGGCACTTTGGGATATGGTTTAGCAGGCATGGTGGTGCTGGGTGGATGGGTGGACTCTATCTTAGAGGTCTTTTCCAACCTATGATTGTATGATATCTATGAATGAATGAATCTTGTGTTTGTGTGGAGTCTTAGCCTACAATCTGTATACAGAAAGGTTAGGGTGGTAGGAGGCTGCGTGGTATGTACCGTAGGCTTTGGAGAAGTGAGTACTGGGTTCAGAGGTGGACTGCACTAAGGCCTGGCAATGCTGGCTTTGGCAAGTCCTTTTCATGTGACGTGTCTTACTGTTGTACATTTGGATTATCCAGACATGCTTGTGCCAGCACATGCTTGTGCCAGTCATGTGCTCTAGTCCCAGTTTAGTTGCTACACTTGAGCTGAAGGCTAGTTCCCCCCTGCAGATACAGGTCTAGCGAAGACTGTGGATCCACTTGCACACCCATGTGTACAGTATAAGGGTTTCTTTTTTATCTCTGTCAGTCTTTCCTGAATGAATAGTCATTTCTTCTCCCCTTGGAGGCTATCCTACTCTGCAGCGTTATTCAGTTTTACTGCTGCAGGTTATAATGTCATTAATCTCTCCTGCTGCCTAATCCTTCAGTTAACATATGACTTAGCTTTTCTTACACTTGTTCTCTAATATATTTCATGGTAAAATTTTAGCGAACACAGTAGTTGTGCAAGTGGTTTGATTGGTGTCTGGGGAGGAGTTGGGGTTGTGTGGGTTTTTTTTTTGGTTTGGTTTTTTTCTTAATATGTCAGAATAACTACATCTCCTTGACCACGCTTTTTGTGACAGTACTGTTGGGATTAACTGTCAGTGCATAGCTCTTAACAAACGAAATCTCTGAATAGTTAAAATGTGTGAAATTAACTGTGTGCTTTTTTGTTTGTTCTTCGGGCATCGTATGACTGAAAATGACAGTTTAAAAGATTAAACACAGCAACATTTTCCTCTGATCCGTTGTGGCCTTGACGCTAAAACCAGAAAAAAAATTAAGCATGTTATCTACCACAGCCCTTGTATGTGAAAATTCCGATCACTATAAAACAGGAATGGACTTTTTTCCTCTGCGGCAGCCTGTGTGAAAGGGTGATTTATGCCTTAACCTGGTCTCTTTTTTTTTCTCCCGCCCGCCCCTGTCTATCACACGTGTTCTTGCCTGCAGACTTCATGGAATAATACTGTGGTTCTCTCCAGGACGATTCATTGGTTGTTAATTGACTGTAACTTCATTTGAATGTAATAAAGAAACAGGAGTCTTTTAATCTTATTTATACTTTTTGAGATGTTTTTAAAATTTATGTAGTTATTTTTTTATAGCTTTATGCAAACAAATTTTGTGTGGCTGTTTTGCTTAAAATGAACTGGCTTACTACTTTTGGTAGCACTGTAGATCACAAACTGAGAATGCATGTGTGTTTGTCTTTAAGGCCATGGTAGGTGAGGAGTGTGTAGGTGCCATCGTCTGCAAGCTGGATATGCACAAAAAGATGTTCCGCAGAGGTTATATAGCCATGTTAGCAGTGGATTCCAAATACAGAAGAAAAGGAATTGGTAAGAATAGCCTTTTTTGTTATTTCTTACTTAAATCCTGTAGTTGGGGTAACTGTAGCTGTCATAAAGATTTAAGCAGAACTGAACTTCTACATGTGGTGGTTTGTCTGTCATCCCTGCCTTACTTCACCGCACAAGCTCCCCAGTGGCTTTCTTAATTTTGTTAAAATAACCTGAAATGCCCTATGAGGTTTCCATCTGGGATACAATAAAGCTAAAAAGAAAGGCAGTCAGCAGCCCCTTACCTCTGCCTGTTAGCACTGTCAAATAACAGCAGGGGGAATTGCGCTGCGTTTTTCTGTGTGCCCTCCTCACGGTATTTCTCTGTTATGTTCAGTCTATCTTTTTGCAGTGAACTTAGCCCCTGGCTTTGCCCTGTCAATATGTTGTCCATTGGGGAGAATGTATGTAGCTCATTGTTGTATTAATTAGTGAAGAAAAACAGTTGTGTATTGCTACTTGAATGACTGAAATGGAGACCTGTTTTGTTGGGAAGTTGCATGATAAAAGAGATCACTCTTGGCAGGGAGTTTGCCCTCCCTCATTGATCACTTTTGCCCCATGAAGGGATTTTCATTCTAACACCATGTATCTTAGTTGGCTTTAGTAAAGATCGGTTCTTATGGAACTTAATTTTTTTTGTGTCAGTTATTGTGAACTTACATTTTGTAACATTTTTAACTGGAAACGTAGACATCAGCTTTAAAGGCTAGAAATGTGCTTCACCGCTCATTCACGCTGAGCAGCTCATGCTTTTCTGATTAGAGACAGAAAATTACTTGCAATGGAAAAATATGGTGATATGTTGCAGAATGGTGCCATTGTGTTTGTTCTGTTCAAAAAAAACCAAACCCAACCTTCCAAAAGCACTACACATTATCATGACTATTCAAGCATGTGCAGATTTTTTTTTTTTTTTTCCCCTTCAGTGCAGTTCTGAAGCCGTTGTTGGTTTCTGTAGTGGAGCAGAGGGAAGAGGATACTGAGAAAGCACTGTCTCTCCTTTTAGCTGAGTCATGAAGGAGCCTGCCGTAATTTAATTGCAGGTGCTTGGGTTCATAAGTAAATAAGAACTAATGCTGTTATTATGAAGATCTCTGCAAGATTTTTTCCCTCGCTTTAGTCAGTTCATTATTTGAAAATTACATAAATAGAGTTTATATTTAAAGCCTTGCTTACTTTAGCATTATGTGTATTGACTTTTTCCTACACTTGCCGCCTTTCTGTTTCTCAAAATATGTTGTTAATCTGAAGATTTATTTTAAATGTAGTACAGTTTTTGTTGTACGTTCAGTGAAAACCTTAATTGATTAAAGTTTTGAGAATACTTTAAAACAGTCTCTAGATTCCTTGGGGGTTTTTTTCCTTTTCCTTAGCCTTCTTATGGAAGTGAGATTTATGCAATTTCATTGAACAGCAGTTTTTTCCACTAATAACTTTGAAATCAACTTTCAATTTCATCTCAATTCTGCAGACAGGTAGGGATATTACATTTGTAGAACTGTTGTGAAATAGATGAAAAATAATGATAAAGAATTAAATTAATGCTTGACTGAGGGGAAGGGATGGGCTTCAACCATATGACTGGATGCTAGCAAATCCAAATGGGAGCGAGCTACAAGAAAAGTGGTTTCATAAGTTCTGTTAGTATTAGAAGTATTTGCGTTAGTAAGAGGAAATTCCCTTGGAAGATGAATGTCCTTCAAGTACGTGCCAGCAGATTTTGACTTTAAATGCAACAAAAAGGAATGAATCACATCTTGGAAGGCTATATATAACACTATGTTAAACATAGATGCCTGTTTCTAATATCCGTGTGTTAGAAGAATCCTGCGCTCAAGCTGAGTCTCTGGATAACTTTACAGATTATTTTAATGTTCAAACTTGAGACTGCAACTTGACTGCAACTTCTTGTTTCTTTCTTTCTTTCCTCCGTGCTTTCCCCAGGTGTCATGTCATGTAGGTAGCACACGTTAGTCGTATATAAACTAGCATTTTTTGCATTGCAACTCTGACACTTACTGAAATCTATATTTCAGGTACAAACTTGGTTAAGAAAGCTATTTATGCTATGGTTGAAGGAGATTGTGATGAGGTAAGATTTTATAATCAAAAACTTCCATAATATAAATGGCTTGCATTCTTCTGTATGTGGATTAATTTCACAGGTTCTTCTTCTACAGGACTTTTTTTAGGTGGGGAGTGGGTTGTTAAGAAGCTATTCCTTTCATAATAAAAGGAAAAATAGCCTCAGAAAAACGTATGGCACAAATAGGAGAGGGATTTTCTAATTTTGTCATAAGGGCTGAAATTTAGTATTTCGGGTTTTGTTTTACTTTGCGAAGCTGCTTCTGCCTTTGGTCGCAGGCACTTTTTCCTCCAAAGGCTCTAGTTGAAGGTGCTACTGACCAGTGTAACTTGCATGTTGTGTGTAATACTTCCATACTTTCAGAATACATGGAGATACTGGAACAGTATGTGCTGTAGCACTGCAGAAGTCTGTTTTATCACAACACGTCATCAGGCTATTCTGATGGTGCATAGCTATATTACATAGCACTAACAGAACTCTCGTGATTTAGTATGTCAGTGAAAACTTGGACGGAAAGTGACTCAATCACTGCCACACTTTCTCTGGCCTGCATGTTATCAGTCTTTTTCTTTCCTTCTGCCAGAATACAGTCCCTATTTTTTTTTTTTTTTGCTATATATAAAGCAGCTAACTATGTGCCATGTTTAACTTGTGAGGAGCTCTCCCTACATCCATTCTCCTTAATGCGGTTATCTGTCCCTTTAACTTTCTTCTGCTTGGTACAATGCAATTGGCTTGTTCCTGCTATGTGAGCACTGTGTCGTTTCACTGTGTCATAGTTAATGATCCTCTGCTCGCTCTGTTACCTTGTTTCAACTGCTCCCTCAATTGTCCTGGTGCGGTGTGGTGGAGTTTCTTATGCAAAACTACAATTGATGTCGCAGGACTTCTGGCACATACTGTTGATTTTTCCATTTGCTGTGTTACACCTCTTGCAGCATCCTTGCATGTGTTCTGGCTTCATTGTTTAGGATATTTATTCCTCATTTTGGATCCCTTCATGCCTCTGCTTACTGGTGTTTCTCCCCACCCCCCCTATAATTTACGTTGCAGTCAGGCAGTGTAGTGCAGTCTGATAGTTCTGTCATTCTTCAAGTTCTGTGTTTTGGCTTGTTGCTTGTCTGACCGTATGTTCTATGCTTTGCTCTAATCTGTTTTACTGCTTGCTACATTGAACTAATTAAGACAATTTTGTTTGTTTGTTTGTTTTCCATTGCTTTCCGCTACGGTCTTGAATTCATTTGCCATTGCTAAAGTATTCAAGATTAAAGAAAAATTAAAAAATAATTGAGGAATGGTATCACACGGTTCACATCACAGTTGGAGAATTGAGATGCAGAAAAGCAAAGTGAATTGACTACTGTTAGAGAGTCAGTAGTAGGACTGTCTATTCAAGCTACCAGAGTTACAGTAATTACCATGTGATTTATGAGTGTATGTACTACATCTCGTGTATCTCCATTTCTGAATTGGACTATGTAACAGCTATACACAGAATGAACTCTCCCGTGTCTGTCTTTTTTTCTGCCTCCGTAATATTAGTCCAAGAGTCCTTCTTGCTGGTTTTATCTTTGTAAAAATGAAATAAATGTGATAAGGATTGCAGACTAGTCTGCAGTGAGACCTCATTAAGTCTTAGTCACAGATTTTCATCTATGGTGCTGTATAAATGCTCTGTGTTAAGTGCAGAGGGCATTTTTCAGAGGCTGTTGCTGTCCCTCTTCAGTCGAATGCGCTACAATTCAAGCTCCTCGAAGTGTGTGCTGGACGGGTGCAGGCATGTTTCAGCTCCAGTTGGGAAACTGTGTAACTGTGTTTGTGGGCTGATGATTCTGAACTAATTATGCCCTGCTTTGTGGGGGCTTTTGCATCAGCTGAGTCTTGTGCTGGCACAGAACTTTGAAATGGGAGCATATTAAGCCTGGGCAACATGGAGCGCAAACACAGTGTACTTCTGACTTTCTACACTGATCAGCAGAGACACACCCACACTGATTTGACATATTTATGTTTTTCCTTTTCACGTGCACATTATCTACAGCCAAATAGCCAATGTTTTCATGTTTTTGTCTTTTCCTTGCCACCAAGTGTAAGTTTCTTCCAGATACACATGGTACAAAAGAATGATGTTAATTACTTGTACTGCATGGTGGATTGCTGAGTTTTCAGTCATGACCAGAATCTGAAAAATCCAACTAGCCACCCGTTAAAAGCTCTGTCCGACAGAGCCAGGACACTTACCCTCACCAGTTTTTACAGCACTTAGTGGGAGAACAGTTGCTGGCTGGCTAATTGGTGCCTAGGGCTGATCAGATATGAAGTAGTGCATCACAGTAATTTGTCTTCGTGAGGTGTGTAAATAGTTTGATCATCTCTGCTGCTCTTAAGATGCTTTGCTACATCCCTTAATAAAATCAGAAGCATGATGAAAATAAAAAGATGCTGCTACTTGATACAAGGTGAACTGCAATTCAAAAAAATACGATTTTCTGAAACTCGCTTGGAATAGGGTTAAAAACATGAATATGCAGCTGTTGGTGTCATGAAGAATTTTTAAAGGCTGCTTGGAAACTCTTCAGTCTTATTAAGGAATAGATGCAGTAAATATACTTAATTTTAATGACTTGTGGCATATAATCTGATAAATGTTTCGTTCAGTGTATTACTTCTTGAAGTACTGTAGATTGACCTTTTGAGGTATGTACATGGAGTCCTGACAAATAAAGGATTTATACAACACCATAGATCAAAGTCTTGAAAAATCACTACTGATGTGCTGGCATTTCAGAGTGTGCTGCAATATTTTAGTGATTAAGAAAATTTTTTTTTCTTGTAAACTAATTTAGTGGGAATAAACTAAGTCAAACCTATGCAACAAGTGACTTACAGAACGGCTGCCTAAAAGACAGTTGATGCTATTTGCCATGCTTCAAAGCTGAGAGGCAATGTCCTTGCAGCCAGGGGTTGTTTTCCAGCTTGAGGAAGCTGTGGGGTGAGTAAGCGACGAAGTGAATTGGCTGGGGTGGAATCTGTGGAGGGGAGGAGATGGCCTTGAAGCTGGCCATGGCCTGCATTAGAATAGAAGCGAGGGAAGTGATCTGATGTTGGGGGTGGGTTGTTGAACTAGAAATAACCTTCAAGCCTGAAGAAAGTACTCAGCAGTATGCTTTCAGCTGGAGTGTCTGGATATAACACTACAAAACTTGAGGGATTTTTGGTTTTGTTAGTTTTTACCTTGGTGACTTTTTCGGGCATTTGCTGTTAATGAATTCTAATATTTGTGGTGGCGAACTGAAGGTTTTCAAGGTTATAATGGGCTGAGTTTCCAATAAGTCACAAAGATTTAGAATAACTTTATGGGCTAGTTACATAGAAAGTGAGAACTATGGAAATAAATCAGGTGAAGGTGAATAGTTTTTCTCCCATCTCCAAAGTTTATTCCTCCAGTATAAAAAGGAAAGTATGTGTTAACTTCACCAAGTTGGGCATCTGGCTGCTTTTTGTACATTTGCTTAGTTTTTACTGACAAGCAATTTTAAAAAATTGTACTGCTGAAGACCTTCATGTGGAGGTGCTACATCCCTTAATCACAGAAAACAGGAGTTGTTCATTCATATTTGGGTTTTCCATCTGTAACAAATGACTGTAAGTAATCTGCATATGAATCATTCACTTCGTATTACTGAAATAATGTCCCGTGTAAATGGTAACTAAGCAAAATAAGACTCTAGTAAGTGGGACTTAAGAGCTTTTTTTAAAGCAAAATGTAGAATATGAAAAGGTGTTGCAACTTTTCATACCAATTTCCATTGAAACTTTAGGGTGATTTAAAGTGGGTTTTTTGACCACACCAGTAAGTGTGTCATTTTAGTTCAGTACCACACCTGTAAAAATGTGTATTTTTATGTAATCCTATTTGAAATTATTAAACTATTGACATCTTAGATTTTTCTTAATCTGCAAATCACGTAAGGTGTTAAGTGCTGTATTTTAGGTGCTACCTTTCTTTAAAAGTTAAGGCAGTTAAACGGATTAAGGACACTGGACAAGCACCCATAACCTGAGTCTGGTGATATGCCAGCCTTACAAGTAAGAATAGCAACCTCTTCTGTGAGTGCTGAGAGTGTTTTCTTCATTTGCTTCTTTGATTTGGCTGTATTCATTCTGTGACTTGATTTCTAAGCTTGAGTTCATTCAGAAATTGAACTGAAGAAGCAAGAAAGCCTGATGTCTCCATTTTTCTTCAGTTTAGGAATAAATTCTAGGTATGAAAATGTAATAACAAGAAATATGGCACTCCATTCTTACTATAGAAGATTTCTAAACCCCATTACAATTAGACACGTGAGATAAAATGTTAGATTTATGAAATTTAAGACAGAAAGTAGCAGCATTCAGAAAGCTGCAACTTGTGCAGAAAATGCTGTTAAATACAGTCAGACCTTTGTTGGTCTCCAGGGGAGAATGTGATTGTGTTATTAGAGGGTTTAACAGGCATGTGTGTACAACAAAATAGACCCTACGAGACCAGAAATAAGTTTAATGATTGAAGGTTTGGAGGTTGATTGAAAATCTCACACAGGAAGAGAGGAATTCTTCACAAAATGAAGCTAATGAAATTTGGGTAAAATATGACTATTTCCTTTTAAGGTAATAGAAATGTGTCTTTAGCCTGTTGAGCTCAATGCAATGTGTTGAGATCAGGGAATTATTTTTCATTGCGCTGAGTCTTCCTTAGAAATACCAGAGCAAATCTCTTGCGTTTACTTTCAAGATGAGCATTCACGCAGGTAGTGGGATTCCAACAAACCTGAATTTCAACATTTAACCACTCCCTGAAATTCAATGATCTGTAGTGTTGGAGGTCTTCTAGCATTGCAAGGTGTGCGAGCTTGCAGGTGAATACAGATGTGGTGTATCACTCTGCCAGGTTACTAAACTTTTATGAGAGTGAATGCCATTTGTAGCTAGAGTTGAAAGAAGTCTCCTGCACTATGGATTTACGTGGGTCGGATTTCCTCTTTGGTGTAATGCTTTGTTTTAATTTGCATGAAGAATTTGTACAATGCGCGTGAGTGTGTAGAAAATAGCACTCTTCAGGAAAACTGTGGTGCTTCCATAATTTGTTATAAATAGATATCCATAGATAAAATAGAAATAAATAGATATCCATTTTAATGGATTAAGTATGTTAAGAATTATTGATCGGAAGACTTGATAATAATATTCCATTAAGTGCCAGCAAGAGAAATTAAATCTCTAATTCTTGCCATAAGTTAAGAATTGAGTTAGCTCGTCTCAAGAGTGCAGGTGCAACAGATTGTCCCGCTGTAATTTAAGAACTCTGACTATTAGTATTTTAATATGTGAATCCGTTCCTTTTTGGAAAATGAACTACTTCTGGTTCCCCTGGTGTATGTTGTTCCTTGGGCTGGTAGCTCCAGATTTACTATTGTTTCAAACATTCTTATGTTGAGAAGCGCAGGGCGAATTATCCATTGGAATGTGGTCAGAGTGGCTTGAAACTTGAGTAATGGTCAAATGTATACATTAAATGGATCTTCAAACCTTACCGAGGGTGAACAGTGTAACTGCTGGCTGCCTCCCTATTTTACGTTGGCTTAGCCACTCCTCAGACTGCAGAAAACAAACCTGAGGGAGAGGAAAAGGAAAGGCTTTCTGCCGGGGTGCTGTTTGAAGTAGCTCAGCAAGAAGCTGAGTGAGCTGGCGGAAGAGGTGAGGGGCAATGGAAATGCAAGCCTGAAGGCAGGGGGGCCACAAAGCCAGTAGAATAGAGTGACTTCGCCTGTATTTGTAGAGCAATTTAATATTTTGTTCCAGGTTTTATTTTTTTGTGGGAGGGGGAGGTTAGCCAGTTTTTCTTGCATTTTATTGGAGGAGAAGGAAGTCCTGGGTTTTGAGGTGGGGTGTAGATGACTTTTTTTTTTTGGACTGTGGGAGTTTTATGTATCTAGTTCTGACTATGCAGAGTGGGCATCAAATGCTGGTTTAGAAATAGCCATTAGTGGACTAAACACTAGCAGTGGTCACTGGTTTGCTGCAGAGATTGCTCAGGCTGTGTTTTCCTTCTGTCGTCTTTCTGCAGGGTCCATCAGCTCTTGATTAATACGTGAATGTACATTGTCATGGGACTGTGTGTAGTCTAGTCAGCTTATTAGTTCAGCCCGAGTTCTGGCGCAACCATGATCTGTCCTTGATAGCAGAATCCTTAAATAATCGAGTTGGACAACAGTAAAGAGGCAAAACAAGTTTTTATCATTTGGAGTGGGTGCATGGCTTGCCAGGTATGCTGGAGCTCTGCTCAGTGCTTTTTGGGGAAAAGCAGGGAAATTCAGGGGGACATACTTCAGTGGTTTTGCATTTAACTTCTTGTTAACGCCAGTGTAGTTTTTTTCCTGTACTTGAAACTTCTAGGATAATTTGGAGCCTTTGCTTAATTTGGATTACTCTCACACTGGGGTTTGGGCTGAGGTATTTATGACAGGTCTGCCTGCAGCTGCGATGTTACCAACACGGGGGGGGAAAGATGGAGAAAGCTGCTCTTTCTTCCTGGTGTGCACTCTGGTTTTAGTTTGGGATACTTGCGTTGAGCACAAAAATTAATTGTCATCATTGGGTCCAACAGCTAGTTGTGGAATGGCAAAGCTTGTGTCTAGGTCTAAATCAATCCAATTAGAGGTCAGCGATGCTAAAATGACTAAACAAAACCTCATGTGCCAAGTTCTTGTGACATGCAAAAGTTCAGTTTCTCATTCAAAATTCAAAGTATGTTTTGGACTCTAACCTGTTTGGGAGGTTGGTCTGGGGGGAGATGTTGGGAGGTGGGGGTTGTTTGGGGTTTGTTTGGTTGGGTTTTTTTACCCTAGCTCTTAGGTACTGAGTTGAAATAGTATTTTCAGCAAAGAACTAAAATCTTGATTTGAATGAAAATTGTTTACAATTACAGTTGTTGATTAACTGCTATTCATTTTGAAATCTGGGAATGGAGAGGGGTTGTTTGAAGAAGTCAGGACAAGAAAAAATTAATTCCACTCATTGCTAAAGTGTACCTTTAAATACTTTGAAATTGGCTCAGTAGTCATGTAATGGCAACTGCTTTCTAATATGATATGCTTTTCTCTTTTTTTTTCCTTAAAGGTTGTGTTGGAAACAGAAATCACAAATAAGTCTGCTTTGAAACTTTATGAAAACCTTGGTTTTGTGCGAGACAAGAGGCTGTTCAGATACTATTTAAATGGAGTTGATGCACTGCGTCTTAAACTATGGCTGCGTTAAAAGAAACCATCACATCAAGCAACTGACGTCCCAACAGCGCAGAGTTGTCCTTTGCATGCAATGCAATTTGTACAAAATTGCTTTGCAGGTGGACTTGGTAATTTCCATGCAGCTCTTAATCTGTCAGTGTCTCATTGAGTGTCGCACATATTTGTTGCACTTTGGCATGGCGCATTTGTTCAGAATTAAGACCGATTATTTCAAACTTCGAGTTCTTTTGGTACCAGCAAGATGTGCCAGTTGATAGCCAAGATATGTTCATTCATTTGCAAGTCTACTGACTGTATTACATACACAGTGAACATTTTATCAAAGAACCTGTATGTGGAACGTGACTTTTGGTTCCAGAAAAAAGCCAATGTAGATTGTAAAATTCTATAAGTATACTAACATTTCATACAAAAATTGCCATAGTTTTCTGGAAAAAGGCTTCAATTTTAGGTTTTATTTTTCAATATTGAATTTTCCATTCTTAAATATTGGTACCTCAGTGATTAGTGAATGAAAAAAATGTATTGTAGGGTGGGGTGTGTGTTACAATGAGTAACAGTAACAATTAAATTGCGTCTGCCAGTGCCTGTATAGATAAGTATATTTGTCTTCACCTCTAAGTTTGGAGTGCATGCTTTTATTCTTTTACTTTCTTCAATTGTCTTTGCCAGAAAATTTCTGCTTTTATTTAAATTCTGGATTTGATAATAAATTATTTCAGATTTTTATAATTTGGATACTTCTCCCAAACGAGGGTTTGGAAGGCCCTTCTTTTCTTATAGCAAGAAGTGTAAGCTATTTTGAAAACCTTCAGTAGCTGCTAAAAGAGAACCTGACGTCACCAGTAAATCTCTGCTGGTTTTGGATGCACTTTTTTCGTTAAAAGAGTGAGGGACTTTTAAAAGAAGATATAGAAAATTAATGTAAATTGGTATGATTTTATTTAATCAAAATTATTGCTAGAAGCTCTGAAAAACAGCTATTTTAAGATAGGTGGAACAATTTTTTTTCAGATTCAGATTGCTTTGCTTCAGTGTTCTAAAACGCTTCAATCTTTGGTTCTTGATCTTGGAAATAAATTTCAAGGTGCATTGTATGCATTTTTAGCTGCTCTCATTTCCTCTAAACTTACATGAGCTAAATTATTGGGGGATTTTTTTTCCCTCTAAAATCAAAGCAGCGGGGAAGGACTTCTCTCTCTCTTGCATTCGCTCTTACTCTGTTTTTCTCTATTTTTTTTTCCTTTCTTTAATTGGGCTAACATAGGTTTTACCAACACGCATCAATTTTTTTCAGTGATTACAGTGTCTAGGCTTTCTTGTTCAGTGTGATTATACAGCCCAGGTCTATGAATCAGTTGGGTTTTTTTCACTTTGGGAAAAAAAGTATTAGTTGACTTGTGGAAGCACCTGTGTAATCTGTGAAAAGGACGAATTCTCAGTGAATCCGCTCTTCTGTAGTTGAGCGTACTCTTCAGATTTGCCTTACTACACTTTTTTTCTTTTTTTAGGGTTTGGTTTGAGTCATGGGTTTTTTTTGCTAATTACTGTACACTTAAAAACAAAACCAACAAAACCCCTACCTCCAGTAACATTTGGAAAAGAGCCCTGTGCAGGAAAACTGGATTTAAAGGAAAGCCTTATTTTGCACAGACCGAGCGCACATGGTGACGGACATTTCTTACCACGTAGAAATTATGAGTTGTATTTGAAAATAAAGACTTCCAAAGGAAATTGGCCCTTCGGAGTTTTCTGCTTGTAGATGCCATTTGTGCTTTTTAGGGGGTTTGTTCCCCTCAGTAAAGAAAACTCGTATTTAAAATGGTGCCCGAGCCTGTTACAGAACATGCTGGAGTTCAGCGCGAAGCCTGTGCGTGTTGCCACTGCTGCCTTGGGACACGCTAAAACCTTTTGTTCCCATTCTGCCGATCCTTCAGGTTTGCCAGTTGTTCTGTGTGGCTTTTCAGGAGGTTTCATTCGTAGTTAAGACTTAAATATTGGTAATGTTAAACCAGTCGGAACGGAGTTCTCTCAGCCGTGTTCCAGTGGTCCAGGACACAGTGACTGCTCTGGCTTGCTTGAGCTAAGGAGAGGATCAGGGAGGGTTCGTACCTCGCTAACCGCTGTTGGACTTGAATCACAAACTAGGCTATCTCGTGTGTCTGCTGATGTTTAAAAACTGAAAAGCCAGACAGGCAAGTTTTCTGTTGGTTAATTTTTAAGCCGTGGGTGTCTTCAGATTCAAAAGCCGACTTAGAAATTAGCCGAAATCACTTTTCACGAAGGCACTGCCAAAACCATGTCTTCTGAGCTTCAACTACAATTCTGTTTGTTGATCGTAAGAAGTCACCGTCGCCATGCACGTTCTGAAAATGCTGCGCAAAATAGGTGCGCGTTTCTTTTAAAAGAGCACCTTGCCTGAAAGGTTCTGGTACTGCTGCTGTGTAACACACAGTTCACTGCGGAAGATACTGAAGCTGTATGACTTGGTTCGTGTGAAAAGAAACGAGATCTGTTCTCTGTGTTGCTTGGGATTCGGGTATCGAGTGGGAAGTTCCGAATCTGAAAAGAGATGAAAAAAGAAGTTTTCAAAAGAAATCTAGCAGTGAGAAGTCGGTCGCGTCTCCTGTCTGTTGCTAAAACACAGTCCTCTCCCCCTCACCTTTTGCATTGACAAATCTAACGAAGGAGTTGATGATCACGTTCATGTTTAAATTTGCCCAGATGTTGGTACTGGCTGACATGTCAGCATGGATGTTTGCATTCTGTGGTTTTTCTTAAGAAACGATCAGGTTCGTCACCTTCAAGAAAAGTAGGCGTAATCTAATTGGCGTTGCGTAGTACGTCACAAACCATTTTTCAGGGCACTGCAAGACATTGCTAAAACTGAGTGCTATGTTAATAGATTTTCAGGTCTTGTATAAGCATTACAACCTGTATTGGAGTTCAGGTATCAGGTGGGCATCTATGAAATTATCAAGTGTATCTCAAAATACTGGACTGCTGTTTTGAGTGGATTATATTCTTCTGTCCCTTTACCCTTTTTGATGAGAACAAAAACAGTGGGGTTATGAAATGTACAAGCTGTCTAAATACAATGCAGTCAAATAAATGGTTAAGTTGTTTATCTATTTCCTTTTGAATGGAAATGTTCTAATGATTGTTTTGCTTTGTCTACAAAATATGAATACATGCTTATTCTTGAGAGAAATGTGGAGAAATTTTTACAAGAGAATTGTGTATCACTACTTGATTTTTCATTTCCATGCCTCTGTTAGAAGCATTTTGAATAACATTTATATATATATGAACTTGGGTTTCACAGCTGAATGGAAATGGATCCATTTTTCACGTGTGTTGGGTTATGACTGACGTAGTCATCCTGGACTTCCCTGGGAGATAAGGGTGGGGTGGTTGTTTTTTTGCTTAATTTTGGTTGTAATAAGCAAGAGTTGAGAACTGCTTGCCGTTCTTGCAAAGCTGAGAACTATCTGTCTTAAAAGCATATGGGGGAGCTGGTGGATTTTGAAAATCCTTTGTGCTTTATTCCCTCTACAATTACATTTAGGCTCCTAAAGCTTTCTAAGAATTTGCCAGCAAGCGTTGTGCCTGTTCGGCTGTGTGTTTGTGAAGAGCTGTGCAGATGACTGAGGGTTGTAACCAACTTCTGCTGGAAACTGCTGGGAGCCTGACAGCAACTCTGGGTCTTTTGTTCTTCCACCTGCTTTTCTGATTCCTGACAGCTAGGCTATCTGATTGCTGGAGTTCGTTATGAATTAAAGCCTCAGAATTTTTACCACTTCTTCCGAATTTGTCCCAGTAGTAGGAACTGTTGTACATAAATGGAAATTTCTTTCCAACTCCAGAACTGGATGCTGCATGTCACATGTAACTTTTCACCTGGTCATAAACCAGTGACTAACAGCCCTGCTGCTTTCTGCATTTTTGTTACTCCTCCAGTTCCTCCAAGTATTGAATTCTGTGCAAGATAAGGGTTAAATTGTTTTTCTTTGTCCTGCACTGCAGTGTATTTATAGCCCAAATGTATCTAGTTAGTATGCAGGGGCTAAAATAGCTTTGGGGAGGCCTAGCATTTCTTCTAATGTGAAATTATAAGAAGTATTTTTCTCGCGGATAGTCCAGAATATTAAAGAGTCATTAGATAATATTTTTAGGAATGAGTGGTTTATGTGTTGCCCACCAATGCACACTTTAAAAATCTGTGATTTCTTTAAACATGCAGTGCAGAGAGATCCCGAGCTACGACTCTTACGGGGAAAAGACGAATGTCTCTAGGTCTGCAGAAAAGTTTTTGGTAAAGAAGCTGAGGCCCTTCTGCTTTCATTGCTGTCCGACTCCCTGTGGGGAAGGCAGGGCTGTGACTACACATGATCGTTGCTCTTCATGGTGAGGCTCGAGGGTGAGGTAGAGAAGAGTGAAACTCAAAGAGAGTTCAGAACCGATGAGGGATTGATCTTCTTCACTTGGTGTGGCGCACAGGAGGACGGTTCCCCTTCGGTGCAGTCTGTGTGAGCCCTCTGCGAAGGAAACCGTGGATGCCCGCCGTTTCTGTGGCTCTGAGGAGAGACTGAACAAACACTTGTGAAGAGGGATGTGTTGAGAGGGGCCGAGTATGCAAACCGTGCGAGGCTCGGGAAGCTTCCAGAGCTGAAAAGCCTCAATAGCTGGGAGACCGCTGAGCAAAACATCACCCGCTATGTGTGCTGGCCCCATCCTTCCCTTTCCCAGGATGTCTCCCTGTGGCAGCTCTTCCAGTATTCCCATTTTATGGCCCGTACTGGAGATGAGAGGCTGGACTGGCTGGACTCCTGGTCTGAGCCAGGGGACCAGTGTAGGACAGAGCGATGCTCCCGCAGGCAGGGAACTGGCCAGCTCGCAGAAACTGCTTTCCATCTTTGCAGGCATTAGAGGCTGAAAAGGTTCTGGGTTTGTAGACTTTGGATCTGGGGCTCTGTAGGCCAAGTGGTGCTTTTGTTCAGTGATAATTCCTTTGTTCAAATGCAGTACCAGGAAAGCTGCCCTGGGGATAAATAGAGTTTTCTGTGCACTTCCCTACCGGGCCAGGGGTCTTTTCTCCTGCGCAGAGAGATGAGCCTAGTATCCTGTTACAGATAAGGAGTGCTTTCTGACCTTGGATTTTTTCTAAAATGTGCCTCGTTAGATGATGATCAGTTCCTGCACCTTGCTAGGATCACGTTTGGTGTGATTCACTGCTGGAGTATATTTGTTGTCTTCCTTCCCTGAACATCTGTTCCCATTTAGAAAACACAGCTAAATAAAAGAAGCATCCCCTCTGTCTCGCTGCCAGCGATCCTTAGTGTATCTTGAGGTAGGATAAAGGTATCCAGCTGCAGAAGATAGGAAAAAGGTCAAATCCACCGTGTGATTTATGGCCTGCACAGTGCTCTGCCAAAGCTCGAGGGCAGGTCACTACGTGCTTTTCTTGTATGTGTTTGTGTTACCCATAGGCCTTAGGCTGGCAGTTCCTTGATTTTGGGTGATCAAGTAGGAAATGAGAGATCTTAGTTTGAAAAGACCTGAGTGGAAACAAGAATGTACTGAAGAGTGTTAATAAGACTTTTTCAAAAATTTAAAGGTCCCTGGGACATGCACACACATAACCCCTTATTCAGATTTTGTTAAATCTCAGTATTTGGCTTCCTTTTAATCAGAGCTGGAGAATGATTCCTTGAGATTTTAGCCATTGCCCTACAGGTGGCTGGAACATCTGTTCTCCACGTGGGAGACACAGATTTCAGGACCTCAGAAATTTTCCAACAATCAAAACCCTGACCCTAAAAAGCAACAAAAAAAAAAAAGGTCCAAAATGTTTTTTGAACTTTTCAGTAGACATTTTTCCTATTTTTGCACCACCTAATGCCTTGAGTTTTTGAGTTTTCTTTAAAAAAAATCATGCAAAAGTAGGAAAAAAATTTCTGCTAAAGCGAATGCTTCTTTCCAGGTGCTGGAGTGTGGGAGAAGCTGATGAGGAGCAGGCAGTGGCGAAAGATGTAGTATGGCAGCTTGATAGTAACTGGTTTCCACTTGCTTGTTTCTGTCTGTAGTACGATACCGCCTGCTGCTTCCTCTTTTTGTTTGTAAAATACCAATAAAGATGAAGGTCGAGAAAGTAGGTGACGGAGCAGCTTTGCTAAGGTGAGAAAGCTTTATGCAAAGCTGAAGTCATTACTGAAATTATCAAGGGGGGGGGGGCAAAACTGTTAGCTGTGCAGCCCCCTTCCAGATCAGGCTTTGAAAATACACGTTCTGTCCACGTGAATGCACTGCCGTCCGTGAGTAATTTGGAGCAGGCAACTAATTGAATACTCTCGTGTTGCCACGGCTTCCTCCCGAGGGATGGTTGCACTGGAAAAGGCTCTTAGTCTGAATCAAAATTAGTCTTTAATATTGGAAAGAACAAACAAATGAGCCCTCCGAGTTTGATGCATTTGATGGAAGTGGCTGATGTCTCACTTCTGAACTGCGCTAATGTGCTTCAGCCTCATTGACGCGAAGCAGAAGGGCTTGCTGGAGGGGCTAATTATATTAAGAAGAAAATCAGCTGCTCTTCAGCCAAATGAAGGATGTCCTCCTTTCGCGTCTCCCTGCTCCACGCAGCAGCATGCTCAGCTGAAGGTCCTGCAGCTTTCCAGGGAATACATGGCAGTTTCAGGTGGTGCAATTCCCCAGAAAATGTGTTTCCCCCGTCCACCACCCCCCCCCCCCCCCTTTTTTTTTTACACAGATGACTTGATCCGGGAGCCTTTCCGCTGCCTGAGGTCCGAAGTCTCTCTCCTGGCTGGCATAGCGTGCATTTTTGCAGCTGTAAACCAAGCTTGTTGGGGACGAGAGAGCTTGGCCATCTGAAAAAGGTAAACAGCCCGAAAAAAAGTCAATAAATTGGGAAGTGGTTCAAGCCGCAAACAGCAGTCGGAGTCCCCTTTCTGCAAATTGCAGAGATTTTTATCTTGCTATCTGAAAGTGACATTCAAAAAATGGCTCTCTTGGGGCTGCAAAAGAAGTTCTTCATTACAGAAAACAGGGCTGGGCGTGATTAAAAAGAGCGAGTGTTCTCCTTGGGGTTTCTTGTTTGACTGAAGTGAAAATTGAAAAGCTGGCAGTCTGGGGGGTATCAGTGAGCCAACGATCGCTGGAACAGTTTCGTGTACAAGCTGACAAATGGAATATAGAGAAGGCATCTACCTGGGTGCTGCCTTGCGCTGGACAAAGAGAAGAGACTGCTGTGTAGTCTCAGTGTACTCAATCCTCTGTACCTTATCGAAATACGCAAAAAGTACATTTACTGGAATGTAAAACTTCAATGTTTTGGCTTTGTCCGTGCAGAAATAGCTTTTCTGTCTCTGAAGAGGAGTCCTGTAGTTCTCTGTGAGGTTGTTTTGCAGTAAGCCATGCATTCTTGGAAAGTCCTTCGGAAGACATGCACTCTGAAAACTTTTCCAACATTCCCAGGAACATTTCAAAACCTGCAGAAAGAACCCTTTTTCTTTTGCAGATCCTGGAAGTGACTTCTCCTGGTTTTTGCTCACCAGTTAAAGAACTTGGTAAATACTTCCAAGCGTGGAAATAAAAATCAAAGGTTTCGAAGCACACCCTTTAAATATCATTTTAAAGATCTTTTGCCAGCTTCAGCCCTCTTCTGCTCCTGTTTGAGCTTTGCAAACTTTTAGTTTTCAACCTGTTCTAACATTGAAAGAACATATTGCTGCGCAGAAGTTTGCTTTGGTAAATAGTTTCTAGGGAGATTTCAATTTCTTCAAGCTGCACATTTCTGATCCTTGATAAACAAAGATAATTTTTTGAGGTTTCTTTCTATTGCATCCAGCCCCCAAACTATCTTCTGTTAGCGTGCATCAGGAATCCAGCAGTGTTGCCGGGGCTGTTTTACACCGAGTTGCTTCAGGAGCATCCCCTGTCATCTTATGACGAGCTCGCCCAGCTCCCGCAGATGCGGCAGAGAGCCACCTCGTCCCCGTGCGAAGGGCGCGGTACGGGTGTGCGTTCCCTTGGGCGCCGTCAGCATCAGGCAGCTGTTCTAGGGCAGGGTAGGAAGGAGCTGCAGTCCGTGGACGGGGGGAAAAAAGAGGAAACTGAGGCAGGAGAGTCTGGGTGTGCCGACAGCCTTGGAGACACACAAATTCTGGAGGCTGCAAATGCTGCTGTGTCGGTGGTGAGTCCTTGGAGTACAGGGATTATCGGAGTCTCCTGCAGCCGGGAGACTTGGGATACGCCGTGGGTTCGGATCCTCAGGAAACCTGCAGTTTTCATCCTCTGCGCTTTGCTTCCCTCTGTATGAGAAAGAATGGCTTCAGCTAGCGTTAGCCTGCTTAAAACGCCGGGTCGTACCTTCATGGGGAAAATACATGGAAAACCAGAAAGCAAGAATTTGGTTTGGGAGTTACCCTTTGTCGGTGATCAGTTACTGCAGGAGCCTCATCTCATGGGCTTGTGCCAAAGCAGTTTTTTGCTGGGGACTTTATACAGCCACAGGGATTAATCCTGAACCTGGTCCTGACACAGGATGGGGCCTCTGACTCCTGTGACTCAGGTGAGGGTTAGACCGCCTCGCTCCACCAAACTGAAACCAACTTCTTCTTTAAAATTATGAATTCAAGGAAAAATGGTGAGCCACAGTAAGTTATAGCTAACAAAACAGTAATAAAGCAAACCATCCTTCCGTGCTCACCTGAAATAGCAGCTATGTCAGAAGCTGTCTCAGCCCAGCTGCGCTCGGAAGCCTTGCTGGAACAGGCGATAGCTTTGGTTAGCACTTCTGCAGCCCTGCTGCCCATCACAGCCGTCCTGGCTGCTCCCCCGTACCCAGCGCTGAGAGCAGAAGGGTCCACGGCTGCGAAACTACAGCCACACTCGTACCCCCCCAGTGTTTTGGCCATTTTCCCCATTTCTTGCTGTTGTCCAGCAAGAGGTTTCGCCTGCAGACCTGGGCGGTGAAGGTGTTGAAAGCAGGTACACGGAATAGGGTTGGTTTCAAAAGGCAGCGTGAAAAAACGTACGAAGGGGAGTAAAAAGGACTTTTGTGGCTTATTTTCACCATACACGTGTAGATAAAGGTGCAGATAAACGTGCAGATCCTCTTTAATCGGAAGTCACATCGCGGTTAGAAATCTGCGAGTTTCCTAGAACGCTTGGCAAGCTGAACTTCATCCCCACAATCTACGTATCACGCTGCTGCCCTAACCCGGGCCAGCTTGCCCCCACGCACACCTGCAGTTAAGCTAAAACATGTATTTAAGCTCAAACCACCTTTCCTAGACCTCAGGCTGTGCATGACTTAAATGGTGCTCACAGCCTGCTTCTCCACAGACTGGCCCAGCCTGCTTAGGCATGAATAGAAAAGTATTATTTTTTTAATTTAGAGGCTAAGGGGAAGCTGCAGTTCTCAGGCGCTGCGCTGTGTGTTCGCTGGTCTCCAACTGCTCGGCTTGCTGCGGATGTATGAGTGAATTTTTGAACTGTTCTTTATCACGGGCTTACAGGCTTAATATGGTGGATTTACGCTTGTCTGGCTCCTTGGACCACAAGCACACCGGCATCAGTTTGGCTGTAAGCCCTGGATGCGGAGCTGGAGGGCTTCAGACTTCTCCACATCCTTGCTCTGAATTCATGGGAGTCACTCAAAAATCTCGGGATCTGGACCCTGTACCGAGGGTTTGTCTTTGCAAGAGAAACGTTTCATTCAGAGTATCCAGTTTTTGCTCCATGTTAACATCTGGGCACCTTTTAAAGACAAAATTTACCGCAGTTGAAGATTTTTCCCCTTGTGAAAGGCTCCGTAAAGCTTCCAACTGCTTTACAGCCTGCTGGTTTCTAGGGCTGTGCCCCACACGGCTCTTTATCTAGTTGGACAAGCATTGCCAGGCTTCTTTCTGCAGATCTGGAGTATCTACTGTGCGTCTGGATTCTGCTGCGAGTCCGCTCCACCGCTGCCTGCACGGTCCGGCTCGTGGGTGTTGAGTGAATAATCTGCAGCAGCAGCAGTTTGGGCTTGCTGGCGTGACTGATAAGAGCTTTACATAGAAATGAGGCAAAAGAAGGTTGGGATACATCTCCCTGCTTCTTTTTAAATAGGAAAGAAGAGGAAAAGCAGGTAGGCAAGGCTGTGCCGATGGATAAAGCAGTACCACAGGGCAGAGGATGGGGAGCAAGGACACAGAAGTCCCATATTTTCATGTGCTTTACACACTGGGGTTAATCCAAACCTGGTTAAACCGATTCTTCCTTGACAGTGAGTGCTTGGTTACCCACCCCTCAAATTACCTCGCGGGGCTGGGGAGAAGGGAGAGGGGCTGAGGAGGTTCTGGGGGCAGAAGGCAATGGGAGATCAGAGGTGTGGAGCTGATGAACTGTCTCCTGCGTCTCCTGCACGTGGAGATGGGTGCTGTAGCTTGCTTGCGTCTGGCTTCCATCTGGATGTGGCAGATAATCCATGAGCAAAAAGCACCAAAACGTGATGCCTGTTGCAGAGGATTCAGGAGGGTCTGGACTGAAAGAGCAACACCTCGTTCACCTGAGGGGCTGTGTGTGGCCAGAAGGAGATACCTGAAAGCGTTGAGAGGTGATGTTGGAAGACTAACCAAACAAAATTGGACTCTTGATGCAGAATGGGCCACCAGACCCTCTGGAAAAACAGGAACAGGGTGGAAAAGCAGTCCTGCCTGCAGACCAGGTATATACACTCCTCCAAGAAGATCGTAGGCATGGTGGTGATAGGTTAATGGCTGGACTTGGTGATCTTACAGGTCTTTTCCAACCTTAATCATTCTATGATTCTATCGTATCCTTTGGCAAGGATGTAAATCTTGTGATGTATTTCTGCCGGGTTAGTGAGCTGAACCAGCTCTCAGCAAGGCTCAGCTAGCAGAGGAAAGTCTGGGAGCAGAGGAAGGGAGAGGTGGACCTCCATGTATCAGCTGTGATGAGCAGAGAGAGCAGCGCAGTCATTTTAAGTAGCTTCATCCAGAGACAGCTCAGGTCTCAGCTGATCGCTGGCAGCAATAGCTGCCCACTTTGGGTGTGTTCCCATTGAGTAGCTTCCAACTTGGTTATAAAATAACCCAGATTTTAAATCCAGATTAAACCCTGCTCTTGTGTACATCTCCTCTAGGAAGAAAAATACCTGCCCTTGAGCCTCTGGGTTTCCAGCCTCTTCTGGTTAACCTCTCTTCCCCCAGCGTGATGCAGCAGCAAGGACTCTACCCGAGGGGCAGGAAGGCAGAGGGACTGCTCAAGAAGTTGCCCCTGAGTCCTGTGTCCACCACGTCCCTGCCCCAACATGCACGTGGCCAGGAAAGAGCCACATCCTTCTCGTACAGGCATGCTCTGGGTGCTCTGACCTGGTGCAGAGCTGAGCCTCCTCTGGCATGGTTTAAGCAGGCAGATAAATTTTTTCGTGTTTAAGAGCAGGGAATTAATCACGCTTGCCAGCTCTTTCTTGGTAAACAAGATTAAGCTTTACCAAGGAAACTCAAAATTGTAAAATCTACTTTTCCATTTGAAAACTCACTTGTTTTCTTTTAGTAAAGATTTTTCTTTCTTAAGAACACTTTTGGGCTTATTGTCTGGTTCTGGCCAGTCACTGAAATGGTAAAAAAATCATGAAAATTTGTACAAGAGCCCTTTCTCTTCAGGTAGGAAGAGCCACCTTAGCAGGTGTGGGCTGCATCCCCCTGAGCCAGCTGCGCGCACTCCGAAGCATGGCAGGGAGATGGATGCTCAGGGCTCCCAGCTCAGAGCCTTTGTAAAGGCCACAGCTTTACTCCATCTGCTTCAGTATCAAACTATGGTGGTGCTCAAGTCCCTCAAGAGGCCCCTGAAGGGAACTTGAGCCCAAGCCCACGTACTTCCCTGAAAAACCACCGTGGGGAGAAATATGTTGGCTATAAATAACCAAGGAACTATGACTCTTAAACCTTTAGGAAATGCATCGCTGCAGCAGAAGACACTGCAGGTTGGGACCTTGGGCAGAAGCTGAACAACCTGAGACAGTGTCACCTCAGGGGACGGGGAAAAAGCCTCTGTGGTCCTATCAACCCAGGCTCTGGTCTCCTGATCTTCCAGCACATTTAACCCAAGATACCTAGGTAGGAGAAAAGGCTGGGTTTCATGTTAACAGGCTTTAATTGCATGGGTAATGCTCTTACTTCTCCAGGTGTTGGGTTACTGGCTGTCCTCTGAAAGCAAGGACATTTCTCCTCAAGGTTAGGAGCTTCATGTGCGTTTATTTGTGTGGTCACCGAAGGAAAACCTTTCTTCTCGTGACAACAGGAAGGTGGTGGTACTTTCTGTGCTGTGAAAAAAGCACCAGCAGAAAACCTGAGACAATGTTGTTCATGCGTTTGGGGGCAGTTGATTGTTTTATTTTTCTGGCTGGGATCTTTTTTGTTTGTCTTTTTTAAAAGAAAGTCATTTTTCATGGGCTCTTTGAAATGCACCAAGCGGATGATTAAGTGCAGGAAGCATCCGGTCTCTGGGCGTGATTTTTATGCTAATTAATGAAACCAGCACTGCTGAATCATATTACACTTGGACATCAAAGCGGGCCATTGGGGAATGGCTAGAAGATGATCGCCATGGGCTGGGGAGATGGCGGCGGTGGCCGGGGGCATCCCCGCAGGAGTGGAAGTCCCGGCGGCGAGCAGGGTAAGACTCGACTTTATGCCTGACTCAGTGGTGTTGTCTGACAGCGGAATCTGCATACGGTTGGCGAAATCCGCCTCTGAAGGGAAGTAACTTCAGGGAAAACGTTGCCCTAAAAGCATTTCATTATTTTTCTTATGACAGAAGCTGTCTGAATAGAAGCACTTGGAGCCAAATTTTATAATGCCCTCCTCCTTGGTTCTGTGAAACCTGCTTTGCAAAAACACCACAGTTTCAGAAACAGCCCTTAATGACCATCAGTGCAACGAACGCCAAAGGCAAAGGACTCCGCTCTGTACACAAACAAGCAAACTAAATCCGTAGGGTTGCCTTAAGCGAGTGTTGTTTTCTCAGTATGGGGCCCGAATCTGAACACCTCTGGGTTAAGAGTAATGGTGTTCTTCGGAGGTTTTTGTTAGCATGGATTCACTCCCTGCTCCAGATCTCGGTGCTGCTCTCTGATTCCGGGTGCGAGCACAAAGGCAGGTCTTACTGTGCTTAACTAGAACATTGGTTACAAAATCCGAGCACTTGAAAGCTGGGAAATGAAAACGTAAGACCTCGTTCTTTTTAACTACTTCCACATCATAAACACTTACATAACTTTTCATGAATTTATGTAAAAGCCTTTTCCCTCTCTGCAGCTACCTAACTCCAACATGGACAGATACTTAGTAGTCTTCTCTGGGTTTTTTTAATACTAGATTTTTTTTCATATTTTAATGTTTTGTAATTACTTTTTTCCTTCTTACACAGATGAAGACCAGGCTCCTATAATTTAAACAGCTGGATCGGAAAACTCATAAAACGTTGCATTAAAAGAGCAAAAATGGTGGCTAAACTTGCATCATGTGCAGTTGAACATCCATTTTCCTGCGGTAAGTGAATATGCATTGCACTGGCTGTGTCCTAAGTCCTTCAAGTCCCCTGTCCACCAGTGGCATCTTTCTGTAGAGGCCACAGTTCTACAGAGAGGAGACCAAACATCTGATCTTGCACCTGCAAAATCATAGGCTGTTCCATTTTACTTGAAGGAAAGCCCTCTGCCACTTTCACAGACCGAGATACACACCAGGACCACCGTCAACCCCTACAAGCCAGATGGTCCTACGAGGCCATAAAGCTCATTCCTGCTCTTGCAGGTCGTTAGCGACCTCTCATCAATAGCAGCTGGTGCACGCATTCACTTGGCTTTCATCGTACTGAGGTCTTTAAGAGGGATGGAATTGGTGAGAAGTGAACTGATGAAACAGTATCATCTCAGTATCACTATCTTGGAGTAAAACCCCAAAGAGACTGAAGTGTTTCCCCAAACTCCACAGAGCCACTTTCCTTTGCCTTTAGCCTAACTCTGGATTTGCACTCCCAGCTCTTTTCATAGAATCATTGAATGGGTTGGATTGGAAGGGACCTTACAGATCATCCTGTTCCAACCCCCCTGCCATGGGCTGGGACCCCTTCCACCAGACCAGGTTGCTCAAAGCCGCGTCCAACCTGGCCTTGAACACTGCCAGGGAGGGGGCAGCCACAGCTTCTGTGGGCAACCTGGGCCAGGGCCTCACCACCCCCATAGTGAAGAATTTTCAGCTCAAGCTTGATACACCAAAGACGGGGGGCTCACACAGGAGCTGTCACCACGGGATGATGGAAAGGAAGAAAACAGGCAAGAGCTAGGAAAATAAGTGAAAGCACTGAGCCCCTGGCTGGCAAAGCAGAACCTGTGGCTCCTCCAGCGCCCTATAACCTACTTGTTGAGCTGCAGCAGCCAGGCTGTCCAGGTCTCCAGGACCACAGTGGCTTTACCTCCTCATCATGATCTTTCTCTAGGCGATGCCTTATTTTGTTGATGCCTGAAGCCATTCCTGTATATTAGACCTTCATGGGAAATCTGGTTGCTTAAACATGGAAGAAGTGCTCTGCTTGTTCTAGTGGGAGAGTCGGTGCCACGGTGTGAGATGCTCCGAAAACCCACACAGGACCCGTCCCCACGTTGGGGAGGTCGAAGCGGGCTCCTGGGGCCAAGAGCAGCGTGTGGTGTAACAGAGTCATAAGGAACGAGTCCTTCGTCCTTAAAGGCTGGCTGCCTTCAAAGCAATTTCCAAGCACTAACTGAGCTGCACGAGATCCCTGCAGGTAGTTAATGAAGTATCATCTTCTTTTGAAAGATGGAAAGGAGGAGAAAAAAAAGTAATAATAAATGAGGGTAGAGCAACAGAACATGCCCGAAGGATGAAGGAAGCGGTTATCAAAACCCAGAGCAGCAATGGGCTGTTCCCAGCTCCTCGCCCTCAGCTTCAGAAGAGGGACAGTCAATTTGTTTTTAGCAGGTAATCCTTTAGCAAAAAAAAGATTTAGGGTCTGCAGGAAGATTTTAATCTTTTTTGCTTTATGGCCGCTTCTGCTCGCAACTGCAAAGTGGACTTGGAGAGCCTTGGGAATGAGAAAATTCAAAATAAAGGTTTAAAGCAAGGGTTACTGCAAAAATTAGTTTTAGAGATTGAAAGGCCGTCTGGGGTTTTTGCTTTTTTTTCTGCTGTAGCTTTAGCACAGTACTTTCTTCCATGTTTTTGTGATTATTTTTAGTAACATCTAGCTAGATCATTGTGACAAATTAGCTTTGCCAAAATAGCGACAATAACTTGTGGCTGAAAATTGGGATTTCGGCAAATCAAAACCAGAAAAAAAACCCAAACCAAAACCCTACTCTTACACTTGTTTTGTTTTTTTTTGAGTGGCCAATTCTTAGGGAAAAATGCAATTTCAAAAATATTTTTGCAAAGAACTATAGACAGTTTTTGAACAAAATAAATTTTGCGCAATATAACTTCTTTACGTATGAAGTTTGGAAAAACATCCAGAACTGTGCCAGCACTGTACGCCAATTCTCCATCTGACCTTAAAAATGCTGTAAGTGTGTTATTTCATCAGTCCCCATCACACTGAAGCAGTAACAGGCTCACGGTCCCTGTATAGTGCAATGTAGTGAAATGAAGCTTCGGTAGCTCTTTTTCTAGACAGAGAAGCACTGTAAGGAAAATCAGCTCCAGCAAGTCTCACAAGGGAGGCTTTGTGTGGCAAAAAGCTGTATTTTTAGGTCAGCTCGGGTAAACTGAAGGAGGTGATTTGTGTGTTAAGTAGAAGGACTGCCTGGCTTTTAAGCTCAGCCTTTTTTTGCGGTGCAGACACAAGTCCGGAGCCATGCTGATGGCTTTCGGATGGTGTCCATGACCAGGATCGAGTGGCTACCAGCAAAAGGCGAACACTTGGTCCTCAACGTTGAAGGCAAGGTGTGTTTCTGCGAGGCGTGACTGCAAAATTGGCACTTTCTTGCTCCTCTTTTCTCCCCAAACAGTTGTTATCTTGCATTTTAGTTGAGTACACAGAATCACAGAATGTTCGGGGTTGGAAAGGACCTCTGTGGGTCATCTGGTCCAAACCCCCTGCTGAAGCGGGGTCACCTACAGCAGGCTGCACAGGACCTTGTCCAGGCGGGTCTTGAGTATCTCCAGAGAAGGAGACTCCACAACCTCCCTGGGCAACCTGTTCCAGTGCTCCGTATCAAGTTAATAAAGTAATTTTGGATGTTAAATCACACACTGCTTAGAACCTGATTTGATGAAACGGGTCGTTGCAGCCTGCCTGGACCACCAGCTAATACCAGCATGGGTATCTGCTGTGTCTCAGGGTGACTTAGGAGGAACAGGGAAAATCGAGGCTGGATCAGGAATATAACAGGGTTTTGCTCTGCTCTGTCACTGAGGGTGTGCATTAGCAAGGCCCACTGCTGATGGGAGTGGAGGAGAGGGAAAGCCGCATGGACCAAAATGAGAGAAGCTCTGAGAAAATGAAGGATTCCTCAGCTGAGCTTCACCCAAACTCCACGGGGGAACAAGAGCCACATCAAAACTGCCGCTGCAGAGCTGACACCTCGTTCAGCATCTTCGTCAGGAGATACAAATACACACGCTCGGCTCCCTCGCAGAGGCTGAAGGCCGCTCTGAGCAATGAGTTAGCACTATTAGCTTCATGCATGGCTTAAGCCAGCAAAACAGAATTTCAGTGAAGCTTAAGCCATGCGCGGGGTCCTGCAGAGACCTTCTGTCCTCTGACCAGAAGCCTTCAGCGGAGCTAAGGAAGATCCCTTGGGTAATGGCCAAAGCCAGGGAGAGTAGGAAGGGGAAAGAAATAACTGAACTGGAGGAAAGACAGAAGGGGAAGAAGCCCAGGCTTTGTTTTGCAAGCGAGATGCACGATTTCCCCCATGTTCTTGCTCTCTGGAAGGATGAAGCAAGAAGTGCTCAAGGGATAGGGCAAGGAGGGAGTTATAGTGGGAGACAACTGATCAAATACATGTTGCTCTACTGTCAGAGTGCCACGTGCGGTATTTACTCTCGCTTTTGGTTTTGGGGACGGCTCAGCAGATGCTGGGTGCGCTGTCAGCCAGAGCCAGGGCACGACTAAGCCTTTCTGCGGGAATTCACAGGATGAGCCGTTCCCACAACATGTCAGTAGGTGGCAAAAAGCTACAACCCTTGTGCTAAGCAAGAAATAAATATTTTTTTCTGCTCCTGGAAGAGCGGGAGGCATCTGTGGGCAGCTCTGTCCCACCGGTGGAGATGGATGGTGTTCCTCCTGGGCCAGGGATCCCTGCACCAGCGCTGTGGGGAGGGAGGGGACATCCCATACAGGGCAACATCCCATGCAGGGAGCAGGTGAAGAGGCTCAGAAGAGAAGCGGGAGTTGCCTCTCTGCTCTTAATTCATCACCCTTGTGCCATCTCTTGGCCTTGCTCAGGAATTATTTAAAGAAATCTGGAAACCGTAAGGGCTTAATCGCAATTTCCAGGATTGGAAAACAAGAGGTTTAGGGCTGTGCTATCGCGGCACAGTCTGAGGTTACCTAGCTAGACAAATGAAAACGTGCCACGGTTGGTATTTTTCAAGGTGATGATAACGCTTTAATCTTCGTGTGCAGCCTGAAACGGAGCTGCTCAAGTCGATGTTCTTGGGCGCTTTTCTCTCCGGCTTTGTGTAAGCAGATGGAAGCAATCCCAGTTGCCTGCCACACACCTTCCAGTGAGGCAGGGCAGAGAAAGGGTTTAGTAAGGCTGGTGGGTATGTCCCAGTGCCTTTGATGGTGGGGTTTTTTTCTGCGTTTTGAATGTGTGCAGGTATTGGGGAAGGGAGGGTGTTGCGTGATGCTGAAAACCTGCATTCCCGAGGTGGTCAAATACTCTGAGCACCAGGTGGGACAGAGCCCAGGAAGGTCAGAAAATCACATTAATCCAGACTACTCAATGAGATCCAGTTACAGCGTGGCTTTGTTCAACTTTATTTACCTAACAGCTCTCTTTACTAAGCATAAGTAAATCATTTTTTCTGCTCAGGAACAATAACAGAGATATTGCAGCAACCCTGGCTGCAAGGTCTCTGAAATACCTTCCTGCTTTTTTTAAATACAGAGGGAAGGTTCATCAACATTTCCTCTTATAAGCTGCACATTTAATTGCTAATGATTTTGCCAGACATTAACCACTGGTGCTGACTTCCCCCAGCTCGGTTGCCTGCTGCAGGCTGAGCATTATCATTTTGTTTTAACATTTCAGCAAAACTGGTTCAGCTAAACCCGAGCTGGAGGAACTTGTGTTGCTCTGGCCTTGTTCATGCCACCAATAAAAACATCCTATAACCGTTTCGCTGGGAAGACCAAATGTCCTTGTGCTTTGGGGCAGGGGTCTATCTGACCAACATCTCCCCTTTCTCTGGGGCTGTGCTGTTTGCTGGTACCCATAGCCACATCATTAAGTGCATAAAATCTCCATTTCCATAAGGGACCTTATAAATGGTTATAAATCTCTAAGGATGGGTGTCAGGAGGATGGGGCCAAACTCTTTTCAGTGGTGCAAGAGGACAAGGGGCAACGGGCACAAACTGAAGCATAGGAAGCTCCAGCTGAAGATGAGGAAGAACTTCTTCCCTCTGAGGGTGACGGAGCCCTGGAACAGGCTGCCCAGGGAGGCTGTGGAGTCTCCTTCTCCGGAGATATTCCAGACCCGCCTGGACGCGGTGCTGTGCAGCCTGCTGTGGGTGACCCTGCTTGGGCAGGGGGGGTTGGACTAGATGACCCACAGAGGTCCCTGCCAACCCCAAACATTCTGTGATTCTGTGATTCTTTGTCATTTTGGTGAAAACTGACAACGTGAATTCTCTGAAGGTGCTAAATCTGGGCTGAGCAGCTTCTGCCTCATAACAGCTCCTACGTGAAGACACGTTTAGCCTGCAGGATGGGTTCAGCCCTGCCTCAAACCTGGGTGGCTGCTGTGAGACAGTCACAGAAACACCTTTTCAGCTTGCAGGAGAGAGGTTTCACAGCCCTTAGACAGCCAGAATTGGATCAGACAAAGACAACTCTCCTCCCCCTGCTCTGAAATCTTCCCTCTTGGCTCTTTCTCCTCTGACTATGCATTGCTCTACACCACCAAAAGCAAACCCCGTGCAAGTTTCGTGCTCTTCATAGCTGGCTTTAATGACTCAGCCTTCAAACGATGAGTTAATAGCGAGCATTTGGAAGCCGGAGCTATTCAGAGAAAAACAGCTCTGTAAAGTCTTCCTTGCTGAGTTGCAGCACATGTGTTGTGGGGGGTATTTTTCCAGCTTCTGTAATCTATAGAAAAGTTGAAGTTTCGCTGTTAGTAATAGAGAAAACATTTTCATTTCCAGCCTCTGGAAGGATGTTAGAAAACTTGAGAAGAGGATGAGTTGCCATCTGTGTCTCTACAGGTTATGATGAATTAATACAATCAAGAGCGGCGCAGTCAAACAATTTTGAGCACCAGAAGTAGAAAGCAGGTTGGCTGGTTTTATCGCCTCCAGAAGAGCAAATTTTTCACACTGTAAATTGATAAATTAATGCTCAGAGTCTCTTCTCTGCACAGTCTGTGATATGGATCGACTGGTCCACACACTCTTCTCCGTGGGCAGCACTCTTCCCCAGTGCTGGCAACATGATTATTGGAAAACTAATCAGCTCTATCTGAGATAAATTGCATTTCCACCAATTATAGCTTAATTGTTGACAGATGGGAACACAGAAGGGAGATGTGTCACATCATTAAGAGCACAGGTGTATAGACAAGTGCCAGATTAATTGTTCCAGCCCATTAAATCATTGACCTTTTCAGCATACCCTCAACATCAAATTCAAAACTCTCAGGATATTTCCAGCTCACACACGATGACCGTGTTTATCAGCAAAGTTCTCAGGGGTGTTTTTAAAACACACAATCTCCAGACATGGACTCATTAGCCATTAACAGATCTCTTTGCTCATTAAAATCCGTTCTCTTCTTCCTCCTTCTCTGTGTTGGAGTTTGTTTTCTTGGCTTTTCAGTGAAACCACACACGCCGTGTGGGCTTTCTTCATGGAGCAGTTTTCCCGGTGAAGCATGTAGACATGCTGTAATGGGCTATGCATTTAGGGATGTCAGAAAGAGGGAGAGGTGAAAGCAGGACAGAGAAGCTCTGTGCTGGACAGCTGTGCTGGAGGCTCTGGCTTTGATTTGGGGCTTTGGCTGTAATATCAAACTCTTACTCTGCCTGGGATTTTCAATAAACCCTGAGAGAGACAGATAGCTAAATACTGTTGAAACTGAGTCAGCCATGGGTGTCTAATTCCCTTAAATATGTGTAAAAATGTATCTTCTGCTCTTTTTCTGGCTATGTAATCCAGGAAGCTGAGGATGCAGCACAGCCACATCCAGAACAGCTTTGCAGGAGGTAGCGCGGGTTCAAGATAATGATGCAGGACATGCTTCATCTGTCCTGAGCTACCCAAGACCTGTGCTGTCCTGCAGGACTGAGAGCTGACTCCAGATCTTCTTGTTCCATATGTCCTGACTACAAAAACAAGAAGATATGATTTCTAGCTGAAGGAAATGAAAGTCACTGTGATGACAATCGTATTTGTTACCCCTGGAGTCCCGGTCCTGTGCCAATGAGCTGATTTGAAGATGTTTTACCCTTGAGTAGGTTTTAGAGAGAGCAAGTCGAAAGCAGTCTAGGGAGACAAGTAGAAGGTACAAGGAAGAGCTAATGCCCATCATCAGCTCTGCAGCTTCAAATGGAGGTAAAATTGATGCTGAGAATCAGGTAGGTCTTTCTCCCAGGGCCAGGGCTGGTGGTGGGCTCTCTTCCTCCCTTGTGTAGCACCGGCCCCCCACATATCCAGCTTGTCACGTTAAAATAACCAAAAGATGCATAACTGAAATCTCAGGGAATCATTTTTGTATATGTTTGAATGACTTACTGTGTTCCACAAAGGTGATGCACTTTGACTGCAGTGGCCTTTACAGACCTGCGAAGACAATCAGAAAGGAAACAGGAGAACTGGGTGAAGTTTTCTCAGATAACGAATGATTTTATAAGGAAAAACAGATGATTTTATGAAAAAATACAGTTTAGGAAAGATGGAAACTGCACAGATCTCTTGGATAGATCTGGTACCCTTCATATAACCATCTTTTTCAATATAGTCAGAAAAGTCAGGTTGCCACAGGGCAGCTTGTTCAAATTCTTGGTGGATGCAGCAGCCTTGACCAGCACTATCGGGATAGGTGCCTGCAGGAGATGCTGGAGATCCCTCAGTTTCCACCACTCTTGTGCAGCACTGAACCCTGAACACAGAAGGCAAGTAAATGAAAGCCAGCTTTTTAGAACATTAACCATATAACTGGAGGTTAGTGCTGAAGAAAGCATATGTATTTCAGTGTCCAGGGCAAGGGAGGAGAGGAAATTCAAAAAAAAAGTCAAAAAGGAATTTTAGAAATGCCAGAATATTTATTGTAAAGATTTCCTGAATGAATCATTTCACCTTGCATTTTCAACTGGATTTTTGTGGTTTAGAAAATGATATAAGGTCAAAAACAAGATAAACAGAAAGGCTGAGTAACCCAAAGGCAAGCAAAACATGTCATTTCAGCTGGAACTTAATATTTAGGGTTAACCCAGAATATTTTCCAGCTTCTGCTTGTTTTTTTTCGCCAGCCTCGTCCTCCTCCCTCTACCCCAACTTCATTGTTGGTCCCTTCAAGCCATTTTTCGCCCAGATATTTTGATTGAGCCACATAACCCAGACAGTCATTACTCATTCCACATCAGTGATCTCCTCATTTCCAGCTGTCCTTTCCACTGGCCCATACGCCCAGAAATGCCGCTTACTGTGAACATCCAGTCTCCACCATCAGCCCAACCATCTCGGGGAGGGGGTCAGCCCCACCAGAGCTGGGGCTTGTTTCTTCCGCTCGTCCCTCTCACCCCAAGCTGTGCCGCTAAAAATCCTTATCAAAGAAGTCATCAAAGAGAGAAACTCTCTCTGTTTTGGTTCTCACAAGCGTAGGCTTGCGGTAAATCTTCTCTTCTCTTTCCCACTCCTCGGAGCCCGTGCTGGAGCTGTCCCAGAACAGATCCCTCGTCCGCGACTCCCTGCAGAACCACAGGTCAACCTTCCTGCTCTTGTCTGGAGACACTTCAGCCCCATCATGCTGCCCAGAGAGTCCTCCACCCCCTGTGTTTCCTTGGAGAGAAAAAAAAAAAAAAAAAAATCATAGTTTTATGGAGCTGCATCCCTAGTCCCCTAGGATTTAGCTGGAAATGGCTATGGGCAGCTGGAGGCATGTAAAGAAGATCCTGAGAGATCCCTGCAAAGACCAGACCCTATGCCCAGGGCTGGGCAGGATAAGATATAACATACCCAGGATTATATCTGGTGAAATTACAGAGTCTGGCAAGAGACAATATGGTTTTATGCCCAAGCAGAACAGAGCTGAGGTGAAGAAACATGATGGAGCAGGAGCAGCCAAGTCTGTTCCCCTTTCTCCCAGTGAAAGTTCACTGGCAGACAAGATTTTTACTTTAATTTAAGCATTTTTACCCTCAGTGATATGTGTCCAGCCTGTGCTGAAGGTTGTCACGTGGAAGCAAAGCAGAACAGAGCTCATGTCTCTGGGATGTTGGTACGAAGTGGCTGCTGAGATTCGCTTTGATTCCCCCTTGCTGGGGACAGTGAGGTCACCTTGCATGCCCTGGCATCTCCAACCTCCCAGCTGCTCCCCCAGCCTGTGTCAACCAGTGCCCCAAAGCTTAGATCAGAGTCATGGCCAAATCCAAACCACCACAGGTCAGTCCTGCAGATTTATGCTACGTCCATTCCTGCTGCTTGCCCACTCTCGAGGCGTGTGGGCGATCACAGAATGGAATCATAGAATCACAAAATCATTTAGGTTGGAAAAGACCCTTGAGATCATTGAGTCCAACTGTAAACCTAACCCTGCCAAGTCCACCACTAAACCTAAGTGCCACCCCGACATGTCCTGTAAAATGAAAATCCCCTGCTTGGTGTTTGCCATCATCGCTGGCACACAGACCGTGCCGTGCTCCCTCCTGCGCTCCGGCGTGGGCTGCAGCAGGGACACATGCCCAAGAGAGGCTGAGATCTGTGACTACTAAATGAATTTCACCTGATGTGTTTTTACATCAGATGTTAAAGGACCTTGGAGCCATAGCTGAAAATCATCTAACTGGTATCATCTCACCTTAATTGCACATCACCCAGAAGGATGCAAATCTGGAAATTGCCTGGCTCTGGGCAGTGGGAAGCAGTTTCCACATAAAAGTAAACCTAAAAAGTGAGTAACCTCAGTGCCTGTAGCGTTTACCCCATGGTCATTAAAGGATGGTGGGAGTCCAGGGGCTACACCATGTTTATGAATGCAACATCATGGTGGACCATGCAATGATGAAGCCGGGAGCAGATCCCTGGCAGCTGTTGCTCAAGCAGCTCATTCTCCATTTCTTTCTCCTCCTGAGCCCAGTTCCAGCTTCCCAACGTGCCCAAGGGTGCTCTGCCAGAGAAGATTTACTGTGAGGTTAAACACCCCAAAATGTACGTGAGTACTCTCCTTTGGTCCTCCATGTATGTCAAGGAGGAGAGACAAAGCTGACTGTTCTCCCAAAAATCAGTCTCACAAGGTCCCTGGAAATAACCAGTGATCTCAAATCATCCGGGTTTCCCTTTTGCTGCAAGGGAACATCACACTTCCTTTCTCCAGAGCAGAAAAATCTGAGATCTAACCAGCCTGTTGCAGTAGAGTAGCTCTTCTGAAGCCCACCCTGCTTGAGTCCAGCTGAAGATCTGAGCTGGCTGTTTGCACCATGTGCACTGGTGTATTTTACCAGGGAACCACGCAGTTGTGTACTCACTGATGAGTGCAGCTACCAGCGGCTCAGCCCTGTGGTCCCTCCAGGAAGGGACCAGCTCTGTGCCTGCACAGGGCAATCGCTGGGTCAGCGTGGGGCTGGGGCTCGGCTTTGGCTCCCCAGCTGAGGATGGATGCATGTTGTGGTGGAGACTCTGCCGGAGAAACTCATGTCTCATGCTTGGAGGAAAGCTGGCAGGGCATGTTTTAATCGGTGAGAGCCAACCCTGCCAGAGTGACCACTTTGTCACAGCCTACGTCCCCCTGAGCACACCCCAGGCTTGGGCAGGAGGTGTCACATGCTGGGGCAGAGGGAAAGGGGCAAAACCTGCTGGCAGGGTTGATCTGCAGGCAGTCCTTTCCCATTTTTTTATTCTCCTTCACCCCTTTGGCTGTCATGTTGGTGCAGCTTCAGAGGTTCCCCCCAGCCTGTCTATGTTCACCTATGCAGTGGTCTGTACACTAACCTCCTGTGATGCTTTTGCCTGAAGGACCCCCAGCTCTCTAAGGATGTGGGACTCCAGGGATGCCCTCTGTCCTCACACTCTGTTTGCCGTGCAGGGGAATGTGTGGGACAAGATGAGACTCTTCTGCCGGTGGGAACCTTCTCCTGCAGGGGCCTGGCCCTGAGGACTTGCTTTTATGCCCCCATGGCTGTTCCATGGTGCTTAATTCACATCTGCTCAGGTCTATTTAGATGCTGTCAGAGAAGCAGCCCAGAGACCTGGGTCCTGCTCTGAGGCATCCCAACGCTTTGCCTTATGACCACATCTCACTTCTTTCCCCCACCCAGTCTTCTGAACTTGCACTGTGTCCCTGCAAGAGATGAAGCTGTGGAAGCAGCTTCCACAGGGAAACTTCTCTGATGACTTTGGAGAGGCTGGCAAGTTTTACATTGCCTCGGAAAATTATTCTACTTACCACGGTCGTCTCCATGAAAACGCTGATTGCGCTCAGCAGGGACGAGGTCTCGGCTTTCGGCGCTGTCGCCTCTCTGGAGAGTGTCGAGGACTTTCTTCGGGCTGAATTCCTTGATTTTTTGTTTATCGATTTTTGCCTCCCTGTGGAGATTTCGCTTCAGCTCTGCCTGGGTTTGCAAACGAGTTGTCAACACAAGCAGCAGAGGAGCGAACAGGTTTTAACAGCTCCATGCGGCATATCATTAGGGGGTTGGCACTGAAAATAATTGCGCAGTCAAGTAGTTTAACCAGGGCAAATGGTATTTGCCAAACTGGGTATGTGACAGAACACGACCCGGGCAGAGAATTTTTGGTTTCTCTGTGGGCCACAGCCAAATGAGGGCAAAGTGTTACAAGAATCAGAATTAATTACTAACCATGGGGACCCCAGGGATGCTCCCCACCTCATCTCTGCCTAAACCACCAGGAAAGCTTCATTTGCTCTTCCCAGAAGCAGGCTTTAAGCCTCCTGGTCCATGGGAGAGACACCAGGGATGGGCAGACCCCCATTCAAGAGGGGAAGCCCCAGCCTCTCCCCAGATGGGTCCCAGCGTTACCTCTTGGCGCCTGCGAGTCAGCTCCAGCATCTGCAGCTTGTGCAAGTGCTGCCGCCTGCCAGGGAGGTGCCTCAGGCTTTGCTCCCTCTTCTCCAGAGCCTACAAGGTGTTTAAAATCATAAATGAATACACCTGCACTGTCTGAAAGAGAAAGGATCTTTCAGCCTGAAGAAGAGAAGGCTGAGAGGGGACCTAATAAATGCTTACAAATATCTGAAGGGTGGGTGTCAGGAGGATGGGGCCAAGCTCTTTTCAGTGGTGCCCAGTGACAGGACAAGGGGCAATGGGCACAAAGTGAGGCACAGGAAGTTCCGTCTGAACATGAGGAAGAACTTCTTCCCTCTGAGGGTGACGGAGCACTGGAGCAGGCTGCCAAGGGAGGTTGTGGAGTCTCCTTCTCTGGAGATATTCAAGACCCGCCTGGACAAGGTCTTGTGCAGCCTGCTGTAGGTGACCCTGCTTCGGCAGGAGGGTTGGACTAGATGACCCACAGAGGTCCCTTCCAATCCCTACTATTCTGTGATTCTGTGATTCTGTGAACAGCCACACCAGCTCGCAAATCCATGCCTGGTCCCTCAGGCACTCCCCAGATAAAGGCAGCGAGTGTCTCCCGGAGTAGCCAACTTGTAAAAATTCATCATAGATTTCCTCTGCGCTTGCAGTTTATCTCACAGCTCTGGGGCATGATGGAAAAAAAATATTCATTAAAACAATGTGTGCACGCTTCTGCCCCTGAAAGTGTTACCGCTTGGAGTCGGCCGTCCAAGGCGATCTCGTGATCCGAAGGGAGGGATCCCTTTTGCACGTTTGGGGTTGCAGGGGGTGTTTACAGCGCACAGCACTTGCAGCCCTCTCCCTGCCAACTGCAAGCAATGGGTGTCCAAGTTGCTCAGCCATTTAAAAAGAGCGGTCCTCAAACATTTAGCCTCAAAAATATTTAAGATATTTCAGTGGATGAGGAGGACCTGGCTCAGCAGGTCTGCCTCGTCCAGGGGCTGTCATGTTGGGAGATTCAAAAACTTTACTCATTTTCTAACCTTTCACCCACGCACCAGGGTTTCATCCGGTGCCTGGGCTCAGCCAGGGATGGGAGCGCAGCCAGTGTAAAACACCAAATTCTGCTCTTCAGGGTGCCCAAACCACGAGGAAAAGGAGCCTGCAGCCAGCCACGACCCATGCACGGAGCTCAACCCATGCCCTTACCTTTGTATTTGGGGTTGCAGCCACTTCTTTCTGACTCCAGGGCTTTGCAGGAGGAATTGCTAGCAGAGGGCTGGCAGGTTCAAGCCTCTACAAGTCCAATATTTATAACATTCAGCATTCCTTGTTCCACACAATCACAAAACTGAATATAAAACTGCCCTGACATTTTTCCAGCTCCAATTCTGGCCCAACTGCTTGGGAGATAGGAAGGAGACTGGCATCTCTAACATGCTCAGGGAGATTAACATTTCTTATGGTCCTTTGGGAGTGGACAAAACTGGGGGAATCTCCTGCATTGGAGTCAAAGTGGCAAAACCCCCAGTTTGAAATTGCTTTCGTCCCCGTAAGTATTTCTCTCTGAGTCTCAACAGAGCCCAGGGCTCCAGCCAGAGCAGAGTGAAGGCAAATCTCAGCCCAGATTGCTTCATGTCAAAGCTGAATCCTGCCTTTCCTGGTGGCTAATGGAAGTGGGCAGAGACTTGCTTTACAGACTGCTCTGAGCACAGCTTTCTGTCTGAACGAGCTATGACGGCTCCTTAAATTGTGCCAGGCTACTAGATGATACTGGGTCATTTCCTGGCTTGGTATTGCTAGCGTCGCCTTCTAGGATGGGAGCTCAAAAATAAGGGGAGCATCGTCAAGGACTTCATCAGCAAGACCTGACATACACTTGATGTGGGACATCATTAACCCCTTGAATATGAACTAGCGTCCGATAAATGGTGACAAGCGTCTGTCTGCACTGGACTGAGCTGTAATTTTGAAACATCTTGTAAGTCAATGCGGTAACGCAGGAGAAAAAATGTCAGCAGCCTCATGCAAAGGAGGCATCCCCCATCAGCTCCAAACGCCAAGTTCACATCTTTTAGCATCAAAAAACCCCAAAAAACTGAAGATGAAGCTTAAAAAATGGCACTAGATGGCAGCATGTGACACGACAAACTGCGGTCCAGGCTGTGCATCGCTCCGAGATGCCTCCAAGGCGGCCAGCGCCGGGTGGCTGAAGGCGAATCAGCTCCCGCATCTGTCAGCTCATCTGGCCGTGCTTGGTGGAAAAGCCAAATTTCAGGCTTTTGGATAAAGTCGTGTCGCAAGCTGGAAAATCAACTCTTTTCTTTCGTTGCCAAACCTCGTGGCATTTTTCTCTGGAAATGCTCCCTGACCAAAATCCTCTAAAAGTCCTCGAGAAGGCCACGTTATCCTGCTCCGCTGCCTTTGAAAATATCCCCACAGGGAGAAGGGCTTCTGCTGGGGCTGGTTACACTCCATAACAGAAGCACAGGGTGGGATTAACAGAGTTGTTGTCCTGCAATGAGTATTATCGGTGTTTTAGAAATACATAAATACAGCTGTAATCGAAATAATATCAATGACTAAAAATTACATGCTGGGAGGAGATTTTTTAAATGAGGCCACGATTCCCTGTAACAGTTCTCAGGCGTAGCTGGGCTCGGTCCAAGTGCTGCTGCCTTGTCCTCCCACCAAATCCAGGGACACATTATTCAATGGTTGGTGGCCACCCATGCTCTCTGAAGCCACCAGCCTCGGCCAGAGCCGCAGCCTGGGTTTCAACTGAGCCTGTGTGGTGGCTTCTCTTCTTTATTACATTAAAAAGACCTTAATTACAGCAAAGAAGGCTTGAGAAAAGCATCCCTGCTTCAGCGGATTTGCTGTTGTGGGACATGTGCAGAGGGTTCATCACCAAATTTTGGGAGAACGGAGATGCTCTCAGGGAGGAACAGGGGGACCTCAAAGCAGCACAGGGAGGCGAGATGTTCACCCAAGGATTTTAATTGCAAGGAGTTATAGAAGTGGCTGGGAGGGAAGATGATCAGTGTGGGCAGCTGAAGGACGGCTAGGTGCTGGTGGAACCCAGGGCAGTCCCAGGGCTGCTTGAAGATGCAGGGATGACCCATCACCTGCAGAGAAGTTCATAGATGGTCAGGGCAAATACATTGCTTTTATAGGTGAAACAGCCAAGAAGGGTGTTTGCCTCTATCCCCAACCACCGACCGCTGAGGACCCTCTCCAGCCACCCTATCTAGGCTGCAGGTGTGCCTCGGGGAAGCTGGGTTTTCTCTTAGAGGGGACTCAGCAGCAGGTACAACATTGGCTTTTAATTGCTAATCGAACGTTCTGCCTAAATGAGAGCCCAGGGGTTTATTCCCAACAGGTGGGTGTTTCAGTGAGCAGGACACCCTGCTGCACCCACGCTTGGAGGGGTCTGCTCAGGTTGTCCCCTTTCCTGGCCCTGTTCCTTAGTCCTCTAAGCCCTGTTTGCTCTTGGTTTTTGAGCCCCCAGATCTGGGCCTGAGCCACAGAGAAGAAATGCAACCAAAAACCTCAGCTGGGGCTCTGAAGGAGGAAGCTCTAAGGATCAAAGTGGGGGAGCTGCTGCTCTGGAGCATCCAGAGTGGGGCTGAGCCTGGTGTCCCCGATGTCCCTCCCTGACCTTCTGTGGGCACGAAGGGAAGGAGGCAGACAATTGCAGTCAAACACCAGCAGCTTTGCATCTTCAATAGCAAGCAGGTAAGAGGTGGGAAGTTGGAAAGAGTTGCTGGCTGGTTTAGGAGGGTGTGGAGAAGCAAAGAAAATGCAGGTGGAGCACAGAAAACAGCGTGCTTCTCTGGGTTTGCATTTTAAATAACCTGATTCATGGCAAGAATTGTACAGCCCCGGTAATGCAGCTCCAGCTTAGCCCTGTGAGCATGTGATGGACTGAGCCTCGTCCAGATTTTGTATTGTATAAAAGCATCAGTGCGTAAAAATATTGGCACAGAAAATGGATGTGGAGAGCTTCTTGTGACTTTTTGAAAAATGAAATAACAGCTCTAATCCTTGTGCAGCATGGTGCTCTAGCAGTGTTTCCTTTTCTTCTTTGCAGTAAATTATATGGATATAAATACATTTTTGGATCTTTAGTCAAGTTGTGATAACTCTTGGCGGGGATGGGGGGGAACCTAATTGCCAGGTCAGGCAGAGTCACGGGTTTCAGGGCTAAGAGGGGAAGGGATCTGGGAAGTGTAGGAAAGGGGGAAAGGGAGGTCAGGGAGGAGTGAACAAGGGTGTTTTATGTTTGTTTGGGGAGGATTTTTTTCTATATATGGATATAGAGCTGTGTGTGTGCACATGTATATACAGTGCTATTGAGGGGTGAAGGTGTACGTGTAGGTACACAGCATGCATAGCATTTCTTGAAACCTAAAATAATTGCTCTGAACTTCAACTGGCCTCTGTTGCAAAGCACATCGGTCTGCTTCACCTGCCTCTGCCCCTAACCTGATGCCAGACTTTGGTGGGATATTTGGTCTGAAGAGCAAGAACCAGCCCCATGTGACGCAAGTTGGATCCCTTCTGCAAAGGGCTCTGTCTTGGCCATGTTAGCCCCATGCGAGCACTAAGACTTGGCTGCAGGTACCCAGACACTACAAGGGAAAGTGGGTCCTTGCAGGAGAGGTGGCCTCATGGCCAGCGCTGGGACGTGTGTCCTCGCTGGGTGTCTCCATAGCACATGAGGGCTGGCCAGCAAGGCACAACCCATGGAGGCAGGCAGGAGGGGAAAGGCAGGGCCTCGAAGTGTTGGCCCCTTTTTGGCGCTTCTTAGAAGATTAAGTCCTCTTCCTTGTGCTAATGAACCAAAAATAACCTCTTTGTGAACAACATACCTGCTCTGCCCCAGGTATCAAACCTGGGCTGGTGATAAAGCTTGTCTGGGGATGATCACCTAGAGACAGGACCTCCTACCTGCACTGCTCTAGGATATTTCTTTCCCCCACCATGGTGCTGTGACATGTGCCCATGCCCCCAAGAAAAGCCACGTCAATGGGTCAATCGGAGCAACTCGTAGGAAGCTTTTCAAACTCGCCTTACTTGAGGTCTTCGAGGCGGGTGCTGTTTAATGATGCTGGTTTCTCCCTTTTCTGGCACGGTGTTGAAAGAAAAGGGCCCTTAAAAGGTAGAGAAGAAATGGATGAAGTTACTTTTGGTTGCTCATAAACTGCTAGGCTGTACTCAGCGATAGTTTTCTGCCCTATTTTTCAGCTGACGTGTCCCATGAAAATCTCTCTCAATGTACCCCGGTAACACATAATACAAGTTATTCTGTTAGCTGCAGAAATACAGTGAGGACGTAGCCGCGCCTGCGGCTTCTAACAAATATCTGCCATGTGCCTTTGCTACTTCACTCTGCAGCATCTCATGAATCCTACATGTGACAATAACCACTCTCCATGTCCCCTGTGTCCTCCCTCAGTGTTTAAAATGGGGAGCAGACAGCAGTTTGGATGTCTTCTTGCTGCTTAGTCCCTGAGACTTTATTGTTGTTATTTTTTGGTGGAACTGAAAAACATCTCTGATGCTTTTACTGACCACTGGGCTACAGCCAGTGGGCTCAGAAATCAGTGGGTTATGGACAGCCAAGTGGTACCACCACAGATCCTCATCATCTTCGGAAATCAGCTTGAAATAACGTGCTACACCCCAGCAATTGCCTGTTAATTATTAAAGCAGTACTTTCACCAGGGCCTGAGCTCTTGGGTGGACACCACTGCCTTTATTTTTTTTTTTTTTTCCTTGCACATATAAATAATTGCATGTGTAATAAGTATTTGTTTTGCAGGAGAGTTGCTTTATTCCACCTATTCTCCCAGAAAACCTGTCTTGGTGCATTCAAATGCCATTTTATACATGGAGTTGAGCAAGGTGTTTCTGAGCAGCTCCGGCTCCCATGTGGTGGGAGGCGATTTGGGCATGAAGTGCAGTAGTTACATTAGAGTTGATGCAAAATTTAATGTTCTATTAAAAGAAAAATAATAATGTGGAGGTCACCTAATGGGGGATTTCAGTGGTCCCTTTAAATGAGCCCAGTGGAAGATTGCCAAGGCAGGGCTCTTGGAAATGAGAGAGAGAAGGCGATGGAGGGAGGGCGCTGGGGTATGGGAGGACACGGTGACTCCGTCGGATAAATGATTGCTGGGCTCTGCTGAGCACCGGCAATGATTAACTGCTGAGCGAAGCTGCGGCTGCTTCATGCATGCAGGAACGGGCACCTGAAGTGAAAATTCCCAGCGCAGGAGGCTCCTCTGGAGCAAAACCTCAGCTGCCGGCGAGCTCACGGTGAAAGAGCAGCTTCTGATAGCAAAACAGGAGTCATGAAGTTATGGCTTCTCCATCTGCAGGGCAAATCAGTGCATAAGGAATTTCTAAGGGGGAAGTAAAACGTAAGGAGGTGGCTCGTGGTGCTGGGAACATGGGACCCAGCACTGGCAAGGGGCTGGGGCTTGGGAGAAGCTTGTTCTGATAAGGTGTGTGGCTTCGGGGAAGTTATTTCTCCCTCATGAGATTTTTTTTTTTTTAATATATATTTATATTGAAGTTATTCCTTCTTCTCCTATCCATATGTGTGCCTTGTAGGAGCTTTGCCCTTATCCTCGCTGCCCCCGAACCAGCTGGGCCCTGGGTCAGGAACAGCCCCAGGCACACCTCCGTGATGCTGGCAGGGAGGGACCATCTCCCACCGCACAGCTGCCGCCGAAGGAGCGTGGGGCCCAAGCTGAAGGCGTTCTCCTGACTTTTATTTTTTGCCCTTGCCCTTCAGTAGCAGCAGATGCTCTCCACTGGAGGAAGTGGGATTTAACACAAGGCAAGATGAATCTGCATAAACCAAATAAAACCTATTCTCTTGGAGGCTTTGCTTATTTAGAGAGCAGCTCAAACTAATATATCGCTCAAGTACTCTTGAGCATACTTTTTTATTTCTGAAAATGATGACTGTTGAGGAGGTTTTAAAGGTTTTGTTTGGGGTTTTTTTGTTTTTTTGTTTTTTTTTTTAATAAGAGTAGACCTTTTATACAAGCCCTTGTTAAATACTCTATGATGACAGTATTCCAGACAGGAATATTCAGTTGTTCTTGCTGTCACAAAGTACTTGAGACCCCCTGTTGTACAGCCAGACCTGATCTGTGTTTGCCCCAGGCCCTCCGGGTCCAGGAGCATCGCTGCTATTGTGGTTTGTTTCCTTTCACCTTCTCCTGGTGCCTCTCAGTCAATGATCCTGGAGGAAATATCGAGCCCCTGGTGAAGCAGTGATGCTTAACGCTGCTCAGTGTGTGTCCGAAATTCAATTTTGGAAATGCAGAAGAGGTGAGGAAGGTGCTAGGGCTGCAGATCCTCCTTCGTCCATGTTGGCTTCTCTCAAACCACGCTGGCGTTCATGGGGGTTTCTCCCTTCGCTCCCCTAACGTGGAAGCCGTTTGTCACCATCCACCTTGTTGTTCAGAGCTATGCATCCGCTTTCAAATGGGTGCAAACCTCCTTCCTCGCCTCCAGGAAGGGTTTGGGGATGGAGGGAGTTTAAACCCTGCTGTGAAAGGCCACAGGAGCGGCTGCGCGTTGCCACTTGCAGAAAAACACGCAGAGCTACGCTATTTCCCTTCCTCTGCCTCTTGGCTTATGAAATTAGCCCTGTGCGAGAAATGGCTATAATTTATTTTAACGCTGTGTTTTACCTGCTGAGCACATTACCCAGAATCTAATTCTAATTAAGCTAATGATACTGATATGCCCCGTGGCAGCAGGTGAGCAGGATGTGACCGGGGGTTATGGGGCTGCTGTACCAGGTCTTGCTCGGACGTAGGCTGGCGTCATCACCTGCCAGGGCGATGCTGGGGAGTGGGGCTGTTCCCAGGGGACGACTGATGGGAGTAAGGAGCTTGGGATCTGGGCTCTGGTGACTGAGATGATTTCCAAAACAGGCTGGCGGGGGAAAAACAGTTTTCCTGAAGCTAAAATGTCCTGGAAATGTGTAAAAGCTACTGATACAGAATGGCACATGCACAGACCTACACCCACCCTGCTCTGGAGCAAGCAAACCCCCAGCCCCAGCTGATGCCCCGTGGGTCTCTGCCATAATTTGTTGATGACCCCCTTACCTGCAGAGGCTCTCCCGTACCAGGTCTCCCGGAGAGGTGGAAGTTCCTGGTGCCAGCTGGGTTTTCCCCACTCCGCCATGGCCGGTGGGTGCGGGCTGGGCTGTCCCAGCACGCCAGGGATCTGGCATGGGGTGGCGAGAACGGGCAGGTCCTCCCCGGCACGCATCGGTGCCACCTTGGTCACCTTGATGTGTGCCTTGGAAGAGCTCAGGCCCATTCTGCTGAACAGTGGCTTTGAAAGGAGAAGGAAAACCCCTCGTGTAGCGTCCTCCCTGAACGCAGAGGGACCCTTGCGAGCGACTGCACCTCCCGGGGAGCTCCCTGCCAGCCACCAAGGACAGGGCTGGCTCCCACGGACATGCCCACACGTCCCTCCCTGCTCAGTTAAACATTGACCAGTCCCCAGCTACTCCCCTGTGGGGACGAGCAGTAGCTGCTGCTGGTGGAGGAGTGGAAAGCAGCTCAGGGAGCCAGGGCCAAGCCCCGGGGAAGCTTTGTTTTTTACCTACAAGTGATTTTCAACCAGGGGCACCAACTCAGCTGGCCATTGGCTGACCTGGAGGTATTTCTACAAGCAGCTCTTTCGCTAAATCTTCAGGTTTTAGAAGGAAATTCAATCCTCAGACCACCAGAAGGGTTAAAGCATCTCCCACCCTGAGTGGGAGAAGCAGCCTGGGGACAGGGGCTGGCTTAGGAGCATCCTCCGCCCTTGCTCCTGCCGGCAGCACTGGTGGGGGAAAAAAATGCAGCTTTAGCAGAAAACCACCTGAAAACATCAGTCAAAGTGAGTATATTCTGCAGGATTTGGGCCAGACGCAGCAGGATCCGTGCATAAGGGAAAGATCAACACATCTCCATTTGTTTTTTCCTTTCTGTTCCCAAGGCGCCAGAGGGGGCTCGGAGGGCACAGTTTCCTCGGAGTTGTAGGGGGCTCACTCATTCACTTCCAAAGTGGAGTGGTTGGAAAATATGTAGGGAGGATTATTTGTGCAACAGGATTACTATTGCCAGGTGGGTTTTTTGGCATGAGTAGGGTTGCAAGAGGAGGTCAGAGCACTGCGGGCTCCGCTGTGAAACTCACAGAAGCCAGCAAACACCAAGAGTGTGAGGGAGAGCCCAAAACAGCATCAGAGCTGGGGTTCATTTAGCAGCAGCTCATCCCACTGGGATTCCTGGAGCAATCTTGTATAGGTTTGGAGCAATCAGGGCCTCTTTCGGCTTTTCTTTAGGGAGAGGAGTGCTGGGAGGAGGGTTGCGCAGGGGACGAGGGTCACGGCAAAGCCAAGTGTCCAGCACTTGTGCCCAGTAGATCCGTGGATGTACTGCTCAGCTCCCCTTCATGGAAATAGGGAGGTTTTGAGCTGCAAAATGCCACTGGACAGGGGTGGCACCTCTCCAAAGAAATTATTCATCCCTGGAGCAAGACAGCTGGTTCATATTTTCAGCTGCAAAGCACCAACATCACTTGTGACTTTGCTTTACAACAAGTCACAGTGGGCACAAGCAAGCAGAGTAGCTTAGTCTGTTTTTTTTTTTTCTTTTCAAACAAACATATAAAATCGACACCTGGCTTCCCTCCTGAGTTTCTCAATGCTTAATGTCTATTTTTATGATTTTTTTTTTTCCCCTCCCCCAACTCCCCTGCTGGGAACAGGTCATTCCTGTTAAGCAGCCTGGGAAAACTGTGAATCAAATGCAGTGATGGATGTGTCAGAGCAGTGGAAAACCCATGTGGATGTGAAGGTAGTGCCCGTTGTGCTGCATCTGGGTGTTTCACCTGGGGTGTGACGCTGTGGTTCCTGGCCCTGCTGAGGTCCTCGCAGGGTCCCCCTGCTCCCCATGCCACCAAACCCCCTCTCTTGGCCAGGTTTCTTTCCAAACCATATGGGTTTCCCCACCTGCTGTGCAGGTTGGCACCAGGGCTTGTCACACAGTGGTTTAGGGAAGGAGATTGCTAAGGGACATGTACCCGAGGCTGATACTGCTCCAAGCACTTCATCGCTGGGCGAAGAATCACAGAATGGTAGGGGTTGGGAGGGACCTCTGTGGGTCTTCTAGTCCAACCCTCCTGCCAAAGCAGGGTCACCTACAGTAGGCTGTAGAGGACCTCCTCTTTAGTTTGAAGGTGATGCAGTATCCTTCTGGCCAGTTCACAAGCGCCGGGTCCCACCTCCGCTGCTGTGGTACAGCTCTGTGCTACGCGTGCCCAAGGGTCTTAGCCTGATGGCACTGCCCAGCACCTCGATGCTGCGTCAGTTAAGGACCGGTATCTCCCAGTGAATCTCTAAAATCTCAGCATCTGTGTCCTTCAGAGCTGCAGGAGCTGCACGTTGATCTTCACTCTGTGAAGCAAGGAGCACTAAGGGCAGCCAGGAGCAGCGGCTGTGGGTTTGGGGTGGGGGGATGAAGGCAGGATGCGAAAATGTTGCCCTTTCTGCAGGTTGCTCGGACAAACTGAGAGCAAGCTTGGGGCTGAACCGGGTCCCAGAAGAGCCCAATGGTACTGGAGGAGGCTCCCAAGTATTACCACTTGCAACTGCTGTGCTAAAATTACCACTTTGTGTCTTTACCTGGGTTCCCCACACTGCGGCTGTGCGGGGTGTTGGGTGGATGCTGGGGGGTTTGCAGGGTGGAGATCGTGGCTATCGGCATCGTATCAACCTGCTCGGCTCCAGAGCGAGTGGTGACAGCACAAAGTCACCCTGTGTTAACCCCCTCTCTTAAACCTCCTTTTAACACCAGCCGGTGGTGTTTGAAAGAGGGAAGGGTGGGCTGAGGTATGCCCGAGCTGCAGGCTGCCTTCGTCACTGCCCTCCTGGTGACGTGAAGCTCACCCTTTCCTTTAACCTGGGGGTTATTTGCTGCAGCCTTTTATCTGCATTTAAGGTGCAGTTGAATTCCCAAGCCCTGTGCTGTAGAAACGTGGGGCTGGAAGGAGCTTTGGTCCCATGCGTTGCTGTTAGGGACAGCACGTGATCCCTCCTAGGAGAGCTGGAAGCTTTTTATACCTTTCTCCCATCTCATTTATTGCCTGAAACCCTCCACCACATTCAGCTGGAACCTATAAGCGATACTAATCTTGCCAGAGCTGGATTTCCCAGCAAATTAATTGAAGTCAGAATGAAATCATTAACCCCTAAGTGCTTTGATGCCCTTGTTTTAAGGAAGAAGCAGGGAAAAGCCCACGGGTAGGGCAGTGCCGTGACTTGGGGCAGGGCATTTTCCCACAGAGGAGCAGAGGTTGTTACTCACCCGCACATGCAGCAAAGGTGACCCAAGGGCAGGATTCAGCACGGGGCACCAGTCTAACATCCAACTGCAACAGCGAATTGCCTCTACCTTAAAACTTCTCCTTAAAAATGAGTTTTAAATTACAAAAAGCACAGGCACCAGAGGACATAGAAAGTGGACAGCAGTGATTTCTGCCAAAATAATGCCTGGACTTTATGCAAATCTGCAGTGAGTAAAGCAGAAGGAACCGTAACGATGCGAATAGGCTTGTAGTTGTTTATTATGCTTGCAGCGCGTTTAGCTAGTGATAGCGTGAACAAATGGAGCCACCAAGAGAGGAAAATAATCCAGCACCATTTCACTGGCTGGGATACACACTGGTGTGGCTAACAGATCTCTGTTACACATCTGTAAAGTCAAGGAACACAGCTCGTTCCTCCCTCTGCTGCTTGTATTCATGGGATGTTCATCTTCTCCCAGCCAAGGCTGAGGATACTGGTGCTGCTGAGATAAGAATGTCCACCATCCCTGGTCGCTGGGGCCGCAGGAGAGAGCGCACACGGGCTGCGATGCTCAAGGCAGGTTATTCACAGCACGTTTTGTTTTCCTTCCAGAGAGTCGGGCCCTGGCATGAAGGAGAATCTGATAACGCAGCTGCTGAATCAAAATTGGCATTTTCCTTGGGTTGCGAATGAGATGGTGCAACTGAAATGAAACCCTCACGTTGCTGGAGATGATAGCAGGGCTCATCAGAGATGCCCACAGTGGCAGAAGTAACCACGTCTGATCGGTCACTTGACGGGCGTGATTATCGGTTTGTATTCCTCTGATGGATCATCAACACCATCATGCAAAATAGCCTCCATTTATTGTCTGATTTCTTGGGTATAATGGGTTTTCTCTGGCTGAAAGGCTGAGCTGAGCTCTAGGGAAACCAATTACCTGCCTTACTTAATAAGGAAGATAAATTGCAGGTTGGGCAGCGGCTGAAGGAGGGGGCCTTCAGGAATCGCTGAGCGGGACGAGCACCCCTGGAAAGCACCCGGGCATGATGCAACCAAGCGATCAGGTACCCGCTCACCTCTTGGGATCCGGGGCACTCGTGGCTACATGGTGGATGTTGCCCGGAGCTGCAGGTGGGAAGGATGCAGGAGCAAACCCCTCCTGCCCAGCCACAGCCGAGGCTGGGGGGAGTGAAGCGGTGGCAGGGAGGGGAGAGCCTTGTGCAGCCCCGGATCAACCCTCAGCGCCGAGCGCTGTACAGGCAGCAGCGTGGGGGAGGCTCGCTCCCAGCAGAGACCTTGGGTTGGGTTAGGCGGTGTCTGTGAAGCCTGATATGAGGAGGAAGGTGGCTGCTGGGCTCAGAGCTGCGAGTATTTTCCCCCTGTAGAAACGCAAGGGTGATCGCTGGCTGCTGGGGACGGGACATGTGCAGGGGCCGCTTTAGAGAGCGACAGGCTGGCACAGTAACGTGCTGTGCCCCTGGCCATGAAACATCTCAAGCAGGAGAAAACCGACTCAAACACAGGGATTTCTCATGATTTTCCCTGCTGAATGCTCAAGGAGGTTCCTTGAAGGATCCGGTCCTGGGCCTGAAGATGCTGCTGTGAGGCTGCTTGCCAAAATGTACTCATCAGTGCGTGCTAAAAGGAAATGATTCTTTTTCCCATGTGTTCAGTTTGGCAGGAGCTAAAATTTCAGTAAAACACATCTCTCAAACTATCCAGTAGTGTCAATGAACGCAGTGACTCCAAAATCGACTTGAGGTGGTGCCCAAGCTGCCAGGTGCTTTTTGCTCTCAGCTGTATCATCCCATCAGTATTTCCTGTTCAACATAATTCATTTTTTTAGAATATGTTTTTAATGTCTAGCTCCTCTTGAAAGCAGCACACGAGGCTCTGAGCCCATCTCAATGGGGCTCAGATGCCAGAAGAGACTTTTTTAGAAGACCGTGCATGTGTGTACCCCAACCTTGCACCTCTGGGTTTAGTGCAAAAGGGATGGTTGTTTGAGTTGCTTTGTACAGCCCTAATTCTGCAGCTGTGTGATGGAAGAGTCCAAGTTTAGTTGGTGATTTTTGGTTGTTTTTTTTTTTAATATACACAAGTGTTTTGTTAGCTCTGCTGGCTGCAAGGAACAGTTTAGATATGAATGTTAAAAGATAAAAAACATCAAATAGAAGAGAGTCAAATAAACAGGCGCTTTTGTTATTTACATCAATCGCTGTTTGCTGCAGTACCAAGCCCTAATGGCCCTGGGGACACGGTGGCTGCCTGCCACCCTCCAGCCTCATCTCCGCCACCTCTGCTCCAGGACCAGTGATGTCCCAGGGCGCTTCTCCAGACCCATGGGCATCCCTGGGTCCCCCATGGGCATCCCTGGGACCCCCACGGGCATCCCTGGGACCCCCATGGGCACCAGCGCAGAACGAGGGGGGTCGTTAGGAGTAACCAGGATGTGCTCGTGGAGAGGTGAGCTTGCCATCAGCCCCACATACCTCGCAGCTTTGTGCTGGGTGCGCTCTTACTGTTATTTTAATAACAAAAGCAGTTGTTGCTATCATACTGGTGTTATTAATAACAAACTCTTCCTTTCCCTAATAATTTTCTTTTTTCTGGCATCATACCATCAGAAAAACCCTACTAGCTGGTAATAAAGCTCACAAACACTGGGCAGGCCAGCAGAGCTCAGCAATCTGTGATACTTTCTGGTTGTTTTTGTTCTTCCTTAAAAAAAAAGGGGGGGGGGAGGGGGGAAATGCATGCCTGCATACCAAGTGCTCTCACATAAAAATCATCTCGCGTGGCCGATCCTAGGAATGCTGTAAGAGAAAACAGCCAGCCTAAATCACGCAGTGGCAAGCTTAGCGAAGGGATCGGGTAGGTTGGTTGGTTTGTTTTGGCTTTTGAAAGGCTTTTCCACAGTGGAGGTTAAGAAAAATGTTTGTTTGGCCCAAAGCTCTAGAAAATAGGCACTGACACTTCCCAGGGACGCTGGTGATCCGGGGTGTTCAATCTCTCGTGAGAAGCTTGCCGTTCAGCTGGGAGTGCCGCTTTTCTGGGAGAAAAAGGGATAAATAAGGCTAATTTTGGTTTTACTGAAGGCACCCATGATCCAGCGGCACTGCTGGGGTTGCTGGGAAGAGGCACAGCTCAGCGTGGCTCTGGGAGGGACGCGGGGCTGGCGCTGGAGCCTGGTGCCTTTCAGGGGGGCAAAGCTACGGGTGGTTTCAGGTTTGTAGGATGCTTCCAGCTACGTGGTCCCAGGCTGGAGCAGACCGTGGGTGTCGCGAGCGGGGTCAGTTCTTCAGCAAAGGCTGGGGCAAGGTGTGGAGCCAGTGAAGGGTGTAGTAGAAGTCCTGCAGTCGAGGGTCTGATCAGCATCAGCTCAGTGACTCAGTTTGGCTGCCTAGGGCAGGTAGAAGTCCTACAAACCGTCAAACTAGCAAAACTAGCTTGAACTGTTTTAATTGCCAACAGCTGATGTAAACATGCTGTTCTCCTACGGTCAGCAATGGACCTCTCTCGTCCAACCGGGCTGGGAGGCACGGCGTCTCGGCAGCCCCTGCCGATGTGCTGTGTGTCCCAGGGGTGGGGACACCAGCATGGAGACATGTGCCACGACACAACATTCAACGGAGAGGAGACAAGCTTGCAGCACCACGTCCATGTAGCGTGTCCAGGTTATATGCGAAGCAGCTTTCATCACATATTCTCAATAACATAACTTAACGAAAAATCGATGTTTTTCATGTCACAGAATATTTATTCTGCTAATAATTCCTAAGATCAATGTGAACTTCGGCTTCTTTCAGAAATGAATTCTCAAAAATGCCAGGAGAGGTTTGACAACGGTTTTTCAAAACCAAAACCTCAGCGAAAGGTTGCTTATATTTTGCAGGTAAGCCGACATGTTCAGTTTTGAGATTTAGCTGGAAATATCAAAGATTCATATCCTTGAGAATGGCTCCACTTTCACCAGAAAAGGAGATAAATGATGTAGACTTCATCCGTATTTTAAACCCACCAGTTCAGTAAGACACAAGCTTGAACATATTTTATTACAAAAAATTTTATTGTAGTTATTTACACCCGTTCCTTGATAAGAGTATAAATGTAAACATTTATTATAGATGTATTTATCTTATCTTACAGTTCACCCCCAGTTCAGAGTAAATGTCATTTTTAAGCATACAAGTAGTGAGGAAATTTAAGCTATATTCACAGAATATACATCTGCGTGCAGTTGAAGTCCACCAGCCCTAAGCTAGTGGTATAGACACTGTCCCGTTAGCTCTACTTCTGCTTCTCGTGTGTACGCTGGAGTCTGTGATGTCGTCGGCATGATCCTCGCTTTTCTTCTCTTTCAAGCTGTTGATGAACCTCAGGGTTATTTCATCCCATTCCTCAGGGAGCAACATCAGTAGAAACCCAATGCAAATGATGATGGTGGCTCCCAGCCTCACTACGCTGAAGATCATTTTGTGCTTCAACAGGTCCACAGCTGTGAAGAAGAAACAACAACGCTGTCAAAACTGCAGCAGGATGATCTACAGCACCAGACCAGCCCAGCACGTCTCCGTAACCTGCCTGTCACACTCTGGCTGTGACAACGGCCACGTCGCTCTCAATCCTCTACAGTGACCAGCTCCTTGACTTCAGAGAACAGCTTTGACCTGAGAGCGTGGCACTGGAAGTGCCACATCTCCTCCATGCCACAACGCCTTCATGCAGGCTCTGAGCAAGCCTTGGTGGGCTGGTCTGTGCCTCAAGGTTTCCATTTCTGCTCTGAGAGGGAAGGTACCTCATGGTAACTCTTTACCTAGAGCAGGTTGCATCAGCATGATGTTTCCTTGGGCTGCATGGACTAGTGATGAGGAGAGAGCAGCATGCAGGCCAGAAAGCTGGCATGGATGCCTCCAGGCCCAGCCTCCCAACTCCACAACCAGCAACAGCAGCACACCTGAGCCCTTCAGCAGCCTCTTAGAGGTACCTTTGCAGCTCTGACCTGCATTCCCCTAAAAACATTAGATGTTTCTTTGAAAATGTGCTCAGATACGAAGAGTGGCGAGGCTAGGGGGGTGGAGGAGGAGACTGGAAGAGCAGAAACAAGGGCTACTCAACAAGGTAGGGCTCTGGAGCAAACTTCTACATATCCAGCCTGCCCTGGTCTAGCACGGCAAGTCACCAGCACAGTGCTGAGCTGCAGCCTGATCAGCCTGCCCTCTCCTCTGCATCGTATGGACACAGCCCGTCACTCCCAGAGAAAGGAGGCAAGAAAAAAGAAAAAAAGGCTTTTGCCAGCTGAAACACCCACCATGACCAGGAGCATCCATGGAAGCCAAAGGAGACTGAACTGCTTTTGAACTATGTGACAATGGATTTTGACTACTTAGACAATAAACTGCTTCTGCTGTCTGCATGCCCACGTGCTTATTTTTCCACCAACAACCACGGTCACTTGTACCTGCGTTTCCAGGGACGCTGAGCACTGTGCCGATAGAGATCAGAATGGGGTACGTAAGCACGACGCCAACGTTAACCAGAATATTGAAAGCTAGGGAAAAACAGAGAAAACAGTGCATGATTACGGGGAAAAACACTAGAATGAGACTTTTCTCCTCCACTTTGACCCTACAAGTATGATATATGCTCGGTATGCACACCACAATGATGTAGTTGTCACAAACTGATTGATTTCATTTTTTTATATCGGAGTGTGAAGCAGGGGGACATCCTGCCTGGGGGAAGAGGGAGGGCTGTACGTCCTTTCACAAACTGTCATACCACGGTTATCACACTCGTATTTCACAGCTTTGTCCAAGTTCTGCTGCTGCAAGCCATCACTTCTCCTCCTACCAGAAGGATGGTGATCCCAGCTTCCCCTCTTGGCTGAGGCTGTGCTGTCCTTGTCTTAGTAGGACATTTCACTGATGAAAGGCCCCAGACTCCTCGAGCTGGACCACACACCAAAGGTGACAGCAACAGGAATTCATACTCTAAAGGACACTAAATACAATTAGCCGATGATGTTAACTGCGAACTAAGCAGACTGGAGTGAGACCATGGCCTTGCTGCCATGTTGAAGGCAAGACGAAAGCTGACAGAAGTACAAATGTCCAACACCTTTAATTTATGGCTTGGGTTTTTTGTTTTTACATGACAGCATTCCTAGCCAGCATCAATTTCTTTGGGAGATCAAATGCAAACTGCAAAAAACTTGCCTTCCATACCATTCCCTAGGGCGCTCTTCCAGCTCTCGCAGCCAGAGGCTGGTGCTGGTTACTGTGGCTGGAGCCCAGTTCCCCCCTGATCACCCACAACCCAGTCCAGCTGGTGAGTCCCATGAGCTTCACAAGGAGCACATTTGTCTGCTCCATAAAGTTGTTGTCTCATGGTTGGGATTATACACTTGGGTAGATTGCTGAGTGATAAATTATCCCTACTTTTTGTCCCTGTGCTCACAGAGCTGCTGCAGTTCTGGTTAGAGCAGTTGCAAGGTGCTCACAACACCTCAGCTCTCAGCCCGACCACGTCTCAGGACGGCTGCGTGGATGGGCTACCTACCAGGCAGCGACATCCTCTTTGGTTCCACTTAATATACTTGTAGCAGAGACAAAAAAAACCTCTTCAATTATGAAATAATAGAGACTTTACTAAAGGAAAGGACATTGTCATATCTGGAAATTAAAACGCCCCTGGGCTGAGTCCAACAGGTATTCTGCCTGGCTAGAGGACAGCAACTGTGGCTCTGAAAGGGAGCGCTGTGGAGGGGAGGTGAAGACTGCAGGAGGAGAAACAGCACCAGCCTTTGCAGGTGAACGCAAAGCTGTGCGAGCTCTGCCCCGAGCCCTGCAGCACCCACAGAAAGGTGCCCCAGCGCTGCGGGTCCCCGTGCCAGCGTGCACACACCCCACTGAGCACGCCGGGCACTGGCCTTTTAAACTGGATTTATAGCAATTAAGCTGTGCCAGAGACAGGGAAACACCAATGAGTCTATGGTAATAGTGTAAAGATGAAAAGTCGACAATTAGTGTGACTGCTTCATGTTTATTCTCTGCTATTATATCAGTATTAAGGCTTCTTATGAAAGATATTAATAATTTCTCAAGGAGTACCTGTTTGCACTGGGATCAGTGTTAATCTGCGAGAGAGCTCTGCTGCTTAAGGGGGAGAGGGATTGTTTGTGCCTGAGGCTAATTTTGTTTCCAGGTGTGGGGGTAAGGGAGAAGAGTTAGAAAAATGAGTAAACTTTTTTATCACATACCTAACCAGAGGCCAGCTACTCCACACAGATAACCCCACGGCACGGCAGAGAAGGGGGACCAGTACTCCACTTTGGTAAAATACAGTATGATGGGGGTAACGGAGATGAAAATTAAATTGAAGAAGCCCAGGGTAGAAACAAAATGAGCCGCTTCCCCGAAGTTTGCACTTCCAAGAAACATTTTGAACAAAACCTGCAAAGGAGAGGAGAGAAACAGGTTTTTATACTCCATGCGTGTCACAGGAAGCCAAGTCCTCCTGCACAGAGTCCTCTGCTCCCGTGGGGAGAGTGGGGCTCAGGGACAGACCTGACCAGGACAGCGTGCCACAACCCGGCCCATTCCTACAGGACTTCTGCAAGGGGAACTTTGGTCTGATTTCTGCCCTTTCCTGCGTTTCGGCACAGAGGGGGATACCACGATATTACAGTGTGGATGGTTGCGTCTGTACAACAAAGCTTAACACAACATACTGTGAGACGTGAGTGTAACTGAGAACCCAAAGACAACACTATTCATGCAATGAAAGTTACTGGATCTGGGCTGTACTTGGCAGTGTTAGGACCCCAGTGGCTTCCACAGCATAAACCTGCTGTGAGAGGAAAGCTTAGCCTGGAAGGACTCGCTTCATAGAATCATAGGATCGTTAAGGTTGGAAAAGACCTCCAAGATCATCAAGTCCAACCATTAAAAGAACACCACCATGCCTGCTAAACCATGTCCCGAAGTGCCACATCTACACAGTTTTTGAACACCTCCAGGGATGGTGACTCCACCACTGCCCTAGGCAGCCTGGTCCAATGCCTGACCGCTCTTTCAGTATAGAAATTTTTCCTAACATCCAATCTAAACCTCCCCTGACGCAACTTGAGGCCATTGCCTCTCGTCCTATCACTAGTTACCTGGGAGAAGAGACCAACCCCTGCCTCACTACACCCTCCTTTCAGGTAGCTGTAGAGAGCAATAAGGTCGCCCCTCAGCCTCCTCTTCTCCAGACGAAACAATCCCAATTCCCTCAGACGCTCCTCATCAGACTTGTTCTCCAGACCCTTCACCAGCCTCGTTGTCCTTCTCTGGACACGCTCCAGCCCCTCAATGTCCTTCTTGGAGTGAGGGGCTCAAAACTGAACAGAGTACTCGAGGTGCGGCCTCACCAGTGCGGAGTCCAGGGGCATGATCACCTCCCTGCTCCTGCTGGGCACACTATTTCAGATGCACAGGCAGCCCAAGCCTCAGGGAGAATTTGTCCTGCACGAGCCTAAACTAATGCACTTCGAGTGACTTGTGAATGGTCACAGCATATTTATCAGCAAATCAACCAAAGTCTAAAGTTGGGAGGCAACTTCTCATCCCACTACAGCTAAATCCAAAGTTCTTCTCCTCTTTAGACACAGTTCAGCCTCCCCAAGCTGACAACAAACACAGCACCCCCCCCCCCCTCAGCCCAACCTGTTTCTAACTCAGACAGGTCCCTGCCTTCTTCATCCCTCACCTTCAAGAGCAGCCACTACTTCCAAGCCGGGCGTAAAGCCCTGCACGGTGCTCACGCACTGCCCGTGCCAGGCACACACCGGGGCTCCCAGCCCAGCACGAGCGCAGAATACGCAAGAGAGCTGCAGTGCAGACCCGGGACGAGCCGTCCGTCCCCGCGCAGGGAAAGCGGCACGACCGCATGCAGGCTCTCCTCCCCGCCGCAAACGGCAAGCCCCTTCGACACCGCGTCGATAGACTGCGGCAGAAGGAAATGATTAAAACATGATCCTAAACTCCTTGCTGCATGGTAATGGAGATTTCATTAAGGGCTCATAAAGCAAAGTCATTCTGAGTGTTTGGCAGCTAACAACTAATTACCCTCATAGTAGATTTCCTGACATCGTGACATCGCCTGGTCACAATATGAATGATGCAGGAGGGATGAATAAAAAAACCACGTCTATTTTACAGTGATTCACTTTGTACTTGTGCATTTTTAACATCTAATGTGAAAGAATAGGTGAATACTAATAAACAGTTACGACCTACCTTATACAAAGCAGATGTAGAAGCTGATCCAACAGCATATGCTACCCCGATAATTGAATCACCCTGGAAACCATCTGCATATGCCATCATTACGATTCCTGTGATTGCCATTATTGCTGCAACTATCTGCACAGACAAAGCAAAGCAATGTAAAGCTCAGGGCAATTTCATTACACAGAAAGAGAGCATCGCTGTGCACGGTTTTAATGAGTGTCACTAGCTGCTGTCTCTGACTTGAAGCTTTCTCGCTTTCCCTTAAATAGGGAAAATTATGTCGGGAGAGATGTAAAACGTAATGAAAGTGTATGCACTGACAGTGGTATGGAACTATAGCATCGCAGATTCTCCTGGGGCCTACTGACAGAACACCCATCATTTGTCATCATATTTTATAAGCTAAACGTCCACTTTGGAGATACGACTCCAAGATCAAGAAATTTTAAGACGTTATGCTCTACTCTACAATGAGAGAAATATTTAGTGAAGCCACCAATTTGATCTGAAAAGCAAACATTTAGGTGGCCAGCCTTCCTGGACATCACTCCAGGAGAATGACCCCTGTGTTGTGGAATACCAGTGTACCACTGGGAGGTCTTCCAGGCTGCTCTGGCTGTGCATGGTATTTCCTGACAGCTCTGTCAGCTTTCTTGGACAGACACGAGCAAATTTCCTTATGAAGCCTTTACCTTTGTGCTTAGGTTTCTGGCCTCATTTGAAAAATCCCAGACAGAGCTTCTAAGGAGCTTCAAAGAAAAAGAACAGAAGTAATTAACTGCATCGCATCTGAAATCCTGGGTCTTGACTCCAAGGACCTTAAGGAAGTGGTAGGGATCCCAACATGTTTTATTCTTTGAAAAATTCCCCCTTTCTACCTAATTGCCCTCAGCAGGTAAATATGGAGCCTGCATTTCAAATACACTGAATTTCTGGCTTCCATGGACTGCAGAGGAAAATGTGTTTCCTCAGAGCTGTGAAAAATCACAGCCCCATTTCTGAAAGACGGGTTTTTACAGAGATTTTTTTTTTTAAATATTAGTATTACATTAAACATTTTATCATTACAAAAAAAAGGCTGTTCATGTACTAGAGCTGGGTGTACAACAGAAGACACACAAACGCAGATACCCAAAGCCGGCTGTTACACAACCAGCAGCGACACTTGAGGTTCAGACCCTTAATATCCATTAAATCACACAGTGCCCCAGTGGACAGGCAAGGCAGGCTCTCCCTGCTCGTGTAAAGGCAGAAACCAATGTGGCTCCCCCGGACAGCACGAACCTCCGCAAACACTGCCACGCCAACCAGCTCCCGGACTCAGCTGCTGAGCCAGGCAGGGCTTTTTACCCGCGTGCTCCTGCAGCTCTGGTACAGCTCCTAAGCCAACACCAAAGGGAGATGGACGCTTGCTTCCTGGAAAACCTCATGAAACTTCATTTAAGAACTGTTTACTACTAGACAAATCTAAGCTTCACATGCTTCACACCACAGACTTTAAAGGCATCTCGATCAAATCATATGCCCTTCTGCAGGGAAGCCTGACTTTCAGATCTCAGTTTTGCCATGAGCCCCAGAAAACCCACCGATACTCATACCAAGCTGATGTGAGCCAGACTGAGGCAATAAGCACAAAAATCCCACTAAATAATTTCAACAGCACCAGCCAGCAGAGAAAAACCATGCTTCAGGGAACACACGGGACAGGGGCACATGCCTGACTTGGGTAAAGGTGTCCACGCGTGGGGGACAATGAGGAACCAAGAACCAGCTCCCAAGGTGGAGCCAATCTCTGAGACTACAGGTAAAAATGTAAGTGTTCCTAAATCCCGTAGGTGTCTAGGCCAACACTTTCACTGGGGAACTCACATCCTGGGCGCAGCTGTCAGTACGTCCCTCTCACCGTTAGCCCGATTTTACCAGTAACTGGCGCACACGGGCACCCCACCGCATTGCATTCCCAGTGCCGAAGGCACCGTCACAAACTACTGTGCATGTCTATATCCCACCTTACCTCTATTTAAAACATCCAAGCTCTGAGATGCAGTTCAACAAAGCTGCGCAGCTGTCACCTAAACCTGAAGATACCAATGACAGCTCCAAATTCACCATGAAATGGCACTTGAAATCTAGGTCCCCCAACTTTTAATGACAAGAGCTGGAGTCACATACATACTGTCAATCTCTGAGGTGTAATGCAATGGTTCGGTGAGATCTGGATGGGCTTTGGCAAGTGGAGACCAGATGGCTTTCCTCCCCTCCATCCCAGAATAACATATCCCAGCAGTCAGGCCATCCTGGGAGGAGGGCTTTAGTCCCTTCGTCCAGAGCGACATAGATCCAAGACTGCATCTCTGGGCTTAGGGCTCTCACCGGCAAGCTGCTGAAGGTGGATATGGGAGCACACTGCATTTTCCAGTGCCTAAATGGTAATCTAGCCTTCAGCCTGAAGTGAGCTGGGGTGCTGGAAGACATCACCCTCTGCTGAAAAGTCAGGGCGCAGCTGGCACAGGACGCACACACCATCACCTAAGGTGCAGCAATGCTTATTCTGAACCCTGAGCTTACATCTACCCAAGGATCTGTGAGCAAAACACGGTTAAATTGTCTTTGAAGAACGAGTTTCAGTCCTGTTCAGCAGGAATGGTCCCTACAGAGCTTCTCCCGTCTACCTTTGGTTTAGTGAGTAGTTTGTTAGTAATGTAATTGTGTAATACCACGGTTCTCCTTACAGCTCATCCTAGGATACAAATACCACCATGGTCCAGCCTCGCAGCAATGCAGAATTACACCCAGAACCTCTCAGACACCAGCACGGCCCCTCCCAGCGCCTGGAGAAGCCCCCCCTCGCCCTGCCACCCTGCCTGGCTGGTTTCATCTCAGGCTGCACTATACATCTTGCCTCGCACATAAATTCAGATGTAGCGTTTCAGTTGTCAGCTGGAATATTTCAGCTGTAATATTTCAAGCGATGTCTCCCACAAGGCAAAACAGAAAAGCCCAATGTAGTTATCCCCTCCTTCCAAGGGAAGGGAGCGAGATTTAACTCTTCGTGCACTCATCGCTCAGACCCAGCAAGTGAGTCCTTCCCTTCACAGAATCACAGAATCACAGAATAGTAGGGGTTGGAAGGGACCTCTGTGGGTCATCTAGTCCAACCCCCCCGCCGAAGCAGGGTCACCTACAGCAGGCTGCACAGGACCTTGTCCAGGTGGGTCTTGAATATCTCCAGAGAAGGAGACTCCACAACCTCCCTGAGCAGCCTGTTCCAGTGCTCCGTCACCCTCAGAGAGAAGAAGTTCCTCCTCATGTTCAGACGGAACTTCCTGTGCCTCAGTTTGTGCCCATTACCCCTTGTCCTGTCACTGGGCACCACTGAAAAGAGCTTGGCCCCATCCTCCTGACACCCACCCTTCAGATATTTGTAGGCATTTATAAGGTCCCCTCGCAGCCTTCTCTTCTTCAGGCTGAAAGAGAAGAGGCTGAACGCTTCCCTTGCGTTAGTGAAAATGAGCAGATCCATCATCCCCAACAGCAGACTCTTCTTATTGGGAAAAACATCTTCCCAGTCTGACTATAACACATTTAGAGAGCCAGTTTCCTAATTTAGTCAAATATTTAGAAAGCCAAGCACTTTTCTTCCCTGAAACTATTAAAATGATGGACACATACGGAGCACCATCTCACAAGACATTAGATAAATAAGACCTGACCCTGTAAAACAGCAAGAACATTATTTAAGTTTCATGTTCAAGGCTCTTCCCGCAAATTATAGACCACTGCATCAGCACAGTCGACCTCTGCCTTGCAACTGTCGTGTGTTTGCTCTAGAAACCTGAGAGCACATCCTGCTTCTGCAAGCTGACAAGAAGCAGCGAGGTCACAGTGAAGCAAAACTGGTTCTTGTAGCTGACATCTCATTAAACAAAGCTTTTAATTAACGGAAGAGGGTAGTAACTTTCTCTTGGAGTCTCCTGGGTAAGGAATGAAATAATCCTGCCTCTTCCCTTCCGCTCCACTCCCCAGAAGAGAGCAAGGCCAAGCAATATTTTACTCAGGAACATTTCTTTTTCCACGTGGAGCACAGCAAAAGATGAGGTGCTATAGTAAAGAAACCTGTCTCCAGCCAAGAGTCAACCTTCTGGGGGGGGAAAATGTCCCCAAACCACTCCATACCTACCTAATAAACAATAATTCATCTTCACAGATGACATACAACCAAGGGCTCAAACATGCAAACATTTAAGCACGTGCCTAAATCTACGCAACACAAACCAACAGAACTACTCAAATACATGAAGTCTTGCTTGCTCCAAGCCAAAGCTGTCTGGACTTCCAGAACTCCCAGTGTAACATGGATGTATTACTAATTTGTGAGATGTTCAGAAGCGTCCAAGCAAAGAAGATTACGGTGCAGGCAGAGACTGTGCTCTTTCCTTGGGCAGGGCAGTAGGCACTTTGAGGTACCTAATGTCTACCTGCGTCACTTTTGTAGGTAAATAGCTATATAATCATTGCTGTATATGTCCGTCTCACATGAATACTCTGTCTCCAGCTGGCGTTTTTCTCTCTCGGGTTGGGTGCAAGCTCATTCCCACGCTACAGCATCACCGCCGAGGGCATGCAGCTCTCCCTGCACAACTCATGCCCCAGGCAGCTCCAACGTGGCCAGCGCAGCCGGACCTCTGCATGGAGCCCCCGGCAGCACTTCCACAGCTGGCCAACGCTCCCACGGGCAAAGTTATGCCGTACCATAAGGTGGCCATCAAGACAGGTCTGTCTTTAGACGGTCCCGTCTGAACATCCAGCCCTGCAGCCCGGCTGGTGGCTGCTTTTTGGGTGTGCGGAGCGGTGTGCTGGCATGCAGCCGGGCGATCGGAGAGCCGTCAGGCAGCTGCTCCCATCTTCATCTGTGGGAACTCGGACACTGGCAGCAGCAGCCCCAGGCGGGCAGGGAGCTGGCGATGCTGGGAACCTGCTGCCGAGCTGCTGAGCCTTGGTGGCTGCTGGTTCTCCAGCCCAGGCAGATGAAAGCTGTCTCGGGTACGCGGGTGCCGGCTGCATCCCCACCGCCGATGTGCCGCCGCCGAGCCCGACAGCTCTCAAGCTCTGGAAGAGCTGCGAGGAGCTGAGCTCCTGTGAAAAACTGGCTGCGGTCTTGGGTGCTGAGTGCTTTTGGAAAAACACTGGCTCAGAGTATATGATTAAGCCCTTATTTCTCTTCACCCCCTTACTGTCCAAATAACCTAATTACCTGTGCTCTCTGAGAGGCTGCGGGGTGAAAGCACTAGAGGCATTCAAAGCACAAAAGGCTGGGTCCACGCTGCTTTGTCGTATTTTAGCTCTCAAACACTCTCCTGCGCGGTTATTAACATCATTAAGTGTTATTCTGGCAGGAGGGCTGCTGGAAAATGCTGCTAATTACTTTTCCAACGTTGTGCATCCAGAATCTGCCAGTTAGCAGCAAAAACAGTTTCTTTCATGTGCAGGATTTGCTGTTCACTTCTTCTGCCAGGTTTTTCTTATGCAAACATCACAGTGTTTACAGCATTAATACTAATGCATATTTATAGAAACAGGTTTTTTTAGTCAGTGACAAATAACTAATAACTGAAAATAGCTTTAGTATTTCTCATCTAGGTTTCCTCAAGAGAGTAGGCTAGGAAAATACAATAGCTGCATTTACTCTTCTAGAAAGAAGTTGCTTTTAGACAAAAATTAGCTTAAACGGATCAAAATTTCCTATTTTTTCAGCTAGATTCAATATCATCTTACACAAGTGAATAACAACAGCTGGAAGCTGAGATAATCAAGGGCCAGAGGAGGGAACTACAGCCTCAGAAATTACCATTCCTATTGATTTCTGTAGAGCAGAACTGAGGATTTCAAACCTTGCTTAGTTGGTCATCAGCGGGCTGAGGGTAGGTCACATTCACCTGATGAGTCTGTATTTTAAACTGTATATGCAATAGATCTACAGGTGTCTGGCTTTAGCACCGCAGGATGAAACATCTGTGTCCTTACCTTCAAGGACACTAGGGCTGAGGTCTGTGAAACGCAGGTTGATCTCCTCGGCTGCCCAGTCTGGACAGACCCTCCATCGAGCCGGTCCAACCAAACCCTCCTGGCAGATCCCTATCCAGAGCTCACTTGCGTGATGGCACGTGTGTCTTGAGGTGCTGAGGTCCCGTGCCATTACTGATTGCCCAGCCAGCCCTGTCTCACCGGGAAATTTGAGGAACTGTTTTACTTTAAACAATTTCCTCTTCCATTCCCAAACCCCAAGCACCGCGCTCTCTGCCAAGCGCTGGTGGCTGCTCCAAGAGCTAGATCAGATGCCTGTGAAACAGGATGCCTTTTCCTTTCATTTCTGAACCCTTCTATCACATTATTCATCAAAAAAAGCTGTTGCCCTCATTTTTTGAGAAACGAACCCACTCAGACAAATGTCCTGATCCATCACACTTCCCATGGAACTTGAATGAAATTGCTGGTGGCCCCTTCTGGTCAGAGGCATCACACCTGGCCCCAGCCAGCCCCTAAGGAAGCTCAAGGCTCTCGGAAGTTCAGTCACGATTGTACCTAACATGACCATTAGGCCTTGAGCCATTTCAACGGGGGAACCTGCATCAGCAGAACTGGCAGAAGGCTTAGCTGCTCCTTAGCCAAGGTACAAAGTCAACAGTTTGAATTGCTGCGTATTAGGAGATTTGTGTATGTGAAATTATAGGAAACATTCTTGCTCTCCCCCAGATCCAGATGCACATCATGTTGCTCGAGTTCTTTTTTGTTTTTGCAGGGTCCATATTACTGCCAGTGAGTCCTGTAACACTTCAGTGCAAAACACACCTTCATGCAAAACAGTTCCTGTCCCTTTTAATTCGTATTTGGCACAAGTGTATGCATTTACGTGTATGCGAAACAGAGTGGCACAAGAAAAATACATTACACATTGAAAACAGCTATCTACCCAAACACAAAATAAAATTGCTTTGGTTAGAACATACGCATTCATCACTATGTTTAAAATAAAATTAATTGACTGTACTTCAGCGCTGTAACCCAAGACAGAATAGGTTTATATCAAACTGGAAGTCCTCCGATTCTAATCCATCAAATTACACTTAGCTGTAATAGCTTCTTGAAATTCCCACATCGCATTACCTCTGGAGTCTGAGATCTCTAACTGGTCTTCAGGCTTCGGTTTGAATCATGAAATTAAATAAGAAATGGTTTCATGGTATACATATACCCATAACGCGGCAGTACTATGGCAGCACAACAGCTTATGGATTTAAGGGCAATTATGAAAAGAAGAGAGAATTGAAAATCAGGCATGTCATTACCCTTGCTCCCATGAACCTGTCTTTCAGCACAATCCAAGAAAGCAAGAAGACAAAAGCTTTGTTACAACAGAATAGGGCAGAGACGTCTGTGGCTGTCAGCTTCTTTAAAGCCAGTAAATACAGGTAGTTAGTCAAAGTCCACAGAATAGAAAAGGGAGCAGTCCTTTTAAGAAAGAGTTTCAGCGTCAGACCATCTTCACCAAAAATCCGACTGCATTCCCTATGAAAAGAAAAGAGTTTACAACTCAGCTAGGATTTTCCTTAGCATTCACTCCAGCACAAGAAGCATTCATTAGACTTTTATCGCATTCAATTAAGTGCTTTTCCTAACTACTCCGCACACCCATAAGAACGTATTGTTTAATTCACATAGAGTAAACAACCTACAATCTTCTCAAAACAGCAATTTTGCAGATAGAAAAGAAATAACTTACCTGGAATAATCACACCCTATGCAACAATAATCCCAGGGGCTCGCAGACAGAAATGAAGGTTATCTATAACGCACCGACAGTTCTCAGACTCTGCCTTCGAGGCCGTGAACAGAGGGATTATAACCACAATTTTTTCTCTGTAGCTTGACAATTTTTTCTTGCTTTGCTCCAAACCCTGTTTTTCTTTTTATTGAAATATACTTTAACGTATGGCCAAGTAAGCTTCAAGAATCACCTAAAGCTACTCAGAAATACTGCCAGACACATCACCATGGCAGGAAAGAGAGCCACCAGCCAGTGAGGCTGAGCCAGTCAAACAAGAGCGTAAGGAAAGAAAGGAAAGGGGAAGGGAAGGGTATTTAACAGCTGTAATTTATTATACAGTGAAAAGTTGTGTTTGCTTGAAGATGCTTCTTTGTGGACTAAATTGCAAAGAAAATCCCTAGTGTGCCACACGCAACTTCAGTGAGCTGCTTGCTTCTGAGGACTTCACTAAAGGGAAGGGTCAGCTCAGAATATGCTGCCTTCAGGGACGGCACTCCTGCGCAAAGCAGTACCCACATGGACTAAGAGGAGACCAAGCATGCAGCTCGATTAAAGGCACATCACGGCACCCCTCCTGAGACGTCTCTACCTTTCCCAAAATGAGAAGGATGGTTTTTAGCAACTCCACTGTCTGCGTTCTTGGTTAAAGGGGTTCCTCGAGATATCCCCGGTACGCTTTATTTCTTGACATGGCAGGCTCTCTGAAACACCTATTTAAAAAATGAGAGGTCCCACAAGTGAATGCTTCACACAACCGAAACACCAATGGAGTGAACCAAGGTACCATCGATCTGCAACGCATCCCTATGAGGCCAACATTACGCGCCTGATCTAAAGGCCATGAGGCCTCCGGGCCCCAAAGTATTCACAGCCAACTATGGCTGTGTTTGGAAGACTGCTAAAACACTAATTATGTAGAACTAATTAGTAACTTCAAAGGTTGCACTGCAATGTGAAGTCAAAAACACTTGTTATTTGGGGCGGGTTGGTGGCGGTGTAGTAATTATCCTGATTTGGCTTTCCCTTTAAAGACAGAACTGTTTTTGGGTCTCCTAAACCACTTCTAGTAATTCTGGGATATTCTGCTGTTAAAAATATTGCAGATTTTTACTATTAAGAATGAAAACCATCACTCTCGTTTCTAGAGAAGTATAATAATAACATCTATGTAATACATGAGATCAGCCATGTCTTACTCAATAACCATTCCTTCCCTGCTGCCACTAAAATAATCTACAGTACAAAGCAGTCATTTCTGGCAATAATAAATTCCTTTCTCCAATTCTGCCAGGGAGTCCAACAAGTTAACGCTCAGGCAGGTAGATCTGCTAATTATCTCCTTCACTCCCGTTGACCTAGACACTCTCAGAAGTCAGCCTGTTCTCCAAAGATAGGAACAGAAATGTTACACTTAGAAAGAGAATAGCTAGTGGTGTGTATCATTTATCTGAGATGCAAAGCAAATACTCAGTGAAGCAAATTAATTAAATGCTTAAGTTTGACTGTAGGCCTCTATCGCTGATTTCAACGGGAGTTAAAGGTGATGGGTTCCCTTGTCTGAGAAGGGACTCACTGGTATCGCAGACTTGAGTGCTCGCTGACATGCAGATACAGCAGTTTACGTCTAAAAGATGTTTTTCTCCCCACAAGACTTTACTGGATGCAGAGGGTGATTCTGAGCTCAGGCTATGTCTTGCTTCAAGACAGGCGGCCTCTGACCCGGCTGCAACGTGGCTGTGTCACCATGATGTGACACCAGAGCCAGGATGCCCCATCTCGTGGCAAGAACAGATCTGCACTGTGCGCTACAGACCTGTACGGAGCCCAGTGGGAATTCTGCCATCAGTTTTGATGCATTACTGGATTGTTACACGGTTGTAAATCCAACCTGTCTCAGAAGCTGTCAGGATCTGTCTTAGAGGAAACAAGCTTGTGCTGTGTTAAAATAAGAGAGAAAGGTGCTTGGGCTGCTTACAGTAATGCAGGGTGCAGCTAAGTACCCCAGTGCTATGCTGACAGCAAGCAAAGGTAACAGCAAAACCATCCAAGCACATCACTGGAGGAGTCTGCAAAGCAGCAGGAAAAGCTCTTCTACAAATGTGCCATGGGAAATTACAATCTTGTCATCACCCTGGCCCCCGGCTGCCAGGGAGACGCCGGGAATAAGCCCGGTGTTTCTGCTCCTCCATCCACAGGGAGGGCAGGTGGCTTCCAAAGCCAAGGAGAGTGGGAAGAATGCCAGGATGGGTCTGGTTTTGTTGTCCTGCAGGTCTCTGGGATGTCTGCACAAGGCAAACTTGGAGTAGAGTCAGAAGGATGGAATCTGAAGTGCCCTGACTGTGAATCCTCGGAAGGAGGAAGCCACAGTGATTATTACATTATTCTGGGTTGGACTCTGCGCTGGTCAAGTGTTTGGGAGAGACACGTGTGGCAAGGCCACAAATGTCACATCTCTGAGTTCCCAGAAGCAGAGGGAGGGATGAGCACAGATTCACAGCTAGGAAAAAAATTTCTGGAAACACTTCACAGGCCCCGGGCAATGGACCATGTAAGTAGATGGAAAAGCCTCCATCATACACAGCAGCATACAATGACCAGACAAACTAGGGGCCAGCAGCTCCTTACTTCTCAATTAACAATAAACAGCACAGACTTGTGACAAGGTTGTGCTGAGTGAGACAGAGACCTGATGAATATTCCTCTGTGCCTAGGAGAACTCCATGAATAATGCTCAGCGAGTGTGGAGATAGGAAGAATACTTCATTTTCCCAGTGATGGCTACAGTAGCTTGCCTCGGGCTTTGTGAGGGCTGGCTGCTCAGTGGTTAACTCAGCCTCTTTGGCATGCAACTAAAATTAAACTTGCAGGAGTCATCATGACATGACAGTGATTAAAACCCTGGGCTCAGGAGACACTGCTCCATGGATCCTTCCCCATACAGATAATATCTGTCGGCTGTTGACTTAAAGGCAGAGACATATCTAAGGGCAGCTGACCCTGAAACTATGACACAAACTATTTCCAAATGCACAAGAAGTCTATTTAAAACCTGCCCTCCAACATAAATAGCTCTTTTTATTTGCAGGTAGCCCTCAGCCATCAGCTCTGGGCAGCGTGCCAGGCTCTCAGGAATTACAGCACCTCAGGCAGTCATGTAGCTTTGCCTCTGGCACCCACTGAATAGCTTGCGTCGCCTCTTAGTTATTCTGATGCCAGCCCCTGCAGAAGAATGAGTTTATTCGCCCCGATGCACAGCAGCCTCTGGAGTGCAATGCAGCAGCTGGTTTTAAAACAGCTTACAGAAAAACCAGAGCTAACAGACGCTACCTGGGGTAACGTGAATACGGCGAATGTAATTACATCACCCGGATTAAAACTTGGCAAGGCCACCAGTGACATTATGGTAGCAAGCAGCACCGCAGGACCTTATGTGAGCACAAGTTGTTACTCTGTCACTTGGTCCTGCTATCTAACTGATGGCATCTGCTGCAACAAAATATCTTCCAGCTCCATTCCAGGAGACAGACACCGAACATATAATGGTGGTTAAGCAACTGGTGAATTGTTTTCCAGGACTGACTGAGTCTGAACATGAAGAAAGAGTCTGGCCAGCTGCATTTGTCTGCTCAGGAGCTGGAGCAAAAGGAAAGGGAATTGCGCGTGAACGTCTCACACAAGCAGTGACTGGCTCCTGGGGGCAGCACCATGGGAATGCTGTCCTCCAGCAAGGAACGGCCCAAGGGAAGCCCTGGTTTGAGCTGCTCGTCTCTCTGCCTACCACTGAGCCATCCAGGGTAGGAGCAGCTTCAGGCAACAGAGATCCTGATCTCTCCTCTGAAAAGGCCCTTGCAGTGAAGATCTAGATTTGCAGTGCTATTCCAGAAGTGGCTGGGGCGGCTCGGCTGAGCTACTGCTGCAACACAGATGGAGAATTTTGTAGGTGACAAACTTGCAAATGACAGCAAGTATCAGCTACTTATGACTTTGTTCTTACTTCAGGTGATGCTCACATCTTGTTACCCTTCTTATAGAAAACCAACTCTTCCCAGCATGTTCATCTTTCATTAAACCTGCACCTACTACATTCTTCCTAGCCAGGGCCTCAAGGCTGCATCGCACCTGTAGGACCAACTTCAGCTGTTACACCGTGGATATCTTCTGGTAGAAAGCTGTTGAACGTCACAGTGTTGTCCTTGAGAAGCCAAGACAGCGGATGTGGAGGCAAAATTTATTGACATTGAAAGTATTATCCACCTATTCCAAATTCCAACTCTGTTAGGATCTTCTGTCAAATCTGTGGAGTGTCTTCTGCTGTGGTAAATACCAGCAGTGTTAGATTTCCTGTTGCTCAGTTTACTGAGCTTCAGATCATTTTATTCACCACTAATTCAAGCTCTTTATGTGGGACATACCTTTTATCTGCAATACTGAGGGGATACCAAGAGCTGTGACTTCTGCCTCAAGACAACCAAGACACGTTACTGAAATGCAGCAGGGAGGTAATAACCTTGAGTTAGTTTCTAAGACCACAAAATTTAAACTCTAAGGTAAAGCCTGAAAGGCAAGAAATACACAATTTACAATCTCAAAGATTATAAAACTTTCAGAAAGCCAATCTGAAGTTGAAGATTGAGACTCCTATTCTTTCAAGCAGGATTTATGAACGTAACAGTGGCTCTGTGCGGCTTTGCCAGCCTGGGGCAGCACTCTGCAGGTCACTTGCATGATCACTGATCTCTGCCAAGATATCATAGACACTGTTTGTTCTGATCCGCCGGGAATATCTGCTGGACAAAATGTCATGTGTCTTTAAAGCATCTGGTGAGTAACTATATCCTCCAGAAACACAAAGACAAATCACCTCTGGACTTCAAGGTAGGCCTGGAATCGCTACAGGATGGGCTTTATTGACAAGAATTAGCTACTCCACAGAAATAAAACCAGCAAATGAAGTAACAAGAAATCTTATAAAATGCAACACAAAGCCCTGTAACAGGAATACTATCAAGAACACAAACCAAACAATTACACAAACAATTGATCTACCTTTGAAAATAACCCTGTTCTGGGTAGGAGGGTGGGTTAAATGACTTCCAAGATCCTTTCTAAACTAAATCTGTCTATAAGTATCTGAATTTAAAAACTACAAATGATGCTTTTCAGTTCTTTAAGTCATCAGAAAATCAAGTGCTCATCGTGAAGAGATGCCCATTCCCATATCCAAATTGGAAGCATTCGGCTTGCCAAGTCAAAACAGGGCACAGACCAAGTAGTTGGTCCCCATCATAAAGTCAGTATTTGCCAGCAGCTACCTCCTCTCCAGGATGTGAGGTCCCGACATATCTGGAGTAGGAAATACTCTGGGAAGATGTCCATCAGCTCTAACATCGATCTCCTGTTTCCACACATTCACAAACCTACTTCACATCTCCGTGTGTGCAAAGTTCCTCTGGGCATGTAAACACATGTCCTCAGCTTTAACAGCTGGACTCCTAACAGCTTGGGAAATGTATCAATTATTTGAGCATACTTGTATTCTACATTGCCACAAATGTTTTGCCCAAAATTTTGCTCTGATGGATATACAATCAACCAACTAACTGCAGAGGATATTTATTCTCATCTTCTTCCTTATCTGCTGTGCATTTGTTATTGCTTTACCCCATACGCAGAAGCCAAGCTGACACTGTTAATGCTCTCACAAATACTCCAGCAAGAATCTGAATGAAGGCATCATTAACATACAAAACACTCAGGTCTTCACAGAAGCAGTTAATTAAGTGCAACCGTTCAATTTCAGTCACGCTGATTTGACAGAAATGATAATTTAGGGCCAAATTACATCCCAGATCCTGGCAAAAGCAGCTGAGGGAAGAATTTGGCCTTGCTACACTCCAGCCTGACAGTCACAAATTGAATTCCCTGTGTGCTCAGTGACAGCTGAGCTGAATCCTCTGTCAGCAGGAACAAGGTATGGGCCACACGCTGGTTAATACCTTGCAGAACAGACAGTTCTGCTGAAGTCAGTAAGACTGTTTCCAAAGCAAGTCTGCACTGGAGTAACAGAATCGGGTCCCAGTTCAAAATTATCCTGTGAATTTCTTCCCTCCACAGGCAAGGTGTGTTGTCTCTCGGCAAGCTGAACTGAGTTTCATCCTCTAAAGCAGCTTCTACATCACTGTCAGATCGGCAGAATAACGGAAGTGGAGGAGGAACTGTGACATGAATTCTCCCAGTGAGGGCAGGTTAGATATGGCTTTCTTAAGAACTGGCTAGGGTGAAGCTAAGCCAGCTTGGTCCAGCTGTGGTGCTGGTAGTTGGACCGGATGAGCTCATTGGACCCCCCTCTAACTCTGTATTTAAGTGATTCCACAGTGGCTACTGAAGAGGGATTTATAAATTTCTACCTCTACAGACCAATGTTATAGTTAGTACTATGGACTCTTTCGCACTTGAGGTTGACATTTCAATCACAACATGCAGCCATGTGGTGTCAGGAAAGGCTGGGGCCAGAGAGGCGTTTTCCCCTGGCTTTCGCAACACAAGGGGAAGAGGTATTTCCACGTGGAGCCTGAAGGAAGATGGGAAAAAGCCTTCACATCATTTCCTCAGGAGGACAGCCACTCAGCTACACCTCAGAGCTACAAGGGAGGAGAGTCCAGAGTCTGCAGACTGCTTTAATTCCTACCACACGTAAAAGAGAGGAGAGAAGGCTACTAGGATGCTCTTCCCCCACGCTATGATCCAGCAGGAGGAGGAAAGGGCAGTTTTCATCCTGCTGTACTTGCTGAGCATAGAGAGCAAGCCATGGTCTTCCTCATGGAAACCATCTCCTCGCTTTGAGCACCTTCTCAACTATGAGTTGTTTCAGTTGGACTTCATGATACTGTTCTATCATAAATGGACCAGAACAGGTTAAATAATGGCCAGCAGAAGCCTGATCCAGACATGAATACAAAATATGGAGATATTAGATAATATAATAGAAAGATTATAAGCAAATTGACCTTTTCATATCAGTAAAAAAACCCTCTAACAATCAATTACCCATTTATTCAAGCATATATCACTCATTTGTTAGCCTTCTGTAAGCTAGCCATGAATGAGATTTCCTGCAGCATGACCTTTATTCTGCCTTCTGACACCATTGGTCAAACTGAGAAGAACGGTGATCTCAGTCCACAGAAATCAGGTTGTTTAAAGGGATACCGCCACGATAAAGCCTACCTGAATTTTTTGATCGGAGACTGCTTTTCCTGTGCAGTTGCAAGGTGCCCAGAATAATAAATGGGAAAAACCATAATGTTCCAGTTTGTTGAGAACCAAGTCATGAAAAAAGGACAGTCAAAGGTCTCATACGTGATTTTGACAAACTGCGTGGTCCCGACCCAGGAGGAAGAGACGGACAAAATGATCAGAAATCTCCAGATAAGCTTGAGAAATGTGGATGTGCAAGACTGGCATCGTGTCTGTCCTTCAGCTTCCTGACTGCTGCTCTCTGTGTGCGTTTGTGTTCCTTCTTCTCCTGGAAAAAGAAAGAGAGGAGAGTTGTACACATAATGAGGCATTCAAAATAATTCTTGCCTTCCCCCCATAATTCCTCTATGCTCTGCAAACACTGACTTCCCACACAGAAATACTTCAGTAATACCGTCTCTATCATTTCAAGGGGATAGGAACAAAATACAAACACAACACCGAGGCCTGAGGTTAACAGCGTTACGGTTAAGCTGTTGCCACTGTTTGCTTTATCAGCCAGTCTTTCCTTCAGCCAAACCTCTAGAATAGAGCTACATCCCTTGGAACCAACTACAGTGTAAAGTCAATTACTGTGCATGTGTGCAACATAAAAGCTATCTGGGCCTGTACATCTGAAGCCATGAACAAGTTATTACTACTCAAGATTTTAACTCAAGAATGACTTTTTTTATTTGCAAGCTGGAAGACGAAAAAGAAACAGTTTTGTGGTTTTATGTACTCAAGCGGAGAAAGGCTTTTTTCAGTCAAGTTAGTGTATTTACACTTCTGAAGTTAAAAAAGGAAACTGGACAAAACTGAAGCATGGCACGCCTAGAAAAAAACCTGTACACATAAACAAGGAGGAACTGGAAAGTTGTCATTTCCCATTTTAGTACAGTACTTTTCAGAGCTAATCTGCAGACCACTGCGGATTTCCTACCAGAGGTGCGGACTGTGTAGAGAATTTACTCTTCCTGACTGGTGACTTGCTGTCCAGACACACCTACCAGAGATGCAGCCCACGAACCCTATTCCAATTTCACAGATCCCAGCTGAAAACAAGGGACTGAACCACGCTGGGCACTGCAAAGCGCTACCACTGCCACCCCACGAGCTCACACGGCAGCACTGAGCTGCAACCATCTACCCACTCAGGCCATGTCACATCGGTTTGATAGAAAAAGCAGGAGTTCCTTCTAGAAATCTTGGCCTGCAGCTATCCTTAACTATTACTATCAATTATCAGTCACACCAATGCATGATGTGATATATATAAGAAACAACGTAATTGTTGATGTTACGAGGAACCATAGATCCACTGCAGTGAGAGCACACGCTTTCCTATGCTCAGCTTCTACGTGAAAAAGGTACCCTTTCAGACTCAGGTTTACTTTTCTTTTACATTACCGTTTCTGCTACAGCCATAAAGAAATGTCAAACTGAGGTTCAAAGTTATTACATTAGACCAGCACTACATCTAAAAAACAATTCATCATAGCAGGGAGTGCAGCTGCAATCAAGCATCTTCCTACCCAGGACATGGAGCTTTTTGTAACTGTAATTGTATGCTGTATTTTTTTTCTAAAAATAATCAGGATTCAGTGGCTCCATTGTTTGGTGGTGAATCAAGAATTTAAATAAAATTACAGTTTTATTAAAAAAATGCAGAGGATAATCAGACGCAGCTCTGAATAGGCAAGCATCGTTTTAGCATTCTCTTTGGCTGCTGACAGAAAATAGTATTTTTATGGTACTAACAATGACTGACATCTCCTATTAAAAGGTAAATTACAGTTTATTTGCAAGTTGTAATGGCTTAAAAAGAATATATTAAGTAACATCCACTTGCAGATTTTCCTGCTCAGCAAAACTACCGTGCAATTAGTCTTCTTCAGCTAACAGTTAAAATAATCATACAATGACACAAGACTAAAGCACTTTTATCCATGCTTTCTATTTTCCAATTACCAAATAACTATGTAACTGCTGTTACTATGCATGACATGACCATTTTAGTGTTTGACTTGGATTTTACAGTCCCAGGTTCAAATATTAGGGAAAGGCATAGAAATACACACTTGTTGCAAGTCCTACCTTGGGTTTAAAGACCTGTGCAGGTTTTAGCCTCATTAAATGTACAGTGGGGAGTTTTTGTAAGTGCTTAACAGGTAGGCTTCATCCCATGTAATGCAGTTAGCAAATAATTGCTATTCAGCTATTCAGATTAAACATGTTGCCTAGGGCCCCTTTACATTTAATGATAATGGAAAGGCATGGTGAGAAGGTAGCTGATTTCATCCTCATACATATCTAAGCCTGCTGGAGGTGCTTATCTCTCCTAAGACTGGATATTTACATTTAATGTAAGTGAAATTGAGATGGATCCCCGGCCAAAGAGGCACAGTAGCTTAACAGTTGCTTTCAAAATCCATGGGACGTGCACACCCAAATCCCGGGCAAAGAATCAAAACGACAAGATAAGAAATATCTTTAAAAATAATTATGGGGTTTGAACTCAAAGACACATGGTGAGCAGGCACACAATTCATACTAAGTAGGTTTAAGGATTTCCAAGTCTTGAAGCTGGGGCTGGATTGAGCTAGAAGGTAGCACTCGTGTTCAGATACCGAATGATACACTAATGAGGAGAAAACAAATTGATCAGCCAAAGTGGTTGGTAGATAGCATTTTACAACTAGCAAGGTGGTAGAAATCCTTGGTGTCTGTTTTTAGTTAGGTCGGAAATAAACCAACAGACTTACTCTGTCAAGTGCTCAGAAACAATCTGAGAACTCAACAAGGATGAAACGACAGGGAAAGGATGCAGATGACACTGCAGGTGACACAAGGAGATGACACTGGTCAATGGCAAACTGTGTTGAAAGGAAGCTAGCAGAAACACCCCTGCACGGTCCTTTTGTCTGTATTATAATTCTTGCTTGTGACGTCTCTGTGACAAGATGGAAACAGAAAAGCCTTCTTCTTTCATTTTTCAGAAGAATAAGATAAGGAAAACCAAAACCTACAGCTTTTCTTCTGAACTCTTTTGACTATCTGGCAACTACATCCTAGAAAATAATACTCTTTATATTTGTTTACTTACCTGTCAGGTCAGTCCTACTTAGACCTCACTGATAAGGAAGGGAAGATCAGGATAAAAAGGGGAATTAATAAATGCAAAACAGGTGTTTAGAAGAGTATGATGTCAAGGAACTACTCTCTTCTCAAGTGGCCTAAAGTCCTTTCTCAGAGAAGATGGATTCTGATTTTGGAGGTACCCTAGTGCAGGCATGTACAGAGTTATTTCAGCCCGTTATCTGCAAAAATGAGAATAGATTGGTTTTCTGTTATCTTAGATATGTTCTTTACTGCAAGATGCTTTATCATCCACTCCTTGCACCTCCAATACTTTTCTGAGGGTTTCCATCAAGAGGCTACTCCTGGAGTACAAGATCCTTCCATTTTCCAACACAAGAAGAAAACGTCTGACTCTTGCTGTCATCAGTGGTGAGGTGACAAGAGGAAGGTTCATCTCTTACAGTTCCAGTGTGCAAGGGAGATACAATCTGTTCTTCCTCGTGTTTTTGCTCACAGTATATACACAAAGCGTCTTCCAAAGAGCTTGGGACAGTTAAATTGTTTCAGTCATTTAACATCTCTCTCCTCCTCAACAGCACAATTCAGCAGACTCAACGGCCTGCGGTTGCATATTGTAATTGCTCCCATCCCATCCCTGTTGGTGATGGATGGACATCATGGTGAACAAGTCTGTGTTCACCACACCCACAGGCTCATTTAAGCTAAAATGCTGCAGTAAAATGGGTGACACATTCCTGACGGAAGCCCTGCTGTGCAGCTGATCGATGATCTGAACTGTGATGGTCTTCCCTAGATATCCTTCCACCTGTTTCTCCTTCTCTTCCTCTTCATCAGATCATCCATGGTATGAGCTGAGATTGTCATTGTCTTTGAGCAGGGAGATGACTGGCTCTTAAGCGTCCTGGTCTCTGGCCAGGCTGAAGCTGAGGAAACATAACCACTTTGTAAAAACTAACTCGTGTGCTAATGTTAGTGATCCTTTCAAGGTCTTCTGTGCATATTGACCTTATGATTTCTAGAGAAGAGAAGGAGACTCCACAACCTCTCAGATATCTAATACATTACAATGTTCCTACTGAGGCCCAGGCCTTTTCCTCCCATCCTTGCTTCCTTCCCACATAACCCTAGTTTGCACACAGGTACAGGAAGGACTTTCATGTGGCTTTGCTGTGTGCAGCACCGTAAACCAACGTCAACGTGCTCGGACTCTGCACCATCTTTCAAAAGACAGGCGAAAGCGGCCTTTTGCAGGCATGCTGTGACGCCGGGAATGCGGCCGTTATGCCTACCTGATCTGCTCTGCCTCTCGACTCTGCTGTGCCGACAGATTCCCGAGGGACTTCGATTCTGCAGCTCGAGAATGGGAGCAGCAGAATCTTCAGCAACAGATAGAGGGGAGAGCTGCCTAGTCATGCCTCTGTGTCTGCTGGGGCAGTTGCCTCCTGGCTTGCATTGGATGACAGATGATCGTGAGGCACCTGAGAAGAAAGAGTTTGCATCAGTTTGGCTGTAAACTCCCTGGAGGAAAGCGGGGCTTTCAAACACTCTGTCAGTGAAATGCATACAAACGATTCAGCGGGAGAAAGGAAGCACACTGCAAAAATCAAGGTTTCAGCTCTGGTCAGAATAAAGTAAATAAGTAAGTAAATAAACACTTAACTCTCTCCCCCCTTACAGAAAAAATGGTGCTGTATGAAAACCAGTCTTTCCCCTGATGAAATCCGAGCCCTGTGCTGCAGTAGGCTCTTAGCCCCACGGCTCCATCCATAAGGTCTGAACAGGCAAAGGCATTTGTACTCACGTGGGCCCCTTCCTGAGCACCAACACTGAATCGGGCAAAAGGAGAGGTCACCATTCTCCCTTGGGGTGGAAAGGAGGGCTGAGGAACCAATGCCTCCCAGGCTCAACGGTGACAGTCTCTCCAGAGGAGAGCATCCTCTTTCCATCCTCCACAATGATCCTTGAGACTCTTGTATGGAATGAAGCCACAGTCCTTGATAGGTCTTTTGGATGAAGACTTCTGCTAAATCGTTGAAGAAGCGAGTTTTAAGCCTTTATATGCCCAAATCAGAATCTCCACATCTTCAGAGAAGTTGCTTTTTCTTCTTCTGTTAGGCACAGACAACACCAAGATGCTGCATTTCATATAGAGGCTGTATAGAAGCAGAAGGCAGCAGACAAGGCCCAGGTCCCAGAAATCCCAGTGGTACCAGATGAAAAGGTTGCCAGTGAGAAGGACACCACATTTTATGAGTAAGACCTTGAAGGACTGGATTAAGAACCAGCAAACAACAGAAAAGAGCGCAGTGCTGGAACCTGGCAAAGTGAACCTGGTTAACTTGCACGTACTTCAATTTATTGAAGGGTCTGCTTAAGAGGTCAACACATGAGCAGCACAACAGAGTCCTCTTCTCATCCAGAAAGTCAGGGTGAGAGGCCATTTTGGCAAGTATAAATGTGTGTTGATGGTCAGCTGAGATCACCCACTGCTTGTTTTGCCAGCTGCTACTTCAACCAGTGACCATCTTACCTAAACTTAGGGAAGACGCATATACCCAGAGCAGCCACCGACCTTGCCATGACTCGGAGGGATTTAATTTGACAACCATTCATATCTATTTCACATTGTAAAGAATACAAAAATAGACACAAAACCCATGTGTAAGGTGCCAAATGTGCAACAAATACAGCAAGACATTTCAGAGGGCAACATTCTTTGTTGCAACACGAGCCATTCAAGTACATTTCGTCCAAATAATTTAATGCCAAACAACAACATAAAAGTATACTCTAACACAAGGATTGTATTCAAGATTAAAGAGACTGCATGAATGAAGTCAACACTCTTTTGCCAGAGGAAGTTCAGAGGGTTCATATGACCTGCAATGAACCTAAAGCTTTATGTTTGATTCAACAGATCTAACTACAAAGATCGCAAAGGAAGACTTCTATAGAATACGGTATTATACAGAAAAATCCTCTCTCAGCCTATTTAGAGCCTCCAAGGTCAGTTTTTACTCACCAAGCAACTGAACCAGCAGCCAACCCCCTACAGACAGTCTGTCTCAAAGATGCTCTTCCCTTTCTCCTCTGTCCAGTGTGAAGGAACTCTGACACAAGGAGGATGCCCAAATCTGGGTCCCACCTTGCCACATAGTTCTACAAATTCAATCAATGCAATATAGAAGACACAGCCTATAATGGCAGATCCACAAAAGTCAACTTTGAAGGATTAAGATCTATATGATGTCTAAGCACTGTATCATCTCTCTTCATTTTTTCATGAGCATTACTCTCTACAGAGCTTTTTAGACCCTACTGGATATTTTCAGACCTTTAAAAAGCCATTCATCTTCATGGATATTCTTTTCATGGAGAAAATCATGATCCACCAGCCACACAACTCTCGCCAGGACTTCGGTCTGCTCATTTTGTAACTCCGAACCTTACTCCTCCCACTCGACACAAACAAGGATAACATTACCTATGTTGTAAACATCTTGCAAGTGACTCTGAGGTTGAAAGTACATTAGAAATGAGAGCCCTGGGCCATTCGCCCCACCAGAAGCAGCATAACGCCTTTATTTGACAGCTGAAAGTCAGTTCCAGCCCCTACAAGATTCAGACAATCAGTACTTTTTGGCCTAAATATTCAAAAAGGCTCTTACGAATTTTCAGGTTCCCAATGTAAGGAAATTTTATTTTCAGAAATCACTTGCTGACTGCCTGTCCTTGGAGAACCAGCCACAAGGTGCCTTGACCTAAATCACTACTCACTGTGATATGCATAATTTAAAGAGATTTCATGAAGTTGAAAGACAAATGCTACATTTCAATTCAGATATAATTTAGAACAAGATCAAGATTCACATTACACTCAGCAGAAGTCTAGCAGATGATCCGCAACCAAAATTTCAAGGAAACCTATTTTTCCTCACATGCAAAAAGAGCTCCAAGTTATTTATATCTGGTTCAACAAAGCAGCATCAATCTTTTCCTGTACATTGAGAAACTCAGCAGTTGAGACAAAAACTGCAATTCAAGAGACTGCATTTAATCGAAAGTCACTGATTGATTTACTGAAATCTTCTTCCCTTATGCTTGAAAGCAATCAGCTAGCACAGCAATTTATCAATAATTCATTGTTACAGCTAGAAAGCCTGGGCCACCTAATGCTACTGAATCTGAACATATTTTAAGGATATACTTTGACAGGGAAGGTGAAGAGATATATGTTGGCCTGACTTCTCCAAACCTGGTATCAGCAGCAAGGACAACAAATCACCATTTACACAGCACAGCAGTGAAACCTCGCACACGTGCAATGTTACCCCAAATGAGAGGAAGGAAAGGCAGAACTCATGTAATTGGTTATTTGACTCACACAGCAATTACCAGCTATCTAGCAGGGATCCACTAAGACTCTACAAACTGAGAGGGATCAAGAGCAGCATTTTCCATTGAACTTCCATATACCTTCATAAATCCCACACTCTTCTGGAGACCTTATGGTCTTAGGCAATGAGATCATGTCCTCTCCAGAGAGGACAAGAGCAGGGTGCTGCCACAACTTGCCACGTGCAAATGGAGAAGCAGCTATGCACTAAAAAGGTACCACCTCCTCCACAGCAAAGCCTGGGTCAGATTAATTTGACTTCTTTCAGATGTTAACCTTAGGATGAGAAAAATAGTGCCCTAGGACCATCTGCAGCTCCCTGTGACCATACAGGAAATAACAGAATCATAGAATCATGGAATGGTTTGGGTTGGAAGGTACCTTTAAAGGTCATCCAGTCCAACCATCCCGGCAATGAGCAGGGACATCTTCAACTCAATCAGGTTGCTCAGAGCCCCATCCAACCTGACCTTGGACAACCATCCTGAGCAGAGATGTTTACACTGGGTGAGACTTTTTACCTGATTACTTTCCTTGACCTTCTTCAAACCCGACTCCTCAAGGCTGCACAGGTACCTGTAACTCACTGTCTACAGAAGCCTCATCCAGTTTCTGCAGGCTGACACAGTCATGCTGAGCATGAACACAGTTCACAGCTTTAGCAGAGATGAATCACAGGCTGAGAATGAATCTACATTTTGGGCATCATCTGATATTTTAAGGGAATGCTACTGGAAGAGATTGGGAAAAAACTAAAAAACAGGAAAAACCTTGCCAGACTGCCAGACCTTACTGCTGAAAGTGTTCCTCCATTAGCTGGAGGTTATAATCGAGTATCAAAGCAACGCTCAGCCTATGGGATTGACAAAGGAGGGAAGGGCAAACTGGAAAGGACCACACATGATTGTATCAAGCATATCTTCATGAGTCAAATCCATCTGGATGACTTTTCGTTATTGGATAGAAACAAACCCCTGCTCCTTCCCATTTTTTAAGATTATTTTTAGTTCATTATTCTGTTTCAACAAATCTTCTTTTTCTTCGTCCTGAAAATGCTGATGCTTTATAGCATAAGAAGTAAAGGCATTTCTCTGCACATGCAGACCAAAGGGAAGCCAACAAGGGGAACCTGTGGCTTTCCACATGCTTCTAACAAAGTCTGTCCTTGTCTTGCATTAATGATTATATACTTATTCCAGCGTACTTCAATTTAGCAAGGTAATTATGCTTGTACCTAACCTAAACCACATGATGAATATCACTGAAGTCCATGCCTTTTCATGTTCTTGAATATCCTCCTGGATCGTGGCTGCAGGAGGAGGTGACCACCAAGCACTACTGCTGCTGTGTCCATTCACACCAGGAGCCCACAGCGCATGCTTTGCCCTGACAACTATTTTCACCATCCATCTGTAAACTCCTGTAAGCTCCTTTGCCCCCTGACCCTCCGAAAGATGCAATACGTGACTTGTGGGTTTTCGTTCATACACAGATTCCCATATGCAGCTCACACTGTGAGAAAATATGTCCTCACCCTAGCTAGAAAAATCACTCTGTTATTCTGCAGCGGGCTTGGAGAGAAGGGATTATGCTTTGAGTTTCAAAACCAATTGTTTTCAGATTATTTTCAGGCATGTGACATATTCAGCATGTGACAGCAGTGCCTGGAATACAACAAAAACCCCATTCCATTTCATTTGGGACAACTTCTCTGGTCTCAAAATTATTACTAAAAAAGGATTGAATGGACCGCCAGTAAAATAATCAATGCAGCATAAAAATGGAGCTCTGGAAGTAATTTTTATGGCCAGGTCATCACAGAACTGATTTTTTCATTTTCTTCTCTTCTTTAACCAACCACCCTGATGGAAATTTAGAACCTCTCAAAGAGGTAATTGAATTCCCTTCTGAAAGCCATCCATGCATTCATGGCACTGGATTGCCAGCCTAAAGTGTGTGCCTATTTGGAGACAGCAACATCTGGCTTGCTGGTATGTGCCAAAGTGCATACTCTTTTTTTGATTACACAACTAAATCGATGGTTAAATATGTGATGCTAATGACATTAACTGCACAGTTTCTTTGTACTATGCTCCCTGCAGAGAAGTGGTCACCTGTAGTCGGGAGAGAGACCAGCTTTTCCACAAAGTCAGTCAAGGCATCTACAATCTGCCTTTTACCCATTCAGTATTAAAACATGCTTATTTTACCATGTCCTCAAAATCTCAGCTCCTAATATGCCATTGTTTTTGCATTGACAAAATGACGTCTTCACGTCACTGCCGCAGAAACAATTGCTGGGTTTTGACAGATGGATGGAGGTAGAAGCCAGTCTGGTGTGATGTGGAAAATACGTCAACTGAATGTTCCTGCTAAATCAGGCACTGGTGGAAGAATTGACAACTTTTCCTTTACACTGCAAGGTTACCTGTTAGGAGTGAACATCCAGGGCGATGACGGACTCGCTCACACATCACGAGCCCATTGTTTCCAGCAGCCTGTACACACATTCCTGTTGGTAACAGTCAGTTCACGAGTGTGGGCGCTGGAGACTTATGCAATAAAATTCTGGTCTTAACACTGCACAGTAGAGAAGATGATGGGAATTTCGTGGCCAGGGAAATATCAGATGCACACGGACCTACAGGAAAGGGGACTGAGTTGCACTGCTATTGTCAGAGGTGAGGAGAGCTTATTCTGTCCATTTCACAACAATAAAACCTCATTAGGTTGGACTAGCCATGGCCTTAATTGGATTGTTTGCCACTGGTAGCACACAACTGGGGGCAGGGCTATCCAACACCATCAATCCAACAGCAAGTTAGGTCCACAGCTAATTTTATTTCTGCCAAAGGGACGCTCTGTAAAATCAAATCCTGCCCTTCCTGTGTAAACCCACAGCAACTCAGTACAATCAGCAAAGCTGTTCTGGGCATACACTAAAGGGCCTGAAGATGACAGGTGACCTGGGAAGTTAAAATTCAAGGGAGAACTCTCCCCAACTTTTAATTAGTTCCGAACCAGTAGTTTGACTCAGGACATCAAGCCGTAATTACATTTACTAAAACCAAGCAAAGAAACAATAGGGAGAGCATCTTTGCAGACAGTTTGCTCCAAAGGTTTGAGGAACAAGCATGTCTTGGTTGGAGAAGAAAAATCATTTCACCATGTCTCAGACGTTTGGAGACGATGTTCTCCATTTAAACACTTTCTTCTGAGACACTGCAATGGTCTCTGTGTATTAGAGCTATGCACATATGTCTGTTCAGTGTAATGCCCTGCTCATTTACTATCTGCTTGTTTTTGGAAGTTTTTATATTTGAAGGGGATGAGAAGGTTACAAGAATTTTTTTTGTCCTAGGGGAAAACAAGATTTTCAGATTTTAATGAAAAACAAATGACTCAGTGATGGTGTACAGCATTTCTCTGGTACTATGATTAACTATTGTCAGAAGCAGAAAGCAAAAGCAGATATTTTTGTTGTAGTTTAGCAGTGACATCCATCAGCAATTTCTGCCAATTATCCCCTCAGTGTCTGTACACAGTCGCTCACTCCACACCAGCAGACAGCCGCTTCACTTACAATTAGAAATCTCAACAACTTCCACGTGCCTTCCTATCATTGCTACAAAGTGAAAAAAGTGGCAGCAGAGGAAGCAAGTAACTCATATTTCACATCCTGTAACTAATTTGGTGCAAGTGATGGGTCACTCTGCACCCTTGCACCTAATTACCCTTCCAGATGAGCAGCTCCAGCCTAATTGTCAGGGGAGGAAATCCGAATTAGACAGTCAAAAATCCACCTCTCACACACCCCCAGTACCCCCCTTGTGCTCAGGTACCACATCTCACTGGTGCGGCTTCCCACCTCCCATTCCTCTGACCACCACCAACGCACTGCGTTCCGGATCAGCACAGACACTGTGATGGCAGTGCCATGGCCTCTCCCTCTCACACCATCCAACGCCTGGGGAAAGACCACCCTCACGTCCCACGTGGGGAGCAGGAAAGCTCTGACCACAGTGACCATTAAGCACCTGAAAAATGGTCTCACAGCAGAGACAGATGACAGAGATACCTGTCAGGAATGGTCAAGGTGTATCTTGAGTCTAAGGACTCCGCCTTAGCTGAGGGATGACACAGGTAACTTCCTGAAGTCACCTTCCAGCCCTGCATCTCCTTGGCTGTGCAATGGTAACAGAGTTGGGACCTAGTCCCAAAGCACTACCTTCTCCTGATTTAAGATCCAGACAGTTGAACAATAAGGCCATGGACCTTGATTCCACTTGTAACTAAGATCCGGAAACAAAGAACAACAACCTAAACCAGTATATAAACAGCAAGAAAACCTGGCAGTAACTGGACAGACCAAGGATGCACCATTATATCAAAGAGAAAAGATGCACCTCTGCCAACTGCAATACCGTAAGTCAGTTTTGAGCAAAAGAAACAAAGAGACCTAATGAGAAGGAGTTGGGTGCATCTGCATCGAACACTATGAGATCTGGCAACTTCAGGCATTCAGAATTAAATTAGAACAACCAGAATCGGACAGGACCATCTGCGCATGGCCCACATCAGTTGTGAAAACAACCTGGGATTCCACTTGGTGCTGGCCCCCGCAAGCATGTATTTGCTCCCAGCTTCTTTGGTTGCCACACAGAAGATGGTTTTGGACTGCACTGCCAATCTGGAAGCTACATCAGTGTCCAGTGCCTGGCATGATCTGTTAGATGAAATCTGCAGTCAAAGCATCAGTGACATCTGTTCATATAAACTTCAAGGTCTGTGAAAGGCCCCAGCAACACAAGGTGTAGCATTTGTACACACCAGCTGTGCTTGGAATGGAAAGATGGTGAGATCTGTATGCAAAGTACATGCAAATGCACCATGTTATTGTTAGAAGTAGTAGTAGTAATAATACTGAGATTTAACACACATGTATTGAAGAGTCCAGGAGCTTCCACTTATGCTCAATACAGCCAGGTCATATGGGTAGATATATATATGATTATTCACATTTTGCAGGTAAGAAAAGTGGGAAATAGTTCCTAAATAAGTTGTACAAAGGCATGTGCTCATGCAACGGTTGATTCTCATCTCCCCAGATCCCCAGCTGGCTGCTGATCACTTAGACTGGGTTTACCATATTAATTGCTGTATGCTTGATGCCTTGGCTTCTGCATGCAAACCTGATAAATACACTTGCAAGTCTCTACATCCACCTTTCCACACATCAGCTACACCTTTTTCTTACGAAGAACCTGCTCCGAGATGGATGCTTTCTGGGCAAACCAGGGAATATGATGTGCATGGTCTGCATCCAATGTTGCGTCCTAAAACCTCCGACTGGGGACTGCAGCAGAAAACGAATCCAGGCTGCAATACCCATTATGTTCAACCAGTGCAATCATTTAAAAAAAAAAAAAAAGGCCTTTGCAGGAAGCATATAAAGGCTTTGCTGGCCGTAAGCAACCTGCAGATTGCCTTTTTGGGAGCCCCGATGCACGAGCGCAGTGGCCAGCTATCTCTGGAGGACTTCTCAACTTGTTTCTTACTCAGGTAAATGGTTCCTCTCTGTATTGCTCCGGATCGAGACCCTTCCTCAAAACACAGAAAGACAACTATTAAAAAAAACAAATCACTGTTCAAATCTTTATTCCACTTGTTCATCCATCTACATTTTACTGCAATTATAGTTAAAAGCATGGAAATATTTTTTCCCTGTTTTTCTTTCCTCCTTACTCACTTTAAACCAAGAAGACTTTTTTCCGCATCCTCATTTCAGCGTAACTCAAAGAATCACTGCCTGTGTTAAAGCACTGACAAGGAATTCCATTGATTTGACACCAAAATTAATACGCCAGCACCAGTGCGGGGGTGTAAGAACAAATCTTGGGAAACAAGTTTATTTGAGAACATCTTTAGTGGAACTGGCAGCTGGAGAGAGCAATATATTTTGAAACATGTATTTTGGAACATACTGGCAACATATATTTTAAAGGTACTGGGTGGGACATAATGAATTTAGAGTCTGAAGAAATGTAGAAGAAAGTGCTGCAACGGAAGAATGATTTTTATATGTTGAAATCAAAACTTCTACAACTTCTACACAAAACAATCTGCACTGATCTACAAAAAAAGTTTTAAAGATCCACTTGGAGTAGAATATTTTGGACTGAATTCCGCTGTCGGAAAATGTTGCTGGCAACCTCATTCACCTTAAAAAACAAATGCTGTGTCAAAATCTCACGCTTATCTGTGACAACTCTGGAGTTCGAAAACACTGACCTTCAGTAAGGGTATGAACACCTCCTCCTTCAGCACAGAACACTTCCCATACAAAGAGCGTGCTTTTTGCTCCTTCCTTTTACCCATATGGACACTGTATGCAGAGCGAAGCCAGTGAAGGGCAGGACCAGGCACACAAACACCTTCCTTCCAACCTACCCAACTCGCAAAGAAGCCAGGTAAAAGACTGTCAGACCCCTCCACACTGTGAAGGTCTCAGAAGGCAACTTTCCGGCTAAGTACCACAAGGAAAAGGCAAGCCCAGCCATCCCAGGTTGCAGAGGAAGAAGAGGGCAGCGTGGAGACACCCAGGAGTACGTCTGCACCCCGGTGTCCAGCCAAGCTCAGCCCATGCCAACAAATGGCTCCAGATCATGGGGACCCATCCAATCCCCGCTGCAGTTCCTGGGACGACCAACTGATTTTAGTGAGCTTTGGCTCAGCCTCCAAGGAGGACAACGGGGGTTCTTCCACACCAGGCTACCAGGCAAGGAGGATGGAGCTGGGCCATCAGATGTTTTTATTCAGGTGAAGCCACCACATACCTGTCTGAGGGAACAACCCCCTGGGGCTTACAAGCCTTTGACCCTCTACTGCAGTTTTGGAGCAAGGACTTTATTTTAAGCTTTTGCTTGCATGAAGTGTCCCTACGAGACCACCTCAATACCAGCTTCTGAACAAGTCCCTCGAACACACATTCAAAGGGGTATCCTTCACTGCAACAGACCTACGTGACTTTCTTCTCCGCAGATACGCCTGACCTGATACCAGCTCAAGCCAATCTCGGGATTCATCAGCCCAGGGTCAGACCAGATTTTCACCACTTCAGCACTGACTGAGCAGCAGATAAACACAAATCATTTGATTCAAAGCTGCACACCATCCCATTAAAGAAAAACTCTTGTTACCAACTTTGTAATAAATTATACCAGATGTGCCTCCAATAGTTTCACAATTTACACACTTTGCTCCAAAATAAAAGGTTACGAATCTCTATAAAAATTCCTTTGAAAATTAATCTTGTCATTGCTAAAATTTAGCGACATTTCCAAAAAGAAAAAGACATTCCGAGTTAAACTCCCATTTTATTTTCATTGCAGTAAATCAAGACTAGCCTCAATGAAAGCCATTGAGGCTGCTTTGACATAAAGTTGTTGTGAAAGGAGTTTAGACCCAGGACACTCCAGAAATCACTTATATGTATCTCATTATTAAACAATTATGACATAGCTTCTACTTTCAAGAAACAACGCAGTAAATCCTGGCTGGTTCATGGGTCTCCTAAGATCCAAGCGTAAAAGCAGTCAACACATTGACACACAACTTAATATCAAATTGCTTTTATTTATCTCCTACACCAACTATTGCCTCTCCTGTTTGATGGGTGCCTCCAGAGAGTGATTCATTCCAGCTCCCTGAGAGACAGATCTTAGGAGATGAATCACCTCTCGGAGGCGTCCAGCTCTCCTGCTGACTCCAGGAAGCTCAGACAACTTTCTTAGAACTTACCGAGGCTTATATTTAGATGCACCTGGATGAGTCCAGCTCTGACTGTCTTGGGCTCAGTGCACGGCAGCACTGCGGTACATGCACTAAGCACAAGCTTTAACGTCCTAGCCTGACTTCGAGCTTAATTAAGCACATTTGAGGAAGGGTCGGGTGAAAGCACATTTTCCAGGTAAGCAGCTGGGTCAAAAATGAGCATGTCTTGTTGCATTTTGTAACCCCTGGAGATACATAAGGCACCCCCTGACTGTTTTCTCCACTGCCCTTGGTGTCACAGCTCCGTCAGATCTCACCGCTGCCTTTCCGTGATGGCACATTTGGGATAAGTCTCCTCCACGCAGTGTCCACACAACTGACCTGGCCCAGGCACTCGCGCACATACAGTCCTCTCGCTGTCGCCGATGCCGTGCTGGTGAGTGAGGGCTGGCCAGACCGAGATGAAGACATGCTCTCAGATGTATTTGCTGGCTGCAGGTCTCAGCTTGATACACACCTCACATCCTCCAGAACCACTCAGCCCACGCACCAACCCTTCTCGGCAGCTGTCTCTGCTCCATTTCTTTCCACGTGAGCTGCGTTTTCTAACCAGCGATCTGCAAGCATCTGAGTACTGAAGGAGCCTCTTGCCTGGATTTCACTCCACTATCCAGGAGTCAGCAGTTTCTGTGGTTCTACCAGAAGATATCTAGGAAGCCACAAACTTCAACAGCTTGAAAACTGCCAACATAGGGTGCACTGCTCCGCGCACACAGGCCCAGAGCCCAAGTCGCTGCAGCATCTCTTCCACATCTCCTCACCATACCTGGGAAGCAAAGGGAGGACAGGCTCAGTGTTCTTGGGAAGCCGGCTCCCCTATGCCATTAGGGTTCTTCGGGAAGCCGTGCTAAGACCTTTGCCAATCTGTAAAGCCGGATGCACACACTCACATTTAATGTATGGGTCCAGTGTTAGTTCAGCTCGGCCAGCTTCACCCCTAGCAAGAACCTTTCCGTTTTCAGCCTGTCGGATATGACAAGTGCTGTCATGCAGTCACTTCCAGTCTATTGCCCTTTCTTCTGACGACGCCTGGATTTTCTCTCCCCGAGCAAACAGGCAGTGCAGCACTTGACGCTGCTGCTCCAGGCCGGCGTGGGCAGAGGGTTAAGGCTGGACTGAGCAGAGGCACCTGACAGCCGCTGCACTGGTTAAGCTGGAGGCAACCACGGCTTGTGAGCTGTCTTAGACCCTACGGCGCAGGGACGGTCTTTAATCCTCTGTCTTCACCGCCCGGCATGACACGAGCCTGGTCCGTGCAGGGAGCTCTCAGGGAACACAGAGCAGCAAATCAACCCATTAAGCAGCACAGCAAGCCAGCTCACTCAGCCGTCACACTGCTCCTTTAAAAGCAGGTGAGTGGATGAAGTACTATTTCATATATCCTAAAATCAGGTGCTGTGTAACAGCAATGGACCAACATAAGGAGCCAGGTCTATCAGCTCCTTCAACCTTCTTTAAGGCATTTTTCCCTCATGAAAGAAACATCAGGTAACTACCAAGCCTGCAGAATACTCGATATGACACATACACTCCCAAGAAAAATGACACAAGCTATTCCCTGCTCTATCAAAACCCAGCCCCATCTGTAATTCAAGGCAGTCCGATCCAGCCAGACTGAAGAACTGGAAGTCACGCTCTGCTAACAAGCACTGGACCGTGTCTCTTGCTTTGTTTTTATCCTGGATGTAGCGCTGAATTTAACTGACCAAAAGAAAACACGTTTTTGTGGCTGGTCGGCATAACAAAGCTCAAACCAGAGACAGCACACACCTTGCAAATTTATGACTCGAGTGTTCTTAATAACGTGCCACACCTGGTGGGAAAAGAGTTCATTTCTGGCAGAACAAGCAACTTCGGAAAGTACCACTTGGCTCTTTAAAACATCTGACACTGAATATAACACACCTGCAACAGTGCACTTAAAGCCTGAGATTTCTACAGTCATTTAAAACAAAAACTTGAACCCGGATATTAGGAATATTTTTAGAAAGCTTTCTTTTCAACTTTTGATCTATACCACACCCATACCTGCTGTCTATTTTCAGCATGCCGAGCTTTATATCTGCATCACAGCTATCAGCGCAGTCCTGTCCCATGCTGGACAACCTCACCACATTTCCCGTTGACACTGGAGTGTGATGTGAAGTTGGTATGCACTCTGCAAGGAATGAGGCTGTCATGTCCGATCGAGAGCACACAACAGATTTCACAATTTCTATCTTGGGGTTTTTGTATTAAGGAATCGCTTTAGAGCTGACACTTCTGAAAATAATGGGAGGAAAAGCAGTTTAAGGGAACAACTGCGTATCTCCAGCTGAGGGAACCAGCAAGCACAAAAAAGTTGATGCCTCTGTCTTCAAAGCAAAAAAGATAAATCTAGAGCACAATACTAAAATACTACTGAAAATTTGATAAAGTTATATGGACCTCTTTCATGTAATTTTAAAAGCCAGAACTGAGGTACAACTTTATCAGCTGTTCACATTTCAATGTTTGTTTCTTCATCAGAAATCATACACACAGCAGTTGAACACAAGCAATAGAAATTTAACTGCACCTGTCCTAGAGGATATTAAAGTGCTAACGATGCTATCCAAGCAGTAGTTACTTTAAAAATACACACACACACACACACACACACACAAACATTCATGTTACTTTGCACGGAACAGAGCAGGAGGAGCATGCAAAGTAAATTCCTGCCTAAGGTTAGATATACAGGGAAAAAAAAAAACGCATTTACCGTCTGGAACAGGCGAATTTATTTCAGAAACATTGTAAGACGGTAATGGTGCCACTCTTGCCGAATGTTTCTTCATCCTTTGAAATTGCTCTCCTAGTCACACGCTCACTTCGCCTTCAGTCTGCATCGCTTTTGGTCCCGAGTACTATAGTAAACACTCAGCTATGGCTGGTGGCTAGATGTTGTTCTGGAGATGCTGCAGTAGGCTACGAGTACTGATTTGCTGTTTCCCTGGGAAACCATTTGCAACACATTCAAACAATGCTTGACCTCTGCTAACACTTTTCTTTCATTCAATTGTTAAGCACAGCAGATAAAATATAAATATATTAGCTATCACGCTTCGTAAACTTGAAAGTGCGGCAGCTCCTTTGCATCAAAGCAAGGTTTTCACATCAAATATCTGCACTGTGCTAGCAAAGCAGACGGGAGATTTCTCAGACGACTGCAAGGGAATTATGCAATGCAATTTTCTGGTTCCTTACACTGTGACAATGTATGGCTGATTACAGTAATTATTTTAAATAAACTTTAAATAATGTAACTCCTATAGAGCCACTAAATCAGGAATGCCTTGGGCAAAAGAACCAGCAACACGCAGCTCTGTATCTGATAACGAAGCAATGGTATTGCAGGAGTCTCTTCTCTTTTAATGCCCTAGAAAAATTGGCACAACCAGGAGATATATATAGGCCACTGTTGGTCTACATTTCTTCCTCACTTTCGTTGAGGCAGCTAGGACACTTCTTTCCCTCCTTCCCCAACATCTCTCTCTTCTACTCCCTTTTTATTATTATTGTTTATATTATTGGAACTTGTTTACTTGAAGCAATGAGAAAGTTTCATTGAACAAACCAGTGACAGCCTGCACGACTTTTGTAACTCTTAGAAACCCTCGCCCACTTGTGTAACCCAGCACTGTGCTGGGAGCCCTCCTTGCCAGGAGGTGGTTACCAACATCTGTTAAGGGCTCTGGCTTCAGAGCTCTTCACCAAGAGAACTACTACTAAGTCTTACCCAAGAATTTGTAGATAGAAAGCATTACCATTGATATTCAAGGTATTTGCTATAGGAACTATGGGAAATACAAATGGAAAGGACAGACAGGCAGCTTAGCTCTACCAGAATCTGCTAGCAAAGCTGTCGAATTTTTAAGAGCCGCAAGTATATACCTTTTACCTATAGTCTCTGTGCCTTTGATAGCAACTGAGAGCAGAGATTCCTGTCCTGGGGCTTGGTCCTCCATCCACTACTATATTGCCAAACAGGGAGAAGGTCCCAGCTGTAAGAAAGGCCATGAAGTGATTTGAAAAGGAGCAAGAATCGCTGGTCCTGAATGTCACGTGCCAGGCTTCCTACAGCAGCCTGGAGGAATCTCACGTGTCCTACACAGTAAGAAGCACCGTGATGGGGTATGTGTGCAAGGACTCACCCATAAAGAGCCTGGGCTTATGGAGAGGCAGAGGGGAGGAAGCCGAGTCCCAGACGGATCATCCTTTGGATGCACCCACAGAAGAGCCTGGCACATGCAGAGAACCAAGCTCTGGCATCCTCACGCATGAGGCAGCTCATGACTCCGCCATACCCAGAAGGGGTAGGAAATGACCCTCGGATCTTTGGGGCAACCAACCCAGCAGCACAGGACACGACCTTAAATGCACAACCTTGCCCTGTGCATCCCTTTGATGCTGCTCTCTTACTCCGCTTTGGGTGACAGAGTGGCCTGCACTCTGCATTATTAGGGTGCGGTGACCAGTAGGGAAGACACAGTGGTTAACCCTGTGGAAGGGCAGGAGAAAGGAGAGACTACCTCACCACGCCTCTGCCCAGTGTGGAGTACCTGGGACACACTACAGCAGATGTCCAGGGACAAAAAAAAGGTTTCAGCTGCCTGGTTTTCCACCCAGCATGTCCTCTCCTGGAAGGCCTGGAGCTCTCCTTTAAGATCTTCATTATATTCCCTGCGACTGATAAGGCTCTCCACCATGACAATCTTTTCCACAGCATCACACTGCATCGCGTAAAGCTAGCCGGCTTTTACTGCTTATCTGCATGCAGAGGATTTCCAGCACTGTGTAACAACCGCTATTCCAAAGAAAATTATCTTCCCAATTTGCAGAAGGAATTTTATTCTCCCCTCCAAAGTGCTGAGAGTCAGCAGACTTTGTGATAATCACCAGTCAAGTAATTGCTGGCTCCCCAATCACAAGGCTCTCTATTAATATATGTCTAGTCCTTGAACATTTATATAATATAAACAACATAATAATATAACAAAGAGATTGTTTTTAGAAAACCATTTCTGCAAATAGGAGCTTATAATGGAATCATTAACGAACCTTAACAATGGCAATGGGATGAAACGCATGAGACAATGTCAAGCAATTCAAGACGATTCTTTCAGGCAATTTCAACATTAACAGCAGAACGTGATCGCATCTAAAAGTTGCTGCAATTTTTTCCGAAGGAAAATCCGCCATCATTCTAACACTGTAACTCAGGAGCCATATGCAAACCCACAAAACACTCTTTCAAGTACCTACCCCAGCAACCTCTGCTTTGTACAACAGTTAGAAGGGAAAAGAAGCAGTTACAAAAGAGTTTTAAAAATATGTGTGATTGGTACCTGTAACTCCCATCAAATATCGCAGCTTGAAAAGCCTCAGCTTCTCTGGCTACACAAGCAAGAGCTTTGGCCATCTGTTTCTGCTCCTACTATGAATAGCTAATTGCATTTCTGTACGAGATGCTATTCATATAGGTCCTGTGATCCCTCCTATGTACTCTCTACCTCCACTCAAGGGGTGCTGAAGGAAAAAATGAAATAATATGGAGCAGAAGTGAGAGAAGCAAGCTCTGTCCTTCTCTCCTGAGGTACATCAGACACAAATCCATCCACAAGTGGAATGTGATGTCCAAATTTACCAGGATGGCATGGTAGTTACTCCTCAGATTGCAACTCAACATGAAAACTGTGGTCCTCTGCCATCTTACTCACCTCATCTTTATGCAAGGCACCGCAGTGGGAAAATACAGGGGGGTTTCCCTCCAAAATTCAAGAGTAAACTAGTTTCCAGGTACTTTGAAAGACATGTTAATGCATTTTTGCTTGCCTCAAGTTCTACGCTTTCAGTCTGTAATATGTTGTAAGTTCTGTTATCTGCAGGGAGTGGAAGCTGTGAGATACCTGGAAACCGGGCTCATGACTTCTCTGACCGGGAGCACCAGGTCACCATCAGCCACTGCTGGCTCAGCAGTCTAGAATCAGCAAAACCCAACACAATCCAATGCTCCACGTAATCAATCTACATATCCAAATATTTTCAGTCAGGGAGTCCCCGAAACGTGCAGTATGAATTACAGCAGTGTAAATTACACAGAGTGTAACTATACAGGCTGCAAGCTCGCAACCTCCCCATCTGTTCCTAGTTAAGGCAAACACTGCTAAGACACTAACCAAAGCTCTCAAGCCAGACCAAGTATCCATGGCACTGGTTTTATTGTGCAAGATAACCATTGAATGAGGTGTGTCTCAGGAGAGGTTCCTCATGGCGAAGAGTCCCAGCAGTTGAAGGCCTCCGAACCGCATCCAGATTGCTTCCTACCCCCCTCCCCATGCAGGCATGGTGCACGCTGCTTGCAGCAGCCTCTGTCCCCGGCTCAGTAAATATTAATCCGGACGGGAGCACGGGGAAGCTGCGAGTTTGCTGGCTCACTAACTAGACAGCAAACCAGCGCTGGGAGCGGAGTCAGAATCAGAGAGTGCTGAATCACATCCACTAACAAGTACTCCGTGTTCACAGCAGAAAGGGACTGATGCCATTAAAACATACACTGTCCTCTTGGCTTACAACGTCTCTGTTTGCAGGACTAAGTCATACACATTTAAGGGACCTACTGCAAAAGTAAAGGCTATTGACGCTTCTTCACTGAAGTTGCAATCTACATCAAAAGCTGTAGTTGAACTCTGGGTAACCACAGGTTTACCTTAAGCGTCAGCCCCAAATGGATGGATGTTTGCTTTGCTCCATCCACGGATATTCTCAGCTTCTGCTGACAAAACTGGCAAGAGAGAGCAAAATCATCTGGAGGTCTAACTTGTGGTAAGATATAAAGGGTAAGGTCCCCGTGAAGATCACCACACCGTCTTATGTCGCCACTTGGTTATGGTATCTGTAGTCCTCATCAATGAACAAACTAAGCAATATCAGGTTTGGTTTGGGGGGCTTTTTTCCCTATGGGACACAATTAATAACCAAAAGGACAATATTAATATAATCCCAACGGGGAGTGACAGAATACCTGATCCAGAGGAGTGTGCCACAGCCCCAGGGAGACAGAATCATCTCAGCTAAAGCAAAGAAGCTGCACAAGTACCTGAAACACTGCATTTCCACATTGATAATGGGATTCATCTCACCTGACTTTGGACACCAAAGTCCAAACCAGCTACACCAAAATCTCTTTAAGGCGAGTGGTAGGAAACCGGTAACTCTAGAATACAACTCACCTGGTCTGTCTTAGATGTCTACTGCAAACTGAGATTAGTAACTCTCTGAAGGCATCTGCTTCTTCAAACTGACTATGACAGTAGGGAGGTGACTTGCTCACATCTGGTCATGTGGCTTTCAGACACCCCAGTTAGGGCAGAAGCTCCCAAAGGGAAACACTTTGTGTGAACACCTGATAAAGACATGAAAGGACTTACTTTGACTCTAATCGATTTTGGAACAGTGTTCAGATCCAGAACTGCAATCTTTGCTTGTTTTGAACACCCCTAGTTACCAGATCCATATGAAATCCACTTTGTATACGTCCCTGCAGCCAATAGGTCAGTCTGTTCCCAATTGCTAGACTCTGAGACTCTCATAAACATGACTTTTATTGGCTTTTCAAGGCTGAGCATCTGCTTCAAGATGACAAGCTAAAAGGCCATTATCAAGTTCATTTTATCCTGTTGGAATATAAATTAGATGCAAGACGCAGAAGAGATAAACAGTCAAACTGAGATCAAACCAGACGTATCCTGCAAAAGGGGTTTTTATGTACAGCAAAGTCAAGGCTTTAGTTTGAACTTTTACCTTGCTTCTAGCCAAACCAGGAGCATACAGCAAATGTCACTCCATTCAAACAGCAAACTCAATTCAAAACAACTTCCAAGGCTCGCAGAAAAAAGAACTGCACACCTCACTGTTGTGCCCAGTCACGCCACATGGGTTTTGAAGAATCAAACCCTGAATTCCTTACTCTGTCTTAACTCTCACAGGCTTAAATACTGTTGGATACCCCTGCTTAGCAACCCAGAATATCAGCTCTGTGTTCTGCTAAGCACCCCATTAACATCTACCAGGCAGGCCACAGTCCTTCAGCCCAACCACCGTGGGCTCACACATCGCGTGGTGTGGACAAGACTGCGCACTTAGAGGCTCCCACCCATTTGTTTAAAGCAATGGTGTTCTCCGTTGCCTTACTGATGGATGACATAAAAATCACCGCATCAGCAATGGCAAGTTCCTGCCTGTCTTCTCCAGATCTTCTGTCCAAAGAGCTGGAGCCAGGCGAGCGATCCTGCAATGGCGTTTCAGCCTGAGAGCCGCTGCTTGAGGTAGAACAACTGCCTTAACCTCGACCTCGCTAATAACCAGGTATGATTTGTTTGAGAATATTCATATTGATGGCACACTAAAGTCTCACCCGTTTTGTTCACTGAGACAGAAACCGAACTTTACCCAGATTTTCCGGTATTCTGAAAATTCCAAGAAGGAGAGTACTCATTGCCTGCTAAAATCTCACCTAATAACTGCAACAAATACTACTAAATCTGAATGGACTTTAATTCCCTTGGGGGCTGAGTGTTTATAAACCGATCTCCAGTTCACGTTAAGATGGGTTGCTATTTTCAGTAAGTCAGCCCAGGAATTCACTCTTTAATACCAACCCAATTTTTCTAACAGAAAAATGCAATGTGATCTATTTTTAGGGAAGCAGGCAATTTCCAGAAATAAGATTAACAGCTCCAGCTAAAGATTCCCTCAGAGACGATGATATGAAGATTTGCAGTGGATCTCAGCTGTCATCCAGGACAGGAAAGCTTTTCCCTGCTGCCAGGAGCAACGGCCTTTTCAGTCGGCTGTGTCCCACCAGACCTCCAGGAGCTGCTGCCAACCAGCTGATGGCTCGACGTGCTGCTGGCTCCCACACCACTGTGAAACCAGTTTAACACCACTCAGACCGCTGACAGCTAGTTGTCTTTTGGCTGCCAGAGGCCAGATCCTGTGTGCACCTGAAAAGCCCCAAACAGTTTTGACGCTACCAAGAGGGTAAGATGCTACACGTCCCTGCAATGATACGTTGCTTACAAACAAACCCAAAATATCTGATGGTTCCCCCAACATCTGCAGTCCTCTCCTCCCCAAGTACTCAAGATGTTCTACTGCAGTGCTTTTGGAAAGCTTATATTCACAAGTGTTTCCAAGCTTTCCCTGGGAAGCACAGGGATTAAAAATTTCTGCTAAAATAAACCTCAGATTTTCCTTAATCATGCGACTTTTGAAACATAAACTGCCCACCTGCAATGATCAGGACATACACGCTAACATCTCCTGAGCTGGTGATGCAGCTTCTTAGGTTTTTTATTTTGTTGTAACATGAAAATATCATATAGTAAGAAATACCAGTCTTCCAAAGCAATTAAAAATATAAGGAAAAAATACAAATTGTGGGCATGGAGCACTGTTCTTCAATTTTAATAAAAGTCATTCAGTGTTTCATGGGAACAGCAAAAATAACCTAGATGCATCTTCAATATTTTGATGGTCTAAGAAACAAGACGTGGATTTCAGGTTGACAAAAATACTAAGTTACCTTGAACATTAGAAATTCATTTGTATTTACGGAAAAAGCAGAAGAGTCAGAAAAAGCTGCTCAGTGGAAAACCAAAAAGGATTCAAGAGGAAGTTCTATTTCAGATGCACAGTGTACATGGTGTTACTGGCCTCAGAGCCTCTGCCAGGTTGAATGGGTCCTGCCAGCCTAATCCTGAATCAACAAGACAAGATATGTTTAGTGCTCCATCTTCAATTTCAGCTTAGGGGCTTTACCAACAGCCAGGCATGGTGAAGAGCAAGAACCTCAAGGGGAACACACAGAAATCTCATCTGTAGCATGCACAGACCTCATTTGAGAAACCAGAACTCACCAGCCTACCGGCGTGAGGTGGAAAGATCTGCTCATGTGAGAAGCAGTGCTGGCAAAATGGCAAGGCTATGAGAGCATGCCATGAGCTTCTGAAAAACTACAAGAGTCTGGGCATCCCCCATCAAAAGTCACCTGAAATTCAAACTCTTTCCAAGTTTAAAAGATTGTGAGAACGGTTCCTATTTCAGCCTGGCCCCTTCGAAACTCACTGGAAGTAAAACACAGCACAAGCAGACAACCGACACACAGTCTATTCCACAACAACAGATAAATCTGGTATCAGTTTCCAATATCCAATACAGACATTCCAGACAGAACAATAAAATCAGATGCCCAACACTTACATTGTTTTTTCCTGAGGAAAACAGCTTAGATGTAATTGCATGTCAGATGATTATTTGCCTTCCCAATGTTTTATTAACAAAGCTGCCGTGAGTGAAATAAGCTGTTTCCATTTTCTGGTTCTGCAGTTATGAAGTGCCTCTTCTTTACCACGAGAGAGCATGTGAGTTGAGAAAACTTCCACTTTGTGTTTGTCATAGTGACTGTAGAGCACGTCAGTGAGACAGTAAATCACTTCTCACATTTGCTATCTTTTGGGTAGCCAGCAGTTAATTAGACAGCTTGGGGCTTTTTTCAATACCGCAATCAGAACAGCAGAGCAGGCTACAAATCCAGGGCTGGCTAGTCCCGAAACGTAGTCACCAGCGTGTTCCTGTCCAGGCAGGTTCTGCGGCAGAGACCGGAGCTTGCACCATCCAACACTGCAACCCCTACCACCCCAGACGGCACTGCAAAGTTCCTCGGATGAAGAAACGTAATCAATTTTTAGGGCAAATTACAGCATGTGATAGTGTTTGTTGTCATGTGAGTGGTGCTGCATTACATTCACAGCCCCTCTAATTTTAAAGGCTGGGTGAAGAATCCATGGAGCTTTTTAAGCAAGGTCTGAAGCTTCAGAAAAGATCTGAAGAAGGACTAGAGCAATCAGAGGTCTAAAGAAAACCCCACAGTCTGTGTGTGCAGATGGAAAGATGTGAGGTGAAACAACTTGAAGAAGACAGAGGGGAGACTGCAAGTCATCTTCATGTGTGTGAAAGGTTCCTGCACAAAGTAAAGGATTATTTATGCCCATCTGGGCTGACAAGGCCAGGAGCAAGAGACTTTAATTGCATTAATGGAAAGTTCAGAGAGACAGCAAGCCAGCTGTTCAACAAGAAGAACAGTGAACCACTAGATGAGATGATGCCAGGTAGAAAATTCCAGTTGCAGGAGGGTTTTCAGATCAGGCTTTCCAGCATGGATGAAGTAGAGTTGACCACCTCAGAGAATGAGGACACAGTAGGTTCACTTTCCATCACTAAATTACTGTGATAAATAATTTTACTTCCCAATGAAAAACAGATCTCCAGAAGGTGCTAAATGTACTCAGAAATACTAGTCCTTTAATGTGACTACACTTGGGTACTTAAATCTTCCTGAAGGTGAAGGCCTTGCATTTCATTTAACTTGTTTCATTCATTCACTCAACCTATATTCATCAAGCAACACCAAGCTAATAATAAAAAGGTGCTAATAATAAAGACTACCTATTATTAGCTGAGCTATTAATACAAATTAGGGTGAAGGAAACCCTAGGAAACTGTGAGCTCAGCCTGGGTGTCAGAAGTAGGATGCTCTGCTGAATTCATAGAATCATCGGTTGGAAAAGTCCTCTAAGATCATCAAGTCCAACCATCCATCCAATACCACCATGTCTACTAAACCATGTCCCGAAGTGCCACATCTATACGTTTTTTAAACACCTCCAGGGATGGTGACTCAACCATCTACCAGGGCAGCCTATTCCAGTGTCCCAAATTAGCATCCCATCACTGCATCCAAATCATGGCAAGTGGTGTTTTCCAACCTGTACACCACAGACAGCGCAGGACCACTGTTGAGGACAGTCATGAAATGTAACAAAGAAAAGCAAGCCTGCTGCCAGCAAGTATCGCTTATTATTCAGGCTTCTCAGTCTTCTTTGGAAAGAATTTAGACCTCTAAAAGTCACAACAGTTTGACACCCACTAGCATCAGACACTGGATTTTAGAAGAGTCCCAAGGCAGATGTGAAGCCTTGTGAAAGACTCCTACAGCAGAGCTTCACATGGAAGGAACACGAATGATCCCCTCTGCATCCCAGCTTGGGGTCGGGAGCTGACACTGAACACACATTGTTGTAGCTTTTGAAAGAGAACAAAGTGCCCAAGTCCTGATTCAATAGGTGACCCTGGTTTAGGCCCTTACAGTGAGATTAATTTCCAGTAGTTCTGATGGTCAATCATAAAATCTACTGCCCCTTTGATTCTGCTATTTTATTTAAAAGCATTTTTATTTTCTATTTTAAGTGCTGACCTGATGCCAGGGTGGCTGTGCCTCTGCAAAATTACAGCTACATTTATTTACTGGTGATGAAATAACAGCCCAAAATCTCAGCCGCAGGACATCAGCCTCACCCCACCGCAGCCAGTCCTTGGAGCCGGCAGATAAGTAACTGTGGCTGTAAAGGCTCAGCACAAAACATCTTCCAGCACCCGCAGAGCTCCTCTGAAATCAGTGATCTCTGCTGAGTGTCAAAGCCTGTCTGTGCTCATCAGCAGGCATACCACGGAGGATGCTCGTGTCTACCTGGTCCAGCAGAAGAGGCATCCCACGTGAGTTTAATTCCCTCTCTTTTTGCTCCCAGAATTTGGGTCCACTTTAAAACAACAAAAAACCAAAACCAACAGATGACAAATTCAGCTAGTCTGAAAAATAACCAGTGCTGAATTTCAAGAGAATTTTTTCGAACAGTATCAAGTTTTTGAATCTTCTAGCAGAAATTCTCTACAAATCTGTTGAAAAAAAAGTAAAATCCTTGTACTACAGAAATTAAAATTTTTGATACTACGAAATCGCTTTTTTTGATACTACTACTCGCTTTTGTGAGTACTTCTTGTCAAATCTTCATATAATCCTTCCTAATACCTTTCAGTGTAAATCTCTGTTACGTGCAACATCTTATTAACAAGACAATGGAGATAACACAAGAAAAGCCTACTGAGAGGCATTAGGGGATTAAGGAAGGATTAAACAGTCGTGACACAACGAAAATGTTGAAGCTGTGTATTCACCATAATTAGTCTGGTTTCTAATACCTTCTGTGGGTCAGTTACTCAAGTCCCTGGACTGCCCCGCGGGACTGCGCTCAGTGTGACGAGTGGTGGCAGGATCCAGCCATCGTCTCGTGACTGGGGACACTTCTCCAACATAATCAGAGGGACACGGACTCCGTTTCGACACATATGAAAAGCTGAGTGCATACGCACTAGAAAACAGTTAGTAAAAGTGAAACAGAGAGCACAGCTTTGCATTTCTTTGGGATGATGACACCCTTTCAGTAATGTGGTTTTATGGCTACCTGAAGGGTCTCTTTCCCAGAGAGGAACTGGCAGCCCCATGCACAACAAACCTCTTTCAGGGATAGTTTGACAGCTCGCCCTCCCCACACACATCCCCATCATGTGCCGGGGAAGCAGATGAACCACCACAGCAACATGTCCAGGGGCCCAGCCCAATGCAAACCCTCTTTACCTGGTGGAAATGGGAGTTATGTTTATGAGCAGTCTCCTCAGGTCCTCAGTCCACCTACAGAACTGACTGGTGATTCAAAATAAGGCGGTTCAGCGTGAAATTTCTCCAGTCAAGGTTACTGCTGTGATCTCTGCTGCCTTCCAGATGCCAGGGTAGAGACATACCCCTGCTTTCAGAGCAGCCCCGAACAAGGCTTTGCAGGAGCTGAGATTTGGACCAGCGGGGGCCAGCAACCATCCACAGACTTGATCTGCTCTTTACTTGACACACCAGTGCACTCCATCCTTTAAAAATCAGCCCTTAATCTGAAATAAATTCTTAGTCAATACTTAAAATCAAACCTATTTACTGCAACAGAGCACGGTATTGATCTGGCACTGGTTTAACTTGTCAGAGGTAAATCAGAGCCCGCAGCAGGATTCTATTAAGCTATTGGAGAGCCCATCTCCTCGTTAGGCAACGCGCTGTGCTATCAGCTCTCAGTCCCCGAAACAATTTATCTGGCACCCAAGTGTTCCCTTACATCCCTTGCTGGCTCATGCAAGGCTGCTTCTTTCTTGTTGGCTTCTTCTAGCCCAAGAAAACCTTGTGTTTACAGTAACTGTGTCAGCATGGCTCATTAATGGGTAGGAACGGGCAGGTCTGGTCAGAGCGGGTCAAGTGCATGGTCCTTGACTCAGCAGGGAGGAGCACAGCTTTCCACGGCCTGTGGGACACAGTAACTCACTCAGAGGCTTATTTCTAACACCTCGACGTTCACGTTAAATACCTGAGGAGGGCTTGCCTGACTCTTCCAAAATCTTTCAGCACCTGGAATCCATATCAATAAAAAGACGAGAGCTTTTTAGACCTTTTTTTCTTCCTCCTTGATGACTCTCTTGCAAACATTTTGCTTGGCCATGCAACAAATCGCAGCACAACAGCTGATTTCCAGCATTTCTGAACAGGCACCGCATCCTGCTGACTGCACCAGCGTACAGAAGGTCTCCTCGCAGTAAGTGCTGTCCATGGAACAGAGGAACTGCGATTAATCCTGGCTCTTAAACTTACACCGTAAGGTTCCCAGAGCCATGTGGACCACATACAGCACGCACCAGCCACCCGCTGGCCTTCACATGCAGCTGGTGTGTTCAGTCTCTTGGAAAGCGGGTGTATTTGCTGGCACTCACCGGCGCTGCGGGCTCGCCTCCCTGGCACATCCCACCAGCTCTCCTGGGCTCGGCCTCCAGCATAGACAGCGGCTTGGACATCAGTGAACTGGCACTATAAAACAAGGCTGGCCCAGCACGCCTGCGACTAAACTGAAAAGTCTGGGGGATTAAAAATGCAAGAGTCCAAAACCAGGCAGCAGTGCATCAGTGGGGAAATGTGACCTTGAAACAAACCACCTTCCTCGGCAAGGTGATTAAAAAGGCCACAAAATTGGGGTACACCATAGGGTGCTTTGTGGCAAGCTACCCAAGCCTCAGGCTAGGGGTGAACAGATCCAGATAAGGGCAAGGAAAGAACAAAAAACCCCCACTGCTAGGTGTGGTGTGCGTCCCTCGGGTGTGCCGGACATCGGGGAAGGAGTCACGCCGACACGCAGCAGTACCCTGCTGGCTGCTCCTTTTTGCAGCTGGATGTTGGGTTCTGGCAGAAGGGGTCCTTGGGGAGCAGTGCTGTGGGGGTAACGGGAACGCAGTGTAATGCTGCAGAGGCCATGGCAGAGCACGCAGACTCCTCTGCTTCTTACAGATGCATCTTGGCAGCAAGAAAACTTTGCATTAGTTTTTCATGTGCATAAAATGCCTGCAGGCCTCGCTCTGCAAGAGCTTCGTACAAGTGTGGTTTCCTGGGAGAGCTCAGGCAGACTAAGAACCTTTTTTCCCTCTCTCCACCAAAACTTCAAGAGTCTGAAGAAGGAGGGGGGGAAGGAAAAACAGATTTCCATGTGTCTTGCTCACCGAAACTTCTCCAGCGATTCAGATCCGCATTTACTGGGCGCACAAACTGCTCCAATGATGCAAAGCATCTGGTGAACTTACCCTGGGGAACCGCACGTCCCCCTGTATTGCTCGAGCTCCACTGCAAGCAGAGCTAGCCTGACCGCTCTTGCACCACGCTCTCGTTTGAAGAGCAGCATTTCCCTCAGGGACTGTCCCACAACCGGTATTTTGAACCGGTTTTACTCTGCAATATGCCATCCAGGATCGCTTTCCCTGCTCTGAGGAACTCTGTTTCAGAAGAGCTTCTCCAGCTGCTACCTCCTGGGGTTTGTAACGGAAGAAAAACTCAGTGTTAACCTAACTAACTACTTCAAAAGGAGGTTGCAGAGGGTTTCATTCCACTTGTTCTTCTCTCTCTCCTTTCTCTTTTAGATGTACTCTCTGCCCCCTGCTCTTCCCACTGTGAGATTCTGGGTGTTTACTACAAATCTCCTGAACGCCAAAAGCAATTAAAAAAGCGTAAAAAGAAGATAAGCACAGGACAGCCCACCCGAGACAGGGATTTTATACACATTAGCAAGTTGGTCTTTAAAGCGATGTGAAGTAGTTCTCTAGCTAATGAAGTTATGGCCTCATTTCCTTTGGCCTGTGAGTGTGCTTGTGCCACCCTATGTCTACATATAGGGGATATGTGTATAGTCATGTATACACACACATGCACGTACGTATACACGTAGGGTCTGTCCTTGCAGCACTGTGAGACCAGCTGGCCTGCAAGGACACCGGCCAGCAGCCCGGGCCAGCCATCGCCCGCCACTGCGGGAGCGACACAGCATCCCTCCCACGAGAGGGATGCGCTGGCTCACACGACCGCCCTGCCCATCGTACAGCACGGAAAGGCACAGGGTTCAAGCCCAGCCCATTCAGGCAGCAGTGCCAGTCAGCCCTGGGGCTTGGCTTACGCTGTAGACAACACCCAAGTGTTGCTGGCATAAGCCTGGACAGCTGAGATTTCCTTGCTTGGCTATGGAGTGGTGCTGAGCCGGGCTCCAACACGGGCAAAAGGCAAGTTAGTTTTAACCTGGTCCCCAAATGACCTCGTGATGGTTTTGTTGGGGTAAGTGAGGAGCTGAAAAACAAGCCAGGCACAAACAGCTAAGCATGCACGGGCTAGGGACAAGGCTAGCCCAGCCCTTTGGCATCATGGGCCTCAGTTTGTAAACTGATCTTGAAAGTTAGTCCTCACTCCTTTCAGAGGAGCACAAGGTAACAAGCTCTGGGCTCAGGAGCTCCCAGTCCCCACCAGACCAGGCACCACCACAAAGGACTCCAGGAGGAAGCAGCGGGAGGGGGCTGGCAATGGAGCAAGCGGTGCGGCATGGGGACAGCTGTGGGAAGGCACCAGGCACGGGGATGTCTGAGAAGACAGCTACGGGGACCAAGGCAAAGGGCAGGATGGAGGGCAGCAGCCCAGGAGAAGCAGCAAGGAGGCAATGGGGAAGGAGGATGGCTGACTGCAAGCAAGCTTGAAGCCACACTGGTGCTGTGGCTTCACGCAGCACTGACAGGAGACCAGCTCTCCGACATAAATCTTTAGGAAACCACATAAGTCAAATTCCGTTTTAACCTCCTCTTCCTGTAACCCCTGCTTGTTTAAAGTAGCTATTTAAACACTCTTCCCACAGAGGGAAAAGCTGTGTTGGGAGAGGGCATGGAAAACCAACTGAAGCAGCTGCTGCTCCTCCAGCAAAGCTCCGAGCGGTGGAGCGGGATGCCAAGCACTCCTCTTGGCGTACCAGCACACAGGAGGCTCTGGAGGGAAAAGTTGGAGGCTCTCGAGCTAACAAAGAAAACCTCTTTTGGATGCTCTGCATGCAAACATCTTTCTGCTTAATACTCTGTCTATGTTTTGGTTTCGTAGAGCAGAGCCCTGGGTTACATAGCTGTAGAAATGAGAAATCCATCAACCACATCCTCTGTGGCTGTTGTCATCTTCTACCTGTCCCTTCCTAACCAGAGGCTCAATTTAATTACAAAAGCTGTGCTAAGCACAGCTGCCAAAAACACAGCCAAAAGCCCAAAACTATTTTTTCTGGTGGCAGGTGAAGCAACTGTCTCTTCTTTGCAGTGTCAACAAGCATCTATCAAACTAGCCCCTCTTCTGCCATCCCTTCCCTTTGTCGCTCCAGCTGCATCTCACTCCGCTTGCAGGGAATCAACACTGCTGGGATTTTTTCTAAAGCACAAAGCAAATTAAAAGACAAAAGCGACGTTTGCACTCCAGTGAGATTTGGCCATTTCTCCCACCTGTGGAGCCCCTGTTTTCTCAACCCGTCCTGGAGCAAGGAGACCCTGTAAGGAGACTCGGAAAAGCCATGGGGACCAGGCACCCCACTGGCAGGTCCAGCTGCAGTGCTGGGAGCCTCCAGCAGAACAAACGCATCATCTCCCTTGAATCACAGAATCATAGAATCATAGAATAGTTTGCGTTGGAAGGGACCTTTAAAGGTCATCTAGTCCAGCCCCCCTGCACTGAGCAGGGACAACTTCAACTAGTTCAGGTTGCTCAGAGCCCCGTCCAACCTGACCTTGAACACTTCCAGGGAGGGGGCGATGAACACCTCTCTGGGCAACCTATGCCAGTGCCTCATCACCCTCACAGTAAAAAAAATTCTTCCTTATATCTAGTCCTCTTTTATTTTAAAACCATTATCCCCTGTCCTATCGCTACAGGCCCTTCTAAAAAGCCTGTCCCCATCTTTCTTGAAAGCCCCTTTAAATATTGGAAGGCTGCTCTAATGTCTCCCCAGAGACTTCTTTTCTCCAGACTGAACATCCCAAACTCTCTCAGCCTTTCCTCACAGCAGAGGTGCTCCAGCCCATGAGCTTCTCTGGCAAAAGTAAAGTAGCCACAGGGTCCGCTTCCTTTACGGTCCTCCTACAGTGTTTATAGACCTTCATAAACCAGAAAAGACTAATTGTTTCTCTGCCCATTTTCTAACGCCTGCCCGGGTCAGCAGCCCTTGTAGGCATGAAGGCTGGGGCAGGCTGCAGAGTTGCTAAGCAATGCATCCTTTGGTCCTCAGCAGTGCATAGCAAAGCTCAAGAAAGGCTGAAAAGCACCGGGAAGGGTCCCCAGCATCAACTCAACCTGTCTTCACTTTCCGATGCGGCAGCTGCTCTGGCCGTAGGGGCAGTCCCCGGAGCCAGAGCAGGGCACAGAAACTGGCTCCCAGTGCCACCATCCAGGGCAGCAGCAGCAGTTCAGATGGCATTAGTGAATGCTTCCACCCTGGGAAAGAACGACATAGAGCTGCTGTTTTTCCCAGCAGTAAAAGCTGTATTTTGGTTGTTTTACAGCAGGGCATCGGCTCCTTGATACAGCAAGCAACCCAAATGACAATCTGCACCTCAGAAGTATTTTCCTTTGCATTAGTGGAAGACTGGCTGGAAGCTGTGAACTCAAGTAGCAAAATCACTGGGGTAATGCCAGTATGTTACACAATTTTAGTTAGTATGCCAGTATTAGTTAGTATGCCAGTATGTTACACAACTTTAAAGGACAAACAGTGAGCAGCACCCCAGCAGAGTGCATTTTCACGAGCACAACCAAGCCATCCCTGTCCTGATTTTCATTGCTTCTTTGTGCATCAGAAATCAAAGATCAGGAAAACTGTCTGTGGGCATTTCTAGTTGTGCTCATTGGTGTGGTAACTCAGTGCTAGACACTCAGCTGGGCAATCTAATTTGTTCTGAAGACTAACCAGAACGCTGCCATCATGTACTCACAGCTGTATTTTTCCTTGTGCCTAAATTCCAGATTTTATTTTCTTATAAAAAAAAATTCTCATCGGTCTCCTGACTGAATCCCTGCTGTACTCCCAGAGACAGCAACGCTTACAACGACTCTAGGAGAACAGAGCTGGCCCTACGTTAGAATAATCACAGAGAGATAAAATTCTGCGGTTAACCTCCAGCCATAACTCACCAGCAGCATTCCTGCAGCGGATCTGCAGATGACTCCCTTTCAGCAACACTCAGATCAGGGTAACAGTTCCAGCTTTTGAGAAATGCCTACAACCACGTTTCACGAAAGCCAAAGTGAAAGGACGGATGTGAATTCCAGGACTTGCAATGTTTCACCGCACGGGTGTAAGCGAGTCTATGCTTACTCACTGAGAATCCCATATTATCCCTTATATACAGAAAGGGGCCCCTCTCCCCGAAATCCCAACTTCACTGTGCTGCTAGGTAAGGGACTGACCCGGGGCAAGCTTCCAACCTTGCCATGACTTAGTCTCTCCACTGATACCACAGTGGTGGAGATCAAGCTCTTCCATCAACACTCAGGACCCAAATACAAAAGTGACCTGATTTCCAGGAGTCCTGAGCATCACAAATTCCCATTGAAATCAAGGATAACAGGATTCGGCACCTCAGAAAACGAGGACATATACACTCTGAGGTGGCTAGGCACAGATTTAGCAGTGTGTTTGAAAATCTGGCCTGCTAATTTTACTTTCCAACAAACTGCTTCTTATTTATAGCTCAGACTGTATCAAGTATAGCGCGTAGTATCCAGCCAGGAACTGGGGTGAAAGGCAAGAATGAGGACAAAAATGTGAGAGGTTTTTAAAAAGCTTTGAAGGAGAGAGGGGGAGGGAAAGAAGCAATTTTCTTCGAGTAAAAATACACTGGATATTTGGGAAGAGGCACGGCCTCTGCCAACACACAGGGCAGGGAACGGAGCAGCGGTCAAGGGATGCTGATGGTGCTCAGTGCTACAGACCACCTGGTAACTTGAGGAACGCCGTTATGGAGAAGGTGAGGTCAAGCCAGGGAATGTGAAAATTGGATATCTGCAGTCCTCCCTTTCCCATCCACAATCACATACCAAAAAGCTTACAAAGTCCAGCAGATTTCTATCTTTTTCAAAATCAGGCCTTAAAAAGGAAGAAGAATTAAATGTAGATAAGTGGTTATTGTCACGATGGCCAAAGTCTCACACCTTGAGCGGTCAGCTTGGATGAAGCCATTGAGACAGTGACTCTTACTTCTTGGGAAGTGCTCTAACTGCTACGCTACAATGCACGTATGTTCGCTGCTTCTCCGCCCTGGCATGATTTTGAAGCAAAGCATTGTGCTGTGTGTAAAGCATGCTGCTGGGAGATGAGCAGACACGTCCCTGCTCTCTCTGAAGATGCTGGCTGGCCGTGCACAAGAGCCTGCAGAGTATCAAGCTGTGGTGATAGCTCTGGACTTGCCCAGAAGCTGATCTGAAGCCTCTAGGAAGCTCTGCTGGTGAAACTGGTGCTTACAGAACTAGGCGAGGGTTTGGAGGAATCCCTGCCCAGGTCCCACATCCTAAATTCCCCCATAGTCTCATTTCCAGGTGAAGGCCTGAGCAACATACCTCACACAGCCCACATCGCAGCCCACACAGGTCAGTATGGAGACAAATTTTGGACTCCTGAGCCCAAGACTAGCCCCTGCCCCCAGGGACATCCTTTCCTCTTTAAAACAAAGGTAGGAAAAACACATTACGCAAATTTTAAAGGACTGACCGGGTGCAATTTAAAATAAACAGGTATTAGGCTGCCCAGGGAGGCTGTGGAGTCTCCTTCTCTGGAGATATTCAAGACCCTCCTGGACAAGGTCCTGCGCAGCCTGCTCTGGGTGACCCTGCTTTGGGAGGGGGGTTGGACTAGATGACCCACAGAGGTCCCTGCCAACCCCGAACATTCTGTGATTCTGTGATTCTGTGAGTAAGCAATGAAATTTGACATTTGGATAGCAACTGTAATTCCCATCTCACTCACAGGTCCACAAGGGTACCAGTTTCAGGAACAAGTGCCTCTTATTTTTTACCTGTATTCCCCATGGAAGAAATCTTCCTTTCCAGCTTCCTCTCCAGATCACTTAGGGTTAACTAGTAGCAAAGTAACCCTAGTAGCAACGTAACCCCTGCGCAAGCACAACAGATGCCTGGTCTACCTTGCCAGAGCCTGCTGCGCTCTGAGATTTCTTCTCCTGCCCTTTCACACGTGCATTCACGCCTGGGTGAACGCTGCTGCATCTCAGGAGAGTCCACAGCTCCCTCTTGTGTCACTGAAGCATTGCTGGTACTTGCACCTGTGAACTCTCCGGCCACCCTCTGCATCTGGACACCTCACCTCCGAGCACAAACTCACCCCACCTGCACCATAAATTCACCGGGAACCTCCAGCTGCAGCCTCCTATTTTTCACGCCTCCTGCTTGCACAGGACGCTTTCCAGGCTGCAAGGTCGTGGATCAACATCTCCAGGCAGCGACAAACAGAGCTGGGCGCACGGATGAAGCCAGCCTCCCACCGCACGCTCTGGGGCAGACGCTGCACGGGGAAGGATTCGCAGGAAGACAAGAAAAGTTGGTCATGACATACTGCTGTAATTCTGTTCCTGATGAAGCAGTTGGATTTGAGGTTTCAAAGTACATTTGAAGCTAGTCTGGGAGAACGGCGTTTCTTACAATTTATGAGCCTAAATTATTCATTATTCCAAAGAAAAGAACAATTAAAAAAAAAAATTTAAGAATTAGGAACAAATTCAGAGAGGAAGAAATCAAATAGAGAAAGATACCCCCAAACACGCTTATCTGAACGGAAAGACGCCAAGCATCCTGCTTTTTGCAGAAGAGAGCTGCCAGATTGCCTGACCACAGCTACACTAAGACAGTGCCTTTTCACTGGCACCCTCCCGACGAGGCTTTTCACACACTGTCCCTTTCTAACACTCCTCTTCGGATCCAGAGGAAGGGAAGGACCAGCTGAATCAGAGCCAAGATGCTTTTGTATCCATTCTTGCCCATTTCCTCTCAGTTCATATCACCAATTAAGTGTTACCATTATGTATTAAATGGAATTAGCTTGTTGTTGAAAGGCAGCAACAGAAAGAAAAGAGATTTATATGCTGTGCTGTTTTCCTCTAAGCAGCTTGACTCTGATGGATGTTACCAGATATTAGTCACCACCAAATGAGTCTAAATGAATCACGTGGCCACGCAGGTAATGAACCCTGCAGGAGAAACTACTTTTCAAGGTGACCCCGTCACAGACCAAGTAAGGATCACCATGCCAAAAGCATTTGAAAGAATCAGTAGCTGGCAAGCCAACAGTGGGTCTCTGCCTTTGATCTCTGCTGCACCAGGAGCTGGTCACTGCTAGGACGCTGTGCCCTCGAAGCCAGCGAAAGAAGATGTGGAGGTGCAGGGCAGGAACAGCCACGTTGCCACTGGCCTCATGGTTGTCCTCGCTGCAGGAGCCGCTCTGTGGCATGTCACGGAGGCAGCAACAAGGGAAAGCACGAACAGCCTCCTTGCTGTATCACCGGATCAAGCTGGGATGACAGGTCTGCAGCAGGGACACCATGACTCCGTGCGGACCAGTGCTCTGGGGGAGAGACCTTCTGGTGGGTCCCCACAACGCTGCTCACCGAGAGCACATCTGGGATGGCAGGGCAGGGCCAGCCGTAGGAGCACGTAGTAGGCAACTTCATTCACTGACCTCCCTTGGGACCTTACTCCCTCATTGCCCACAGCCTGGCTGTGGTCTCCTTTCCACATCTGCTCTATCGCTTGTGTCCTGCCACCTGTTCCTCAGCCCCCTCTCCAACCCAGGAGACACCTCCCAGACAAGGCAGGTGCTGGCTGGCCCAGGCTAGCCGCCCATTCGGGCACAAGTCCTGAATGGCAACCTACCAGTTGGCTCCAGACACATCAGGCCAACTGGGGAGAGCGGCTACCAAAGCAAATCCCATGCAGACCCCCTCCAAGATCTCCTCCCCGTGGGTTGGCACCCCAGCAGCCACGGGGCAGTCAGTGGACGCACATGCAGGGCACAGGCACCTACCCCACTGAAGCCCCAGTGCTAAGATGGGGAACTCCTGAAAGGAGGTTTGAGTCCTTGGGAAAAATAACCCTGGGGAGCATCTCTGGCCTTCACACAGACAAGTCTCTCCTTCACTCTTCCCCCCATGCGGAGATGAATCAGTCTCTAGCCAAAAAAAATGACCTCACTAATGAGGCGAGACTTTCAACTGATATTAAGTGACTTTCTTTTGTTCCATCCTCTAGAAGCTCTTCTCAAACAGGGATTATTCTTGCCAACTCTTTATTACCATAAGCTGTTTGTTATAGATCTGCAGCATTTGGAAATTTCATCCTATTTCCAGGGGTTTATCACCTTCCAAAACTGCTCCCTTTCAAGCCAGTATTTCTCACACTGGCTTTCAGCCTGGAGGTGAATTTCTTTAGAGAGTCTAAGTATAATCTGTTCAGTATTTTCTTTATGATAATCAGCACACATAGTGGTACAATCTTCTGATGACATATTTAATCCCGAACTGTGCTCTTTGTTTTGCTTTAAAAGGAAATCTATCGCAGAAGACAGATACAGCTTTCGGTGAAAGCAAAATCAAAACCTTGAATTGTACAACATCAAGAGACGCTGATGTAAAGCCGCAGCACCGGATCCGGCTCTCTCCCTTCAAGTGTAAGTATCTCATCCCTATGCAGTAGCACAACAGAAGCAATGTGATGCACGCTCAGAAAAATTACTAGAGAATGGGAAAAACACAGCTACTCCTCCAGGAAAACTAAACATGACTTCTAGCTTTTATACTAACTTTTACCTTTAAACTGCACTCTCCTTGGAACTTTCTGGGTACACATGCAGTATTTTGGGTCATTGCCTTTAAATTGTATAATCATGAATGGAGATGAGTGTAATCAGGGAGACACAGCTACAATTTGCTCTGGGAATATTAACTGAATTCCCCAATTTTGCTGCAATTAAAATCTTCAATTGACTTAAAGGGAGGCCAGGTTTTTTCTCAGTCATTTCCATGGAAGACTCTGACTTTTCCACAATCTCAGGAGGTTAGGTAATTGTTTAACATTCCTTTTCCCTTTAGGAAATTGTAAAGGGTGATTTTTATTTTGCGTTCTTTGCATAGCGCTGAAGTCTTAGCCAGAGAACTGCTATAAACTGATAGCTAGTGTTAATTATTCACACACCACGTTAAAATTCCTTGAGTATTTAGCAGACATTGAAAATTAAACTGTAAGTTTAGTTCTTTCCAGATTTAGGACTTTCTCCTAGTCACTTACCCACTAAAAATACTGCGTGGAAATCGCCTGGCCCTGAGGCTGTACGCAGACAGTGCGATCCGGAGCAGGCAAGCAGCACTGGATTTGCAGCTAAAGGGTAGAGCACCAACACTGCAGCTCACCCAGACCAGCTTCGCTGAAGGCTGAGAGCCAGCCTTGGGAAATATTTAGTGTGATGGTTTGAGCAAATCTATGCGGCAGTTAAATTGGGACCACTGAGTTTGGATGTTTAGCCAAAACTCCAAAGTAAGCAAGTATAATCTCCCTAATGTGAAATTTTCAAATAGTGATAGTATTAGTTTGATAGACACCACAGTTCATGCTTCAGAGTCAAATTCAGCTCTCATAAATCATCATAAAAATGACGTGAAACACATTTTACCTCGCCTCTGCTTTCTGCCAGCTCTCTAAGACATAGTAGCAGTGGCCACTGCTGCTGAGAGGGTATGGAGCTAAACGGCTTGGCAGCTGAACCACCCTCACAATTCTTCTCTCCTATAATCCTACTGCAAGCCAGAACCACACCAAGCGTGTAAGGAGCCTCAAGGGCAACGTCTGTAGTATAACTCTCATGCAACTGCCAAATAAAAAATAAAAAAAAAAGTTATTCTTCAAAGATACTGCTTTGAATCACATGAAACAGGGCTGACAAGACACCTCCAGAGGTCACTCGATCCATTTCTCCAGCACAGCGAAAGATCCACTCAGCCTCGCAGGATGTTGTGTGCCTGACCTGCTACTTCAACCCTCCAGTAACAACTCCGCGAGCTGCTCCAGAGATTCACTGTCCCGAAGAGATAACGTCACTCTGCCCCACTGCAGTTTGAGCCTTTTCCTTCTCATCCTGTTCCCAGTGGCCACCACAACTAATGCAAGTTGACCGCCTCAGTCTGCAAGAGTCTGCAAGCTTTCAAGCTTTGCTGTCTGCTCCAACACCTTTCCATGCTGTGAGCTACTGAGGGCGCATCAGCTCAGAGCTACGGTAACTCTCTCACGCGTGGCCACGGGCAGGCTATAGCTGTTCCCCTGACAGCAGCAAGCGAGAGATTCTTCAGCTGCGCTGCCAGTAGCACTGAAATAGACGTGTGCAATGGTCACCGCAGGTTTTGAGGGCAAAATCCAGGAGGGAAACTGCTGCTTTTACATAAGCAAATACGCTACTGAAGTTTGAGAAATGTAGCTCAGCCCATCCTAAAAAGGATTTCCCTGTAAATTAATTGATGAGGGAGGGACACATACCGAGCAAGATTTACACAACTCCAAGGTGAATCTTCCTGCACAGAAGACAGCCCTACAGGTGGTGCTTAGCTCGCTCTGGTTAGAAATAGGGAGAAACATTAGTATTTGAAGGAAGAAGGGTTGTGAGGTTTCCCAGTAATTCTCTTTGTCATCTGGCTATGCCTACCCAAACCCCTCCAGACAGTCCCACTGAGGCTGCCTGTGGACAAAGCAGTAAAGCTGTGTAGCTCCCTCCCTCCACCAGCACTGCCCAGCACAGGGCAGCTCACAGCACCCCGCTGAGGCACCCCCTCCTCCTTGGCCACGGAGGGAGACAGGTTCCTCCAGATGATCCTCTCGAGATCGGGTCTGGAAGGGAATCCTGTCTTTGTGTGTCTAATTAAAAGCATAAAGACTCCCCTCTCCACGAACAGACGACAGCCAGCTCCCAGAGACACCGTATTTCCCCGCCAGCACGATTCTCACAAAGCCGTTAGACTATCCTAATAGTCACCAACATCCCCCCTCCCCAACTCCAAGCTAACATTTGTGTGTTTAGCAAAGAAATCCCACGAGGCAACGCAACTCCCCGTTTGACTTCTCGGAGGAAAACATCCAAGCGCTGTGCTCTGCTCGCTACCGGAGGGCGGTGCTTCACTCTGCCTTCCATCGCTAGGGTTCGGAGGGACCGCGCGGTGCTGCTGCGCTGACACCGATGCCTGGTTACGGAAAGAATCTGTCTGTCAGCGGAGAGCATCCGAGAGCTCACCTGCGCAGCAAGGGTTGAGATTACCTCAGCTGCTGAAGGCACCCACCGCTCCTCTCTTCGCGCAGGAAATCAGATCCCAGGGTAGTAAATGGCTCGAACCACTCGTTGTTGTCTTCAGCACAGACACACCAAAGGCACGTCACCTAAATTAGGTATCTGTTGCAAGCAGCCTTGAGTCCGTGCATGTGAATTGAGATGATTCAGCTGGCAGATGAGCACACTCTACTTATCTGCCTCATATGGGTGTAAGAAAAAGTCAGACAACTAATTCCTGAGAACTGCTCTGAGGTCCACCTGCAGAGGAAGTCAGAAAAAAAGTCCAGCATCATCACAGCTTAGTCCCTTGGGAAGGAACTGAACGTCGGCAGGTTTATGGAGATCAAGGTACCACCAGAGTTATAAAGCACCACAGGCCTGATCCTTGAAAACACAGCTACTGGCTGATGTTAACCACATCCATCAATCAACTAATGTGCATACTGGCCCACTACTTATCATCGCTCTAAACGATCTCAACAAAAGTCAGCATGAACAGTTTCCTGCTGAGTTTGTTGGCATTTGGGAAACCAAAGTCTGTATTGTTTTCCTTCCAGTTCTCCAGAGTAAGAAGCACTGGTGCTTACAAGCCCTCTAAAAGCCACCATCTCTGGCAGTCCTGACCTTCTCCGCTCCAGAGGCCTGGCTCAAAAGCTTTTCAGCTTCTGGATTCGTTTCACTCATCTCTCAGCAAGGCATACATCAGGAGTGCGTGAAACAGTGCCAGGTTAGGAAAGTGTGACGCTTCATGTGCTTTTTAAACAGCTGTCACAAATAGCAGCTAACAGACAATGCAAAATGAGACTCTGGTCCGGGACATTTTTGGTCATTTAGGTTTTGCTCCTATGGAAAAAAAATTAATAAAATGTTGCCAGAGTGGAAACAATGGCAATTCTAGTTTTCACCCTGCTGGGTTTAGGACTCAGCCCCAAATATCTCTTTCATCTGCCAGCCAATGTACCGCAACAGGCAGTATGCTCCCAGACAAAACGTAACTCGTCTTTAGATGCTGTTCTTCAGGAAACTTTGGGAGTAGGAGGGAAGACCGAAGAGCCTCATCAGAATTTGCACATCAGTCAGAACAACAATCAAGTTATCCTGGGGGTCCCAAACCCACAACACGAGAGAGGACACCCCGAGGGCTTTGTGCCCGAGGTGCCTGCTTTCAAGAAACCTCAGAAGCGATGCAGGTGGCACAACCCAGGACCACGAGCCCGACGGAGCGGAGTGACCCTTGGCTTTCACAGCTGTGGTACAAGCAGTACCATTAAGACTTGAACCCACTGTCTCTTTTCTGATTTTCCTAGAAATCACATCGGGCACCATGCTTTCAGGCAACGTACGTCAAGGCCAGATATTTGTTGACAGAAAAGAGCCACGAAGGTCCACTTCATCACTGTTTGTATTACAGGAGCCAACCCTGACTGTAGTTGGCACTGCAAGTATCCTAAGATGAGCTGGTTCCTTGGCTCAGGAGGCTGCATGTCGAGAGATACGATATAAGAGAAATACTTTAGAAGGAAGAGAAAGGAGGTATAACTGTTTTCATGCACCCCCAAAGACATCCACACACTTTACTCTCATCAGCTGAGGTACCAAGTACAGTTGCAGACACTGAGCTGCTGGACCGTGTCCAGAGAAGGACAACGAGGCTGGTGAGGGGTCTAGAGAACAAATCTTATGAAGAGTGGCTGAGGGAATTAGGGCTGTTTAGTGTGGAGAAGAGGAGGCTGATGGGGGACCTTATCGCTCCCTACACCTACCTGAAAGGAGGTTGGAGTGAGGCAGGTGTTGGTCTCTTCTCCCAGGTAACCAGCGATAGGACGAGAGGCAATGGCCTCAAGTTGCATCAGGGGACGTTTAGATTAGATATTAGGAAAAATCTCTTTACTGAAAGAGTGGTCAGGCATCGGAATAGGCTGTGCAGGGCAGTGGTTGAGTCCCCGCCCCTGGAAGTGTTTAAAAAATGTGTAGATGTGGCACTTCGGGATATGGTTTGGTAGGCACGGTGGTGTTGGGTGGGTGGTTGGACTTTATGATCTTAGCGGTCTTTTCCAACCTATGATTCTCCCATCCTCTTGAAGGCTGAAGACAGGTCAAACCCAGAACAGAACTGAGACCTCAGCTGCCTCCCAGTAACTTCAGCGCAAGCCTGTCCTCTTCCTCCTCCTGCTCTAATGGTTCAAATTAAAAAAAAAAACAAAACAACAATCCAAAACCAACAATAAAAACAACAACCACCACAAAACCACAACACATCACACCCCCACACACACTACCCAGTTAGTCCCTAAAAGATATTTACAGTATAAAGGTCAATGTGAAACTTAAAAATTTCCAGAAGACGATGACAACTACAGCGACAGCCAAGTGAACCCTGTAAAGGCCTGAAGCAAAACCAGCCTGACCCTCAGCACCACTCTCTGGTGTGCTTCATGGCAGGGCAGAGAGATAAACTGCCTCTCCCGTATCCATACATCCTTTCTTAAAGGAAGAGGAAGCACATGCTCCCTAGAAGACTCCAGAATCTCTAATCACAACATCCAATTCCAAAGAAAACCCAAACACCTTGTATTAGGAAAAATAAGATAAAAACCTTCATACTGGAGGCATCATTGAAATAATGTGATTACGCTAATTAGGAGCACATCAGTAGGTAGCTTTGCATGCAAGAATCTTTTACAAATGTCTCAAGGGACATTTCCCAAGCCAGGCTTTCTGAAAAAACACAGCTGATTTGGGGTCTATGCATTGTGAAAGCTGGAACAGGCCTGATTTTTAGAAGATAATGGGTCTTTACCTCCAAAAAAGGAATTATCTTTAAAGTTCAACACCCCCAAATCACCAGGCAGTTTGAAAACTACTGCCTGCATGAAGTCCTCTGCCCTCTGCAAAGCCATAATGCGCGTGTTCCACTGCCGTGACCATGGGGAAACAGGACCCATCCGTCCCCTCCTGAGACCTACAGCAGCGGACACCACAGCCAGGGCAGGGAGGAGCAGCCCAAACCTCTGAGCTATTCCCCTGGTCCACCCCGGGCCCCAGGCTGCCAGATGCCTGCAGCCAGAACTGGGTGCATTGCTCCATCAACTTACCCAGCGCTCGACTCGAAACCTCATGGATCAGTGCTTCAGTCAGAAAAATCACTGCAACAGCGGGGGGGGGGGGGGGGGGGGGGGGGGGGGGTGGTGGTGTGTGCATTCAAACCCTCTTGTTTATTCATTTCATTGCTTAACTCAGTCACAGCTAGTGCCTTCTGCGTTGATCCAACAGTCTGAGCAGCCTCCCCGCGCATCACATATACATTGTTTTGACTCTTCATGCCAGCGAGCAGGGACTGTGGATGCCAACCAGAAGGGAGGGCTTCGTTTTTCGCTGTTTGCAGATATTGCAGGCTGACATGAACAACATGACAGGGGAGCGCACAAGGAATTAAGGTTTCAGCTGCTCTGAGGGAGGAAGGGCAGAGAGAGGAGGATCGCCTGGCTGGAAGCGTTTAGGAAAGGGATGGAGCCGGATGGCTCAGCTCGGCAGGTCAGGGAGAGGTGATGGGCAGGAGCGGAGCTGGAGGAGTCCCACGATGGCCACGTCCAGGCCACACACAGAATCACACAGAATAGTAGGGGTTGGAAGGGACCTCTGTGGGTCATCTAGTCCAACCCTCCTGCCGAAGAAGAGTCACCTACAGCAGGCTGCACAGGACCTTGTCCAGGCGGGTCTTGAATATCTCCAGAGAAGGAGACTCCACAACCTCCCCCCAGTGCTCCGTCACCCTCAGAGGGAAGAAGTTCTTCCTCATGTTCAGACGGAACTTCATGTGCCTCAGTTTGTGCCCATTGCCCCTTGTCCTGTCCCTGGGCAACACTGAAAAGAGCTTGGCCCCATCCTCCTGACACCCACCCTGCAGATATTTGTAAGCATTTATAAGGTCCCCTCTCAGCCTTCTCTTCTTCAGGCTGAACAAGCCTAGTTCCCTCAACCTCTCCTCGTAGGGGAGATGTTCCAGTCCCCTCATCATCCTCGTAGCCCTGTGCTGGACTCTCTCCAGTAGCTCTTCATCTTTCTTGAACTGGGGAGCCCAGAACTGGACACAGTACTCTAGATGAGGCCTCACTAGGGCAGTGTAGAGGGGAAGGAGAACCTCCCTCGTCCTGCTGGCCACACTCTTCTTGATGCAGAGCCAGAGCTCGTTTCCCAGTCTTCCTCCTCTCTTCCCCCCCTTCCCTTCTCTTTTGTTTGTCAAAGTTTCCTTCCCAGCAGAACGTGATGCCAAGGTTTTCCAAATCTGCGTTGCCTCGAGTTAGACACCTCAAACCCCATTCTGCCAGCAATTCGAGAGCACCTACCCAAGCCCTTTTGCAGGAGGAAAATACTAACAGGCTCTGACTTCAGCACCTGTTTACCAGTTCCAGAGACTCAGATGAGGTATCTGAGCTCAACAAACATGGAATTCTTCAAGCCCCTTTGATAATTTTTTCCCTTGCTTTTATACCTGTCGAAGCACAAGCAAACATATCAAAAACAGGCTGACATATCACAGCATCAGCTGCTGCTCCTCTCCCTGCTGTGTAATCCACCATAACATTTATCCTAGCTTTTATCCTAGGTCAAAGAAGGAAGAAGATTTTAGGGTTATTCTCCTGGAAACAAGAGCCAGCGTGCTCAGGATCTTGTACAGAGCAGCAATCCAGCTGCAGAGGTGTGCGAGTTTGCATTTAGCGAGGCTTAGACCTGCGTTGGCCCCACGTGGGCATCACTATGTTACAGAATCACAGAATCACAGAATGGTCGGGGTTGGAAGGGACCTCTGTGGGTCATCTAGTCCAACCCTCCTGCCGAAGCAGGGTCACCTACAGCAGGCTGCACAGGACCTTGTCCAGGCGGGTCTTGAATATCTCCAGAGAAGGAGACTCCACAACCTCCCTGGGCAGCCTGTTCCAGTGCTCCGTCACCCTCAGAGGGAAGAAGTTCTTCCTCATCTTCAGCTGGAACTTCCTCTGCTTCAGTTTGTGCCCATTGCCCCTTGTCCTGTCACTGGGCAACACTGAAAAGAGCTTGGCCCCATCCTCCTGACACCCACCCTGCAGATATTTGTAGGCATTTATAAGGTCCCCTCGCAGCCTTCTCTTCTTCAGGCTGAACAAGCCCAGCTCCCTCAGCCTCTCCTCGTAGGGGAGATGTTCCAGTCCCCTCATCATCCTTGTAGCCCTCCGCTGGACTCTCTCCAGTAGCTCTTCATCTTTCTTGAACTGGGGAGCCCAGAACTGGACACAGTACTCCAGATGAGGCCTCACCAGGGCAGTGTAGAGGGGAAGGAGAACCTCCCTCGTCCTGCTGGCCACACTCTTCTTGATGCATGAACAGGATTCCATTGGCTTTCTTGGCAGCCAGGGTACACTGCTGGCTCATGGTTAACCTGTCGTCCAGGTCCCTCTCCGCAGAGCTGCTCTCCAGCAGGTCCACCCCAAGCCTGTACTGGTGCATGAGGTTGTTCCTCCCCAGGTGCAGGACCCTGCATTTGCCTTTGTTGAACCTCATCAGGTTCCTCTCTGCCCACCTTTCCAGCCTATCCAGGTCACGCTGAATGGCAGCACAGCCTTCCGGTGTATCTACCACACCTCCCAGTTTGGTTTCATCAGCAAACTTGCTGAGGGTACATTCTAACTCTTCATCCAGGTCATTGATGAAGAAGTTAAACAAGACTGGGCCCAGTACTGACCCCTGAGGGACACCACTTGTTACCAGCCTCCAACTAGACTCAGGGCCGCTGATGACAACCCTCTGAGTTCTGCCATTCAGCCAATTCTCTATCCACTTCACCGACCACTCATCCAGCCCACACTTCCTCAGCTTCCCTAGGAGGATGTCATGGGAGACTGTGTCGAAAGCCTTGCTGAAGTCGAGGTAGACAACATCCACGGCTCTCCCTTCGTCTGCCCAGCCAGTCATGTCATCGTATGTTGTACATGCATTGGTGCTGTGCATCCAGTGGGCAAAGACCACGGCTTCACTTTGAGAACAGAGATGCCATCTCACGGGGATCAAGCCCCTCTGGTCCATTAAGAAAGCTGTTGGGTTTTTTTGGGTGGGTGGGTTTTTTTGCAAGGGGACGAGGTGGGGTGTGCTTTATGGTCATGAATCCCACTTGGATCTGTACCTACCATTACAACTGAACAAAACTACCAGGTCTCTGCTTCAACAACTTTCATGAACAGTGTGGTTCAACAGCATCCAAGGACAGGACTTTTGTCCCACTCTGGATCAACTCCAAGCTCCAAAGCAAGGGCAGTTCAGACAGACTGTACGACCGCATATTACATTTATCTGTCTGACAAGCCAGCACCCCACTGTGGTAGCCACGGTCAAAAAAACCTAACTGGAAACACTTTCTCCTTCTGATTCAAAGTGTTTTGCATTAAGGGAGAAAGAGTATTTCATAGCAAGGTTTCCCCAGGGTGCCCGATGAAAAGCAGGAGTTTCAGGTCACTTCTGCTGACATAGAGTGAAAATATTCAGGAAAACTGACTCTTTTTGAACACAGCTGCTTGCTGTGGAAGTCACTCAGCACAGGGTTTCTGCTCCCACAGGCAGTAAGAACAGAGACACAAAGCAGAGCATCTGGTCAGTCCTGAGAAAGTCCCATGAGCCTGCCTTTGGGCATTCGGTGACGGGTTACAGGACTTGCTGTGGAGCTTCAGAGGCACAACAGGAGATGAGATTTTTAAGCAGAGAACTGAGAAACGAGCAGAAAGGATGTGGCGGCTTAGAGGATGCCTCCCCCATGCAAAGAGCAGCAGAGGTGAGAGCGTGAGGGTACTTTGTGAGAAGTCATCTTAAACAGGCAATGAAGAGCAGCGCTGCAGAGCAAAGACAGCCAGCAGATTGCAGACAGGACATGGATAGGTCAGCAGAGCCCTTACAAAGGCAGGCACATAATTTACATCTCAGGCAATGGAAAAGAAAGGAGCTAAAAAGAACAAAGCTATGATAGCTGCACCATGGCAGGGCAGTGAGCCTTACAGCAGCACTCGGATGGGTATAAAGGAGGCAGAGGGGAACAGGCACACACAGGGATCCGTCAAGGCTGTCCCTGGATTTAGATCACGTACTTTCCAGCTGAGCCAGAGAAGACAGGAACGGCACCACAGCAGCCGCTGCAGCTGGCTTTTCTTATTCATACAGCTTCCCTGTACCTCTCTCCATTTGCAGAGCTGTAACAGTGATGGATTTCAGCTCTAGGCACATCATTCATGACCAAGGTTAACCATGTTCTGTCCTGCTATTTTGTTTTCTTGTGTGCTGCTCGTATTGGCAGAACATGACCTTTCTGAAACATAGTACCACACTCCTTCACGTGTAGTCCCCAGTTTCCCACCACTTATTTGTTCATGATGGACAGAACACTAATGTATCTGGCATCTGGTGACTAGTTTCCACACATTTTTCTCTGACAAATCTGAAGCGGAACCCAGCTGAAGACAAATCGCAGGTCTGACCTGGCGTGCCTTCTTGTCCACACAGTGGCTAAAGCTTGTTCTGCTCTCCGACTGCAGCTCTGAAGAGATTAAACAGCGACAAGTCCTAAACTGCAGTGCAGAGCCCCGACGCAGACGCTGGTCCTGGCTCCGGCTGCTTGGTGCATCTCGGCTGTCAGAGAGCAGCCACGGAGCGGCAGACGAGGAATCCGGAGGGCACATCAGAACACCCTCCGACAGCTGACAGCCTCACAGCGACGGCCGGCCGCACCGCTCTCCCTGCCCTCCGCGCAAGGAGCCCGAGCAAGGAGTCGGCAGTGTCCCAGCCTCGCTGTGCTCCCCAGAGTCAGAAAGGATCAGCAGCAGCCCTGGGACAACTCTAGATCTTGCAAAAAGCACTTGCTTGACTGGCCAGCCAGCCCTGTATGACTCCTCCCCATGGACAACAGCATTTGACCGTCCCATACACAGCTTTGTAAAGCCAACACAAAACTACTCCCCTGTAATCATACACATATATTACATACCCCTTGATAAGACAAGGGGTAATAGTTTCAAGCTGAAAGTGGGCAGATTTCGATTAGGTATAAAGGAGAAATTCTTTACTCTGGGGGTGGTGCAGCCCTGGCCCAGGTTGCCCAGAGAAGCTGTGGCTGCCCCCTCCCTGGCAATGCTCAAGGCCAGGCTGGACGGGGCTTTGAGCACCCTGGACTGGTGGAAGGAGTCCCTGCCCATGGCAGGGGGTGGGACTGGGTGATCTATGAGGTCGTTTCAAACCCAAACCATTCGATGATTCTACAATTCTATAATCAAACATCAATGAACTACCACGGGGAAGCCAGCACTGCAGGCAGCACACCTGAAACCTCCCCTCAGCTGAGACCCACCAACTATGTTCTTCAGAGAGCAAAAGACACAGTGATCTCCAAACAGGACTCACAAGCAGGGGCCAGCAGCTCCCCAGAGGCCCAATGCTCCCCACTATACTACGGGATGGTGTTGGGCTGGCCTTGCTGTTGTGGCCCTGGTCAGCTGTGTCTTATCTCCCCCTTCATCCCACAAGACCTCCTTCAGCATAGATCCAGCTGCACAAAGCCACCCCATTTGTATTGCCCTTAAGCCACATGTGCCTCAAGAGGACAGGCTGACCACTCTCATTGCAGGATTCAGCCTAACAAAAAACCCAGAGCAGAACTGGGCCCCTTTTCCCTTTTACACTGAAGGCGATTCACACATGCAAGTCCATAACCCAAATACCCTGGCTTTCCACCTGGAGTCAGCAGAAAGAGCTGGCTTCAAATAAAAGCCACATTACCTTCTGGGAAATAGCTGTGCCATAATATGCACGAGCCAGAAATAGACACTTCAGGAGAAGAGAAACTGCCTCTGGTACCAGCCAGCTACCGACAGTCCCCTGCTCCATCTCTGCTGCAGTTCTCTGCTTACCCACTAGTGCTTCCCTCTTCGGCGGTCCCACATCATGGAACAGGCTGGAATGCATCTCTCACCCAACCAACTTGATTACTTTATAGGCTTTAAATCACTGAACTATAAATATTAGGAAAGATGTATGAAATCTTACCTAGCTCACATTTCAATGCTTGTCTCTCAATGGGAGTTTAATAGATGCCTGAACTTCCCATTTCAAGTCACGTAAACGGAATGAGAGAACGCAGGCTGCTCGTTTCAACACGACCACCAGAAAAACACTCGCGGAGAGCCAGATTGCAAGTGTCAAAACAAGTGATCGGTTCTGAAATATGGGGAAAAGTTCATTCTAATGATCCTCGCCGCTTACATCCTTATGTACTGTAAAAACAGAAAGCAACTAAAGCATGCTCCAACTTCCCTTCCTTTGGTGAGGTGATGGCAGATGTGCTGTGCCTACAGAACGTATTCCCTCTCCGCCCAGCCCGGTGAGTCGGCAGCCCATTTACAGAAGGTACCATGGTCTGCAGTGGGAGGGAACTCGTGAGGATTTTGTTTAATATCTGCCTCTGCTACAGACACCCTCATGACTCTGTCCTAATATATTCACCTCCCTGCAACGCCCTTGCCCACTCGAACTGGATGCTCTTGGGGCAGGCTCTGTCTCAAATTCAAGCAGATGAACTGTGCTTCGGCTCAACACGCTTCACATTTCAGAGACAGCCTCCCAGGTGCTACCACAACAGAAAAAAATGAGTAAATGTTTGCTGTAATTCTTCAGTACTGTGGGATTTAAGCCTGTCAGATACTGATGCAAAAGCAAGTCAAAAAAACCGGAAACCTCCCAGGCCACTCCACTGATAGGCTCCCAGATTTGATCTCCCGTCCCTGTGGGAACCCACTGATTGAGCTGGCACTTCCAAAAGGCATCCAAACCTAGAGGCGGCCCTGGCAACTGAAAACATTGCTGGCAACAGTGATGGGCCAAGGGGAGCACAGAGGCCAGAGCTGGGTTAGGTTCAGGAGTTGGGCAAGAGATCTGGGAGCTAAACTGGGAGCTGACCAGTGCTTCCAGTGGGAAGGTATCTGGCTCCTGCTGAAGGGTCACATCAAGCTGCTGCCACTGGAGTACTCTGGAAAACCATGCCTGAAAACCAGCCTGCCCCTGGTCAGTCCCATGCCAAGGAAGAAGAAACTAACCTGAGCACAAGAGAGAGCAGAGGGACTCCAGGATAACACAAACGCTGGGATCTGAGAAGTGATTCGGTGACAACAAGGTCATTCATATACTTGGGACCAACTAATCTCCAGACGGCCAAGGCTACCCCTTGCACAGCTCATTTTTTTGAGGTCTGGGTCTTACCCAAGGTAGGTCATGAACTCGAGGGCCGTGAAACCAAGGCCAAGAAGATCAAGAAGCCTGTAAACCCAAGCAGAGCATGGGGAGATTTGAAAAATTGATGGCTTGTCTACACTGGGACAGTAAAGAGGGTCCTCAGCTGCACACCACAGCAGAGCCACAAGACAGGAGGAAGGGAGCAGATCACAGATCAAGAACAGGACCTACGTTAAGGGGTAAAATTCCAGCATATTCTTCATTGTTCCTGGTGAGCCTAGCAGCTCCTCAAATTAGGAACTGGTCTGGGCTCATATGGCTCTGCAGAAACAGTAATTATTTTACAGAATTATTTAAACTGATGAGTTTTTTATTCTTCTTTTTACACATTTTTACTTCATTTATTCACTTTTCACCAAAGCAGTACATTGATTTTAAAACAGGACTTCAGAATATATTTGTTTCATTGATTAAAAATGGAGTAAAATAGTCTTTACTTACTTTTTGCTTAATGACCTAGCAAAGACCTCAGAATTTGGCTTCAGAGCAGTGCTGCAAGATACTGCAACTGATGAATTATGGGATAATAATTAACATCCTTGCAGTTGTCAGGCACAAAGCCCAGTGATGTACAAAGCCTCTGCATACACAGGCTATAAATGATTCCAGTAGCCCACAGTTTGATGTGTTTATTGTTGTGATATCATAGCTGATATTCAGCATATTTGTAAAACATTCTGAGACCATCCTTTCTTTCCATTAAAGCAGCTGTAAACATCTTTAAACTCTGGAACATCAACAAGAGATTTAATACAAACTGTTAGGAAACAAGCCCTCACCTAGACATTTTTGTCTCAAGAACTCATTAAAAATATCAAGCCAAATTTTGCTTCCAGAAGAATCTTCATAGCATAAATCAGTGAGCTGTTCTTAGCTCTACAATTCTCTAATCATAGTTGATCTCAGCCTGACCCAAGCCAGAGCAATTTATAGCAGTTAAATGGCTGCTCTAATTTATGTGACCTGGCGTGGCTCTTTGGAGACTACCCACCAGCTCAGTATACATGTCCACTCCCTGCACATCCTACCCAAGAAGCACACTGTGCAGTGCTCCATCTCTTCTAGCTTTTAATCAAACAGCTTATAACAGTGTGGAAAACTCAGTTTTCAAAAAGAAAGAATAATTCAATCTAGAAAGAGTGAAACAATATAGCACACTTCGACAAAGCCACCTGAAAACACAGCCTGAAATCTAATTCTCTACACAAGGCACGAGCAAACTGTGAAAAGAGAAGCCAAGCTACTGACCTCCCTGAGCATTAGTGAAAAACAGGGCAGGAGATTGAGGGAACTCCCAGTACTCCAGCACCCAGACACTGCTTTGCAAGAAATAGTTTGAGAGCTGTGGCAGCTGATGATGCCTAGAGCTGTAACTTACCTGCCAAAGCAAAGGACTTCCCTGACCAGCTCCTCCATTCTGCTTGTGACAAGGATTGTAGGAAAGTCCAGTGTTACCAGGCACAGCAATGATGCACCTGGGTGTTTCTAAACAGCCCAAGGAAAGCCAGAGATGGCCCAAGTTCCACTTAAATTGATGAAGACCACAAGATCTACTCAGTCAAGAAGAAGAACTAGCACAGCAACATCAACACAGCCTAAGTTGTCTGGATACAGCCACAAATATTAAAGCAGGAACTTCTCCAAAGCCCGTCGGTTTGAAACTAGCACCTTTCGCTCAGAAGCAAACATGACAATCAAGTCTGTTTGAAAATCCACCCTTAAACAATAGATGAATGTGCCCATCTTCAAAAAAAGAGCAGCTTATAAAAATCACCTTAGCTCATTTAGCTGTAAAATAATTCTATGTGTGCAGTGGACTGGGCTGCTTCATTAGAAGTTGTGCACCTCTGAAACATCTGAAATGCTGCTCTGCGGGTGAGCCAAGGGCCAAAGGGCTCTTTATAGCGGCTGTGCCAGTTGTCCAAGGTCTTCTGATCACACTCATCTGCCTTCTCTGGGGAGTGGACAGATGAGTGAGATCACACTTCTTCTCCGAAAGTGTCTGTGGGGTGGGGGAATCTAGAGCAAACGCTGTACCAAGGAGACACTGAAATCCATCTGCTTTACCAAAAGCAGCGAAAAAATGAGGAAGGCAGCAACACACTTCCTAGAAACTGGTTCTGTTAGAGTGTTATGATACCGGTCCAAGCTTCAAGAAGAGGCTAGAGCTGCCTTTTGAACACATTTTTCTGACCAGGCAGGTTTCGCAGTTTCAATCATCTGATTAAAGAAGTTACTCCATTGACACTGGTGTAATTCCCACCTTGACTTGAAAGAGGGGTACCCACTGCCATCGGCAACAGTGCAGTTAGCGATTGCCTGCACCTGCTTCCACCTTTGCCTGATGGAAAGTTTAAATTCAAGAGTTCGATTTCTGTAAAAACAATTAAAATGGAAGCTTTGCAACAGCTCAAGCTGCCGGGGAAGTTGACAGCCTTCACGATACCCAAGTACAGGCAACCTCTCCGACTGTCTAACCAACATGGAAACAACGGCCAAATTCTTGCTTCACTTACAAACAGGACTATATTGGTGTCAGCAGGAATCACAGACTTTCAAGGACAGAGCATAAACTTGCACAGGCTCCACCATGCACCTGATGCCACTTTGTTTTAGCCACTACTAAGTTTATGCATACTAGATAGCAAGTGACTGTCACGAAAAGGATCAAGTTTGGCAAAATTCAGACAATTTTGAATGCCCAAGACTGAGTTTAAATAGGTCTCTTATTTCTTAAAACAAGTCTAAGGAATGAAAAGGACGTTTCAGCAGAGAGAAGACGATCCAGTTTTGGTAGCACTTGCTTTGCTGAGCACACTTAAGCAGAACACTTAATCAATCCATTTAACATCAAGTGACGGTTTGCCTGCACATGCAGAATTGAAAGCACTTTATTTTTAGGCTCGAGCGGTAGAACTTCCACCTGACAATGAAAAACACCACCGTGATTTAATGACCACATCATTTTGGCCAATCCAGCAGTTTGCTGACATTCTGCCTGTAAAAGCCAAGCAGATGCTCCTAGGCTTTTGTAATGATTTTTAACACCAGAGGTTTTAAACATACCACATGGTGGACTTCAGGCCCAGGACTGACTTTAAGAAAAGACAGCTTTACAAACCCAACCCCAGTGACTGTGGACATAGTCAGGAAACTATTGCCAGTGCTAGCACAAAGGACACATAGTGCTTGGTGAGGAAGGAGGGAGATACCAGAGGATACAAGGAGGGAAAAGCAGAGATATCATAAAAAAAAAAAAAAAAAAAAAATCACTAAAGGCAAGTGAGAAACAGTGGAGACTGGCATGGAATAAGAATACAGAACAGAAGAGGGAAACTGGAAAGAAGGAAAAACCCTGGGAAGGGAATTAGCTTGAAGAGCAAGAGCTCCAGCAGAGACACTGCATTTGTACAGAAGGTTTGCCTGTGAAGGTCAGAGGCAGAACATCTCGGAGCCAGCAAGGCAAGAGAGTTTTTCAGGACCCGTTACTGCACCTGTGTGCTGTTCAAAGCCACCCAGCACAGCACCACAAATAGCAATCCTGTCAAGCCTCAAAACACAGATCTGCCACTGCCCCGTATATGGTGTGATATATCCCTTCCAGGGTGACACTGCAGGCAGTTTTTGTACACCCCAAAGAAGATGTCAGAGAGGTTCTTCAGGAAGAGGGTTTGCTACAACCATACACTACACTGTACAGATTTCACAATGGCCCTGAAGCCACCATTCCTCCAAAGACGTAAAGAAAGCCAGACTTCAAAGCCTCACTCCTCCATAGGGGCAGTAAGTTCTGAGAAAGGGTTTGCTGGGTCCTGGTGAACTCCAGCAGGTGCCAGGAATCTTGTGACCCAGCGCCTTTCCGTTAAAAGTTAAAGAGCTTTTCATGAGACTCTCACTCTGTTCTCATACCTCCTGATCTCTGTCCACAGTGACAAAGGAACATTCAATGACCAGCACTGCTCCGTGTTACAAAGCAGCACGCAACAGCCGGAGATCACCTCCCTTGCTGAGCACAGAACTTTATTGCACCAGAGCTGGCTGGCACCAAGCTCAGTTGGATCCCTTCCAGTCTATGACAGGACAGCTCGAGATATCTCCCACCTCTCCAGCTTCTTGGCTACAAGATGTAAGAATGCTGTCTCCTGATGAAAGCCACATCCTGCTCTGGGGGACTGTCATCTGAAACACAGCTTCAGCTCTTGTGAGAGAAAGCTGTGAAGAAGTGCAGACAAAGGAGTTTGTCCTGACTACACCTTGTACTCCAAGGCTACGCTGGTTCAGGTGTCCCCAGCAGACCTAAGAGAGCTCTCTGCAGATCTGCCTGAAGGGAAGGGCAGGACAGAAAGATGAACGAGAGCTAGCAGGGACCCTCCCGCTGCCAGGATACAGGGCCAAGCCCCAAGTCCATAGGGGAAGATCTTTGCATCTTCTAATGAGGTCTCAGAGGAGATTAGCTGTGACTGCCTTTTGGGAAACACATGAGATAACTTTGCAGGTATCAGACCGGCTGAAATGCCACAGTTTGAAGGCTTTTGAGAGCTCTAAGACCTCAAGTGGGTCTGGACTACAGGGCCCAGTGTCTTTCAAGAGAATTATTTCGGCAGGAAGCTTTGTAAGAAGGCACAAATTGAAAACTCAATGGCATGTCCCAGAGAACTGACTGGTGATCAGAGACCTCACAGCTCTATTAATCAGGTACACTGCAAGAAGTCTGTGTGGAATAATGTGACTGTAAAGTTTCCGTAAACCTCCCAGCAACAGCTCTGGCTCACGTGTATGCTGGGTTCAAAGTGGAAATAATCATCAAGGTGCAGACACTGATTGTTAAACTCCTCAGAAAGAAAACTGCAAAACGCTTTCATGGTGCAGCACAACAAATGACAAGACTCCTTTTTAGGAAGAAAACGCAACTTTGCCCACAGCAGACTTACCAAGTGCAAATAAGAAGAAAAAATTAGTGTAAGGCGGACTGCAAACATCATCACTCAAATCCTTCCTTGGAGATATGGTGTAGTTTAATAGAATTTCTCAAACCCAAGACAGGAAGAGCAGGCAGTCTCCTTTGCAAGGAGATTAGCTAAAACAATGGCTTAATATTTCTTTTGGACTGCTTAAATCCATGCTTCTCTTTAAGAATCCAGAAGGCAAAGTTAAATGCAGATAAGGTCTCTGTCAGCATAGGCAGGACCAGTGAAAAAAAAAGCTTTGAAAGTGTCTCTATTAATTATAAATCACTGAGAAGTGCTCAGCCAGTTAAGGTGGTGCTGATTACAGCTGGTGCAGAGAAACAGCACAGACACCTTTCCTGGCTGCCAGCAGAGCTGTTTGAGTTTATATTGACAAGTTACAGAAAAGGATAAGCCGGGGCCTCTTGGCCACGAACAGTCAAAGTCACAAAGAGGTTTAACAGCCCCTCTGATTTCCTACCATACCCAGTGGGAGTAGACAGTAGCAAGCTCATATAGCAGCTCCAGTCATTGAAGGATGAGATACCATCGTCACACCAAAACTGAGAAAGATCTGAGTCCATCAGGAACAAAAGGAGATAGACTTAGTTCAGCTTGGTCATAAACAGAGACTACCAGCCCACAACTGCTCCTTATCTAAATGAGTGCAACACGTAAAAAGGAGGCATGTTGTCTAAACTTTACAGAAACTTTGAGAATATTCCAAAGGTCACATGAGGAGCTTGTGCAACAGCAGAGAACTAAAACCAAACCTCAGACTCACTCCCAGCCTTAACCCCCAAATCATCCTTTGTCTCCTCTGCAAATCATCCTTTGTCTCCTCTGCAAAGACTCAGCTGAGCGGACCCAAGATCATTCGCAAGCTCTAAATAGGGTATAGAGAATGGAAAATCACTTCCAGCACTGACAATATTGTCCCTATTTAGCTAACAAGTATTGATTTTTTTCCTCAGCCACCTGAATGCAGATGAAAGCAGCACAGATTTGGTTCTTTTGTTTAATTCCCTGAATCCAATCAGTGTTACTGATGCTATCACCAGACTCTGAGGACTAATTACCCATGTGCTATTTAAAGTCAGAGAGGTGCTTACATCTCATTTTATCTGGGACCAGTGGGAACTGTAGGTTATGCATGAAGTTTTAACTCGCCCTCCCTTTTTTTTCTGTTGACAAAGCTCTCCCATGTGAAGGGACAGATCTCTGAAAAAACAAGATGTTCTCAGAGCAAGAGAACAGATGATGCCTTGTTCTCCTACAGATTTATCCCTTTTCTACACAAGTGCTGAAACCCTGCTTCCACTTCTGCCACAGTTCCATCTCTTCATGAAATTCTGGACAAACTATTATCTTCCAAGAATCACCTTGTAGAGCTCTTTCCCTGCCAGTTCAAGCTGAAGGAGCTCAAGTGGTCACACAAACTGCAGCTGAAGTTTTCCACGTGTGACTGAGAAAAACAGAAATCAGTGGGGGAACAATCAGTGTAGATATCAGTTATTCCTTCTCTGTAGGTACACCTTCCCTCTCTTAATTCAGATGCAATGAGCACTCAACCATTTGCCTGCAGTCTCACCAGTTATCCACATCTGTGATGAAGATGAGCCATCTTGACCGAGATAACAAATAAAGATGCTAATTTATCAACTGCCAACATTTTTGCCAGGTTTGCATTAAGCAAAAAGCCCCAGAGTTTGCAGGCAGGAGGGTCACAAGGCATCACTCCAAGCCTCACAGCTGTACAGCTGAAGGCAGGAGCAAACTTTGGAGATTTTTACAATCTTTACAATTCTTTGCCTTTAAAGTCATCCCACTGGAAAATCCATTCTGCCTGCTCACACAAAGCAGAATCTCTTTCGGGGTTTTTGGCTTTAGTTCAGCTCCATTTTTCTGTCGCCAAATTGAAGACATGGAGTCTTGATGTCGAAACTGCAAGTGACAGAGGATTACCAACCAGGCAGGTACGTCTGTACGCCTGCGACACACACATCCAGCGGGTATCCCCCATAGCCTACACAGGCGCACGTACCAGCCGCATTCACTGTCTCTCTGCAAAAATCTTCCCCAAAATCAGGTACAGCAGTACATGCTATCTCTTGAAATGACTGCTAGTCCGTTTCTCACTTCCAGTCAAGGATACAATCACAGACAGGGTCATTCTGTAAGTAAATACATTAAGCCCTCAGAGACAGCTACCGCTGCTGCTGCAGCAGCACGCCTGCATTTCTACAACATCCTTAAACACAAACATGAGCCACAGCAGCAGCACAGAGCCATCTAAATTCTACGCCCGTCGCCACCCTTCTTTCCTACAGTTGTAAATCTATTACCAAACATACTCTCAAGACACAATCTGGGACATGTGCCTGATGCACGTGGTATCAGGCTATAAATAGTCAGATAGAGACAATCATACTAGATATACTGAAGATTATTTGATTAAGCTGGGACTCTGCCCTGCTGAACAGCCTGTGATCAGTAGAGACACCTTGCAGAAGCTGGCTCGGATCAGCACAACCTTCTCCTAGGAGCAGAGAGATGCTGAAAGATTGCACTTATACCCTGTGCCCTTGTAGTCTTTTGTTCTTTTAGCCCACACGACCAAGGTATTTCTAGTAAGCGTAGTACATGGAAAATTTCTGAAAGCAGTAATTGAAGAGTGTAGGGCCTACTAGAAAGTCCAGTAAAGCCTACATGAATTTTCAGCTGTGTTTTTTACTGGTCCCTGTTGGTTTTATTTAGGGATTCAGGAGTAAGCAGATGCTCACCACTTCGTTCAGAAAATACTTGGCTGGCAAGCACCAGTGGGAACCATTTGAGCATTCGCAGCTGGACTTCCTAGCAGGAAGGCAGGCAGCAATAGGAGGTCAAACTACTCTTAACATACATTATTTTCACCTTATCCAATGTCTCTGTACAACCCACAGACACTGCAAAATGTTTAGCATCAGGGGAGCTGCATTACTCTTTCAGAGCTGCCACATCTCACGCACTGGGCATGAAATTGGTGCACATTCCCACAGCAAGAAGGCCACAGGTCCTGCACTGCTGAAGTGACACGCAAAGCATTTCAGACCACGCGAGCCCCAGCCTCAGCAGGGCAGCGCAGAGCAGGAGAGCAAACACTGAACAACGTGTTTAAATACAGACAAATCCAAGCACGTGCACTGAACCCACTCCCACGTATCACACTTGCATGCTCACCTGCTGAGAGGAAACATCGAGAGACAGCAGGCTGGTTTGTATTTGGCATTGTCATGCAGACCCTTACAAACCAGTGTTGCACTTTTCTTCAAATTAGATTTTCCTGAGCACTACAATCTTACTTTGTTGGGATGTGGCAAATTTTGCAACCCACAGGTAACAGTCAGACCCCAAAACTCAAGAAACTAGCTTGGATTCAAGGCAGAAGAGGAGCATTCGGAGCTTTCAAAACCCATGTTTGAAGTCCAGAGCGAAACACTCAGCATGGAGCCGTTCCCTGCTGCAGCTGACAGGGCAGCAAGCTCCCTGCCTGCAAACAAGATAAATTACATATAAACCAAACTACCTGCTGTGAACATCCGAGAGCTGTTGTGACTGGTGCTACCACAGTCATTGTTGGGTTGCTTAGCTCAGCTGAGCTCTTGGCTTGCCGCAGCGGTGACTGCACTGGGACACAGTAAAGACGAGCTGCGGCAGCTTGTGGATCTGTTTTCCATACCCAGCCCAGCCAGGCTGCAGAGACCTCACTCACGCCCTAGGGACAGTTTGACAAGGTGCTGGTTTTGGCAGAAAAGCCAGTTTCAAGTGTTTCCATCCCTTCCCTTCCCTTTCTGAACATTTATTCATGCCCTGCTCTCCCTTCTGACCGCTTCCTCCCTTCATCTACACCACGCTTGTGGGCCTGTTTCGTTAACTGGTTCACCGAACCGACGGGGATTAAAACAGCGCCAAGACCAAGCAGAGAGCTGTTGTTGAGAGACAAGGTCAGGGCAGACGGGCCCTCCAAAGGGATGGAGCAACACAGGCAGCACCACAAAAAGCCCAGGAAGCTTTGAGTTACCCAGGTCATCAAAAAGCCATCTCTGAGGCACTAAGTGATGCTTACACCACATGATGTGGATATTGTGTACTATCCAGGCAAGGCAGAAGTACCACCTCTTGCTTCCCAGCTGGGAGCAGACCTACTTTGAGTACATCTCCTGCCTGAATCCTCCATGAGCCCAGCGACCCGACACTCACATTTGAGCTGCTCTGCAATGCAAAGCTCACGAGGCCCAGCCCTCAGCAAGCCAAGGCTGAACTGTTCTCTGGCTCACAGACAGGTCTTTGAAAGCTCCTTGCATCCAGTTGGCCACGTGCTGCCTTGAAAGCGTAAAATGCAGCTGAAGAGCGGGGGGAAAAAAAAAAATGCTTGGTCCACGTAAGCATTTTATCTGCTTACAAAGGAGGGGAGAAAAGCATTATTACCTGATTAAAATACCTTGAAGACACACGGTCCTTATGAGGCAAGACTCCTCTCCAGCCTCAGGGCCTCCTTATGAACACTGGTAAAGCCAAAGTTGCAGGGAAAACTGTAACTATGCTACGGACAGCACGACGAAACGCCTTGCAAAAGGCACTGGCCTTGTGAAATGGGCTGTGCACGAAGCGGTTTCCCTGCCCACTTCAAGCTCTCCTTCTCTGCACCAAGATGAGCAGAAGACCATTCAGCATGAAAAAAAAAAATCAAGAAAGAAAAGCAAAGAATAGCCCGTCACTGTGAGGTCAGGGTCTCTGGTAAGACCAGTGTCCAACTCCACGCATGAGGAATTTCCTAGAAACACCAACCATGTGGAAAGCCAAACATCTGTTCACTCAGAACACTTCCATTTCTAGGGATAAACCCTTCCCAGAAGAAAAAAGTCCTGTCAGGACACGTCCTACATCATGTCCAAAGTCTAACAGATCTTCAGAGCTCAAATCAAAGGTGACAAAGATCCTACAGCCCGTAAAAGTTATCCTCCCAGCACAAAACTACTTCTACCCATTACCACTTCTGTTTAGCCTGTTGTATGGTATCACCAAGTGCATCTAGCAAAATATAACATGGACTGAACAAAGTGGCAATTAAAACTCCAAAACACTTAAAAACCGGGTTACAACAGGGATTAAAATTGCCTTAGGCAAGTGAAAGTTAATACAAGACCAGTCCTGCCATGTCAGACTAAAGGTCCATCTAGGCAGGAAACCCATCTCCAACAAGGGCCCGCAGTGATGCCTCACAGGAAGCCTAAGACCAGAGATAAACACAGTGGAATACTCTCCCAATTTCGCTGTTCTGTGGCTCAGTGGGTTCCTGGTGGATTTCCAGCAATAGCTTTAAATATTAGATCCCAACCTCCGTTCAGTCCTTCCTTATTGCTACAATAGAAATGTAAAACAGAACTAAAGCTGGAGTTGTTACAGCTTGCATGAAGATGCAGAGAGGACTCTGTGCCACCTTCTCAGCAATGAAGAGGAGTGAAATGGGACCCAGAGGCACCACAACATACTGGAATAACTTAAAGCCACCTAAAGACTTCTCTGAAATCTGTGGGACACAAAGCAGATCCCAGGTACTGCATGTCAGTATGTACGTGGGGAAATCACCTACCTCTGTTGTGCTGAACACGGCTTTGAATGCAGCACTGTATCATGAATCAGAATTTAAATTATTGTTTGACTTGAACCATCCAAAAGCAGCACAGCATCATTGTGATATGGTTCCCTTGCCTTTTCCAAGCTCTGCTAAATAACTAATTCCTCAGCAGAACGCCAGAGATGAAGAATGCAAATATAAGGCACAAAATAGCTAGCCCTAACAGCTTCTTGCAATACAGTATTCAACTTGCTCCTCAGAGAGCAAACAAACTGAGCTTCCAGTTTTACTTCACCCCACACAAAGCAGCATGAGCCATGCCACAGCACTGGCTTCAAACAGCTCCCTTCCAGGCCTGCCTTCTGAATATGTGAGTGCCACCGTGCCCAAAGGTCCTGCTGAACTTTTAGCAGCCCCATCATCCCCATTCATCACACTCACCAGTGAAATCCCAGCTCCGGTAGTGAATCTAAAAGCCAGCAACTGTCCCTTCTTCAGAGCAGGTCATTTTCAGGGCTCTCAGAACACCCAAGAAAGTCTTGAAAACAAGATGCCATCATTCGGAAGGAGGGAGACCATACCCAAAACGGATGCAGCTGGGTTAATCCCAGCTAAATATTAAAGCAAATGACCTTACAGAAGAAACCCAAAGATTCCTCCTCTGGCTGCAGTTTCACCCAACATCACCCACTATCTGCTCCCACCTTCACCTCTACTTGAGAGAAGCGGTCACAGGCCAAGCAATGAGATGGCCATGACAGCCTGATGAGTCACTGTCATTAAGGATCATGCCACAGCTGTCACCCTCTGATGATGAAAGCACCTCTCTCCTCAAGTTACGACTCTGCTGACCACACACGTAGATGTGGGCACGTACAGGCAGGGTTCAAGTCAGAGACAACACCCCTAATCAGACCCAGGTCACCTCTGAGGTGAAGAGAAGCCGCTCACCTGTAAAACGATTTTAAAGCACCAGCTCACCCCACTCTGGACCGTTACAGTGGGGCTCAGAACAAGCCCTGATATAAACAAAAACACCAGCCCCACAAGCTAGCCCCTCTCTCCAGCCCCAGGAAACCCGGCCCTTCTCCCCAGGCTGACACAGACACTCCCGCACACAAGACCTGTTCCTACACCAGTTTCCCTGGGGACTGGAGGAAGGGAAACACTGTGCCCATTTTTAAAAAGGGTAGGAAAGAGGATGCTGGGAACTGCTAACCAGTCAGCCTCACCTCTGTGCCTGGGAAGATCATGGCACAGATCCCCCTAAAAGCTCTGATCAGGCACATGGAGGACAGGGAGGTGATTGGAGACAGCCAGCATGGTTTCACCAAGGGAAAGTCCTGCCTGACCAACCTAACAGCCTTCTGTGATGGAGTGACTAGATCAGTGGACAAGGGAAGAGCTACGGATGTGATCTGTCTGGACTTCTGTAAAGCCTTCAACACCATCCCTCACAACATCCTTCTCTCTACATTGGAGAGAGAGGGATTTGATGGGTGGGCTGTGTGGTGGATAAGGAATTGGTTGGAAGGTGGCAGCCAGAGGGTAGTGGTCAACGGCTCGATGTCCAAATGGATGCCGGTGACAAGTGGTGTCCCTAAGGGATCTGTACTGTGACCGGTGCTGTTTAACATTTTCATCAATGACTTAGACAGTGAGATCAAGTGCACCCTCAGCAAGTTTGCAGATGACACCAAGCTGAGTGGTGCAGTTGACACACCAGAAGGACGGGATGCCATCCAGATGGACCCGGACAAGCTTGAAAATTGGGCCTGTGTGAACCTCACGAGGTTCAGCAAGGTGAAGTGCATCCGGGTCAGGGCAGTCCCCGCTATCAATACAGGCTGGGGGATGAAGGGATTGGGAGCAGCCCTGCTGAGAAGGACTTGGGGGTTACTGGGGGATGAAAAGCTTGATATGAGCCACCAATGTGTGCTCGCAGCCCAGAAGGCCAACTGTCCTCTGGACTGCATCCCCAGCAGTGTGGGCAGCAGGGCAAGGGAGGGGATTCTGCCCCTCTACTCTGCTCTGGTGAGACCTCACCTGGAGTCCTGCATCCAGCTCTGGAGCCCTCAGTGCAGGAAGGACATGGAGCTGTTGGAGTGGGTCCAGAGTGCGCGCACACACATGCAATAACAGCAACATTACTGCCTCATATCCTGAGAAAATGAGGTTGAAAGAAGAATTATTGCAACTAGCGTTTGAAATCTGTGGATGAAGAGACAGCAAGAGAACAAGACTCCAAAGAAATTCAGCATGAAAGGGTTAATAAAGGCAAAAATAGTATCTATTAATAACAAAATAAACTTCTGAGGACCAACATCAAGTAGCTTCCACCATCTATAATCCTTGAAGGCATGTGTCAGAATTGGCCTCCATCTTCTTACCATCTGGCAGCAGTGGAACAAGAGGAGGGAAACGGACCGACATAACTGATGGAATATTACTGGTCTTGTAGTAAAAATATTCTCAGGAGAAAAGTTGAAGCTGGCAAGTAAAACAGCATTTTCTGTCCCCTGGAGAAGCCCAAAGCAGCAAGCAATATCAAACTCATTCGGCAACATTCCTTGTTTGAGGTAAGACTGTTTTTTAATGTGTTGCAAACTTCGGCAAGCAAAGCTTGCTTTTAGGGAGAGGTACTGTCTTTCATTAGCCAAATTGATTTATCGTCATTAAATCTGACACTTGAGCACTTCCAGCTACTAAGGGCCAGGGTCATTTTTAAAAAGTAGCATTAACCAGAAGTAGAAGTATCTCCAGCAAACCACAAACGTCTTCCAGTAAAGTGGCTCACTGCAAAGAACAAATTTGGCTGGAGATGTTTCTGTGTTTCAGAATATTAGTCTTCCTTAGTGATTAATCAGTTTATTAAAGGCTTAGTGAAATTTTATTTTTAAATTGAATGCAAATAATTTTCTGGCTTTATTGTGTTCATAATATGTGCAGCTCAGCAAAGCCTATGTCCCATTCCCTAAATTAATAGGTTGTATGCTTTCTTTCTAAGGACAACAAATTGAATTAAACTGTCTGGGTAGCTGTATTCCCTTGAGAATTCTCATTGGGGATTTAATTTGAAATACTGATTTTTTGCAAGTAGCTCTCAACACTTGTGTTAGAAGTTGAAGACAGAAGCTACATTCTGGAGATACAAATTCATCTGTAGACAGTCACAGGCTAATTTGAGTACAATTCTGAAGACCCCTGACAACCCCTGAAGTTTCCTTATAGCTGCCTCAAGTGAGATGACAGACCTATTAACAGGGCTTGTAGTGACAGGACAAGGGGTAAAGGTTTTAAACTAAAAGAGGATAGACTTAGACCCGATATAAGCAAGAAATTTTTTACAATGAGGGTGGTGAAACAGTGGCACAGGTTGCCCAGAGAGGTGGTCAATGCCCCATCCCTGGAAACATTCAAGGTCAGGTTGGACAGGGCTCTGAGCAACTTGATCGAGTTGAAGATGTCCCTGCTCATTGGAGGGAGGTTGGACTAGACAGCCTTGAAAGGTCCTTTCCATAGAATCACAGAATGGTTCGCATTGACTAACAGCATGAAGGACCATTTCTTCTACCAGACACCAGGGCACAGTGCCAGCACCTGCTCTTGAGAACTGACTGCAATTAGAAACCAAGTTAAAAGAAAAAAAAAAAAACCAGAACAGTGTATATACCAGGTAGGAGAGAAACCACCATCTCCAGCATTACGTGGTCATGGTCCTTAAACAATACAAGTGCTGCACAACCACCACAGACATTTCCTTTGCAATAGATTCGCCTGTGCTCTACTAATCCAGAACTGGCCTCTTTAGCAGCTGGCAGTAAAAAGAAAGTGCCAAGTCATCTATTTCCACATTTGGGGATGATGAAAAGCACTTGAAAATGCTCAGCACTTCTGCAATAATTATAACAAGCACAGTACTTGTTTTGGGAAAGTATAATGTATTCTGGTGGCAGAATCACATCAAAGAGGAAGCTTTCAGACACTTCAAGGAGCAGAATATGAAGACATATATAGAGAGATATAATTATCACCATGGTCACAAGTCCCTCTTCTGCAAGGATCATAGGAAGGAGAAGCAGATGAGTGAAGCATAGTGGACATGTAGCTGAGGCTGTAAGTTGGCATAACGTCAGTTCTCATTGCCTGGGTATGGTGCAAACTGGACTGGTACTGCAGGAGTGCCGCTCACTTTGCATGATTTTTCTCCCTGAGGATGCTATAGCTGTTGAAAGAAACCCAGTCTTTCTCTTGGGACAGCGCTCCACAGCTGTCTGCTTCCTCTAAAGGGCTCAAAGCTGGTCATCAGCTCCAGCACAACTAATCACAGTCTTTGCAAAGGTCTCCCTGAGAATCCCTGTTTCCTCCCTCCAACTTCCATTCCGCTGCACACCAGCTGTTTAGGCGTCTGTGCATGTCTGTCTGAATGACGCCTCCACCCCATCACCTAATGGATGTGAGTGCATGTGAGATAAAAAGTCGCTTCTGCAGTTTGCCTCTGTCTACAGCCCCAGGCTGGCCCTTTGCAAGGGAGAGGTGGCTGAAATCAGTAGAAAAATCAAAGGGATTCAGCTAACGTAGCTGCCGGCTAAGCCAGGTTTGGGAGGTTTGGTCAAGTCTTTGTTGTTTAATTGGCAACCAGACTGGGGACTTGCTTTAATCAGTTCAGCCTCATCATCAACAACTGCTCAGAAATCTCAGGCAAAGTAACAAGCAGGATATCCTAGTCACAGATGTAAGGTGGAATTACGTGAAAAATGAATTTTCTTTCAGTTTTGGCAGAATCTAGGAAATAGGAGGATATGGCCTCACTTGGAGATAAGGGAAAGAAAAAATCCGGTACATATGAAGAAAAAAAAAGTAACACAAAACTAAAATGCATTTGAAAACCTCCCTTGGTATTTTTTTTTGCCTTTTGACTTCCAGTCATTGCTGGACGTGCTCGAGTCCCCTTGGCTCCATCTAGCATGGAAATAAGCAAATCCAGAACAGCAGAGCCAGTGAAGCCTGGCTCTTCAGGATTTCCCACTCCACACTGGCCTCTTGCATCAGTTCTCTGACTTCCAATACAAACCAATTACTCATGGAATTTATAGGTGCTTAATACTAATCATTAAACGTTATTCCAATAAGAATAACTCATAAGGTCAAATAACCCCAAGAACTGCACCTAGCTTGCTTCAAATGGGGCAACAGTTCCAAAAGTTCCTCAGTAAGAACACAGAGAACCACACCAACACACAATCTCAACAGTCTCCCAAGAAACCATGCTAAAAGACAGCAAGCAAATAAATTCTTACAACATTTTTCATCCCCCTGAAACCAGGATTTATTGAAAACACTATGCAGTTTCTCAGATGCATTTTGTCTGCAACATTTCATAGAGTAGCCTGTTATTTTCAGTGAAAAAGATTAAGAACTGAGGTCATTTGCTGAACACTGAGGCTGGCAGCTTTATCTTGTTAGTTAACCACGTAAGTCCTTCGCCTGGCAGGGTGCAAGCATGCTAGTACTAAAAATATTCAGCTGAGATGGGGTAGAGTTATCTTACTTGAAAAAGAGGACAACAGACAGAATAGCTACTTGGACATTCCCATAGACAAAAAGTTCAAGCCAGTCCCTTTCCCCAGCTACTCAAGGAGTTTCTTCAGGGTTTTTTATTCAAGGATTTTTTAATTTGCTTGTTGTCATAAAACTTCAGCCACGGAGAGGATGAGATGACGATGGCACTGTCCCAAGCAGAGTGCTGAGTGTGTTCCTCCTTCCTGCCTGACCGCCAGCTCCGCTGTTGCACGGGATTTACGGCAAGGCGGTGTGTGACTAGCTCAAAGATGAATCACGCCTCTCACCCTCACCTAACGGCTCTCCAAACGGCAGGAAAGCAAATCCTGCTCCCCAGACTGCTGCCAGCACTCTTCATTAAAATTTGGCAATTTTCCTTTTTCTGGAAGCCTGAGATGCTAGTGCAACGTGCTTGTGAGACCCCCTGCTTGACTCATGTAGTTGGAAGTGTATTTTGCACTGTGACTACTATTAGGAAAAGTCTCTCTGTGCCCACTACCTGTATCTTGCTCCTCCTTCCATAGCAATCCTGGTTTTGCCTCCGGCCACGCAATCTCAGCTCTCCCCTGCTCAGCTCACAGTGTTTAAAATTGCTAGTCTGGAAAGATGAAAGACAGAAAATGAATATTTATGCTTTTTTTCCTCCTTCTGTTTGTTTTCTGCCATTTTAGTGAGTTAAATCAGCACAGCGCTGAGTAAGACGCACTCAGAGCCCGTGCAAAGTAAATTGGGAGCACGTAGCTCAGTTTCTGCAATCCAACTTGCAGTATTTCAGAGCTACAGGACGGAAATGCAGCAAAAGTAGTCTGAGACTTGGGATTTTTAATTTGTTTTTCCCCACAAGAACCTGGTGAGGACAGGAACTGTCTCTTTATGCCTAGATGTTGTGCCTTGGGGACTCTGTAAGCGCCTTGTGGACAAGGAGAATTATGGCTGCAAGCTGGACCCCTCCAAATCCCTTAAAATTTGCCTCTAGACTGTGCTGCCAGCTCCAGCTTCTGCTGTCCAAAAGCCCCTTGGCCCTCAACAGCAAACACAGGCACTGCAAAGCCCATCCTGGCTGGTAATACGATGAGTACAACATTCCCCATCTTTCTTTGCCTTCCACTAGAGCAGCAGAGACCCTAGCGCAGGAGAAGCATTTTGCATTAGAAATGAATGTCAGTGTGCACTCTGGTTCTGCTGAGCCTGACGCGGCCTTCACCGCATCCCACAGCAGGAGCAGTGGTGAAGAAGGGCAGAAGAGGAAGAAGGAGTTCAAACCTGCACACAGAAAATAAAAGAAACCTGTATGCCTTCTGCAGTGACAATTCCTCTTTCATCTTATTCTTCCCCATGGGAAGATCAACAGCATCTTCCAGGTCACCTGAAACAATCCTTCTACACAAGCCTCTTCTGCTCCAAAAGTCCACCTGCATCAAAGCAGCCAGAAATCACAGAAGACAGTGCTGGAAGGGACCTTAGGGGTCCTTTATCTTTCACTCAGCCTTAAGGAGGCTCCACTGTACTTAACATTGCTGACAAAATGCCATCCATGCTGTTCACAAAAAAACTCACCAGCAGTAGATACTCCATGGTCTCCTCCTCAGTCAGTCCCACTGTTCCATACATTTTTCCCTACCAAGTCTTGGGAGACTCTCTGCTGATAAAAAGTCAAATTCCCTTGCATCATCTTAAGCCAAATTACTTCTTCCCCTATCCACAACGGCCCCGGAGAACAGTCTGCTCCTGTCTTTCTCTCACACGTTTGAAACCTCATATGTGTTCCTTGGTGCTCTCACCTGGGCTCAAAAGCCCCATAGGTTGTCTTCCCAGCCCTCTGAACCAGTGAATCCCTTAATATTCCTAGGCAGCAGTGCGAAAAAGTGAGCCTGATGCTCTCCAAACCTTCCCAGCACTCCCCCAGTGCAAAAGGATTACACCACACGGCTGCTGTGATGCTCTGTCTGCACGGCAGATCACGGGACAGCTTTGCTCGCAACAGCCGCGAGCCACGTAGCTCACTGCACATCACCCACCCCTGGCAGGTGTCACACCTTTCAGAGCCCACGCAAGCAGACCGACCAGCCTCGTATGAACCCCTGAGCGCTGCACATGCTCACAAAGCCCTTTACCGCATAGAAATGTCAGTTTAACCTAGTGGGAGGTGTCTGTAAGGGGGAGACATGGAAAGGGAAGAAGAAAAGTTCAGTCAGCCAATACTCGACAGACAGGGCAGGTTAACAGTGTCCAAGCTCTTATCTTGGATGATGCTGCCTTCTCCAGCCTGCTACTAAACTGCCTTGCTGAATCCTCAGAGGAAACCACAAAGGATGAGGAATGGGTCTTTTTCAAACCTACTACAGAAGATGAACCGCAGGGAGCAGCTGCTTGGGGGATAACAGGGTAACTCCACGTCTCACCTGGAAATGTGCTAGGATATCGGACAAAGCAAGGCCATAATGTCCACAGGACTGCCATTCTGACTGCTGGTTTGAAAGCATGTTCTCTTCCTCTGTGCAGCACAGGAAGGCTGATGGTCACTGTGTCACCACTGGTCCCTAAGGAGAAACTGCTGGGATGTGATCTGCTGGTACAAGGATGCTGAAACAACCTGGGGTCACCAGGCTGAGACAGTGTCAGGAGGGCTGAAGACAGAGTCTGACTCCAAATGGCAGCACACAGAGACCAGGACTGGCATAAACATCTGGCTGGTCCTGTGACCATGAACACACCAGGCCTGCCTGGGCGCGGGGGGAAGACCCAGCAAAAGGGGAAAGCAGAGAGTGGTGATGTTCAGCTCTGCTGAAACTCCTTCATCAAGTACCCTATAGAATTTCATATGATTACATGATAGCACCATCCCAAAGACAGACAGAAAGTACAACAAGAGCCATTTTTCCTGCATGATTTCTTACATTTCAGTCAGAGCAGGCTCCACCAGCAGAAGGAATAATCATACAAAAGGTGTTAAGAGACAAGTCTGAACCCCTGCCCTGCCCCAGATTCCCTCGGTAACCTTGGGCAAACTACTTAATCCATCCGAGGTGCAATTCCTCATCTATAAGGTCAGGACAACAGAGCTTGCTCCATGGTATATCCTCAGAACATCCCAGAAGGACAGTGAGTCTGAAGTAGCAGAGGCCAGTTTTGATAGATGGGATCTCCACAGCATCAAAAGAGCCACAATGATTACTGGTATCATCACACTGCTAAGATAAACGAGGACCTAATCAGAGGAGAAGAGAAATGACCACTTTGATCGAAGCCAACTCTTCTAGGAGGAAAAGCAAATCAAGATTTTCACTTCCTCATCTCAGCCATCCACCCGTCAATAAATAAGTCTCCTAATTGGGAAGCAGCAGAAGCAACTGCCTTTGACCTTATGCCATAAATTGGCTTTCCAATCAACCAAGCAACAATATTCCCTTCCGAAGCAGAAAATTTCTCAGGGTTTCTCTGCCTCATACTTGTAGCAGCTTAGTCATCAGAACAGACAGGCCTCGGGTAAAGCCATGTACTTCATTAGCATCACAGAACCAGCGGGAGAACTGACAGAAGGAGCTGCTCATTGGCAGTGCCATTTTTGGGCCTGTCATCAGCTGAGACTCTGTCCCTCTGTGGAACCACCAGCACTGCCTCCCCAGATGTCAGTGAGATCCAAGAGGCATATTTCTCATAAAGACACACACCTGGAACCAGTCCAGGCCAGCTGGAACATCTGCTTTATATCCGCATCACTTCAGAGGATCTGTCCACCGGCTTCTTCGCTGCAGAGATGCCAGCAATTAAAAACCTCAAGTTCATGTCTGTGGTTCTACCTGTCTTATCTTGGCTCTCTGATTATCACTGAAATAGTCACAACAAAAATTGGAACAGAGACCTAAACTCCGCTCTCAGTGAAATCATCTGCAGGCTCACAATAAACCATGGGCTTAAGAGCTTTGCTGTACCAAGCTCTAAATAATGGAGGTAGGAAGGGAACAGAGTCCACAGCTACTATAGCACCGTGAAAAGCTAAGTGAGACCTTGCATGAACAACTCAGATAAGAGAGAATCCAAACATAACCGCCTTGACACGTTCTTAATCAAATCATAAAAAATAACCCCACACTGCAGAGCATGACAACACTGCAGGAACACAGGCAAGAGCACAGGAAGCAGAGCGCTGTGAGCGCGGTGCACAAACCCTGCCAAGCCACTTCCACCTGAGCAATCAGTGTCATAAAAGCACCCTGAAACAGACCCTCTCTGCTCATTAAGAGGCAAGAACAGAGCAAGCGAAAGAAGCCAGACGTTTTCTAGTCTCGGGTCACAATCCCGTTGATATATTTATCAACCACAGAGGGGAAAAAAAAAAAAGTCGTTGCTCATTTTAGTCTCTCTTTTTGACTGTATCCTGGATGACAAAGTCACAAGTGAAAAAAATGAGGACAGCTACATTTTAGCTCTCAAAGAAAGGCAGAACTGAAGCATCTCTTTCCCTGCCTTTATCCTTCAAGAGCTTCTAAGATACCTTCACCCCACAGAAGTCCAACTTCCCTTCCACCACTGACCAGCAGCTGGTCCACTCTTCCGATGTAAAGCACCTCATCCTTGAGGTTCCTGAGGCACTTCAGATTTGGGGATTGCTCACCCTTCTGAGGTGATGCAAATCAGGCACATGTGGCCAGCTACAGTAAAGGTGACTTTAAGGTGCAAAGCGGAGGAGAACTTACACAGATGAACCTGCAAGAGGGCCTTCAAGCAGGCAGGCTGTAACCATCTAGGAAGGTATGTTACATGGGACAAGGACTTCAGAGGTGACTTTTGCATTCATTAAGATGAAAATGAGATCACCTGCGGAAGTCATGGGACAGGAAAGCAAATTCTGCTGAAGCATCAGCACCTGTGAGGGACATCTTTTTACCAGATCCTCTGGTGGAATGACTGCTCTGGGACCAGAAGTCAGGATGCCTTCAAGGCTACAGCATTTCCAAACATGAATGCTTGTGGCAGGGTTTTCAAAGTGGCACTGGGTCAGAATTTCAACAGGGGTTCAAAGGCAGCCTAGCAGGGATTTGCCAGACTCATACATCAAAAGAACAGTGAAGACATCTGGCTCCTGTCTCTGATGACACCCGACTGAGCCATGCTCTGCCATCCCCTGGGCCCAGGCTGCCGTGTACAGACCACCTCAGCACATATAAAGAAGGCATCTCAGTGAATGGGCGGGTGGCACAGTTTGTCCCCACAGATGAGAATAAAGAAAAATGGGAATGAATTCTAAAGGGGAACATTCCTCCCCCTCCACCCCAAAAAAACCCCAAACCCCCAGAAATTTCTTCCCAGCTAGCAAAACAGTATGTCCAAAATACTGGAACAACAGTTCCTCAGTGAGGCGCTTGCAACAATAAATTCAACACACGCAATCCCCTGAGCAAAGAAGCTGCAAGAGCACAGATCCTTGATGGCAAGCATACACATGAGATACAATTCCATCTAGAATGCATTGTGTTTAAGTAAAAGGAGGTCATCTTTATTTCCAACTATGTGGTTTTTTATTATTATGATTATTATTGCTTTTTATTAACAGCATGAGACAAATGAGAAACAAACTCCTGTTTCAATGTGAGTCTTGCACATCACAGGGGATGGCAGCACAAAAGCAAGAGGCCAAGTGACTGCCACGGGGCCAAGAGCTAACGGAGATGACTTCAGCCTTTCCCCGTTAGATCTACAAGGGGAGCTAATTAACTGAGGATGGAGCATGGGCCAGGGCACAGAGCAGAGGCCGGGGATTCAGCTGCCCTCAGGCTCTGCTGCTGGCCAGCCTGCACTGGGCAGGCTAAGCATCTGCCCCTTCCCACCCAGTCCAGAGGCTGAGGATCTCCCCTTTCCTCTACGGGAAGAGTTGAAGCCATGTCCCCAGTCTCTATAATAGCAGAGAATTAGCTACATAAAATAATATAGCATCAAAACTTAAATGCAGGGAAAGCCTAGCCGGGAAAAAACCTTCTTACAGCCTCATCACTTAGAAACCCACAACAGTAGAGAGCGGTTATGAAGCATTTAAAAGAACAAACATCCTGGTGGGCTGAGATCAGGAGGAGCCAAAAACCTTGCCTTCACAGGTAATATTTTACAAAGTTATGAGCAGGCAGAACCGTGACTTTGAATGAAACAGCCAACTCAGCTTCCACTTCAGCTCCAGTACTGCCGTGCCAGCATAAATTTTAATAAAATAGCAATACAAATGTAGTCTTTTTACCCCTTGAAATGTTGCTGTGTATAGAACGAGACTCACAGGCCCTTAAATAACAGTCTATTCAAGCATTACAATAAGCTATTTTGCCCGCGTAAGTAGGTACTCTATTCCAGCAACCTGACAGAGATTCAGAGAGCTGCCTTTCCCTATTCTGAGCAATAAAGCCACTCCACATACTGACAAACTGATTTGGCAGGTCTACTACTACGAGTTTTTTTTCTTCCGGCCTGTTAGTCTATGCCCTCGTCACCAAACAACTCACAAATTCAAAGGGCATAAAATTTTTATTTCTTTTTTAAAGGAACAGCTTCTTCCTTGTGTGTTACAGCACTGATTTAAACTGAGATCAATGTAAGAGATCAAAGACAGTGTAAACACACGGGGCTCCTTGCAGACGCCGATGCCCCATAATGCAAACCAGCCCCTAACCAGCAGGGGATACTGAGAAAAATCTTCTTCCTTTGAGGTAGCAATTATCGCGGCGTTTCTTGCATGCTGCTTTGATGAATCCAATCGCAGCCACTTCCAGACATGCAAGGCTGGGCTGGAAGGATTGGCCGACTGGAGCAATTGTCACATTCCTTCATATATAACACGTGTGCAGTGAATTCAGGTACAGACCACAGTCAAAGAGGCTCCGCAAAGATCCTCCATTGCCCTCTATAGCTGTAAGCAAGTTCTATACTATACAGATGCATCTTTATAAACCTATTTAGTTTTATTACCTCTAAATTATAGCACAACCACACTGATTTCACAGTTAAGGTAGGATCTAACATTAAGATTCGTACGGTATTTATTTCTAACTTGCCCCAAAAGGCCACTTTCTTCATGAATTTTCACTGTGTGCCTTTCTAACCCAAGTAGAACTTGGCTTGCAATGTCTACCATAAACAAAACAGAGGTGAGATTCCCCTTTGCACAAACACGCTACCCTCCGAGTGCTGTACCTCAAAGGGGTCACCCTGGAAAACCCAGAGCTACTTTATTTACAGCTCCTATGTGAGGGCAAGTATTTGAGAACTTAAAGTCTTGGGGGTTAAAGGAAGAAAACAGCAGAGTTTCCAAACAAAAGTATCGGCTGGTTTTGCTCCCAGCTGACATACTTAATTTGTGGGATTTACATGTGAGATTACTGCAGTAAAACAGTGCTGAGTGACACAAGACAAGCTGGCATCACGCCCATCAGGAATGTGCTGAAAACACAGAGCAAAGGAAAGGAGAAGAGAGCATCAGTGAGCAGAACACGGATAACCTCTCCCCCTCAGATCAGGCACGCCAGTGATTTCCACCCAGAATGGGGAAGTGAGCTACATTACATAAAGGCGCATTTTTTCTGTCTTATCTCATTTTTCCCAGCATCCTTTGGGGTCCTTACAGTACCAGCATCGACTGTAACACAAACAGGAAAAAAGTCTCTCCTGACTTTACCCCAAAATGTGGCAGGGAGGGGAAGCGTTGCAAAGGCAAACAACACTGTAGGGGAAAAAAATTATTAGAAAGCAAATTCCTCAGACAGGAAACTGAAATTATTCAAGCAACACGGCAACTGGAGTCCATCAGCAGGAGGAGCGACAGGACCCTGGAGCTACAAAGGCCACCTGGATCAACCACTGTCCAGGGCAGACAAAGAACGCACCCGTCTTGAACGTCCCTACGGCAGAAAGCAGCCCTGGAACCTCCATTTTTTGTGAAGCAGCAGATTGATTTCAGGACAGAGCTGGCTTTTGTGCCGACACCACAAATCCACTTCGGCGACCTGAAGCGGAACAGCTTGTTCTCCCATCCACGTGTTTCACAACCATGCAGCCTCAGGAGCTGTCAAGCTGTCTTGTGACGGATGGCCTTGTGCCCAGCACAGGCTTTCTGGAGGACAGCAGGGGCCATGCTGTTTTCACCTGGAGAAGGGATGATACAGCAGGGGCGGTGCTGGCCCTGCTCCTGCCCAATTCCACCCTGTGCTTCATGTCGGAAAGGCAGGAGCACCCAGACATGCCTCTCTAACTTCGTTATGCCTCTGAAACCAGGAGTCCTTCAAGCAGCTGAATCAGCTCCATGAATTTTAGGGAAGACTACCAATGTGTAGTAGTAGCATAGTAGTCACTGCTTTTAATGTATTCTGCTCCAACATATGTAAAACAACCAAAACATGTGTGGGAATGTGGTTGGCTCTCAGTTTATCTTCTCTTGGTCCAAGACACAAGCAACATAACCAAACAGGTGTTTGTCTAGGCTGATCTGGAAAACCACCGCTCAGAGACCCATCCTTGCAATTCCAGCACTGACCCATCCTTCCTGAAGTGTAAGCTAAACATCTCTTGCTGCAGTCTCAGCACAAATACTTCTTGTCCTTACCTTCAACGAACATAGAGAACAGCTCACTCCCTTTCTCTTAATGTTTTGAAGACACACACCGTACAAGACCTCAGTCTTCTCTGTCCCGTGCTGAACAAGCCCATGCTTTCAGTCTTTGAGGACATAACCACATACTTGACTCAGCCACAGAAGTCATTGCCTGGCTGCTTTCAGAAAGGCACTGGAGTGACCTTGACATGACACAGAAATTGTGATACTGGATCTAGATGACTGGCCCAAATGGTTTAAATTTTACCCTCCAACAGCTGGAATGTGATTCTCATTTTCTGAACAAGGAAAAGATTGCACGTTTTGCTGAGGACAAGCCTTGCCAAAGGCTGCCAAGGTGGGAGGTACACTCTGTCTCCCCCAGATCACTTCTGCTTTTCCCACAACAAAACACCTGATGGAAAGATTTCGTCCAATTTCAGGCCCAGTGTGAGCATGAAGTTTATTCCCACTAACTTGCAGAATGTCTTGGAGCAGCATACATCTTTACGACGAGGCTCCTCCCTTCCCTTACAAGAGCCCTACAAGCTGTCCAGGTGATGCCCACATGGTGCAAAGAGCACGTGGCTCAGCAGAGCAGGACTCACAGCTACGTTCTTCCTCTAGACACAAGCCATCTGTATGCATAGGGCCCATGATTATCAGCTCATCACCCTTGCCTACCTACAGCCCAGGTCTCTCCTCCCCTCCATTGCCAAGGCTGACATCAGAGCCTACAGAGCATGCTGGAACCACAAGAGCTGCCCAGAAAACAGACATGAAGATTTTGACATTAAGGTTTTTTCCACATAGAGAGAAAGCTGAGAGCCTACAGCATTTATCATGACAAAACAGGGAGAAGAAACCTTTTTTTTTGGAGCAGGGAGCTCGTCCTGCACTCCAGAAGCCCAGAGACAGGCCCCATCTCTTCCTTGACAGGATGTTCAACCACTAAAGCAGAAAAGCAGGCTCCCCCTGCTCCCACAGGAGAAAGACAATCTCACCCTACAACAGCCATCATCCCAAAGCTGGGAGCACTCAGCAGGACTTGGAAGACCAACATTTAAACTACACTGACAGAGTAACTGAAGCTGGAACAGACCTGCATGTACTTGTCCAACCTTCTGCTCAGGCCAGGACCCCACATCACAGCTAGGTCAGGTTGCACAGGGCCTCATCCAGTCAAGTTCTGAACATCGCTAAAGATGGAGATTCCCCAGCTGACACTTATTTCAGCACTAACCTGCTCTAATGGTGGATTCCCGCCTCCCAATATGCAACTGAATTTTCCTTGGTTCAACACACGTCCATTACCTCTTGTCCTTCCGTTGTACAGCTCTGAAAAGAGTCTGACTCCATCTTCTATATAATACATATTTAACTAACTGGAGACCACAACTACATGCTGTGTCCTGGATCCCTGATCACCTACATTTTCTGCAGTCAGGAAATCTCCAACTTCTCTCAAACCAGGGTGCAGAAGGTGCAAAACAGCACAGTCCAGATATGGCCTCACCAGTGCTGAGACAAAAGAATTAATCACTTTCCCCACTTTGCTGGTTACACTCTACCTAATACAGCCCAGTATGCTATGAGCTTTCAACACCACCAGACCACACACCAACTGAACGTGTTGCTCCCCGGGAACCCTGGGTCCTGCCCTGAAGAGCCACGACCTACCCAGCCTACACACATGCAGCTGGTTCCTCAATCCCAGAGGCAGGATTTTGCATCTGTCCTTGTTGAAAATTCCTGAAAATGACAAGTTTTGAGCCCCACACTCCAGCATCACAGCCCTAGCACTTGGTGACTGGTTATTCCTTTGATCAGAGTATCTTCTTTGACCTGCAAGGTATTCCTCATTTGTCAGTTCAGACGAAGCATTCCCACAAGAACACTATCCGTCCAACAAATTGCCATCTTCTGGCATCTGTCAGATGGAAAATTCCCAGCTGGGTGCTTGCTGCCCAGAACATATTGATAAAAATGCATGTCTGATACAGGCTGGAAAAGAAGGTAAAGTAGTAGCATTCAGCCAACAATATGGACATCTTTCAGTGCCAAACCAATACCTCTAAATAGTGATGGATGATAACCAAGTAGAGCCAGCTTCTGATTGTTCTTGCACTCACTAAAGGCACCAGGAGCAATAACAAAAAAAAAAAAAAAGATAATAATTTGAACTTGTCTCAGGCTGTGTGGTCTTTATTATGAAAGTCTATGAAGAGTCTTCATCAGATTGCACCTGCTTTTTCAGCAGCCTTTATCACTCGTGCGATTTCACAGAACTCGCTTCAGTGTATGAAAGCCTCCACTAAAAGACTGAACAAGCCAAACAAGAGGCAAGATTATTTGCACAGCCGATTTAGTTTACCAAGCCCATCTCCTTTGCAGAGTTGGCATGCGGTCTGCGCACCGCAGACAAACGAAGGAGTGACGGAGAGCTGTCCTGAGCAACACAGAGAACCAAACAGCAGCAACAAAGAGCCACGGGAGCTACTAATCACATGGAGACCCAGAGGTTTACACACTTCCACGTGCAGACATGGCTGCACTCCCTCGGTCTGAAACTTCTGTCCGTTTGAATTATGCAAGTTGCTGTCCGGCCTCTGTGCTCCTTTCTCCTCAATGCAGAGTTAGGTAAGGGCTAAAAAGTTGGTGTCAGCCTGAAGTAAACATGCTCTGATTTGCTTTAGGAAAACCCCAAGGGTAGACCTGTACAGGGGTAACCACTGCAGGGAAGTGTATCAGACTGAGCTGGCACAGAAGAGTGTCGGGTCTGAGGGATACAAGGTACAAACAACTCAGCTATGCTCACAAGCACGGGAGAGGTCCTCAAGTCACTTGAGACTTATCTGAGGGCACCAGAGTCCTTCAGCCCATTAAAACAAGAACGTCCCACACTCCACAGGCGTCAGCACTGTGCCCTTCGTCACGCAATAGAAAGCATCTCAAGCCGAATGGGACATGCATTTGGTCCACTAACCATTAAAAGAAGGAAACTACAAGTCACACTTACAGGGGCAGCACCAGAGCAAAGCCCACTGAATGGATCACTGGGAAACACTGTGACCGCCTGGAAAATTACCCACACTTCAGTAAAACATGTAGTAGAATCATCTAAGGATCAAAATGACTAGATGTTCCATGAAGACCTTGGATGGTTGTGCTGTTGCATTGTGTCAACAAGATGGAGATACAAAGTATCAGAAAAAATACCCTTCTTACAAGTAAAATGAGGATTGTGCTCTCACCTGCCCCATTACTACCTCCAAGTAATCAAATATGGATATAATTTTGCTGTTCGTTAAAATGAAACAGCCCAGGAAAAAATAATGGCTTCTGCTCCAACTCAATGTGACTAATCCAGCGATGCACACACCAGGCAATCTACTTCATTACTGTTCTAATAAAAAATTATTTCACGGATTTGTTTTTTTTTCTCCCCTGAGATGCCAGCATATTGGTGATTACTTAGGATTATAGCAGTGCTCATTCCATTAAGTAATCCATTTCACAAGGCATCTATGACTTAGACATGCAGTTCTGCAAAAGGCTTGATGCTGCTGTGTATTTCCTTGGAAATAAGAAGCCCGATGAAAGGGAAGCACAGACTGGGAAGTTCCCCTCGACTCGAATGCCTACACAGTCTTCAGGACTGAGATCTTGGGAGTAATTCTCTGCTGGCGTTGACAGGCAAATTCTGCCAGACTCCATGGAACTGAGTAAGGTGAATTTGCTTTTAGCTACACAATTGCCATCCACCAGAAGCACAGTCCTATCATCCAGGTGTGAAGTCCAGCTGTTGTGCCATACACTATGGCAATAAGCAGCTCAGATTTGTATCATCAACAGAAAGGTGAACACTGAAGCAAAAAGATACTACTGTCCTCCTTGCCTTCACTGCAGAGCACAATCAGCCACAACATTCCCACCATCCTGATTCCAGTGCAGATCCTCATGACCAGCACCATCTGCTGAGTGGACACCTGGACACATCAGAGGAAGCAGCTTGGCTATCGCTAGTCAGCCAGAACAGTGCTACAGGTCTGAGGAAAGCAGGCTCCGAAATAAATTCCGGGCCACACAGCAGTATTTATAACCACTGTTTGCTGCTGCTAGTCTCTTCTTTCCATTTCTCCAATGCTCAATACCAAATCAAACTCATCGAGAGAGGTGTTCTTCTTGGATCAACATAGGCTACTGCAGGTCTGAGTCAGCTTCTTCAGAATATAGCCATGAAGTTCCCACCAAAGGGTTGAGCACAGCAATGCTTTTATACTGCATTTTATTTCATTTAATTGCAAGGCAAGAAATCCTCCAAATTCAGTGTTCTAGAAAATGTGCCTGGTTTTTACCAGCTTAATTGGGCAAATCACAAAGATTTGTGTTGACCCTAGCATCTGTTTTACAGCCTATGGGAGATTATTTGCATCCAGCAGTTAAAGAATCTTCCTAAAGAAAGAAAGACTATCTCTGATCAACAAATGTCTTGTTAGCATTCCAGAAGAATCACAAGAACCTCACTGAGGAAGACTGATTATGTAAGGCATTGATTCCGGCCTCGCGTATTTTTTTACTCTATAATAAAGATGTTTGAGAGCAAGAAATCCAGCAGCTGCAGTAACATGATATAAAGAAGTTACTATAACTAGCTGACAATCTGATCCCAAACTTTAATTTTCTTTTTTGCACCTTACAAAAGCTTACTTAAATACTAGGAGGTGAAAAAAGAAAAAATCTACTTAATACACTCCAAATCATTTGACACCAGTATAAAGCAAAATTCAAGGAAGTTAGCTGGGAGAAGATCAAAACAGAACCTTTGCCTGATCAACCAAAATTGACAGCAATACTGTTAAGGACAAAAGCACCACAGAAAACCCAAGCAATAGTCTTAATTTTCTGCTGAATCTTTCAGTTCCGTTTCCTTCCTTTGCCTTCCTTGGAAAGTGCATGTTTTATTTACGATTAGAGGAACTTGCCCCTGAAGGGTATGTCTCGGCAAGCTGATCTTTTAGGGGACAAAGTAAATTTAATATGAACTTTGTCTGCTTTTAACTGCCAGCATGTTAAGCGAGCCCATATATTTATATCAGGTTCTCTTATCCAGTTGCTGTGTCTTGTTTGTAAAGGAAGGAGCAGGCTCTGCTACTAGAATTAGGAATGGCTTACTTTCACTCGATACCTCCTTTCACCATCAAAGACTTCTTAGAGACAAAATAATAATAGAATCCAGAAAGACAGGAAAAGCTTCTTTTACTGATAAACTAAGCCAAAGCTCTGCAAAAGAGCTGAGAAAAAAAACCGTTAAAAATTCATGTACTTGCCTTTGTCCAATTTCATCCTACACAGGATTTCAAGAGACAGGTCACTGTCAAAGGTACACAACAAATTTTTAAAATAACAAACAAACAAAAATAACCCACACAACACCACACACTTCTAACTCTAAAAACACAGCCTCTTCCTGTGGAAGTTGCCAAGCGCTTATAGTTCTTGACTCAGCTGACCTAAAACCCTTTCTAGAAGTTATTCTAGACGTCCTGGAACAACCGCTGGTCAGCTTAGGAACACCGACCTTGAAGGATGCACCCAGACAAGGCACATTCCTGTTCCATCACTGAAGGTGACGCAGCAGCCTTCTCCTCGACCCAGCTTACATGTTATCAATAGGGCAGTGGACATGATCTCTTGAGCAATCTCAGACTTATATTTAGCTCAAAAGTACAGACTTAACGAGTGGGTAGATGGAGAGCTTCACTGGAGGATGGACATTTGATTTAATTAGCACATTTTGCACCTACTGTAGTGGGACACTTCATCACGAAGGGCCATACCTAAATAAGTGTTACAAGGTTTTAACTTCGGTTGCTCCACACCAAAGAGACGAATAGGGAAGGGAGGATGACAGTATTTTGCTCAGTACATCAGCTCATTTGTTTCTTGCCTCCAGCAGATGAAAGCAATCCTAGTGTCGGCAGATGACTAAGTACTTCAAGGGGGGGGGGAAGCCAAGGATAAGTCCTATGAAGCTGGCCTTTCTGGAGCTAATCAAATCTTATTTGTTCTGATTTGATCCTTATTATACTTTGCAAGGAAGATTTTCCTTAGGCCATCTAAAAAAATTCCTTTTTCTTTTTTTATTGTTGTGCTGTTTGTAGGAAGAGAATACATTTACGTAGAAAGAGCAAACTATCTCCAGATTTTCCAGCAACCCTGAGATGCTGTTTTCACAGAAAATCCTCTAAAAAGAAAAGAGAGCAGGACTGAGAACACCTGCTCATGCCCTAAAGGCAAATTTTTGTTTAGTTCTTCCCTTGACTGTTCGTTCATCTCATTAGAGAACTCTTACCACTTGCAAATTATATGAAGTCCCTGGCAGGACAATCATGTTGACTCAAAAGCTTCAGTATGCAAGGTAATTCTCTAAGTAACCCTCTAGCTCCTTGCATCAGACTTTACCTCCAACTTTCTCATCTTTATCACATCAGGCTTAAGTTCTCCTGGCTCTATCAGGACTAAGTTTACACTTGGGTGTCACAAAACGGCCCAGAAAGACAAAATCGTAATGCTCATGAGAAGCTACTGAAAGTTTCTTGTGGTTGCTTCTGAAGAGCAAAGAAAGCCCAGGTTTTGCATACCGCTTCAGTCCCAGCAGCAAGAAGGCAACTCTTCCCCCCGAGGACTACAGATGTTGTAAGACTCCACCAGCATGGAGCTCCAATTTAATACACTGGGGCATTTGGCAGCTCTCACACAAGCAAATCAAAAGCAGTTCTTCCATCGTGTAGGTGTTCCCACATTACACGACTCAGAGGTCAGATCTAAGGCACTGAAAGATGACAGCTCAAACTATCTCATCTCGGGACAGGGCACAAATACTTGTGGAATAAGGAGTAACACAAGTAAAGAAAATACTCCAAGTGTGAAGAATGAAGTCACTGTGAAGGGCAAACAGAGGAAAAACTGCTTCATTCTGAATCCTGCTATTCTGGATGCAAGTATGTGCTCACACAAGGTCCAGTGCCAAAGCCAAGCCTACAGAATATGTTCTTGATACAGCTGCATCTCTTCTGCCTTGCTGCCCAACTCTCTAGGCAGAAAGAAGCATGTGAAAATTAGAAAAAAAACCACCACAACACAAATACACTACCTCTCAACAACACCGGTGATATTGCTGGAAACCCACAGTGCTAGGCACTAATTAAACACTGCTCGTTAATCAGTTATTTATAAAAAGCAGCTGTTCTGCAACACAGACACAGAAATGTTGGAGACATTCAAAGGTCCCTTCCCACCAACTTCTTCCTCAAAGCGGTACCGAGGCCAATATTAGATCAGGTCAGCCAGGGCTTTATCCAGCTGAATCTTGAAACCTAAGGATGGAGTTTCCCTGGGACAGCGCACTCCAGTACAGCACTTCCCTCTAGGGAAAATTCCCAAACTGAACCCCCCAAGCTGCAACTTGAAGGCCACTGTCCCTCATCCTATCATTCATATTACACTGAAGAGTTTGCCTCTATCACCTTTGCAACACCCTGTCAAACCACTGTTACATTTCCCTCCAGCTGGACCAGCAAGACACAAGGAACAATTTCAGAGGTTCTCAAAAGATGATATTACAGCTTCTAGCTACTGCAAAGGTCAGTACCAACGCAACGCCAGTCAAACAGAACAAGACCAAGGAGCACTGGGTTTCTTTTCAGGTTGCTTAGCTTTGCATAAGTGCTGAGTGACGAGGGCAGATTTTGAAGGTCTCAGTAGCAGTTTGTACCATGATCAGGAAGGAAAGCACAGAACCCCTGCAGCAAAAGATTTCAGCAGGCAAAATTCAAGGATCCCACTACTATTCACGTGCACAGACGCACAGTGAATGGTGGAGCCAAAGGACCTCAAAACAGGCCAAAGCCAAAGTTTGGCTGACCACACAGAAACTCTAAAACACACTCTCTAAAAGGAAAAGTCACAGTTCACAGCAGACTCGACGCAGTTCTTGTAGATGTTTTTCAGCCGTCATACCTGGGGCAGGGCAACACCATGGAGTTAATGAAGATTCGAAGCTTGGCAGCGCGGATTAAGGAAACAAGATGTGAGAGGTGGTCCTACTCCTATCCCTGCTGATGACAGGGTTGTGACTGTGCCCCATCCTCCTTCCTAGTCTCACCCTATTTACTGTGCCTCAACAGAGTGGAGGCTCTTTTTGTATACAGACATCGTCTCTCGCTCTGTGTGTGTGCATAGTACCATGAGGCCCCAGCTCCAACTAGAGTCTTCAGGCACTTCAATAAAACAAATAACAATTTATTACTGCAACAATGAAACATCTCCAAGACTCCATGAAAAGCACCAAGCACCAGGTATTTTTCGTTCAGTACGTTACTGGCACCACATGAAGTGCAAACTTCTTTTCCTCTCTCTTAAAATGAATATTTCTTAGGCTTTGAAGCATGAAATAAGTAAGCCCCACGGAGAATGGTATTTTTAGCTTCCAGGATCACATGATGTGCCAATGGCTTCTGTCAGGATCATCAGTCTTGCAAATTTAAATTGATTGAAGTAATAAGAGTGCTTGGCAAACATGCCAAGTTGAAACGTATAAAAAGCCAAAACTTCCAATTAGACAGCATGAAGTAAATGCAGTCCTCTTTATAAAACTGCTAAACAATTCCTATTAGGAGTGCTGGAAAAAAGCTTACTGTGCTGCAAAAGTAGAAAGCATTTTTAGTTTTATTTTTTAATGCTATCGTAACCAGTTAATTGTTTTGTCATCTCTAGCCTTTCTTTCCAAATGTTTATACAAATCAGTCTCACCCGTGTTATGAACTAATTAATTCAGTATCGCATAATAATTTCTACTACAAACAAACAGCTGGATACTTGGAGTTATCTTTGCATTATTCTCATCCTGGATGGATGTGTAATGCAGTATACAAAATAGGCAAAAATATATGATGAAAGACTCTTACAAGCTTGGATTTATACTGATCAAAGACAGAACAGACAGAGAAAAACTTCGGAAATCCTCCTCAGTTTTGGTGTGGTGTACTGTTGTTTTGGTTTTTTTCATTGTGATCAGACATCAGAACAAAAACCCAATGGACAGAGATTTTCCATTCTCTTGGCCAGCTGTCCATCACCATTCTGACTTTAGCGGGGAGGTCCACAGCGGCTGAGCAGCCACCATCACACATACACAAACGTCCCTTCTGCAAACACTAGAGAGGATTCAGGGCAAGAAAAGCGAAAGTGACTGAGGCTGACAGAACTTGTATTGGTCAAGGTCAATGAAATTACAATTCAATATCAGATGACCTCCATAGTTTTCTAGGATTTTACATTTCTTTCTGTTTTAATGATTTCAGGCTCTGGATATGATGTACTGGTTGAAACACATAAGATAAGTCTGGGAAAAAAAAAACAAACAAACAACACATAGGCCGGATTTTCTTAATTGCACCAGGATAAATCTCCAGCAATTCCAGTAAAGTCTGGGGTAAAACAGGTGGAAAGATCTCCCCTGACTGCCACTATTACTCTTGAATTACACTGGTAAAGGTAATCAGAATTTCTCACCAAGGCTGGTCGCTTTTTCTTTTTAGAATATGAAAAATCAAAACTGCATTGAGAGCTACAGCCTGTCAACTACAGCACATAATTACAGTCAAATCTAATTGCTAAAAGCAGACATCTTATGGACAAGCTCCACAGACATGAGCTTGAGCTAGGACACACTGCAAGGATAAGGTGTTAGAACAAGCCTGTACACTGCAAAGCAGTTGGCATTTGCTCACATGACTAAAAATAATTGTACTCCCTTTTTCATCGATTGGCATCCATAAATATTCACTTTGAGCCTGAAATGACTTTGCCCTAAGCAGGACCTGACCAATTTATGTCCAAACATGGGAGGCCTGGAGCTAGGCACAGTGTCCGAGTTCACAGCGAGCTCGAGGCATAAACCTTCATGATCCTTTGCTAAGATCCAGACACTCTGAGGGCAGTTACAGCCAGGGACTGCACCGACTGTCCAAGGACTTCTCACAGCTTAAAGAAAATCAACTGATTTCTATGCTATAGTTTTAACACACATGCATTAAAATTACATTACATATATGTCTTGTTTTAGATATTGATTATTAGACTATATAATAATGTATATTTGTATATAATGTAATACAGAAGTAAAGGGGGTCAGATTAGGCAACCTTAACTGTCCCTTCTGCCCTTAAAACATCTATCGGTCACAAGGCTTTAAGAACACATACACAGAACCAGCTGATCTAGCTGCCAGGCAAACTCAGCCAAAGGAGTCTGACCAGATAAGCAGCTCCCTGCTTCAAACGTTGCCAAAATCTAAGGATGTCACTGGTGGTAGCAGACAACCAAAGCCCACAATCCACAGCGAGCAGATGGCCTCTGGAGGAATTATTGGACAAATGTGGCTGCCTGTGATACTGCTGGCTGAAACTTAACAACTTTGGAGGTCCTTCTCAGTCTGCATTTCTGCCAGAAAATATCCAGTGCTGGTAGGATTGCTTTTCTCTGATGGTACCATGGATACCTGCAGCAGGCGAGTACCAAAAGTGGTAAAGGTTGAGCAGAGTTTACACCAAAGGCATGTGAAACTTCGACTTTCACGTTTCACCTCAGTGGACCACAAAGCACATACAAGAAGGAGACCTCTGGAGCCGAAATACTGGAGAGCAGAGCATTCCTTAAGAAGCTGTCCTCACGCAAATTCAGCAAGATCTACGAGGATCAGTGACATCGAGGAGGCCCCACTACATGATCATTTCAGGGGCTATCAAAACCTCTTCTGCACTGAGCCTTCCAGCCAGACACAGCTGGAAATTCAGACGCGTTAGATCTGGGTGGACAAGATTTGGACAGACTAGTAGGGAAATTCCACAGAGTAGAAAATATAGAAGGGTTATTTATTTGTTTATTTATCATCGTTTCTTTAATGTATGGCAGACTAATGAGAGGAGTAAAATCATTAATAGCTGTCCATAGAGGTGGAAGAGAGCACAGCATCTTCCATTTCCTCTTACCAGCCATCCCAGGAGGTTCACCTGTAAATCCACATGAATTCTAAGGGCTATTCTAACTTCCGTGTTACATTTCAGTCACTCAACCCCACCCCAGCAAACAGTTACACTGATTTGATTTTATTATGCTCTTCTTAAGCAAATCTACAACAAAAAGTCAGGCTGTTGGGATAGCAGACTATACTTTTGTTCAAAGGCAATTTCAGTTTGAAGCGGCTGCTAAAACCGACCTCTGTTTCTGGAGTATTTGGGTATCCAAGGGGCTGGGCAGGACTCCGATCCTGGATGCATCAGTATAAACCTGAAATAAAATCCTATGCTGTAATGGAGTTATTCATAAGCAATTAGCTCAGACTGAACCCAAGCTCACAAATGGCCACATTTCACATCTTGGAGAGGAACGTGACAGCTTTAACAAGGAAGTATTAAAAAAAGCATTTTCAACTTGAGAAAACTCTGTGTATTCTGCATTTAAAAACTACCCCAACTGTCCACAGGAGCTTATGTGCCAGATGCTGAAAATCTGTTCTATAAATAGACTCCAGCAGTCTTCTGAAAAGCGTCGAGACACAAGAATAGTCAAACACAGACAGAGCACCTAAATATTCAAGTGATCTAATTTTGATCTCACTCACACAAGGTATACACTGGTGTAATGCCTATTTTTTTTTTAACAGAGAGAGGATTCATCTAGATGCAAGATTACCACTCCATATTTATTTCTATTTTTAAGACTTGTGATTAATTATTAATGTTACATGGCATGTTTAAGATAAGAACATATTGCTGCTCTAGCAAAACTACTAGAGTAGGCTTTCTTGCTTTTCCAGATAAAAGAAAATAACAAAGACACATTCTCTAATTTCACACAACAGTCCTGTCTTCCTGTGATCACTAAATTAACAGTGCTGCTATCACTTTGAAATGATATATAACATTTAAGATTATTAGTCAGCTGTTTGCTTTTCTACTAAAAACTTAAACAAACATACTCCACAAAGCAACAGACAAAACCTGAACATAACCCAAGAGATCTGCTCTCCCAGTTTTATTCTTTCTAGTGCTCCGGTTAGGATCTGCAGAAATTATCACTGAAGAAGGTAAAAGAAACAATTACAGGTGTAGTGCTGATAGAGGAGTACCTGCAAATAAGTACAAGCCAAAATTAACTCACTTTATGCACCAGTAAGTACAGTCTATTTGCAAGCAGATTTAAAGGAGACAAAATGCTGCAATGGGAGAACAAGACTGAGGGCTGACTTCTGCAGCCCTGACTCAAGGCAACATTCCCACTAATTTCAATAGCTTTGCCCGAGTCAGACTTCAGCTCTAGAACTCTAATTACAGCTGAGTAACGAACCCACAAACAACTCTGCCAGCAAATCAGCACCTCTCTCTAGTCATGCAAGAGAGCAAGATTTTTCTTTTCATTACCTTCTTCTCCATTCCCCATGACCCCCCAGGTGCTCTGTACCCATCAGCTCCAGCCATCAGGAAAGTCACAAAGGGCTTGTCATCGACATGCAGAGCTCAAGCTTTAGGGCTCAAGCTAACACAAAAACTAGATGGTTCTGGAGAAGACAGTCAGCGAGCAGCTGACTTCAGGCAGCTTCTGCACACAATGCAAAATGAGACTGGGGAACTCATTGCCGGAGGCTGTCAGAGAGGAAAGAAGCAAAAAAGTTTGAAGTTCTGGTTCTGAAAGTGGCTGATGGCCTGACGTTGGAAGGGCGTGACAGAAAAGGATCACTTCATTCACGTCCTGTTTCATTTCCTACAGCAACTCCTACCAGCTCTGACACATGAGGATCCCATGCTAAACGGGCTTCTGGTCCAAATGTGGACGATTTTGTGATCTGCCTTACTAGATTAGGAGTCCAGTTACTCAGAAGTATTTCTCAGATGCCAGTTCCAGGAGCCACGCTAACTTTAAATAGATAATTTTCTAGCTTTTAAATTTTTTTTTTTGTAACAAAAAAAATGGCTGACACTTTGACCAAAAAATCTCACATACACCACACACTGCTACAGTCTCCAAAGGCACAGGGACAGTAGTTTTAAGACAGATCAGTTGTCATCCCCCTTTGAGTTGTATGAGGATTTTGATGCTTAAACAAAAGTTAGGCCACCAGGACTACACCACTTCAAAGGAGACATACAAAGCACTAGGGAAGAGAAAAAAAAAATCTTTAAAATATTAGAGTCACACTAAGAAGACACTGATGTTTACGAGCTAAATAAATGATTTTCTGGAATTTTCAGAAACCAATCTGGTCATGACCCATCCAGCTGAGGTTTAGTATGTGGCAAGTCATGAAGAGTTGCTGGGCCCTTTCTCCTGGGTGTCTATAGGGAGACACTTCCTTCCAGAGGCCATTTCTAGTGAGCTTGGGCTAGAGACTCTCCTACCCAAGGTGGGAACATGGCAGATCTGCCAGCAGCCTGCTCTAACCTTACCCCAGCCACCGTTCTCTGTTCAGAAGACGCCCTTTACAACCTATTTATAGATATTCAGATTTTTCAGCCATGGGCTAGATACTCATTTTGAATTCCAGCCCCTTTACTCTTCAGACCTCCCATGGATATAGCTGCAACTCTTGGTCCAACTGAGGAGCCTTTTCATGCAGTGATGAAGTGGGAGATGTTTGGCTGGTGGACACATCTGCTATTTTAACAGAAATTCTTGACTTCTCAAGGCCACAGGTCAAAAGGCAGTAGGCTAGATGGCCTAGACTGGCCAGTCTCAAATAATCTGCTAAACAACCCCACAATGTATTAGTTTATTGGAACCATTAAATACATTTCTTCTGGTATTTAAACAGTTTCTGCTTCACCACTCATTTGGCCTCCTACAATTTGTTATGTAGGTGAATTTTTCAACCTGTGCAACGGTCAGGGTGATGTCTACAACACACTTAAATCTAACTCAAAACGGTACCTGAACCTTTGCTTGTCGTATAGCATACCTAACAATGTCACCATCTGTGAACAATATGTTGAGACAACTTCACTTGCAAACGCTGGCAAAATACTGGAGAGAAAGATCACAAAATAACTTGCAAAGTTCATTTCAAAGTCGCTGATAACTTTGCCAACAATTTTGCCTCATTGTCTGCCCAGCTCTGGCCTTGATCATCTCATAAACCGAGAGGAAAATTAGAAATTCATCTTGGCATATAAATTTTAAGTTTTTAATAGAGTAATGAAATACTGTATCTTAAATGTGCCTCAGCAGCCACTGTTCTGTGGAACAGTAAATCCTGAAGAGAAACGAGGTGGCACCAAACCAAGGTCTGTCTGGAACTTATGTATCTAGAGGGATGCGTTTCGTATCAACGATTTGAGCTGGCATGTCCAGGAAAATAAAAAGCACTGGTCTCAGTCCTGGGACCTTTAATTTAAAAATGCTACAGGGACTATTTACAACTCTAAGTAGGCAAAAGAAATTCTAGAAGAGTGGAAAAGCACAAATCTGAATAAAAAAAGAAATATGAGCAGCTGGGTATAACAGGTAGCCTGTCCTCTCTTCCCATACCTGACCAAATAATCAAACGGGCTACATGAAGGAAAACCAGGAGAATGACAGTCAGAGGTTTGTCAAGGCTAAATCCCATCAGACTAATGTCATTTCTTTACGACAGAGTAACAGGTTTGTGAACAGCAAAGGACAGGAGACATTACAGATCTCCATGCCAGTATGGCTGCTGATACTGCCCAGCATGGGAAGACACAGAAACAATTTCACGGGGTGGAAAAGTGCTCAGGAGCCAAACCTGGGGTTGCTATCAGCGGCTCACTGTCCAACAGAAGGATGCTAAGTGAGGGTCCTTTTAACATTCATTATTTTCATAATAGGGAGCTTAATCATTATGAATAAAATGATATTAAACAGGAAGGCTACAAGTACATTGGAGGAAGAACTGGAAAGATTTGAACCACGTGAAGAAATCGCCTGGAAAAATAATTATTTGCGAAAGTGAAAGGTTATTCCCACCTAAGTGGAGAATCAGCTGTAGAGACACAGTCCAGGGAATAGCTGCAGTTTTCTAGATAAGGACTGAGAGTTTATAGAAAAATGCAAGCTGAAGCTGCATCTCCTGTTATACTGCTGCCAAAAACTCCAACACAGAAGTGATATGGACAATCCATCGTACACTAAGGACATGAAGCAATATTTCTCTGCTAGGCTGCGCTGGTGAGACCTCAAGTGAAGACCTGTGTCCAGTCTGAGGAACCGGATTTTAAGAAAGGTGTAGGCTCACTGGACAGTCTAGAGGCAAAAGAAGATATGCAATTTTCCAGGAAAAGTATGACTACAGAGAATGAGTGGAAGAATTTGGTTTGTTTAGTAAAGATGAAGGAAAACAAGGAAAAAGGTCCTGAGATCTACAGGATATTGCTGCAGAGGAAGAGACGAGTCACAAGGTGACTACAACAAGTACTGGGTCTGAACTACACCAAGAAAGATTTAGCCATGAGGGAATAACAGTGAGTGAAGCACTGGAACAGACTGCCTGGAAGGATGGGCAATGTCCACCACTGATGTTTTAAAAATGGATTAGACATGTATTTGTTAAGAATGATACAGGTGACCCTGCTCATTAAACACTAGTTATTTCTCCATACCTCTGCCAGTTCTGCGATCCTCCTATTGGAAGATCACTGCTCAACCTACAGAGCTCACCAACAAAATTTTTTAAAAGTGGCCAAATCCCAAACATTGTAATAAGACAAAACTTCCCAGTTCTGGAATCTGGATCAATGGCAAGAATGTCAAAGGGCATGTCAGGTTCTGCCACTCTTCGCCATGTAACTTCATTTGAGGAAGAAATCATTATTCAGCCTGGGTAACATTCTACTTGATAAAGAAGATCATAGCAGACTGACTAGCAATTTGGATGCCTGTCCATGATTTTGCAAAGTTCTAGGCCTCCCTTTGTGGTTTTACACTTGCATCCGACCTCCACAATTACTTTAAAATGTTCTGCTGTAATTGAATAATCAGAGGCAATTATGGAAGGTCAGAGAAAGAGCAGCCATAATATCTTCTGTTAGCTCCTGATAGTACATGACGTGGAGCTTTATTAATGTGTTTGGAACACATCCCCTAGCCCACTTCAGAATTGCCAGCACTCCCTGGGGGATGGCACTGAAGGGATCCACAGCTTTCAAATCTTTCTTCAAAAAGATAAAGATGATGGCTTTCAAAGAAGTCAAAGGGAATCAGAAACCTTCTCCCAAAAAAATCACATGGGATCATGAATAGCTGTAACAACAGGTGCTGTGCCAGGATTAAGGCATCCTTTTACCAACCCAGAGGTGCAAAGGTCAGCCTTGGTCCAGATTTGCACCAGAGGCTGCACTCCCAATTAATCCAGCTCTGAGCAGGTCCTTGTACACTCAGACCAAGTGTTGAAAAGCAGCTGGACATAATATCAGCCACTTCATAACCTTATGTACTGAAGATTATAGGCACTGCTAGGCTTTAACTTCACTCATCCAACAGGGCATAAAGTTTGGGTGAACCATCACCATGGCGAAAATCTCCAAAATTGGTTGAAGAGGGGAACTCAGAACGTCCTTCTCTGCTCATCTCAACACATCAATTCCAGGCACATGCTAGTTCTAATTTATGGGCTGGTTGCCCTTCTCCTCTGATCTGCTCCAAAAACACAAGATCTTACTTCCCCTGCTTCTTGCACTTCATGCTCTGATGGAGCAGACATAGATGCCTTTGCATCTCCACCACTTGATCTTTCAGAGGACAGAGGGCTAAGCTTCTCATACTGAGCCACACTTCACATCAAGGGTACATTTATAACAAATACATAGAGTGTGAATAAGTTGTTAATTATGTCTGTAACAATCAAAATCAAAAGATCACCAAATAATTTATGAAATCTATATTCATCTAGTAATGTGCTTCCAATCACCTGTTTATATCTTTGTGTTTATAGTAAGACTAATCATCCTGACTGTCCTTACGTTGGAAATGGGAGGAAATGGAGGGAAGAAGCATTTCTCTTTTCGACATGACCTGCAAATGACTCCCCCTGTCCTCAACACCCCTCCATGCCACACTACAACTGACAAGTTACATATGATCACAGTTAACATACAACTTTTCTCTTTCTGGCTAGTAACATGGACACGTTTGCAAAATTCAGTGAAGAAACTAGTAAATGCTGACACACCTGCTCCTTAACCTCTTCCTTCTGTATCCTGCTCTCTCAGAGCAGTACTGAAATTATGAGTACATCCACACAGTCTTTTACAGGTAGACATCAGCACGTTGTGGCCCCATTCAAGCCCACCATTCACAACAGGGCTTATTGGGGCTAGCACAGTGCAGAGCTGCCAGGGCACCATGGTTTCTAACTGGGAGTTGCCTGACATCCACAGGGCTCACAGCATCAGCAGAGCAAATTCACCTCTACTCAAAGACTAAACGTACAAGGCGAGAATCACAGAATGGTCAGGGTTGGAAGGGATCTCTGTGGATCACCCAGTCCAGACCCCCTGCCAAAGCAGGGTCACCTACAGCAGGCTGCACAGCACCGCATCCAGGTGGGTTTTTTAATATCTCCAGAGAAGGAGACTCCACAACCTCTCTGGGCAGCCTGTTCCAGGACTCCGTCACCCTCAGAGGGAAGAAGTTCTTCCTCATCTTCAGCTGGAACTTCCTCTGCTTCAGTTTGTGCCCGTCGCCCCTTGTCCTGTCGCTGGGCACCACTGAAAAGAGTCTGGCCCCATCCTCCTGACACCCACCCTGCAGATATTTATAAGCATTTCTAAGGTCCCCTCTCAGCCTTCTCTTCGTCTGGCTAAATAAGCCCAGCTCCCTTGGCCTTCCAGAATCACAGAATCACAGAATAGTAGGGGTTGGAAGGGACCTCTGGGGGTCATCTAGTCCAACCCTCCTGCCGAAGCAGGGTCACCTACAGCAAGCTGCACAGGACCTTGTCCAGGCGGGTCTTGAATATCTCCAGAGAAGGAGACTCCACAACCTCCCTGGGCAGCCTGTTCCAGTGCTCCGTCACCCTCGGAGGGAAGAAGTTCTTCCTCATGTTCAGACGGAACTTCCTGTGCCTCAGTTTGTGCCCATTGCCCCTTGTCCTGTCCCTGGGCACCACTGAAAAGAGTTTGGCCCCATCCTCCTGACACCCATCCTTCAGATATTTATCACCATTTATTAGGTCCCCTCTCAGCCTTCTCTTCTTCAGGCCGAACAAGCCCAGCTCCCTCAGCCTCTCCTCGTAGTAGAGATGCTCCAGACCCCTCACCATCCTCGTAGCCCTCTGCTGGACTCTCTCCAGTAGCTCCTCATCTTTCTTGAATTGGGGAGCCCAGAACTGGACACAGCACTGCACAAGGGGCCTTAGCAGGGCAGAGTAGAGGGGAAGGAGAACCTCCCTTGTCCTGCTGGCCACACTCTTCTTAATGCATCCCACAATACCATTGGCCTGCTTGGCAACCAGGGCACACTGCTGGCTCATGGTCAACTTGTTGTCCAACCAGGACACCCAGGTCCCTCTCTGCAGAGCTGCTTTCCAGCACGTCAGACTCAGCCTGTACTGGTACATGGGTTTATTCCATGGGTGCAGGACCCTACACTTACCTCTGCTGACTTCATCAAGTTCCTCTCCGCCCAACTCTCTAGCTAAACCCAGTCGCTCTAGAGACGAGACTTTGACTCTGCCAGCAGAACAAAGTCATTAATTCCCAGTGCTGTACCTCTCCATCAATCACAGGACCCCTAGGACTCCACCACAAACTCTGCTTCAGTATCGGATTTTTGTACAAGAAAATAAAGCAAGCTGAAGTGATTCAAAAACGCCTTGGGACTACTCTTTTGCTCAAGCTATCTAGGCTTCTCTGCAGCCCCTGCTAAAACAGAGAAAGCCAGCTCTAACACGCTGCCCAGCTGCAACTGGCACTGCCTGGTCCCCATCAGCAGAGGACCACTGGGTAGCTCCCACCCAGCCCTCCCCTGGTACTGCAAGGACCGCGAGCAGCACAGCGGAGCAGCACTGCGAGTGCTCGACTCAACTCCATACGCGTAGCGCCTGACTGCCCTTGTTACGCAGCTTATGTTCAAACAGCACAGAAATGGGATAACTAAATTAATTTCACTGATAACTTCCAGCATCTCTCTTCTCAGAGCTCTCTTATGAGGGGTCTCCACCTGGTTTCTCCTGTCATGCTCCCGGAGGTCAAAAGCCAGGCCAGAGCACCCGACTGCTGGCGCCTGGATGTTAAACCTGATCAAATGGCCTCTGCCCTCAAGGAATCTCTGCAAATCCACAAGGTAAAAACAGGAGAGAACTTCATAAACTACTTTCCGTAGGTTGGCAAACATCATCTCATTATCAGCCACTTCTTTGCACTTATGCTTATAAAAGCAAGACTGAACTTCGTATTTTACCTCCGAAGCAGAGCAGAGTCCTCCAATCCAGCAGCATTACATTAATGAGTTTCACACCAGTGGGGAGAGCCTAATAGATTTTGTAGGTTAGTGCTTCCAGCAGATATTTCTCTAAAGACTGTTCTGAGCTCAAGGAAAAAAAAACTATCCTTCAACTAGATTTTCGCAGGCACAGTCGAGTAAAAGTTAGTAAGAGTGGGGGAAAAACAGGAGGAGGAAGGAGGTCAATTGATTTGTTATAAGCTGATCTGAAAGTGTTTCAAAAATTCAGGGCATGTGAGGACAAAATAAAAAAAATATTCTAGCAGAGAACAACTCAAAAATAAAAATAGCAGCACTGGCTACGAACAGTTCTTCAAAGGAATGTCAGACTTTACAATACTTTGTGCAGCAGCAGTGACTAAAGAGGCTTCATGTTGTTGCTACATGGTGATATTAAAAACCAGCATTCATTTCTTTGGGAAAAAAAAAAAATAACGAAAACACATACAGCAGAATAACAAAATGCAACCACAGGAAGGTTGTTTTAAATCCTGTTTATAAAACCCTGGGGCATTTTTCCTTGTTTAGTGCAGTCACCACAATGTCAAACTCTAATTTTCAACACAGGTCAGAAATGTCATAACCAGCAACACAATGGATGGCACGGGTAACAAAAATAATTTCTAGGAACTTAGCCTTTAAAATAAACAAACAAAACTGGTGGCATTTTTTTATTGCCTTTTTTAAACCTAGGAGTTACACTGAGTATTAAATTTGCTAACAGATGATCTTCTATGATTTATATGAGCCCTCTTGTCCAGCAATGTTTTCTTTCCCTGGGCTCTTAAGGAGCCAAGATGTCTGAAATGACTGCAGAAGCCTCTGTCTCACTAAGCAGCAGGAGAAAGAGGGGGAAGCTTACTTTTCCTTCTCTGGGCGCCATGACATATTTGTGAGCCTAATAACACCCTTGCAAAGAAGGTAAAATATTAAGTATTATCTCTACATTACACCAGCAAAGAAATAGAGGGCCAATAGTCAGCCACTGGTTTTCTGCAAATACAAAATTAACCTTGGATTTATTATTTCAAATAAGAAGAGATGATCATCATGAATATTTTATAACATTTTCTGTAGCCTTAATAAAACAACTACTTTCTCTCCATTTTTAAAGCTGCAAAGGGTTCACAGCCATCATCTGCGATGCTCTACAGACCTTTACCAATAGCTGCGGTTCTGCAAATTAATCTTTTATTCATTGAATTTCAGACCAAAACCTGAAACTGTCCTGCAGAAACATTTTATTGTTTTTACTACATCATCTCCAAGTCCCAAACAAAGGCAGGTGTACCCTGTGAGACTCCTGGCACCCCAGTACAGCCTGGAAAAGCAGCCAAACATCATGAAGCCGACACCTCTCCTCCCAGGCTAGTATATGATCTGTGTGCTAGAAGGAATTATGAAATAAGAGATGTGTCACTGGATGTGTCACTTATTCACACTGAACAGGCCAATGTTTTGTTTTCTTTCTCCTCTTCTCTCTCCACATATACTGAGGGTTAGGCAGGACCTGACTCCACAACTTCATGGGAGTTACCCTCATTTGTCAGCTGCAGATCCATATCCAAAGAACCAGCAGCAACAGAGGCAAGCAATTCTACAATGGCAAAATGGACAAAGCCACTTTCCTACAGAATTGTGTCTTCTGGCCAGATTCTCTGGTGTATAAACTGCAATTGGACAAATTCATGGAAGAAATATCCATAAAAAGGTAGTAAAATATACATACACCAAGAATTTCCCAAGGCACAGATCAATGAAGGGTGGAAGAGCACCAGGAGCCTGCATTATACCCTTCTCCGTGCATCTCCTGTTTACCATTGTCTGAAGCTGGATGTTAACTAGATAAATCATTGATAAGACCTCAAAAATTTTCTGCAGTACATCACATCATCAGGACTGAGCTAATTCTACAGCTTTCCCACTGTGGGAGAACCACAAGGGCCACCTTTTTCTAGCTAGCCACATGTTTTTGTAAGGTCCATGAAAGCTCCATGCCTTTCACGCTCTCTGACTCCTGGTAAGTTTGCTTGGATTTGGCCAATAGATTCAAAAGTTACAGAGGGAGGGAGTAGGGACAGTGATATGATGTTCACATAAGCCTTGTTTCCTTAAGAAACCAGGTTAAAAAAATCAACAGATGACGAGTTACAAGACATTCTGTAATCTGCTTTTAAAACACCCAAGAATGAGGTGCAAAGTCCTAACAGAGCATACAAGGATGTGTTTGACAAGGAGCAAGTGCTTACATCAGTCAGAACAACATTATATTTTAAAAAATTATTCCATGATAAAAGGGAGACCCAGCAGCAACTCCAACGAGCAGAGACCTGCTCACTCACAGACCAACCGCAAGGCACAAGGCTATTCTTTCCTTTCTAAATCATCCCTTCTACTCTCTTCCAGGTCTTAACAGACTGCTACAAAAATACCATAAATTATAGAGTACGAATGATGTCAAAGCCTGCTCTCAGGGGGAGGCTGGGAACAGCAATCATGTATTCTTCAGTTTGGGAATACACAGACACAAATTTTGTTTGTAGCCTATAAAAAAAGGCTCTGCACATCAAAGGCACCAAATATATTTCCTTTCAGATCTTCCCTTCAGCCAGCCCAGTTTGATGCCAGAGACACAGGGAGAGAAGGGAGGCTGTTAGGCTGAAAAGGGAAAGTCAGGAGAATGGCTTAAGCAGCTGAAATACACAGGGAAAGTGTAAATGCAGCACAAGACCCAGCATCTACATATTCAGGTCAAACTGCACTGTGTTATTCCAGCTGGCTTCCAGAGAGACCTGCTTCTGAATACCTGAATGTGGCAGGAGATGATGACCATAACCCTCAAATGAAGACCTTTATCTTCTCTTTGTGTGCATAAAGGATATTTGGCAGTTCAGGCTGTTCTACGGTACCCATCCACAGCCCGAAGTAGGGAAACAGAAGAACTTGGGGAACATCAACAAAATGGGATGACTTGTTTTCCCCAGCCACACACCATCCATCACCCACAGGGAGGACGTGAGAGCCAACAGTCATTAATCCACCAGAGGATTCTCCTGCTCTAAGACAATGTTTTGCCAGGTAACACATCATTAGGACTGCTTCACCGCGGGGAGCAAAAAAAAAAAAAAAGCAGCACAAATGATCAGAACCTTGATGTTGTTCTCCAAAGTTGTATTCACCAGAAAATCCAAAAACAAGGGCTTAATTTTTGTCTACAACTAAACCAAAAACATCTTCAGTTGTGAACATCCCACATCTGGGAGCAGCTTTGGAATTTAAGTAAATCTGAACCCGGACAACTGAGGTCTGTCTCTTACTAGTCTTTGTAGTCTCAAATCTGAGACCCCAGCTAAAATAAAAGACCAAAACCAACATCTGTTAATAATGTGCACAGTGATAGTGATGGATTTCTTCTGCCCTCCATTCCCCTACCTAGGATAAACCCAAGAGCTGAACTCCCATTTTGTTTAACTTCTTAAAGAAGCAAACTACAAGGAATGTCTTATCTCCCCCAAGTGCTATGAAACTTCACTACACTGTATAAATATTTTACACCAATAATAATTCCGAGGTTTTTCAAAGAAGTGCCTTTAAAAGTTACGCATACAAAATTTGAGAGCACTGCAGCTAACTCATGTGTACACACTCACCCGAGTGGTATTTCCAGGCAACTGCCTTAGAAACTTTGGCTCTCAGAAGGACTGCTGCTGCATCTGTGCACAGTGTGAATATCTAAGTTTAAGCAGTTCTCTAAAGTCTGCCCACATACAGACTTCTTTTCTTCTAGCTGACTTCTCTAAGCCCGTAGCCGAGGATGCCTATCTTCTACAAGGATGCTCAAAACAGTTGCTCTGAATTCACTTCAAAGCAGATGTGCACAAAGACACTGCACAGACCCTAGCTAGAAATAGAGTTGCCCTAATTTGATGTAATTAACCTCCTTTCCAGCACTGAATGTGCAGAAACAAACAGGATGCATTGCAAAACCCAGATAAGAAGACTCTTCACTGCTTTCGCCTGCTGTTGTGCATCTACAGGTGATGTACAGCCTCAGCCTTTCAAGTCAACCTTCCGAACAGCCAGTGAGGTCTGCATCTGAGAGCAGATGGCCTTCAGAAGGCGTATTCCTGGACCCACACCTCCATGAAGACCCTAAGTCAGATGACAGTTGGGCACTTAACCGCACACTGAGGCCAGTCCAACGCTCCCTGCAAGCATCAAGCTTTGTGGTGCACAACCACAGACAATTTTGTGCCCATTGCCAAAGGGTCCCCCAAGAAGAGCGACAGAAGGCAGGCCTTGTACTGGATGAATCACCTCGATGGGACACATATGGCTCGGCACACCAACAACAGGTCAACTATGATTTTCAGCTGAAAAATGTCCTTTGTTCCTTACTCCAAGGTTCTTTTTTCAACGCGTGTGAGAAGTGGCACTTCCTCAGTGACATTACAGACACTTCACCAGTCTGAAATTTGTTCTCAGAAGAAGTGTTGTCAAAATGTTTAAAGTTTTCTTCTTATCTAATTCCTCACCTTTTTCCCATTCCATCCCACCCTGGAAAGAAGCAAGAATCGACAGAAAATTAGGAAACTGCATCAGATGTCGTCTTCTTTTCCATCTTCCCGCTACATGCTAAATTCAATCATTTTCCACTTGCTCTTTGTGTTAGCAGCCTCACCGAATACTGAGAATTGAGCAACTGCTTTCTTGCACATAGAACCAATCCTCCCCAGGTAGAAGGCCAAACTGTGGTACAGAAACACCAAGAAGAGTTCACCTTCCTACCATCCAGGCTGTCAGCACTGAAGAATTTCCTCTGGTGGAGCACTGCGAAGCATCCCACTTGCATACAAGCTGCTACACATTCTAGCCCCTGTAACATATCACACAACAGGTTATTTCTGGCACTGCAGAGAAAAACCCCAGTCTGCACCCACACAATTCCAGGGCTGCAAAGAAGTCCCAGGATTTAGACATATAAAAGAAAAGGGTCATAACAACTGCACTATCAACTTCACTACAACAGCTATGCTGTCTTACTTCAAGATGCTGAATATAAATCACACCGTGTGAACTAATGCAATTACTTTTCTGCCCCAGAGCACTCTGACGGAGAACATGTGTTCCAGGCCTGTTTCACACTTATCTTACACTGGCACAGCAGCACGTGGTTTCAGTATTGTCCTTAGACATTCAGGTGTATGATGCCCATTAGCTGGAATGGACCTGCACGGCTGTGTTTCGATGAATCATATGAAAAATCAGTCCCCAATAGGAAACTATTTTTTAGTGAGGTGCACAGCATCTCCAACTATCCCATTAATAATGAAGGTGTGTGTTAGTCCTCACCAAAAACGTCCCCCAGAAGACTAAGCCTCTGCAGGAAGAAAGATATCTGTGCTATATATTGCTTCAGCAGGCAATTGCTCAAGCGGTGCTGCTTCAGTGCCACAAACAGCCACTTTCCAGTCATAATGCAAGCACAGAATGCCTGAAACGGGAAGGAATAAAACTGGAAGCAGTGCCAGGCTGGCCTCAAGCTACAATTTCTTTCTCACTCCAGATCACTACCAGGTCTATGACTGGTCTAGGAGTGGATTTGGTGGAACTGCTTTGGTGGAGTCATACTGACCCATGAACTGCCATGCATTCCTCCAAACCAAAAATGTAATCAGAATCTTGAAGGAAACTCAGAACAGACATGGGAGGTCTTGCATCAGACAAAGTTGACAGGACAGCTTTGAAACAAGGAACAGCTTTAAGATTGCCAGAAACAGCAGGAAACATCATCTTCCACCCAAGACCTGAATCCTGCTCCCGTGCCTTAGGTCATAAGTAAACCAGAACTGGAGCAAATCTGTTTCTCATTCCTTGCCTCTAGAAAAGGACAGCAGAGAAACCTTTCTCTCTCCCTCACCCTGCTACCCCTGATCCAGGTCAGCCCAGCTGAACGCAGGAAAGGACAAGTCCATTTTATGAAGAGTATTTGCAAAGGAAGTCTAGGAAGAATCAATATGGTTTCAAAGTAACAACAGAAAGGTCTTTGTGTGGCAGATACACTGAGAGCCTGTGTCTTGAACACATACTTCATGCCTTTGAATAAAGTCACTGCTGCCACTCGAAGTGCCCAGGATGCTCTGACAGCTCTGCCACCACTGTGTAAGCCACACCCTGGGTATCAGCTCGGTATAAGGTTACAAATTCCATCTTCATGAAGTCAAATTTGCAGTTCTGCAGAGGGCTAGCCCAAATTTGTAGGGTCAGCAGGGAACCTCACCTTACTGCAAGAAAAAAGATTTTCAGTCTCACTCAGTAGACCTGGTCCACTTACTTTTGGCGAATAACTTAACCAGTCAGTTAAGCACTTTACTTTTTTCCCCAACCCTGTTTTCACATTTGCCACAAAGAGACAGTGACTTTTTTTGTGGGCATTTTCATTATGCATTATTGTGATCATCCAGCAGCAGGTCCGTGTAAAAAAATTCCTGCCATCAGTTGTTGAGCAAACAGCAAGCCACAAATTCACTTTCATGGGTGAATTCCCATGAAGGTAGCTGAGGAAAAGCCCATCAACTTCCACATATGCAGAAGAAACAATTGCAAACTTGTAAAACCACTAATAAAAAAAACGAATGCAAGGTTTGGAAGGATAAAAGTTTGCTCAGAACCATCTGTCACATTGGAATATTATTTTTACCACATTTAACCAAGATCAGATATACAGCATCCTGAGAGGATGGGGAGGACAACGTAAGGGAAAGAGTGCTGGAAGGACAGCCAAAAGGAGGGATATCGCTTCTGTGCACTCCAGAAGAGTGCCACAGCCAGAAGCTCAGCAACTCTCTTCAGAAAAACATGGAGAGAAGGCAGCACGCAGCTCCATGCTGCCATGACGACGCCAAGGTGAGTGAGCCTACAGCCACCTCCAGTGAACCAGTATGACCAAGGCGAAGTGGCAGGCTGCTGGAGAGCCGGGCCACCATCGCTCAGAGGGCCCAGCAGTGAGGGAGCCTTTCTGCTAGGAGGGCTGGAGCAAATGAGCATGAGAAGGCAGAGGAACTGAAAAGCAGGCAGAAAGGACACATAGAAGGCTACCACATTACTGAGAGCACCTCTGCCAACCTCAGCACCAGGCCAGGTTCAATGCAAGACCTGCTGTGCAGTCACCAGTGGGGGAAGAGATCGCTCCAGCAAACTTTATGGATTGTTCCGTGCAACCTCTGGAAAATTCACAGGCCTCCCCCAACCTTACTGTCTCAACTTCCCCTGCCAAACAGGAGTAATTTTTCTCAAAATCTTGGCAAACTTCTTTACGAGGCATCTTTAAAGCCTGAGAAATAATTCTTACTTAGATACATAAGACTGGTAGAGACTTTCTGGCCATTAATTTCAGCCTTCTGCTAATTTCCAGCCTTAATTTATTCATGGCCTGTTCATACCCATTTGTCTGCGTGCCAGCATGCCATTTGGGTTTAAATAACTCTTCTTTCCCACATCTCCCTGTCCACCCTCCCAAGATGTATTAGGAGCAGCAGCCATATTCCCATCTCGGCGAGCCTACGCAAGCCAAGCTCTGCCAGGCTCTCCTTGCAAGGGTATGCTCCCCACCACCCTGGTCCCCATGGTGTCTTTGATGATTTAAATTCATCCCTCCTACCCACAACTGTTCAGAACCGTACCCGTATGTGGTGGTGCATTTTCCATACAAGACCCCTTTTGTTTTTGTATTCCATTTATTTAATAAGTAATAGAGTGAACTTTGGCAATGAACTGTGTAAGACCACATTTTCTAAAATTTCAGTAAAATCTTGTCTTGCAAAACCTCCGAGTGATCATCTAAGTGACCTAACCTCTCATTCATGACACCGTATCCCATGGCATACTCAGGTACCACAGCTTCATGGCTCAGCTCCCCACGGATTAGACCCAAAGAGATCAAATCAGTCCTTGACAAAAGGCCAAGGACTGAACCCATTTCCTCTCCTGCCAGCTAACGAGGCCCCTCATCCCCCAAACCCCTTTGAGTCCCCAAGTGAAGGGGAGGTCCCACACTCCTGCCACGAGTGTCAGGATGCCGTACTGTCCCTTCCAGCACAAACAGAAATCTGCCCAAAGCCTGGCCCTACTCCATTAAAGAATACATACCCGGTCTTGCCAAAATTAGTGGGCAAAGGCATATTTATAAAATCTGGTTTGCTGAAAGAAATTAGTTTGTAAGTTATTGCTACCAGTGCTGACACACAGCCATATATTTATTTAATTATTTTTTTTCCTGAACAGAGAGACAAGCCTGCAAGGAGAAGCAACTACAACAGGACTGCATCCTATGCCGTGGCATCTGCTTGTGCCCCCAGAGCTGGTGGGGAAAAAGACTGTTAAACCCACAGTTTGCAATCCAGCCCCCATTGCAGCACACTCTCCCTAAAACAAGGGCCAGGAATAACTCTCTGATGGAAAATCTCAGCCCAGCAGGGAAGGGAAGGGCTTTGAAATAAAGCTTATTCCAGCCTAGGCCTGCTTCTGGAGTCCTTGCCGCCCAAACACTATCAGGTGGCACAGGGGCAGCCGCCACAAGTGTCAAAGGCTGAAGCAGCCCTGAGACTTCAGCTCACACAGGGGCTGACTCAGACACCACTGCCTCTCTCCCAGACCCCCTCATGACAACTCAATGAAACCAGCCTCACCCACCAAAAATTTCAAAGCACCTCTCCTCGACTCCTCCTTTCCCAGTCTCTCCCGTCGCGTGTGCTCTGAACGGGGAAACCGAGGGCCGTGCGAACGGCTGGAGAAGCAGCCGGGTGCCTCCAGTAAGCAGGCTGAGACTTTGTTCCTCTCGCTGGGAGTGACAAGCCGCCGGGAGGGCACGGCGTTCAGTAAGCACGGAGATGATCTGGTTTGCCATGTGATGTGCACTGCAGCAGAGCTGCTGGCACAGCTGCTGTAATAACCAGGAGAAAATTCCCTCCAACGTTTCAGAGTTAGCTTTCCCCTCTACAGCCTTTTACGCTGCTCAGAGAGCAAGAGAGCCAACTTGCCAAGCCACTGATGCTGGCTCAGCGTGCCTGTAATCCCAGTCTTATTAAGCAAACCAATTAAGCACGGATTTAACTTTAAACACATTGTCAAAGCCCAGTGGCTTAGTGCAAGTTCAGGCTTAAGCAGACGCTTATGATCATTGCCGACTTGAGGCTTAACTTGCCAATTTAAACCCCCAAACCTTGCTTGAACCGTTCTAGTGAAGTAAGAAAACACAAAGCTTATTCTCTTCAGCAACTGTACAAATGTTAAGGACCGGTTCAGCATTTCTTCCCGCGTACCAAGTGCCGGTAAGGACAGACAGTGCTGCAAGGGCTTTCCAGCTCCCCGTCTGACCACGCAGCTGCACCCGAGGGGTGGGCACCCAGCGTCGGGAACACAGCCGACAGCCCCGCTGCTGCACGGACACGGGACAGAACCCTCCACTCCTGGGAGCTCACGCAGCCCCAGGGTTTCAAGGCCGGTCTGAAGGAGAGGGGAAGGGGAGCTCGAAGCAGCATGGGACAATGCACAAATGTTTAAAAGTCCTGCAAGTGCCTGCTGAAGGCTGACGTTCATGGCTTGCTGCAGTGGGAATCAAACCCTCCGGGTCTCAATGAGAGACACCAGAAGGGTAGAAATAAGCTTTATATATTCAGAGGAGCTCTCTAAGCGTGATGATAAAGAGAAGGTGATGGTCCACATGAAGAGCAAGGAGAACCACAGCCACCGCATTTTCAGTGCAGTTATGCTGCACTCATCCGGGCCTGAGAAAACAGCAGTGCAGAAATGCAGATCTGCAATGCTGAGAGCCAGGACAAGACATAAGACTTTGTGGATGGTGGACACCAAAAAGACATTACACAGGCAGAAACTGCTTGACTTGGAGGTGGACTTGGTGAAGCCAATGAAGCTTAGAGATGCGAAACTTTGGCTGGAGCAATTTTAGTTCCGTGGAAGGCACAGAAAAAGTGTTAGGACAGACGTGAAGGAGAGGAACTTTGCAGTGTGAAAGTAAAAAAGCTTTCAGTACTGAGATGGAAGGCAGATGGGGTGGCAGTTGGAAAGAGTGTAAAAAGAAAAAAAAACAAAACCCAAAAACCATACATGCTCTTAAGACTGGAGACGCTAAATATGATTGTATTACCAGCAAAAAGTCAGAGAAGAATGAGAAGTTATGGCAAGGATGGGGAGGGGGAACAGGGTTTCCCGCTGCTTGTGGAGATGGAAAAGCTGGATCAGACCAAATGAAAAGGCACACACTGCAACGTGAAGCCAAGAGGTCACAAACACGGGAGCACCATCTGCAGCCCCAGGTCAAAGGCTGGAGCATCTGATCTACACCAGCATCATGCCCTGGGAAATGATGGAGTAACTTTGAAGAAATATTCTGGAAGAGAGACACGGCCCCTCTTCCTTCCCACAGAAGCCAGAGGCCTCATACATACTCTGTACATTTTAAATGCAGGATTTGAGGGATCAAGCCACGCATCCAACAGTATAGGATGACCAGGATCAGGAAGAGCCCTCTTCATCTGAGGAACAGGTCGGGGAAAAAAATCCCATCATGTCTTGCTCCAACTCCTGACTTATCACGCAGGCTAGGAGGGGAGGGGGTTGCAATATGCATGGACGCAAATACCAGCCCAAAATGCATGCTTCTGCTTAACCGGATGGCTTACAGAGAAATAAACAAGGTATTTCCCTTCTCTAACAGCTTTTTTTAAGGATAAATAAAATTACAAAAGTGCCTGGCTTAAAATTAACAAAAGAATCATGCTATGCTCACTCCCAAGTCTGAAGTAGGTTAGTGCACACAAATAGAGAAGATGAAGAAAAAGTCTCTAGAAAGTACTGCAGTTCTTTGCAATAACAGCTCTTGAACACTACAGTCCTCTGACACCAGATTTCAATGATTTGTGACCAGCCTTTAGCCTTCGCACACAGAATCCTAGGCATTATCTCCAGTTAAACCATGGAATACACGCCAGTGCACTGAGGGATGTACATCACCAGCACAATTCACAGAGCCTTGAGCTTTTTTGTCATTTTCCGGGACCCCTCAATAGTGAGAACAGCGACCACTCAACCCCTGCCTCCACCTTTCCTCATCAAGAGAGATCTCCCCATCCCTAGCTGGGCACAGCAGGTCGGGGATGAAGAGGAGCCTCAAGGAAGGTGGTGACCATCAGCAGGCTGTCATCACCCACATAACATCCCCATCTGGTGCCAGGCCAGCTCTCTGATCACACCCGAGAAGCAGACAGCACAAAGCCATCCTGGGGATGACAGCTCATCCCCAGCTGCCCTCTTCCTCAGGCACCCTCCAGAGCCAGGCAGGAGCAAGGTAACAGCGCAAGGAGATGACTGCACGTGCTACAGGTTTGGGCACGAGACAGGACGACGGCTCCTCTGCCACTGGGGAGGTAGGGACACAACCTACCTGGAAGTTTGGGCACTTTGCGTGCCACCAGCACGCTGCTCTCCACCAGCATTGTTCAGTTGCGCTAAAACTGTATTTGGAAAGCTGTGATAAAATCATGCCCTCACCAAAATGAACTGAGATATCAAGTACATTAATAATTAGTCATATAAACTTCCCACCTTGAGCGTTTACAGTTTGACGGTGCTGTAGCTGTACCGAACAATTAGCTAAGAGAACTATCAACAGCACATACAAGCAACACCACTTCAAGGTGACACTTCAGCCTAGACACAGGAACGGAGTAAGATCTCCACGCCAGGACCTCCAAGAGTGCCTCTCGCTGCCTCAGTACCAAGAGGCTGTGTGTTCAAGATGCCTGAAGGATGCCTGTTGTTTCTCCAGGTAGGGGCAGGACATCTTTGTGAAAATCCTAACACACTGAAGTACTTCATAAACTGAAAACACACAGCCACAAGGATAAGGTAGTCACTCTCCAACTGCAAGCACTCCAAAACTTATGAGACTGCTTTAGAAAGCATTCATAGCTTAGAAGCAGTAAATGCTTTTCATTTACCCGAGGACATTTAAGTATCAAGATACCTCTGGGTTACGCACTTTCACTTTTCCTATTTAAGCCTGATAACTGCAAATTTTGCTTATTTTCTTCAAACAGCAAAACCTGAGATACAAATCACTTCTGCTTTGCCTCAGCACCCAGTCTTCAAAGCTACCAAAGGCTCAGAGATTTGCAGTAAGATCCCAAGAGCCAGCACTTCTGCTCTAGGTGACCCTGCTTTGGCAGGGGAGTTGGACTAGATGATCCACAGAGGTCCCTTCCAACCCCGAACATTCAGTGATTCTGTGAAAGCCTTGGCCTCTCCCGGCATGCTTTATCTAATTTTAAGCAGATGCAATTTCCAGCCTCTGCAGAGCCGGGTCCTGGACTAAGAAAGCGTCCTCTCCTGGCCTCTCCAATGCACCCATGCAGAGCCACTTGCATTGCCAACAGTGAATTCAGGTCTGCATTTTGATAGAGAGTGGGAGTGTTGCTGCAGACTGAAAAATTGCATTCTGCCACTGAAGAAAACTTGTGACAGAGTATTAAGTCAGTATCCTCACCTCTCTCTGCTAAATCACACTGTAGAGATCCTCTGGAGCCGCTGCCGAATGTGGGGCACAGGTCCCACCTGGCTCAGACTTCAACAGTGCCTGGACTGCCGCGCAGCCATTCCTCCAGACCGCTCCGAGCTTCTTCCCAACTCCTCTGACTACGGACAGACCAACTGACCTCACCAAAGGATCGTAACGCCTGCCACGCTGGTAGCGTGCTACAAATAACAGCTGAATAAAACTGCTGGGCTCGACTGTTCGCTTTTCCAGCTGACCATCACACCAAGGAATTCTTCTTTTCCTGGTTTCAATGCACGGCTTTCCTCCCTCTTCCATAAGAAGCCCACAGGCACGTTTTATCTGATATGAGCCGTTCACTAAGTGTGTTTTGGTTTATTGTCGTAATAGAGCTGGAGGGCACTGCGCCGTCTGCTCTGGACAGCAGTTCACCGCCTCCGATTCCACGGGGAGTTTAAACACGCCGGAAAAAAACCTGCTCCTTGGTGCTCACCTCGCTAAGGTGGGGGGTTCGCCTTGCCTTTCTTTTCCCCCCCGCTTTGCCTCCATTCCCCTCGTTTTTTTTTAAGCTGTGGCACGCCAGGGCTTTTGCAAACTGCAGACGAACTATTAGACAATAAAACCCTGATGCACCCGCTCCCTGGGTGGTAAAAATGAATTATTTCTTTCATTAGCCTAACTTTCCCCATTAAATAGCTCTACAGAGCACTGGGACATCCACAATTTCAGAGAAGCCCACAGATGCTCTCCCGGCTGCTAGAAACCCCAATTAAGAACTTCCAAATCAAAACCAGTGAATTTCTGCCAGGACCGACTGCGTTAATTTCAGCTGCTTCTTTTAAGGCAGAAATAAACCAAACCTCCAGCAAACCCCTCAACCACAAGCGTCTCGCATTAAAACGCCACGAAAGGGAAACCCGTCTCGGTCCCTCTCCACTTTTTCTGGAAAAATCTAATTAGTTTGGTGAGGAAGATGAGCAATCTCCTCATTAGAAGATGCCGCCCGGGGCGGGGGGGACCCACCGGCACCGAAACTTTCCCGGTGCGGCGCGGAGCACCCGGTAAGCAACTACCCCTCCCCTGGCGAAGGGAGGGGGGGTTGGAAATATGGGGGAAAAAAAAAAAAAAAAAAACACTAAAAACGACAGCGAAAGGTCCCCGCACCCCTCCGGAGCGCTGGCTGCGGGATGGAGCTGCGGGAGCCGAAGTTCCTGCCCCCCCAGCCCCGCTCCTCTGCGTCCCCTCAGCCCGGCGCCCCCCACACGCACCCCCGAGGGTGGGGAGGGGGACACGGGGCACCTCCCGCACCCCCCTCGTCCCCCAAGGGCCGGGCGAGGCGAGAGGGCTCCTTACTTTTCTGGCTGGAGTAGCCCGGGTAGTATCCATAGTAGCCCGTGATCCGTAAGATCCGGTCCTCGATGGTGGCCACGCCGTTGGGTGCTGCCTTCCCATCCATAGAGGGCGGGAGCGGCCGGGCGGGACGCCGAGCCGAGCCGGGCTGGCGGGAGGAGGAGGAGGAGGAGGAGGAAGGAGGGAGGGAGGGAGGAAGGCGGTGCGGGCACGGGCGCCGCAGCGTGCGGTGCCGCCGGGCCGCTGGCTCTGACTCCGCCGCCTGGCGCAGGACGGGCTCCGCAGCGCGGCGGCCCCGCGCCCAGCCCGGCCTCTCCCCCCCCCCGCCCCTCGCTGTGAGGGAGGCGTGAGGGGGTGTGAGGGGTGTGAGGGGGTGTGAGGGGGTGTGAGGGGGTGTGAGGGTGTGAGGGGGTGTGAGGGGCTGTGAGGGGGTGTGAGGGGGTGTGAGGGGGTGTGAGAGGGCTGTGAGGGGGGCGTGAGGGGGGCGTGAGGGTGTGAGGGGGTGTGAGGGGCTGTGAGGGGGTGTGAGGGGGGTGTGAGGGGCTGTGAGGGGGCTGTGAGGGCGTGTGAGGGGGTGTGAGAGGGTGTGAGGGGCTGTGAGGGGGTGTGAGAGGGTGTGAGGGGTTGTGAGGGGGTTGTGAGGGGGTATGAGGGGGTGTGAGGGGCTGTGAGGGGGTGTGAGGGGGTGTGAGGGGCTGTGAGGGTGTGAGAGGGTGTGAGGGGGTGTGAGGGGGTGTGAGGGCGTGTGAGGGGGGCGTGAGGGGGTGTGAGGGGCTGTGAGGGGGGTGTGAGGGGGCTGTGAGGGGGTGTGAGGGCCGTGCCCCCGGCGCACTGAAGGCGGGGGGCGGGGATCTCTCCTCAGAGCGGCTGTGGTCTGTGTGGATAAACCCTGGTGTCACCCGGTTCCTGCCAAGCCCCGTGAATCCTCCCCGGGCGGGTGCCCACCCAAGGGACGTGGCCGTCTTGCGGGACGGCCCGCAGCTCCCCGCAGGCCGGCGGTACCCGGGGCTTAGCGTCGGTGAGGAAGATGTCCCCGAAACGCTACCTGCAGGTCCAGACCCGGAGACCAGACACCCCCAGGGGCTGCCCACTGGTGTCAGGGAGAGGACCGGGGCCAAATTTGGCCTCGGAGGACTCCGAGGGGGAGAGGTTTCCCCGTGCCCCCACACTGCAGGAGAGCACGGGGAAGGAGAAGGGATGGCTGCCTTGGGGTGTCCTCCAAACCCGTGCCTGCCTTTGAAAAAAAGAGGGGAGAAACTCACCATTTGGCTCCGTAACTCATGCCAAAGGCTAATTCTCTCTTTGGTAACGGGCTTGGAATTGCTCCACTTTCCCCGCTACTGGTCCTTGTTGCGCTTCTCTGCGCTGGGCTGAAAAGACCATCACTACCCAGGCTTTTTAGCTCCAAGATGTACTTCTATCTAGTAATCAACTCTGTTTTTTTCCCAGCCCTTCCATGGTTTTGTGGCTAATCATACCTTATCTTCACCTACGCCTGTTCCGTCCAGCCACTTCCATTAACTGATGCGCGGGGGATCTGGGCAAGCAGTTCCATATCCCTTGCTTCCTCCCCTGTCCACACTCATCCTTCTCCTTTCCGTACTCTGCTAAATCAGCTGATGGCACAAAACAGGCTTTTATGAGCGCAAACAAATAATAGATGTATTAAAAATAGCCGTTGCCGTGGCTGTGCATGGGGAGTCATTCGCTGGTTAGTGTTTGTTCGGTGCTTTGAAGATTAACGTTTCCATGTGTAGGAATGCAGATATAATAAATGCATTTAAGAGATTAAATACTCTCTTGATCTTGATTTCTCATCTCCTGCCACACTGCTAGGTAATCCTAACGGCAGTTACAAATCAGCGATAAATCAACCACCTATAACTCAGAAATTCAAGGTGTAGCTCATTTCACAGCTTCTTCATCCCCTTTTAGGCTAGCTATGAAACAAGATTAGTGACTTTTAATGTTTTTCAATTTATAGATTTTTTTTCTCATATTCGTCCAACAGAAACACAGACTCCTGCACAGTGAATTTACACCCACTGACAGCAGACATTTTTTTACTTCTGATCTGTGGAGTGTTACAAGCAGCCCGGACCCCTCCAGGACTTCACAGACTGCAGGACAGAAGCGACTGAGGGCTGAGTTGGCTTTGAGAGGTGCTGGGTCAGTAGGAGCTGGTAAGGCTCGAACCCCTGCCGCAAGATTAAAATTCTCTGTCCTAGTTAGGGAAGCACAGCTGATGCAAAAATCACTCGCCTGGTGTGTTGTGTGGAGTCTCTGAATAAACCACAAGTCCCCTCCTTCCCAGTTTCACCTCCAGTGGGAGTTGGTGTTATGAGAACATTACCAGCATTGATCTCAGCTTCAAAGTCAAATTTCGGGACTTAAAAGCGTTACTTTGCAGAGAAGGAAAGAAATGACTGGTTCATTTGAAGGTTAAACTAACATGCCCAGAAACAACACTAAGCTTCAAATTCTTTCCAAACAGCTTAGTTCTGGCTTAATTTTTCATCTCCTCTCTTCCTTTTATCCCTAGGCTTTCAAGGACATGCTATGCATGTTTAAACGTCGCTAGATGATAATATAAGTAAAGCCATTCTTGAAATTGCTCCTGCCTACGGTTCCCTTCCAACATCACTCTATGCAATAGGTGCACAGTGGTACCCTCTGTCTCTTTGAAAGCTTACAATGAATTGCAGCTTCGCGTTGTTTTGGACTTCTTACTATGCTGACAATTTTTCTTTTAAGAAAAATCAAGCAGATTGCCATTTCTGCAATTTGGCTTTTTGCAACTTACGGTTAAAGCAGCGCAGAGGAAGCCTAGCTGCGTATGATGTATGAACTGCCATTTAGTACCAAGAAAAAGACACATCATGAGGGGCACATGGGGACTTATTTGTTTCATCTTTCCAAGTCAAGAGGCCCTTCAAAGTCGCTAGCTGCATAAATATGCTGAAGTGAATTTGCAGAGATTTGTATATTCACCACTCTGTGAATGAAATCTAAGGGTTGATCCAGAAAAGAGCATCAATTTAACCTGGAGCTTGTTGTACAGGTTGAATTTCCCCCAGACTGTACAAACAGGTATCTTTCTCTAGAGAAGAAAGTGACTTACACCATTAATGGCCACAGAATATGGCCACAGTTTTTCAGAAACACATACTTAACCGCAGGCCATATGTTTGCAAAAATAACCTCGCGAGTGAGAGAACAATGTCAATGTCTCCTGATCATCTTGCTGATTCTGCAGACAGACGGTCCCAGTGTCTTTTTTGCTGCTCACAGCTTTCCCAGACAGCCTCAAATAGAAAGGAACAAGAGTCTGAGTGTGTTTCACAGCTGCCTTTCAAATCCCACCGGATGGTGCTGCCGCCGAACAGTGAGGCTCCTCACATGAGTAGAGCCTGAAAAAGCAGACCTTTCCTTACCTGCCTGTTTTCTGACCACGCCGGCTCTGGTTCTTTCTCCACGAGGCAAGAAGCATCATTTCCTCCTTTTCAGTTCCTTATTTCTCTTGCAAGATACCCTGAAGATGCAACAGTGGTGGCTCAGTAGGTCCCCACATTGGACAAACGGCCCAAAGGATTTAGGGAAAGACACGGGGCAAGAGGGGTAGTAAAAACGCTCAGAGCTGCAGTGACTGCCTGAGATCCTAAAGCAGATCAACCACAGGCTGTGACGAATACAACCCAGCTCTCCTGTTTGCCAAGCCAGTTCCCTGTCCTTATTCACTACTTCATCCTCCTTCACGTATCTCCCCAGCCCACCTAAGGTAAGAGAAAGGGGTGATTTGTGCCCGTGAACAGAGGTTACTGCCAATCCTGCCATCTCATCTCTTTGAGGAGGTTCTGACCTAAGCTGTTATCAGTAGCAAGCTATAAAAAACACAGGCAGCTTTGGTCTGTCAGTGCCTGTTTCCTTCTAAATGAAGCTCACCTTCGAGCCTGTGAACAAGTGAAAAAAGAAAAAAACCTGCCACAGCGAGGAGTGTTTCATGCCAAGTGACTCTTTAAGTGAAAAATTAATTACAAGTCAATCATCCCAAATTAACTGCTTTTGTTCTAATATAGTATTGGGTTTTTTAGCAAGAATGTGTCACTTTTTGACTTGGACTGCAACTTAGCAAGAATCTTTAAAATGGCATGGCAATTAGGGCTTCTCTCCTGTCATTTGGAGAAAATTATTTTGCATGTTATGGGCGCAGTTCTCCTCTCAGACAAGTCCTGCTGGTGTGAAACTAGCATAAAAGTGAAGAAGCTGGACCCGTAGATAGGGAAAAGAAAGCCTGTAACTTTTGGAGTTCCTCTAATTGTCCCCTTAGGTGGTACCCATGAAAGTCAGTGCAGCATAGCCAGTCCCTGCGCACCCTGCCTCACGCACACCCGGGATGAAGGATGGACTGGTCTGTCTGTTGGCATCAAGGTCAAAAAGGACTCACTGACAAGATGAAACCATTTAGTGTAAAGATGCCTGAAGCTGGCAGCTTGGTTTTAAGAGCTTTTCCTCTTCTCTTTGAAAACTGGGGAGATTCCAGCTTGGAACAAAATTTGAAGTCCAGTTCCAAAATATTTCAGAGCAGCACCAGATATTAAAAGGTTTTGATTTGGCAATGAGCTAGGCAGCTCTTTTAATGCCAGTTGATTTCATTGAAGGGAGGCAGAACAAGAAACAGTGAATTCGTTCTGAAACTAAGACACAGAGAGCGTATTAAGAATGGAGGAGAAAGCTGCCAGGAAAATAACAAAAGTAACATTGAAGAACAAGGAAGAGAAATGAGAATGAGCTGGAATGGAAAGAACAGAAAAAAAACAGAAATTTTGAAAAAGGAGGAGGCTGTCAAGTGAGATGTGTCCATGCAGACAACGGAACAAGCTGAGCTAGAAAAATACGCCTTCTCGATCCCAAACCAGGCTGTGGTTTTCACTCCTGGAAGGGGAGCAGCTTAAACCCAGCCCTGAGAGCTCACCCGCGCTCCGAGCCTGCAGCAGGCCGGGGGCGAGAGGAGACACCGCCGGGCCCGAACACACCATTCCAGGGGCAGTGCCCGAGAAATGGCTCCTGCACGTTTTTTCTTACTGTTCACCTGTAGTCCAGACAGCAGCCCAGCTTCAAGCAGTCCCCATGCTGCAAAACAGTTTGTATGAATATGTCCATGCTCTGATCCACTTCGGTCACTAGGAGACAGAGGGGTAGTTAGTATTTGCCTCCAAGATTTATAAAAATGTGAGCCCCCAGCTCTGTACATTTATTCTAACTAAAGCTAGCAAAAAAAGGAGCCTTAGGGCACTCATCATTTTTGTTACCAAGTAGTGAAGGAAGGTAGTTATTCCTTTGAGCCCATTCTCTCTAACGTTTCCTGGAAACATTTACTTAGCAGTAGCACTGCCCATTTATTGATGCCCATTGCAAAGACAGGGGAAACAGGGAAGCGACTCAGTCCAAGTTGCAACTGGTTGTTGCAGGTATTTGCTCCCTAAGGCTCATCCAAGGCACCTCTGCTCAGGCTCAATGATAAAAAAAGGCAACGGCTACAAAACTCCACACAAATGGAAACAGCACATGGCTGCTGTGTTCTACATCACGTAAGATGGAATGAGACCCGTTTTTGCGACGTACTGAGCATGCCTTTACCCTCCTTCTTTGACGGCTAGAGTTAAGCTCATTTACAGCAGCTGATGGTTTATATCCATTGCTCTACTTTTTCAACTCCCTCTTCTTCAGCAAGGTCTGAGAATGATGAATGGCCCCAGCTAGGTTCTTGTGCTGTTATCAGTAGAGCTGTGACCACGTAGCCCAGCAGAAGATCTTTCTTGGGAGCGGTGAGAACTGGGGCGGACAAAGTCTGGCTGGACTTTCAGATTCCAGTCTGACTGCAGCAGTAGGGATAGGGAAAGGAAATCGTTATTTACAGAGGAAATAAGGTGCTTTCTGGAATAAATCCAAATGGTATTTCCAATGAACCGCTTGCCTGCTAATGCCTGCCCTTCCCATTCAAACCAGGATTTGATCTCTGAACAGTCTTCAGCGTTCAGGAGGCATGGAGGAACTGGAGTTCTATGCTGTGATGCAGGAGGCAGCTGTGGTGGGACCCACACTGATTTCTTGAGCATCTGGTAAGATTTCGTGTACTTCTCGCTGTCCCCAGATTTGGAGGCTGGTATCATTGGAAAGAGAACATGCTGACGCATGGAAGTGCCTGGATGGATGGCTGTTGGGACAATACTGAGCTCGTGATGCAGTGTCAGAGATGTCCTCTGCCCAGTGATCTTCTATGCCAGTTTTTCAATTGCTTTTGACATCAGCAGGAAGCACAGCAGGACCCAAAATCAGCAACACTCTGTGTAACACATGCAAGAAAACTGCAACACTGGGCAGTTTTACAATGCAGCTTTCTTGCAGATAATAAAGTCCTGGCTCTTTCAATGCATCTGCACCTATGAAGTTTCCCAGATGGTGTTTTGAGGAGATAAGAGTTCATGAAAAGTGGCATGAAAAACTCAAAAATCTCTACTACCTCCTGGTGGCAGAGATTTGTTCTCTATACGAAAAGAGATGGTGAAGGAATGAGGCCTGATCATCTGAGATCACTGTAAAGATTTTGGTGTCTTCAGATCAGCTCTATAACCCCTTATAACTCCCAGTGATATATAAGGTATTGCCTGAGCAGCAGCTGTCCAGTCTGTCCTCAGCTTTTCCTTCCCGCACTTCTCCCAGCCTACATCAAATCAGCTCCTTTAGGCTGCTCCACACTCTGGCCAGTTAAGCCAAAACGAAAGATCTCCTCCTCTAACTCCTTCCTTGCGACGTATCTTGTGCTGTTGGAGAAAGTGATCTCCTCTCCAGATCCACTCGCAAAAGAATGGAGATTAAAGCAAGCAATGTGACTTAGCCTCACCAATAAAATTGGTCCTGGCCCCTGGCCTTCACAGGTCCTTCAGATCAATATGCTGTAGAAGGATGAAGATTCAGCTCCTTCTGATGCCCTAGACTGACTCTGTGCCTGGTGCCTGAAAAGAGGATTAGCCTTACTGATCATTTCCTGCTCAGGAAGGAGCAGCTGGATGATACATGTGTGCCTGTGGAGGTCTCCAGTCCCAGCTCTCAAGAGAAGAGCTCGCAGCTACTCCCCAAGGACCCTGTGCCTGGTCTCCCATCACACAGGTTGCACTTTCACTCCAGAAAGCTTCTTAATGCGAGTCCTCTCCACTTCTGAAGGTGAGTCAGGGCTTAATTCATTGACCTGAACATCAACAATATCTGGTGTCATTTAAGATGCCATGGGGCACCCGAGAAACCTGCAGAGCACTGGCAGATGTAACAGAGGATCTAAGGAGGTGGTATGCTTCTGCGCTGGCAGCTAGAGGCCGTGAAATATTTCACAGCACATCCCAACTGGCTTTGAAGTTTTGTGCTAGTCAAGCCCTCAGCATCACCACTAAATAACTGTGTGATTTGTCTTGGGGAAAAAAAGTCATCTTGATGCTGCTAGAGGCAGGGGAGTTTCGTCCTGAGTGATGCATGCTTTGGAGGCAGAAGAGCAGGCTGTTAGATGATCCCAAGGCTGGTGGACCTGCTGACTGCACGCTTGTTATCTGAATTGCACCTGGGAGGGTACAGGGCAGCGCAACTCAACAGAGGCCAATGGCAAGCACTCAGATGAGCTGAGTAGCTGTGCGTGTGTGTGTGCTTGTCTCCCTTGAAAACATGCTGGCCAGTCAGAAGGATAAATTACTTGGGAGAAAGCAAGGCCTCCCAGGCTCGGGATAGTGCCTTTAGCTGTGCTCTGCTCTCCCTGCTAGCCCCAGGAGGCTGGGTACATCGCCCTTTGGAGGAGCGCAACTGCAAGCTGAGCCTTTTTGCTTTGGGGAATGAGGTTTTTATGGCGTGAACTGTCTGTGAACGTGAAGTTGATTTTTATCCTTTTCTTCCCATCTGTTTACCGTGCTGGGCAAAGTCAGGCAGATTGTGATTGGTCTTCGCTGCCCAGCCCCAGCATGCTGACTTTGTCATATCACCAAGCAGCATTGACATCCCTGGCCCCTCTCCAGAAGGACCTCATGAATTCAGGTTCCCTCGATTTCTTCCAGTCAGGTTTGTCGTGTTTCTGCGCCTTTATCACGTGACAGATCTGGCTGGAGCTCCACGCACCCTCCTCTTTGGCCTCATACCTGCCACGTTCGTAGCCCAGCGCTGTGAACTCTCTTCTGCCCCACAAGTGGACGCATAGGACTTGTGATCTACTGCTGATGCTGCATATGTCGTCCCTGCAGCAGCACCGCATCACACCTAAAGGGCCTGCCAAAGGAGCACAGCCACCTTCCCCCAAAGAACACAATGAACTTGACCCAGCCTCCTTATACAACTCTCACCGCATATTGCACCCCCACTACTCAGAGTATTCAGTCCTGTTTCTGTCGTATGCCCCAAATCTGGGATCTCTCGTGACAGAACATAAAATAAACCTGGAAGGGTCTGGCCAACACCTTAAAAACATTGTGAGCTTTTTCCACAATATTTGATGCAGTGCATGTTTGGAGGATTTTTTTCTGCCTTCACAGCTACTTAATAGCCACAGGAGAAAACTTACATCAGCTAACACTTTCTCTAAAGCATCGGTGGGTGAAGTCTGGTTTTCGACATCTGGTTTCTCTCTGGAATCTCCTTGGATTAGATACATATGCAGGAAAAAGAAATCTGGTGTCCCGCTCCCTCTGCTGGTACAATTCTTCAGCCATTACTTTGTGCAAAAGGTAAAGCTGTTCAAGTGCTCTGTTTTCCAGCGCCTAACCTGGCTCTGCTATTGGGAGATCTATCAATGTGTCCAAGGAGAAAGCTTTGTAGGTACAGCAGATCTCTTTTGCAAACAGTTTTCTTAATTAAATCCAGGTTGTTCCCAGATGGCACTGCATGTTTTATGGCTGCTTCTGAACTTTCTGCTGGAGCTCTGCTATTTGGAGATTTATTTCTGCGTCCATAGAGACACCTGCTGCTACCCCAACATTTCTGCTGGTATTTTTTCCTGCTTCCTCCTTCCATTTCAAAATTCACGTGTATCACCACATCTCTTCCTTCAGGATCACCTAGCCTGCTGCTTGCTTCATTTTATGCCCCCAGCCATTAGAGGTAGGATCCCGGCGTACACATCTCATTCTCACCTTCTCATTGACATTGCATTTAAAGAGCTTTCCAGACTGCTAACAAGCACTGAGAAGTCCTTTCAGTCTGATATTCTTACTTATAATAAAGCCTCTTATCCCATATTTGTCAAATGCCACACATCTGTTTAAAATCAAGTAGAGAAGGAGGTATGTTGCCTGTTACCACTAAGCGCAGGTAGGGATGTCTCTTCCAGAGGCCTGGACCAGGTGCGCATCTCCAGATACTAGTGTGCCAGAGGATTATTCCCATCCTCAAGAGCCCCAGGGATCATAAAACCATTGAAAGCTGCACCTGAAACAGCATCTCAGGAGGTCATTGCAGCCACGTGTTCCTCACAGGTTGGACAATCAGCTCTAGCTGTAGCCGCTCTGTACCTACAAAGACTCCCACAACAGAGAGTCCATCCAACCCAGAGTACCAGGGAATCAGTCCTAGATGCCGTGTTGTTAAAAAACTGTTTCCTTTCTCCCTCTTTACTGCAATACCCCATTTCTATTACTTCAATTTTGGTATGGAAGATATAATCGAATGTGACCTATAGAGCCAGAAGGAAAATGGCAAAATGGTTCTTCCTTTCACAATCCTACATAATGCATTGAAGTCATTTAAATATCGTCTTTGCTCTTTACACGAACAGAGTTTGGCTTGTGGATCTAACGGGCCTTGTCAAGCATCAGCACAGACCAACACATTCTGCAGCCAGGACAAGATGTTGTATTGAAATACTGACCCAGATAACATCAAAACTATTTGCTATTCATCACAGAAATTACTAAATCCTTTGTCAGGAACAGAGCCAGCTGTTAATGTCTTTAGCTAAATACGTTCTTCTTAAATTGTAGTACTTTTTTTTCTATTTTCCAAAGTACAGCAACTTGCCATGAACAATGTTTTCAGTGTCTGGTGGTGATTAATTTTCTGGTGCTCCCTCTTGCACTGCTCGAATCTTTATCTTTACAAGAACCCAGTATTTTTCTTTACTCAAAAAGAAGAAAAGCTCAATTCATATCAAACACTGCTGGCAGCATCAGTTTTCAGTGACAAAGATGGTACTTCGGGTGGCACTGAGATCTGCTTGAAAGAGTGCCACAGAGCACTGGCTCTGTAGAAGGGCTTTTAATTTCATTTTATATGTAGCCCAATGGTATTTGGTAGAAGTCACACTGCAGGGCAGGAAACCTTCTCCTGTCACAGCCAGGGTGGTTCTGGGTTTCTGTTTGAAGTCTAACATGGAACTGACGCATTTGCTAGCATAATCTCTAAAAGAAATAAATTTACTGATCCCAGGGCTGTGACTGTTCTACTATTGAAATTTAGAGCAGTAATAACTATTTCCTAGCATTTGGTATGAAGAATAAGGCCTTCCAGTCATTTTCCTTTGTTTGTAATAAATTACCTCCCTGCTAGCTATTTGACTGTGGTATAAATCAAATGTTTCCATTTCAAGGAGATGTCATGTGTATCTGAAACTTCTGTTGCTACCTCTCAATTTATTACATGGAAAACAGAGACCAGTAATGTTAAGGTTACAAAGTCAAGCACTAAATAGTTCAGAAATGCCAGACTAAAGGTTGTCTGTGCCACCAAGGCTGTGCTCAATGGGTTTTAACCACCTGTTATAATCATGCCACATACCCAAAATGTCTCTGGCAAGCCCCCCCCCCCTTCCCTGTACAGCTGCCCCACTTCTGACAGCTGTTTTATGCCTAGTTCAAAGGATGTCTCTTTCTCCTCCTCCTCTGCTTACCCCTCAACTTGGACACAGAGCCAGCCCCATTCTTGGTCCTACCACACACATCCCCTCTCACATCTCTAGGACTTACTGAGTAGCACAGCCTCAAAGCTAGCTTCTACTTATCCCCCTGAACTCAAGCCCATATTCCGTGAAATGACTGCATATTATTTTTCCTGCAAGTCTCTTACCTCCTGGAGGTGCTGACACAGTGGGGGCAAGACACCAAGTCACTTTTTCCACACTGATTAGGCTGAGTGACAGCTGAGCCCCTATTTTCCACACAGCGCCAAACCTCTGCACTGAATAGAACATGAATAATTCCCTGTGGGACTTTTCTGGGACGCTCGTCACAGGAGGAACTGGGAGTCTTGCAAACAAAGTGCAAAAGTCACTTTTTTGCCTTTGTCTTCACAACACATTGCTAACGTCAAAAGGCCCTGCTGCCCTCGTTTTCCATACAATGAAGTAGGTGCAGAGACAAAAGCGCCAATTTTCCAGATATTGAACTGTGGTTTAGCACTTCGTAGGTCCAACGCACAGCTCCCAGTGGCTTCAGCTGCAGCTTGGAGAGCTCAAGACATCCATAAACGAGGCCAAGTGGATGTCTGAGTGGGCCTCACAAAATAAATCACTGATAATCACTAACCGCGAGGGAAAAACATGGAATAAGAGACTTGCCTGTTATTCTTTCTCCTGCTTAGGTTGCCTTGCCACAGCATGCTTAGCAGTGAAACACTAAGAAAGGTTTTGGTTTCTTAGAGCATTTCTCAATGTCCTTAACAGAACTGCAGCTTAGGATACGCACATTCCTGTTCACCTGAGAGAGCATAGGCTCCACAGCAGCATTGCTCGGTGAGGTGCAGGAGGAAAATCAGAGGCAAAATGGTACGACACGTCATGACTGTTAAAAAAAAAACCCCAAGCCACAAATACAAGCGACCACTTTGGAAAGTAGCCTCAAAATGCAACTGAAGAGATTACAAAAACATCAAAACAAATCCAGCTGAACCTGTAAAACGCAGAATTGTTATCGCAGCTGAGGGAAGACTCGTGGCTTTCAGCACTTCTACTTCCCTTTCAGCATAAGCAGTGATTGATACCGGTTGTGCACTGATGTCTTGCCGGCTGTGTGCCGAAGGTCTGGACCGTCTCTCCTCCTGCCACTTCTCCACTCTGAGCCACCCCATCTTGCTCCAGTCCTTCTGGGTCTACTTGTTTTCAGGACACCGACTGCTGTCCCTGTGCTTTTCCAGCAGCAAGCCACAGAAGCTGGCTTTTTGCTGACTTGATCACAAGTTGGGCGCATCACCTTGTACCTGAAAGAATTTATCTTCGTACAAGTCTTGTGCAAGCCAGTTCCAAGGAGGACTTGTCAGAAAGGGTGAGAAACATTATCACACCTTCCTTTCGCTGTCCAAACTGTACGCATCTAGCCTAAATTGAACCTTTTAGGTTCCTGCTGTAATCAGTGGGGGAAAATAACCAGTTCCAGAGGGAGCTTCATCCCATCCTAGCCCAAGCACCTCAGACAGGTGGCATGACATTTTTCCATGCGATTGCTAAGCTGCATCTAAAAGGACTTTTCTTCCCTGATTTTTTTGAATCTCTGTAGACTTTTCTAAGTTCCTCGTGTTAAAATGTGTATTGCGAAAGGAAATTTGTTTTGTTACTTTAAAACCTCCCGCTTGACTGCTTGTTAGTGCCCCTTCATCTCTCCATCATGAGAAAAAAATGTTTCAGTACTTCCTTAAATCTTTTCCACGCTACTGCTGCTTTTACAAACCTCCATCGTATTCTCTCCCTGTTAATCTCTGTTCCAGGCTGAAGGGTCTCACTTATTTCAGTTTTCCTCGCACAGAACTTGTTCCATATCGTTGGCCATCTCTGATGTCCTTCACTGTGTCCTTCTCTAGTTCTGCCTGTCCTTTTTGAGATGGGGGAGCAGCACTGCACACAATGTAACTGCAGACCCGCTGTGGACCTGCAGGAAAAGCCAAGTGATATTTTCCAATTTGTGATTTTTTCCTACCCAATAATCCTCCCCCCCTGCTGTTTTCCTTTTCAAGCACTGCTGAGTCTGGAAGTGTTTTCAAAGCTGTTGCCACAGTTTGAAGATATCTTTTCTGGATCGTAGCAGCTAAGTTGGAGCTCACCCTTGTGAATGTTTTGTAACATGGTATTGCTCCCTGTTTACTATCTTTGAATGTCATCTAGCATTTTATCACTTTATTAGTATCTAAAGATCCTTTATTTACCATTTGCACTTGCTCTGCATTTTTACCACCCTGAACAGAAGGAACCTTGATGACAACCTTAAATAGATGCCTACCTTTCAGGATCATATCCTAACAGGCACTTGAAGGAAGATTAAACAAAAAAACTTTTGAAACAAAAATCTCTAAAAGCAAGCCAACAATTTCCGTGACTTGTGACTCAGGGGAAACATCTTGCTACCAGCATGACTTTAGGCCAAATTTCAACTCCTGTTGCCTCAGGCTTCCTCAGCTGGAAACAAAGGACACATTTATAGTGCACGGCAGAGGCCATTTCCACCTTCAGCCTCACAGGGTGCCAGAGCTCATGCATGCTCTTCAGGTGATGCCCTGGCTCCCTGAGATTCCTCCTGATGAGGAATACCAAAGTGACTTGTCCAAATAGACCATTACTCCCACTGAGAAAAAATAATATCTTTATGTAAATCTTGAGTTTATTAAGCTCCTGAAAGGTTTATTCTCCTTTGTAAGTAGCTTGTAGGTCTGCAAATCCATTTAAATGGTCAGAAGCATGCCACAGTGAAGGTTGATCAGCTTTTCTTGTAAGCAAATACTTCCTCCAACCTGATACCCAATGTGTTACAGGTGATACAAGTACAAACATCACTGCTACCTACCCGTAAAAAAAACAAAAAACAAACAAACAAAACCATTCTGTACTTCCTCAATAAACATGTCTAATATTTTTTATCCAGACCCTCTTCAAGAGGTGTCCCATCATCTGTGAACCTTCCATTCATAGCTCAATCCTACAATAAAGCAAGGCAGACACTCCAACCCACGACATTCAGAAGTGTTTAGTTTGGGCTGTTGCAAGGCAGAGACTGCCAGCAGCATGGGCAGAGAATGATTTATATTCATTATAGGTTTTCATTTCAGATCTACAAGGAATAAGCTATCTGCTCCAGCAGCCTGGGCAGCAAAGGGTGATGATACATGAACAGGGGATGTGAAGGCAGGAGATGCCACTGGACCTCCAGGCCAGCTCCAGCGAGAATCCTTGTCTAGCTGACACTTCATATTGCCCAAGAAGAAATTCACCTGTGCCAACCACCACCAAGGCTCCTAGCAGCCAATTCACACAGCAGCATGAACACTAGCCACCAGAGACAGTCAGTTCCAGTCTGCTGGCCACAGGATGTGCCCCATGAGCAGGAGATGAACGGTTGGACTTAGCAATCATAGAGGTCTTTTCCAACCTTAATGATTCTATGAGCGTCAGCTTAAGGTGATCAAAACCAGCAGCCAAAGTCACAATGGCCTCAAGTACTCGACAGCCACAGCTCTGGTGAAGACGGTACCTCTGCATAAGGGGAAGAGAAGGGGCCTCTGAGCTCCATTTTAACCCTGATTTTGTCCAAGTGATCAAAGCTTCCTTGTCACACCACAAGCAGAAGTTGCTCTCTGTTTCATCTACATCAGGTGATATGCGGACAGCAAGATGTGAGGCTGTGCTTCTTACCTGAAATATAGCATGACAAGATGGAAGATCATGGGATCATGCAAGAAAATGGCACCCAGAGAGCTGTGACACAACCACACAGTTTTCTCTGCTACAACCAGCCAGTGAGTCTTGCTTCTACACCAGCAGCTCCCTGGACTGAGTGTGGGGGCCAGATCCTCAAAGACTTTTCAGTACCTCACTCCTAGCCATGCTGCCACCTCACAAAATCCTCCTTACGGTGCAGAGCTCACAGAGTCACTACACAGTGCATAGGGAGAGCTGATGCTGAGAGATGGGATGCTTGGAACCAGATGTACGATGTGACGCTGTGCAGAGACCAAGCTTAATTGGATCTCGGAAGCAGGACAGACACATTAGTTCCGAGCTTTGTCCACCCTAATTAGCCCAACATCATATGGCTGCATCCATGATCTGAGCAAGCTTCACTTCATGCCTTGGCAGTACACTTTGGGTACAGACAAATCAAAGGACGTCCACTGGTCAGAAGAGAAAAGAGGAAGAAGAGGTTGAATTACAGGGATTAAGCAATTGGTCTGGTCAAAGATAAACCATAATCCATGTAGGATATTAGGACATGACCTTTCCCTGCCTAGGTTTAATCTGTTGTGCTCAACAGAGAATAAACTCCATACCAAAAGCAGGCAACAGGCTAGTTAATTGGGCTTGGACATGGAAGTCTTCTCGCTGATGTGGTGTCGTAACTTACACTTCCATCTCCAAAAGCAGAGCATCCTGACCAGCAGGACAGTGATATGGCTCTTGGCCAGTCTCTTCTCTTGGACCTCTAACATACAAATAAGTAAATGTTTACTGGACCCTGACTTTAGTGTGCTTCTGATCTGAACTGAAAGACTTTATCTAGAAATTGTTTGCGAATAGACATAAAAATTACTACTTCTTTTAGAGAAGGGTAGTTCCATATAGAGGGTGGCCAGCACCAGCGTATTGCTCCTTTTGCTTCTCCAGCACTGACTCTGCCAAATGAAATCCGCCACAGAGGCCGTCTGTCCAGAGTTAAAGAATTTAGCACACAAATGAAAGAAAACATCCCAGCATTGTTTGGGGAATGATGGAAAACATAACTAATAAGAAAGAAAAGAGCTATATTACAGCAAAGCGCATGGAGGGAGTTTGTGAGTCTCTCTGCAATCAGCATCAAAATTTCTGCTAGCACAAGACAACAAACCTACACTGAAAACATTAGTTGTAGCTGAATGAGGTGCTTAAGGCAACAGGTTGGACACCTCAGATGGGACCCCAACACACTCTTCTTACCCACAGTCATGCACTGCTTACAACACTCTCTGGTGTAACGAGTACATCTTCATCACATCAAACCAGTCAGTACAGCGTACGTACTGTTTCTTGGTTTTATATCAGGAGTGCTTGGTATAAATACTAAGTCAAAATTGTGGATAATATGCTCAGACATTCTGGAATGTCCAAAAAAAATATTACTGAAAGTATAATAGAGTTCTAAAAATAAAAACTAAAAAAAAGTAAAGAAGTCTCACACTTATTCCCTAGCTACATTGTGCAGGTCAACAAAGCCAATTTTTTTAAGCTGTTGTTTCAAGATTCACTTGCACTGAGGGAGATTTGGGAGCAATTATAGTGGCTTTCACAAAGTAGTAATTTTTATATTTACAGTTCAGACACTGATAGTAAGTATGACAAAGGGGCACTAAACCTTTAAGTAACTCAAAATATTGCTGTGCTCAGAGTAAGGCAAACTGAAAGAGAAGCCAAAAGAATACTTATGCAGACCATGTTTTCAGAAACATTTATGGAGACTGCATTTATAAAGAAAATTCTTACAGTCAGTTATTAGCCAATAAGTAGAGCAGTTCATTGGCAAAGACATAGTAATACACAGTAGGCTGCTGGAGCTCTTAGGGAAAATACAATTAACTTGGTAACAAAATTAAATATAGTAGATCTGTAATAAGGTTGAGCAGCTTATAGTAAACCCAAAGGGAGTATTAAGAATTCAGTCCATCAATCATCACAGCACGTAACCACCCCCGGACAATGTTTCTAAAAAACTGTTTGTAATTCTATGTCTCTTCCAGTTACTATATGAATAAAGCTGACTTTTGACTGATTTTAACTGCTATGACTCCTTGAATATCAATACAGAAATACTACTTCTCACTAGTCTAAACATTTTTATATTCTTGATCTTTATACAAATATTAAATGTTGCAGGACTGTAGCTAGACCACTGGACTACTTCCACCTCTGCCAAATAATTTTTGACAAGATTTTCATCAAAATGTGACTCTCTTTCTCCGTCTATAAAATGTAGGCAATGACATTGCTTTCCATTATGAATTGTCTGGAGACCTAAGGCTGCTTAATGGAAATGCGTTGGTAGTGCTGCAGGCAACTCTTCTTTCACCTCACCTAAACAAATCATGAGCAATGCTTCAAATTTGGCGAAGCTGTTACAGTAAAATCCCAGCACAAGAGAAGACTGTGTCTCCAGCCATTCTAAAGAAAAAAGCATGAAGAATATTACTGCAGCTTACAGAAAACAACCCTGCATAAAAAATTGCTGCCTGTTCTGTCTTACTGTGATAATCAAGTTTAGGTTCCGGAGCGGTGATTTGAAATTACAACACGTTCACTCAACAACTTGTCATTCTTTGCAACCTCCCTTCTCCATCACAGGGACAGAAAAACACGCCCTGTCTCGGCCCTGTTCCAGCACCTCCGACCGTGGCAGCGACTTCAAGGCAATCTCAAAACACTGCTCCACTAATTTAACTGTCCTCACAGCCACAGACCAATTTGCTTCTCTCACCCTGGAGGAAGCTCAACACTGGCGAGAGTGCTGATACACGAGCACTCTGGTCCTCCTGCCAGCCCAACCATTCACAGCCCTGGCTAAACTGAATTTTTCCATAACTTCCCCTGGAAAAATATAATCCTCTATTCTACTTTCTGCTCAAGATCACATTATCCCAGGTAGCCAGAAGTGCCTTTAAGTGAAAATCTCAAGCTGTGCTTCCAAAAGATACTGATGTGCTGGTGACCCTTCGTAAGATCACCTCGTACTTGCAAAACCCTCCTGGGGTCTGTACCCTGGTGTGTGCTGGCTCCCTTGCCCCAAAGAAGCCTGGAGAAACTGCAGCTCCCAGGAATCCGTACAAGGGTGAGGAGACTTGTTACAACCCAGAACCTGCAAAACTGTGGAAAGCAAGAGCATGCACTTGAAAGCAGAGGAACACGGATTGAAGATACCAGCCAGTGAAACACTCTGTGCAAGCCATGTCTGACAAGATGCCGCTGTCTTCCTCCCCAGCAGAAGCGACTGCTGCCTCCAGCTGGAGTGAAGTCAGTGCTGGTGGATGCAGCGAGGACAGGCGAGGACTATCTGTCACACGCAGCTCTTTGAAACAGCTCGCTGTTCCCCAGCACAGGTAGACAAGTGACAGCTCTTGTTACAGAATCACAGAATAGTAGGGGTTGGAAGGGACCTCTGTGGGTCATCTAGTCCAACCCTCCTGCCAAAGCAGGGTCACCTACAGCAGGCTGCACAGGACCTTGTCCAGGCGGGTCTTGAATATCTCCAGAGAAGGAGACTCCACAACCTCCCTGGGCAGCCTGTTCCAGTGCTCCGTCACCCTCAGAGGGAAGAAGCTCTTCCTCATGTTACAGAAATGTATGCTGAGGCCAGCACTGCCATCTCCCCAGCAGCTTCCCAGGTCCTCACCAGAAGCTGAGTCCCTGTTGCAGGGAGCTACGATCCTTCCGACATGAAGCAAGAGGAGGTTCCGAGGATGAGGAGGCAGCAGCCTCTCACTGTGCCCAGGGCAGGGCTGGCAATGGCTGGGATGAGCCCTGCCACACAGCCAGCCCGGCGAGGCAGCTGCAGCCTGAGAGCACAGGTTTGGGCTGCTTTCCTTACCCATCTCCATTCATAAATCAGGGAAAAGACTAAAGCGAAAATTCCCACAGTAAGAACATTCTCAACTCAGACAGTCGCCACCCCAGGCTGTTACAGAGAGGAGCTGTTAATCACCGAGCAGACAGGGTAACCTTTGAGAACTGTGTGATGAGAATGTGAGGAGGAGTTGGAGTGAAAGTGTTTGCTTGAGACATTTTGATTCCAGCACTGCATTTTCTTTGGCAATATCGATCAAAGGTACACCTCCCCACATTTTGCTCTCTAGGTCTATCCAGCAACTGTCCAGCAAAAAAAAAGAAACAAAAATCACCACAGCCCACTAACCATTGGTATTACGAAACCTTATTCAGAGAGAAAGTCTGCACCAGCTGCCTTTCTAGAGAGATGAATCAAATGTTTCTAGTCTCCATGCCCTGTGTGTTTGGAAGGTGCATGTTATCTGAGCTCTCTGCACAAACAGAGCTATCATTTCACCAGCACCAGGAGCATGGCACAGACCAGTGGTGAGAGCAATAGGGGAGGACTTGGACCTTGAAGAAGTATGTTTACAATCCACAGGACACTCTTCCAACTCAGATAACACAGAGCATACTCTGGGACAGCCCAGAATAATCCTTATTCACCTGAATTGTCCTGTTGAATCACTCTAAGAGCTTGAGAGGACCTTTCACCTTCTCATTCTCCATTTATACCACTCACAGTGGCATCAGCTCACTTCTCGTAGTGGAATCACACCGTCTTGGTCCTCCCTTCCCTCCTCCCCTTTCCTACTGCCATCCCCATCAACACTCAATCCAAAGATTAGCAATAGATCCAAGGTAGGGGAAAAATCTACAACCTTATTTGTCTCCGGTTGTCTGATGGCTTGTTTCTCACCCAAGTAATTCCCTACTAAAAAGGCACAGCAGTGGATGGTCCACTGCCTTCCTCTGAGGTGCTCCAACAGAGACTTGTTAGCTGGTGGCATTGGATATGCACCGTTCCTGGGAGAAACCAGACCCTTGAAGCTGTGCAGATGATAGAAAATCTGAACCAAAGTGGATTGAAGCATCCCCAGGCACGACAGACTCTCCTTGATCCCAAGCTGGCCACTGCAGTAATGGGCATGGAGATGGTCACTAGGGGTTTGATCACTATCAAGGAAGGTCAATATGAAAGACACTATTGACTTCAGAAAACAGTGAATCACTTTGTTTTGCTGCCACCCCAAGCAGCACTTATTCAAAAGGGCAAGCAGCGCAGATCGGTACATTTCACAGAATCACAGAATCACAGAATGGCAGGGGTTGGAAGGGACCTCTGTGGGTCACCCAGTCCAACCCTCCTGCCGAAGCAGGGTCACCTACAGTAGGCTGTAGAGGACCTTGTCCAGGCGGGTCTTGAATATCTCCAGAGAAGGAGACTCCATAACCTCCCTGGGCAGCCTGGGCCAGGGCTCCGTCACCCTCAGAGGGAAGAAGTTCTTCCTCATGTTCAGATGGAACTTCCTGTGCCTCAGTTTGTGCCCGTTGCCCCTTGTCCTGTCGCTGGGCACTACTGAAAAGAGCTTGGCCCCATCCTCCTGACACCCACCCTGCAGATATTTGTAAGTATATATTAGGTCCCCTCGCAGCCTTCTCTTCTCCAGGCTGAACAAGCCCAGCTCCCTCAGCCTCTCCTCGTAGGGGAGATGTTCCAGTCCCCTCACCATCCTTGTAGCCCTCCGCTGGACTCTCTCCAGTAGCTCCTCATCTTTCTTGAACTGGGGAGCCCAGAACTGGACAGAGTACTCCAGATGAGGCCTCACCAGGGCAGTGTAGAGGGGAAGGAGAACCTCCCTCGACCTGCTTGCCACACTCTTCTTGGTGCATGAACAGGAATGGCAAGAGGATGGCTAATAACGCAGAGCCTGCTTACACCGAGTGAAACAGAAGTTTGTCACGTGGGACTGTTCTTCAGAGTGCAGCTCAGGTAAAATCCTTAAGCAGAGCAGCCTTTAATGTTTAATAGAAATAGTATCTTAATCACCGAGGAGTCCTTGGGCCTTGCACGTGAGACACTCTAATTTAAAAGGCATTGAGTGCTGTACCCAGCTAAAGAGATTTATAGATGACCTTCCTCTTACTGCCAGTCATAAATGCTTCAGCCAACGGCCACTTAGAAGTGCTAGCAGAGATAATTCGTGTGCATGAGAGAGAGGGGGTTACACTGATGCAAAGAGGCTTCACATCATCCCCTAAATACACTTAGTTAAGCTATTTTATTAAATCACTGTGCCAGGACATGCATGTATGGATCTTGACTGCTTAGGAGAAGGATATTAATTTTTGATGCGGAGCTGCAGCTTAATTGATGGAGTGCCATCTGTACTGTTTAGCAGTGCTGCCATGCCACAGCTACACCAGTAACATATCGCCGGCTACCACCAACAACCTCTCAGCTGAGGAACCTGACTGCATGTTCAGTGAATTATTCATTTCACTGCAAAGCAGTGCCACCAGCCTGGGCAGCAATAGCCATGGGCTTTGAGCAAATATGAAAGGAGCTGAGATCGACAGCTACTTGGCCCCTCACAAGTTATGGCTCTTTTCATTGTTCATTGCTGGCAGCTTTCACAGAATCACAGAATGGTAGGGGTTGGAAGGGACCTCTGTGGGTCATCTAGTCCAACCCTCCTGCTGAAGCAGGGTCACCTACAGCAGCTTTGCTTGTGCCTAGTGCAGAATTCTCAGTCCTATACTAAGAAGACAATTAAAACGCAGGGGAAAATCTTCTCATTAAAAAATGTGCTTACTACTTATTGCACATAAGCCAAAAAGTCCTTGCATAGAGCAACTATTGCTGCCTTCAGTACTTCTCCCATGTACCCTCTAGAGGCTGCTCAATATTTCCCTGAAAATTATGGGAAGCTGTGTCAGTCCTATCATCAAATCATAGAATGGTTTGGGTCGGAAGGGACCTTTAAAGGTCATCTAGCCAACATCCTCTTTGGCACAAAGATGTTCCACGGATACACCTAAAGAAAGTCACGAAACATTGCTACTTACTGACTTCAGAGAAAACCCACGCTGCTGCTCGGAGCATCATGGTGACTCTGCTGATACTTGGCAGGCTTCTGAGAACAGCGGCTACTGCAGTCCCGAGAACTTCGTCTGGTTTCAGTGTCTTCTCAGAGATGTCTCTTGTGATTACTGGAAAAGCTTGGACCCATGACAGGAGTGAGCACAAGCTCAAAATGAAACTCAAAGACGAGCCTCTCCTGAGTTTATCAGCAAAGCTTCGGTATAGCTCAGAGCATGACCATCACTTACTCACGTGTGGTTACTGCCCGAGCCGGGCAGTGCAGCCTCCTTCGCCCGGGTAGCCGGGTCAATGCCGTGCGGCTCTGCCACGGTGCGGATCCAGAGGAGCGTAGGGTTCATACACACAACACACATCACGGAGCGTCTCCAGGCTCTCTGCCGACAGCAAGGCTTTCGTGAGGCAGCAGTCAAGTTTTATATACAAAGACAAGCTCCCATTCCAACCCATCTTTCACCATGGGTGCAGCAGAATCAGCTCCAGGCCAACTCTCCTCTCCGGGTACAGCTGCCATCACAATATTTTTTTCGGTTTTTGCCCCTGCAATTCCAGCCCTGCTCTGTAACCAAGATGGAACAGAGCTGTATTCATTCTTCACCAGGCTTGAGATAAAGAGATTGGCTTGTGAAGAGCTTACCACAGGCTTACAAAAGGGACTTAATAAAAATCCCCATTTTGTCTGGAAACTGAGAGTTCAGCTGTAAGTCCTCTGCGTGGGGGAACAAGCACTGAGTTAGCTTGGAAGTCATGCACTTCTTTAAGCCTCCTCTTGCATAATCAAGCACTGTTGAGACTCTTTCCCACATGAAGCTTTCACCATGCACAAACTCACCTGTGGCACCCACAGCAGTGCATGGGCCAATCTCTGCCCCTTTAACCCACCCCAGGCACCACCTTCCTGCACAAATAGCCCACTGGAAAGCAAAGGGATGGCTCAGAGGGTTGTGGATTTGCTGGCACCAAGACAGAACAATCTGCCCATAAGGCAGCTGGGACAATAATACCCAGCTGGATCTTTGCTAGTGTGAATTGGGTCAGCTCCATCACAGCTGATGAAGCTGTGCTGAATAATACGGTGTGAAGGTACTGAGAAGTCTTAGTTGTGGTGAACTTTGGGTTTTTTCCTAAGGAACAACACCTCTGGGATTGAGTCCAAGATGCAGCCAGATATGTGTGCTGGAGGGTACCAAGGCAGTCATCAGCTGGTGTCCGTTTGACTTTTCATAACCAGATGTGGAAACCATCTGAGGGGGTGGCAAAAGGCTGTGCACTGCCACTTCTGTGAGAGCTCTCTTGGGAGGTGGGAATGGGCAGGAGAGGAGGGCCCCACGGTAAATCCGTGCCTGCTTCTGGCTGGGTTGCTGTCAGCGTCTCCCCCAGCTGAAGCTGTGATGCTCAGGGGAATCAGAGGGGACACCACTGACAGCCCAGTACTTGGGAATCGTGTGTTGCTGCATGAATGGCATCAGATTCACGGGCCATGGAGATAAACAGCTTATGTGCAAATTATCTTTCATCCTATGCAGATCACAGGCAACACACAGCCCTGTTTTGGGCTCAGGCCATTGCCAGCATCCAGTTCTGCCCAGTGCATCACCCCTACCATCCCCATGGCACCTCGTGGATTACGTTTTCTTCAAGGAGGTATAGGCAGAGAACATCTTACCTCTGTCAAAGCCAATGGCAAAAATTCAATTGTCTTCAGAGCAGGCACAGCCATATTTATTTTAAAAAATTAATATGCATGCTCTCAGGGGAATGTTCAGCTGTCAGAGCACAGTAGGTCACAGCAGCATTTGATCTATAGACTCTAAAGCTACTGGTGGACATTGTGTTCTTTACAGGCAGTTATATGCCTCTTTTTGTCTGTATCAAGCAGATGATTGCACTTGCAGCCATTATTTTTTTTAAGGACTCTGTGCTTTTAAATAAACTACTAAAATAATGATTCAGGCTCCAGCCTCATCAAGACCCACCACAAATGGACAGATGTGCTGCAGTGTGAATGAGGTCTGTGGTTGCCCCAAGCCACAATAGCAGTTTGGGGCCATCTTGCTGCAGTGCCCCCATCCTAAATGAGAGCCTCTCCAGGAGAGCACCAGAGCATCACCGATTGAGACAAGCTGCCTCCAGCTCCTCAGAGGCATTTTCTGATCTATATTCAGAACTGGGGTGTTTTCTGTGCCCTAAAACATGCCGAGATCCAGCCCTCATGGCCTCATTAACACGAAAGGTGTCCAGGTCCACAGCTGAAGCTCTCGTGTGCTATCATAGCATCATAATGTAGAGAAAAAAAGACATTTTTAGGGGGGGAGCACTGAGAAGTGCTGATTTAGGGCACATTTGTTTATCTACCATCCAGGAGTAGCAGGCAGCAGAGGCAAAAGCAGAAAATGCCCTGGCACATGGACCAGCGGTTGCAGGAGAAGGGAGAGGTGAGGTATGGCTGGGCACGAAAAGTTGTTGATCCATATATGCAAGGAGTTAAGGGAACAGTATCTTTGTCCCAATCTCTGAATGAAGTTCTTCCGTTCAGCTCTCTTCAAGGAGTGAATGAAATTATCTGGAAGCAATTACTCAAGGAAACTCAAATGCAATTTTTTCTCCTACCTAAAAGGTGGATGATCCCTTACAATTGATATGCTAAATGCATTAGCCCATATTGGGCCAACCCCTCTCTTTTCCCCCTGGACCTTTCCGCTTCTCTACATCCCACAGATGGTCTCCAGCATCTCTTAAGCAGAAACCATCACTTTCTAGGTATGATCATCACTTGAACATGTCAGCGTAACTAGATGTACCATCCTTCTTCGGTGGAAGGCCGATAACTGCAGCAGATGCTGGCCTGAGCAGTTTGTCCCTTGGTAGTTCTCAGCCCAAGAAGGCTCTTGAACAAAGTTGAAAATAAATTGACTGACTTCAGCTTCCATGTGCTGGGAAAAGGACCTGACTTCAGGGGTGTGTCCCTTGTTGGGTGCTGGTTACCAGCGAAAGGCACCAAAAGGGGTGGCAGCTGATCGGCTGCAACCAAATGGTAGAGCTGAGCCAACTAAGACTCCATTCATCCACTTACTTTGGTGGATTCATCCACCAGTTTACCGACCCATACCTAGACGGTTTTTGCCCACATTCAGGCAAGACATCTCCAGTTTCTTCTCCCACATGAGGCTCCCTGGGTGATAGCATGTCACCACCCAAAGCTGTTTCATGAAGGTGACCTGTGGCCACCACCTCCCCACCACCTCAACACCGTGGTGGAACCCCAGCTAGCTGCATCCACAGCAGAACAGGGATGCCCAGCCAGGAGCTGCCAAAGAGCAAAGTGGAGAAGCGAGAGGCAGATCTGCTTTCCCCACTCCGTACGTGAGACGCAGTAAGTCTGTGACTTGCACTTCCAACGCACTGCTGAGCAAAGAAAGGGGTCTCGCTTGCCTTGAAGCAGTGGGAGTTTGGGCTACATACAGCCTTTCTTTTTCCCTTGAAAAGCATCTGTTAATAGAGTGGAGTTGGAAGGGAGCATCAGACAGAGAGACATCAGAAGCACGATCCTCCCCATCAGTGGAACTGCTGCTTGTCAAGAGGGTTTCTCATGCAGCCTACGCCTGTGATGTGCTATTATATTTTATGAAAAGAAGGGAAAGTGTCAAGTTTAGAACACCTCAGCTATTTCCAGAGAATTAATGCTATTACCGCTCTGAGATGACATGCAGTGGAGGCTGCTGCCTGCTCCCAAGCAGCAATTCAGGGCTCTTTGAGGAGGCATATGAGCCAAAATAAAACCCATCCCAGACTAAGGCAGAAGCTCCCCATTTGGCTCATTTCATCCATCAGGGCTCCCCAGATCTCACCCTGAAGTGCCAGTCATTGACCGGGGCACACCTTGGGCTGTACGGACCGGGAGGGGACGGTGAAGGGCTCTGATCTCATGTGACAGTTCCCACACTCCGGCATCACAAACGCAATCTGCCACAGGGCAGCCTCCTCCCCTGTGACCTGAGCAGCTCCCACTGAAGTCCCGGGGAGCCCCTTCAGCAAAGCATCCTGACAGCAGCTCCACGGTACCTGCACGGTGCCATTCCTTGGGTAGGGGCATGGACCATCGAGCTGTCGTGCGTGCAGCACCCTCCCTTGGTGGTTGCTCCCTGGGCTTTGCTGCAGCTCAAGCCACCACCCAGGCTGCTGAATTTCTTCTCCTTTATGGAACCTCTCGTTTTGCTGTTCCATCTGCAGCAACATGAAGAACTGAAGCCTCATCTCCTGCATCCCAGGTCAGTCCTCAGATACTGAATCATCACACCCCCTCGAAAGGAGCTTAAAAATGTTCCATAAAACCTTTTGCTTTGTGATCCTTTATTAGACACTCCAAGTTTCCAGTTCAACATTCAATTTCTCAGGACACCAGCACTTCAACAACTCTCTTCTTGTTAGGGATATTATTCTAAAGGGCAGAACAATTGAATGCCACACACAGGTTTTCCTTGCAGCATTTGAAAAGAAAGTCCCTTTAATTTGAGATTGGACACATCTTGGTCAGGTACGGGGAGGGGGGTGGGGAATAAACCAGATCAGAGAGATTGTGCTTTCATGTGGCTACAAGATAAATCATTGTCCAGAGCAATGGGCAGTAATTGTAACTCCCCTTTGAGTTTTACAGCACATCAGAGGTTTGCAAGGGCTGAGATTGCTCGATAGCTACTGTGCCTTCCAGGCTCCAATTACCCTCCTCTCTGCTTTCAGTATCAAAGGCAAAAAATCACTTTCTTCACACTAAATGATCCGCAGAGTGGAGCCAGATGGGCAAAGGGACTTGGAGAAATTATCACTGGCTCTGCCGTGCCCAGGTCTCATCTATTACTTTTAGCTCCTTCCAGAGGAGGAAGCGCTGTGTGGAAGGTGTGGGACTGCAGGTGCTGCTTTCTGCACCTCACGCTCTCTATGATGAGCTGGTTATTAGCTTTAGGGAAAAAAAAAAAAATAACCTGTGCTCAATTTGTTCATTGGACACTTCAATATATCAGAGAGGAAGAATCAAACTGCACAGAAAAACCTTTTTGTCTTCTGACATTGCGCTTCCACTCAGGGAAAACACCCGCCCCTGCGACAGTGACTGTCATCGGCAGAAGCCACGTGCATTGCAACAGAGCCATTTGCCCTCTTAAAAAGGGGAAAATTAGGCTGACTGATTAAATTAATTTGCTAATTCCCAGCAACCTTGCCACATGTGAACCTCAGTCTCCAGCATCCCAGTGAGAGCCGGCCCGTCACGCCCTGCTGCTCTCCTAGAAGCAGAGACGTCCCTTTGCCAACTCTCCATCCTGAAATAGGTTTCCCCCCTCCCACACAGTGCAAGATCTGCCAGAACGCTCAGCCATGAAGCAAATCACTGTCAGGCACTTGTACTAGCAAGGACACGTCCTCCCCGTCTATTAAATCAACATACAAAGAATTTGGACACAAGCTGGCTTGGCCCAAGCCAAATGTTAGCTCCACCACACACGTGGCCGCGCGATAGCAGTCTGCTACGTTCTTTGGGCTACAAGCACTTCACACTTGTAGTGCCCCTTGTAGTTCCATGGCTGTGCAAAAGTTTCCATCACTGCCTAAATTGCTGCAGGTCCCGCCAGCTTCATTAACGACAGCTTGGGTTCTGCTGGATGCAGACTTTAATTAATCAGGGGGATTGGGCAGTATTCCAGTGCTCAGGTTCACTTGCAAAATCTCGGTAGTCTACTGCATAACTTCCCTTCTCCACCGTACCAATTCTTGATGACATATATACTTATTTACTGTTGACTAGATCCAAAATTACATATATTTTTTCAAGTTTGTCTTACACACAGTGGCCATAGGTGTGTCACCTCAAGGACAGTCAGGCAAGCAAGAGCCCTTCCTTCAGCTTCACTGTTCTTCAGATCAAATGTTCAGTCCATAAAATAGCACTAACAGTTTATTTTCACAGTGCCAGCTCAGAGGGATCTCTCTTCTATAGAAAATCCCAAAACTGTGGTGTTCCCATGTGTGAGCATCAGAGTAAGGGCTTGGGGCTTGCTATGGCAGTGGAGCTCGCAAGCAATTCACGCTAAGATTTTAGCTTCAGATTTCTGTCAGACCAGGGCATCTAGAACAGAGTCTCTGTGCAGACTCTCAGGCTCGCATAATGCTTGATCTATACGCATTTCCCAAACCACACATGCTTAAGGCCCTCTCTGGACCATGCCACACTTGCAGATTTCACCCTACACTTTAAGTGGTCTGAGCCACCGCGTGCCTGTGGGTGTTATCCAGCACTGCAAGCCCCAGCGTGATGCCGAGCACTCTGCTTTGTTAAGTAAATGTTAATTAATAAGATGTTTTTCTTGTTTCCTGTCTCCTCAAAGTCAGTACTCTGCCATCCAAATAACCCCACGTATCTTCTGGCTTAGTGTTTCCACAGCCTCATCTCCTTTCTACACTCAGGTGTGATCATTTAAATGTTTCAGGGCAATAGCATCTAGTTTTAAGTCCAGTAGGCTGACTGACAAACAAACATCCAATTAAATACTCATTTTTAAAAGACGCTGTACAGCTTGCATGAAGCCAAATCCCTTTATTAGCTTTTTCTTTTTAATACTATTAAACCACATTCTTCAGTTTCAATTTCAGAGAAATGTCTTCTCTAGCATGTGCTCACCAGCTCATTGACTGCTATTGAGCCTTGAGCAACTCACTGCCCTCTCCCATGCTTTGCTGGAAATAAGGATGGACTTGGGTTATTTCTGCTGTATTTTTTTTTACAGAAGACAAATTCAATTCTAAATTATAAAAGTTAGCTTTGACTTAGAGCTAGACATGCAAAGTCACCCCTGCACATGCCAGAGTTATTATTTTGTCAAACCATCTGGAGAAGTTAAAAGCACAGCAACCTCTGTGCCGCTAAGGAGATGTGGTCTCCATGCATGAGCCAGCCTCCATCCCTGCAGCACTGGGGCCACCACCAGGTCCCCCAGTCAAAGACCTCGCTCATGCTTCACTGCCAATTTTATGAAGGTTTCAGGGATGGTGAAGGTGATGCTTATATGATGACACCTCCCAGGGCATCACCATAGAGAGATCGAGCTTTCTGCTCTGCCCCGTGAGTTCAGCCCAAAGGTCCCTGTGCAGAGATCAGGTAGTTGGTGCATCGCCTCAGCGTCACGTGGGGAGCACAGCTCATTCATCAACACACCGAAATGTCAGATGTGAACGCATACGCATGTGTCATCCTTCTAATTTTTTCTCGTTTACGGCACCCTGGAGCTGTAAAGCAGCCATGTCCAGGAGCTCATTTAGCACCTAAGTACATTACCCCCTGTGGAGGAGATTAAATGTCATCTTCTGGATTAAGTTTGACATCAAAAGCAATTACTTTTGGCACCGCAGGTGAAGAAGTGCCTTTGTCCCTCACTGACACAGAGCTGACGAAACTGAGCAGGGAGTTTGGTGAGCGACGAGCACTGCAACAAGCCTACAGCTGGTTTCGGTGCCTTCACCTCCCCACGCTCAGAGGTGGGTGGCCCCAGCGCTCCGGTGGGACGAGGTCCCGTGGGCACGTACTTGGCATCTGCTGAGCTCCATGTCAAACACCACATCCATATTTCCCAGCAAGGGCTGCTTTGTGGGATCTGTCGCTCTTGATGGGACAGGCACTTTCCAATTAGACTGGGATGCTCAGCAGCCTCAGATGTTAGGGGACAAATCCATTAGCAAAGCCTCGCGTGTCTCTTATGCCTAGGAGTGTCCTCCATAAAGAGGGTCAAACAGATGGCTGCTCTAGCAGCAGTGAAGGCCGTATCGGGGTGAGCAGACCCAGCTGCTAACGCTGGCCCTGGGCTGGTGAGCAGAGGCAGAGCCGGCCAGGAGGAGATGCTTCAGCCAGGGACAGGTTGCTGGCAAAGGGGTGCACAGCATCCCCCTTCTCCAGCCCCATGGCCAACGGCCAGATCCTGGAGGTGATGGTAGTTTTGGAAACTCTTTCAATCACTTACAACAAGCACAAAACACCTTGACAGACCTCCGCCAACGTTCTTGATGCAGGCATGGTCCAGAGGAGCCAGAGACCCAACACCTTTCTGCCCATAAATAACTGTCACGCACCCAGCACCAATGCACCGCGCGGCTTTCTCTCATTCCAGCCCTGACGTGAAGATGCATTTTATTACCTCCCTCTTTTTCATTTTAAACCCAAGTCCAGAGTATTTTTTATGTATGTCTCCTTGGCCATGGTTGCGCCTTGAACATAAAATCAACATTCTCTCTAGCTAGCTCTTCGTGCCCCACCACGCTAAGGTGGTGGCAGCTCCGGTCTCCCCTGGGACGCAAGGACCGAGGTTGCTGACGTGTTCTTTAGTCTCGCAAACCACAGCCCCACCAGCAAACCCCACTGGTCCCGAATGTTCGCACAGCAGCAAAGCTCCCACCCGCAGTGGCCCTGCTGCTGCTCTTATCACAAAAATCCAATTTCTGGGTATTTCAGTTGAATTTCAGTCTGTATCCAAGCGAGATCTAACCGGACCAGACTGCAATGCAAAACCAATCAGCCAGTGGATTGGAAGGATGTTATTTGCTCTTTTTTAATAATTAAAATGCAAAATGTAAATAATCTGAAAAAATATATCAGAAGCCCTGAAATTGCTTTAATAAGTGCACATAAGTGCAGAGTAAGTTGTGGCAAGAAAAAAAGTGCAATTCCGTGAGCAGACAGTCTCCAGAGGCAAATCAATAAGATTTAAAGGGCATATTGACCAGCAGTAATGAATCTTGGGAAAACAGCTAAAAATAAAAAAAACCCGCTAGTTGATCAATTATTTAAAATAAGGATTTCCAGCTTCCTGATACGAGGCATGATTAAATCTGGTGATTTAAATATTTCGACTGCAAAATCCCAGGTCAGATTACAGCCTGATGCTGGCAAATGATTTCATTAGCTAGACTTTGCTTGTGTAATAGCAGATGTTTTAAATTCACTGCAGAAATTCTTGATTTATTTCTGAATATCCTTTTATATGAATAAGGTCACATTTTTGCAGGGGTTTTCTTTTCTCATTTTTACCACATTACCGATTTGTCCTCCATTAAAGAAAAAAAAAAAAGATTAAAACTGAAGTGCAGCAAACCTCTGTTAACATCAACCTTTTTCTCATTGCCCGGTTCCATTTCCTCTGCTTCAGATGAAAACGAATTCATTAGGGAAGAGCCTCAATGACTGCAGTTTATCCTTCGAGTCATTTTGTATGTAGGCTTTGGAAAATTCATCTTGCTGGAGTGAACTCCTGCAGGTCCAGGCGATGCTTGCTCACACCCCGCCAGCAGCAGGGCCCGGGCAGCCTTGCCAGGCACCACATCGGTTCTCTCCCCACCCACCACTGGAGATTTATTTCCTGCCAAACCCACGGGCTTCACAATGAGGATGCTGCGAGCAAGAGCTGGAAACACCCGTGCCACGGAGCTTGTCACACCACGCTGGACCTGGCATCCTTCCCTAGGTGTCATGTCTGGCCCCCAAGCACTGAATTTGGAGCAAAACTTTAATTGCTTTCCCTCCAGTGCCTTCATTATCCATCATACTGACATAGACACATTGCCAGGAGCCCCTGGAAACCTCCAGGAAGGGTACATCAGTCCCCCACTCCCAAATGCTGGCCCCAACACAGACGTTAACGTTTCTCTTCTTGTACAACGTAAAAGACCTGGGACCCTTCTGGGGACATTTTTGGAAAGGGACCATGAAGAGCTGCTGTTCGTTTCCATTCGTGTCCCTCCACAGACCCCTGTGCTGAAGTTGCATCAGCAGCTGGGCAATGCCAGCGGTTGCTTAGGTCTCTGGCAACCTTTTAGGCTCAGAGCCCTTTCATCTGGGCATGGATTTGGCCAAAATGCACTTGCCAACACGAGGTATGGACCTGCCCGTGAATATTCCTGCCTGGACTCCGCTGTGGCCTTTCAGCCCCGGAATGAAATTGTGGGTGTCAGCTAAAGGCAGCACCAGGGTCCACCAACTCCGCCCAAGACGTGGAGCTTGTCTCACACCAGGGCTGTGCTTGGGGTGGCCCCATGAAGAACTAACCAGCTCGTGAGCCAAACTCCCTCTCCTCCCATGCCCGGGCCGCTGGCACCCTCCCCTCCAGGCAGGAGCCCGCTTCGGTGCTGCAGTGAAGCCTCAGAGCTCCGTACGTGAAGGCAGTGCCGAAGCATCCTACAGGCAGGTACGGCTTTGCCATCACAGCTAATCGGCCAAGAGGGTTTGTGTGCTCCTCCTTACTGCATTGATGGTAAAAGCAGCGACACCAGAACTGTAACTCAGCCTGTTCCTACTGGGAGCCTGGGGAGATTTTCCCCACCATTCGGATGCTAAGAAGCCTTTTGTTGGACAGAAAGAGAGCGTGGCACATTTCCACTGCTTCAGGAAGAGATTTTCAATGTTTATGATCCTACCTTTGGTTTCTGCCTCAGAGGTTTTGCCCCCAGAGCCCAGTCACAGAATCACAGAATCACAGAATGGTAGGGGTTGGAAGGGACCTCTGTGGGTCATCTACTCCAACCCTCCTGCCGAAGCAGGGTCACCTACAGTAGGCTGTAGAGGACCTTGTCCAGGTGCGTCTTGAATATCTCCAGAGAAGGAGACTCCACAACCTCCGTGGGCAGCCTGTTCCAGGGCTCCGTCACCCTCAGAGGGAAAAAGTTCTTCCCCATGTTCAGATGGAACTTCCTGTGCTTCAGTTTGTGCCCATTGCCCCTTGTCCTGTCGCTGGGCACTACTGAAAAGAGCTTGGCCCCATCCTCCTGACACCCACCCTGCAGATATTTGTAAGTATATATTAGGTCCCCTCACAGCCTTCTCTTCTTCAGGCTGAACAAGCCCAGCTCCCTCAGCCTCCCCTCGTAGGAGAGATGTTCCAGTCCCCTCACCATCCTTGTAGCCCTCCGCTGGACTCTCTCCAGTAGCTCCTCATCTTTCTTGAACTGGGGAGCCCAGAACTGGACAGAGTACTCCAGATGAGGCCTCACCAGGGCAGTGTAGAGGAGAAGGAGAACCTCCCTCGACCTGCTGGCCACACTCCTCCTAATGCACCCCAGGATCCCATTGGCCTTCTTGGCAACCAGGGCACACTGCTGGCTCATGGTTAACCTGGTCAAGAACCAGGTCTGCAGTCACAGCCTCCCCTTCCCTCCCCAGCACCTTCGCTTCTCCTCTAATTGCCAAGTTCAGCCGGTGCCTGCTTTGGATCCCTCTTGTGTCTCCTTCAGCAGATATCTGCAGGCAATAAGTGTTATGTTAGATATGGGGCAAATCTGCAGGAAACCACACGGAGAAAAGACAGAAGTCAAAGAGACTTAGGACAGGACTAAATCAAAAAAAAGCCACTGTGCCTGGCAGGTGGAAAATTTGTGTTCAAATACCATGCGGTTCTGTGTATATACAACCCACTGGTTAAACCTCTATGTGTGCATATTTCTTAGTATACCTGCACGCTGATAATGTCTTGCGCTCACATATAGGCGCTCGGTCATCAATACAGCGGAGCACAGGGTGCCCAGCAGTTGCAATTAAGCAGGGACTCCCTGGTGGAAACGTTTCTGCTGGGAAATGCCACCACCATCTCTGCTGACTCCCCGCTGCTGGCTGAGACCCAAATGCTTTCCTTGCAGGCAGGGGCTGTCCTGCTCCTGAGCCCTTGGGAGAGGCTGGGGGAAAAAAAGGGAGAAAATCCCTGTGTGAGCTGCTGCAAGCCTTGAGCAAGCTGAGAGCCAACGTCCTTGTGCAGTGAATTTTTGCCCATTGAGGTCCAACCCTAAAGTGTTTATAATCATAGAATCATAGAATGGTCAGGGTTGGAAGGGACCTTAGAGATCATCCAGTTCCAACCCTCCTGCCATGAGCAGGGACATCTTCCACCAGTCCAGGTTGCTCAGAGCTCCATCCAACCTGGCCTTGAACAGTGCCAGGGAGGGGGCAGCCACAGCTTCTCCGGGCTTATAACCCCCACACGCACTCTGCACCTCAGAGGTGGAGGATGAGACTTGCCTCAAAGCAAAGGAGATTTTCGTGCCTGGCGCCGGGCCCTCAACCCAAGCACAGACCCTGGCGGGCTCAGGCACAGCAGCAATGACCGCCCACGGGTGGCTTTATCACCAGAGCAAGCAGTGAATGCCTTTTGGTTTGTCCTTCCAAAATACATCGATGAAAACAACCCCAAACCGGTCTGTCTGCACGGCTCCGCATGGATCGGCGCCTCACGGCCGATTGCCTGCTTGCAATTGAATGAGGCTGAGCCCCGTGCCAGGCTGATCTCGTGCTTTGCTGAGCCCCAGGGAACCCACACAGGGCAGCAACCCTGATGGGTGTCTGGGACATCCAGCTCGTCCCCTGCGTCAGGGCATGTTTAACCTTGTTTGCTTACGTGGGTTTTCCATGGCCTCAGAATGGGTCCCCACGTGCTCTTCTTGTGGGGTTTTGATATGGTCTCTCTCCTCTCCTCTATTTTCATAAATCAGAGTTCACAAACTCTGCTTGGCTGGCAGAGGCATTAGGAGCCCGGCCGATGGACAGAGGCTCACAGCAAGGCAGTGTGATCACAGAGAGTCATGTCCTTAGGAAATAAAACTATGGAAAAAAACCCCATTGTCATTGTTTATCTTCTTTCAGCAGATTTTGTTTTTTCATTGGAAAAAAAGTCAGCAATGCAGCATACAGCTTAATGAAATATACAGATTGTTTCTGGCAACTACCAGTCAGCAAAGAATGTGTTCATGCAATCCCCAAATGGCTATTTTCCTGGGAATTTCTTGTTTTGAACAAGCCATATTTCATTACAGAAAATACACACCCTTGGACAAATAGTTCTCGCTGGCTCTTCTTGCTAGAGGGAGCCTGGCGAGGGGCAGGCAGCCACTGCCACGGGCTCCCATTCCCACCCTGGCACCTCCACCTCTACACCTACGGCAAAAGGATGCGGACCCAGCCCACGTACTTCCACGCAGTAACACCACACACGTACAGATATCTGCAAGCAGGACTGGGAAGGCAATTATAAACACAGCCCGTACACCTCTTACTCACTCTCAAGTCTTTCGGCTTCTTCTGCTTGGATCGCAGAAGAGGTCTGTGTGGTGACACTCACCTGCAACAAGGCTGCTCTTTTATGAACCATTTGAAGCACCCCCATCCGAGACTCCAGGCTCACCAGTGCCATGTTACTGGGGTCTTGAAAGATTTCTGCACAGACCCTTGCTCTCAGGTCAAACCACAAAGGAGAAAGATCATAGAATCACAGAACGCTTTGGGGTGGAAGGGACTTTTAGAGGTCATCTAGCACACCTCCCTGCAGCAAGCAGGGACATCTTCAACTAGACCAGGTTGCTCAGAGCCCCGTCCAACCTGGCCTTGACTGTTTCCAGGGATGGGGCATCTCGCACCTCTCCGGGCAACCCGCTTCAGTGTTTCAGCACCCTAAAGATCCCAGTACGCACAAAGGAACACCTGCCTATATGTAAAGACCAACAGTGTAAACCTCTGAGTGCTGGGGTTCATTACAGCTACTGGAAACCCAGCCAAGGAACTGGGGGTGCTACTCATCACAGCCTACGGCCGACACCTACCTTCAGGTAAATCCTACCCAAGAAGTCCCAGGCTAAGGCTGCTTGTATCTCCTTGTCTACTGCTTGTATCATCCCTGCAAGCTCAGCGTGAGTCCTTGCACCAGCCACACAGCATGGAGAAAGCAACGCAACACTTGAGTCTTCCAGGAAACCCCTTCACAGCTTTAACTGAGAGACAGTGAACACCGTGAACCACAGAGCAGGGAGACCAGGCGCTTAAAGTCAGATATGACGGACAGCTTTTTATTTCCCAACGTTTTAATTTAACAAAGTGCTACATTCCATCGTTACAGAATGAGGAGTTGTTCTTCTCTGAAATAGAAAACCACAAGAAAGCACGAGGACTGCTAATATCATTCTATGGAAGCAGCGCAGTCCAGAGAAACCTCACCTTGGGTGAACATCTGGCACAGGAGACATCTTAAAAAATCAGCAGCTGTAGTGTGCAGACGCATTTCATGAGGGCAAAAGCTGCACGTCAGGCAGGCTGGTTCCTCTCATTGGAAACGGGGCTGTAGATGCCAAAGCCGTCGTGTGATGTCGACAACAGATTCTGGCTTGTGCTATCAGGAAAACTCAAAACAGAGGCGAGCGACGCGTCTTGCGCTGAGTCGAGAGAATATTATTGCTGCAGCAAAGTCGCCGTCGCAGCTGCGCCTTTGCATGGGGCCACGGCTGCGTTAGTAGTGACGTGACCCACCTCTACATTCAGCGGCTTGCAGCTCACCCAGCACGGAGGATGAGGAGGGCACTTCTTGGCTGTTTTTCTTGTCCTGTCTCTTTCAAAACAATCTGCTTGTCTGGCAACGCAGAGGTATAGATTAGATCAGTAGAGCTTTCAGAGACTGGAGGCTTCAGCTCCCGCCTGAAACCCTCCTCCCCTCCCTGCCTGCGATCTGATAATTTCAAGCAAATGAATCAAACCCCAGGAGTTATATAGGGAATATTTTAAAGAGCCCAATCCAAAGTCTACTGGCCTGGGATGAGAAGGGAAAGAGCTGAGTGATGCTTGTGCTTTAAGGACCTGCACAAATTGCACTGCCGTCAGGGGCACTGCAGAAAACCCCACCTGCGCCCCAAAGGCTCCGACGAGCTTCACTGGGACCCGAGGCTGGGTTTGACTGTCCCTCTTGCCCCCCCACTAAGAGCTAAACTGAAGACATGGGGAGCCTCCAGGCTCTGGGGCAGGTGCCTAACCAAAACCAACGATTCAACACACACCTCCACTTCAAACGGACATCAGCTGGGATCTCCCTGCATTGCTGAGCAGCTCAGAAAGCTGGCCGACAGTAGTCTTCTGCCAAGCAGCAGCTCCCAATCGAGGCACCTTGGTTGGTGGTGTTCAGAGCCAGAGACAGGCCTGGGAGTGAAGCTGGACCACAAGCAAAATCTTTGGGCAGCTCTTCTAACCCCCAAGGCTGGCTCCAGCACAGATGACAGAGCCAACACTGACCTGTGCATTCAGCTGGACCTCCCTTTTGGCTACACCTCTCCTGCCTGCCCACTTTGTCCCACCATACCTGCCCTGTAACAGCTCCCATATTTGCAACCATTTGTCAGCCCTGCTTGCAGCACTGCTGATTTCCAGCACCCCAGCCACCCGCTCCACGTGCTCACCGAGTGACGCCAGGCTCTTGAGGACACCAGGGCCCCCAGCCGATGAACTCAAACCCCACCTTCATCACTCCGACCGGCCGCGTTGCCTTTCATTTCTGAAGTTCATTATGTTGGCGAGGGAGGAGAAGAGAGACAGTGAAACTGATTGCCATCGTAGAAAGTTAGTGTTTCCCAAACTGTGGGTTTACCAGCATGACGAAAGGCCACGGCACCTCCCCACCAGCCTTCCCAATCCATCAAATCTACAACCCATCCCTCAAGCCCCTCCTGCGCTGCCAGAGCTGGGGTACTTAGACCAGCAGCCTTGCTCAGCCATCCTCCTCCTCCTGACCGGCCAGGAGCTCTGTGTTTTATCGGTTACTTCACACAGCTTTTGCCGTTCTCACACTCTGCGCAGGCACAGTCCCATTAACAGGAAAGCAGGAGAGGATGTCCTCCATGGGCTGCTACTGCACAAACCCCTCCTGATCCCCAGCTGTTTGGGTCTTGCTGGTACATCTGCTCTGTTCTGCCGTATCGCTGGCAGCTCCTCTTTTCCAGTGTTCTCTCAAGTCTCTCTTTCTGACTACAGTTGCATGCAGGGACTCAGCCAGCCCAGCTACCACCCTTTCTGCTCCAGGACAGCCTCCCTCATGCAGAGAGGCAAATGCCCTTTGTCACTGCTCTTCTCCACGCCTCTCTGCCTGCACCAGGTTAAGGCGTTTCAACAACATCTTGCAGCTGCCTATGTGGTCTTGTTCCCAGCCTGCCTGGCACTGTACCGAAAAGACAAATCTTTCTGGAGATGATCTCAAGCAAACTGGAACGGAGGAGAAGCCATTCCGCCTCGCGTACCCCATCACACCTTGCCGGGAACACATCATCAAAGAGCCCAAGGGACAGTTATTTCCTGATTCCCAAAACTGAAAGACAGGCAGGAGTGCTCAGCTGGACTGTTAGCACCTCCCAACGACCTCCAAGCTCCAAGAGACTTAGGAATGAAGGTCAGCCTGGAAGGAAAACTTCTTCTTAGCTTGGACTGATCACTTGTTACTGAAGAAAGCAGCTCTAATTTTGCCTAGGGGCACCTGGACTTAGCAGTGGGTTCTTAAAGACGTGGGGCTGCTTTTAGTAAGGCAAAATTCTCCTGCTCAAATTTTCAGGAACGAAAACGGAGCGATGCAAGCACTGTGGAGTCCTGACTGGGAAAGCCTGTCCTACCAGGATTAGGGTATGCAGACTTCCCAGCATGCTGATGGACCGGGTTTGACTGTGTCTCCCCCAGGCCACGTCCCATGCACTCAGCAGGATGAACGTGCGAGGGACCATGCACAGCTCTCACACTGGAAGACTAGCATCAGTAGCAGCATCTTGAATACAGGTTGTCCTGCTTGTCCTTCTCCAGGTGACTCAGTAGATGTGTGGGTAAGGCCTACAGGAAAGCACCTGGGCTCTGAAGCGCACTGCTTGTTCAGAGATGAACATCCCGTCTGATGACCTAATGTCCAGAGGAGGCCCTGACCCTCTCTAGAGAGAACTGAGCTTCAGGAGGGTCTTCCAAATGTCCTCTCTACCTTGCAATTCTACTTACATGCCCACAAGACATTTGCTTACCATCATCTACATCTACCCTTCACAGTCTGACAGGCTTTTTCACTTCTACAAGGAATTAAATCCTGCATGTGGCCCTTCTCAAACTCTCCTCCCTCCCACTTCTTCAAAGACTCAGTGGGATTTAATCTCCATAGATGTGCGGTCTGGCCTTGTTTGTCTCATCAGGTCTCCTCTGGCAACAGTCACTGTTCCTTATATGAGGGATGATTTCCCACAGAACAGTGATTCCCACCTGAGAAACACGGATGTTTTTCGTAAATGTCAGACTGAAGTAATTTCACAACTGGAAGCAGAGATAAAGCAACGCAGCCCTTTTCCTAGCTATTTTGACAGCATTTCTGTGCAAAGCAACATTAGTTTCCCCTGCTCGTTTCCCGTAACATCTCAGACACCGTCTGTCTCCCTGTGCAATCCGGTGCTGGCAGCCCAGGCAACACAGCAGCTTCCCCTCACTCCGTGCCACCCTTGGGCTTCACCTCCACAACCCTCTGCAGCCATCTGTCCTAAAGCTGTCCTACCCTTCCCTCCATGGCCAAAGGTTCCCAGTGTGACCACTTCACGTCCCCATAGCAGATGTCTCCCCAGCTGTGGCTGCCACTGCTTTCCTATTATGAGCCACAAATCCCCCAACACCAACAGCCATCCGCTCTGCAAACTTTGGTGCCTTTCTGCACTGGATGGTCTGGAGACAAGACCCATCCAGATCCCCCAAAGGTGCTGCCGTTCACACAGCTTTCAGGGGCTGAAAATGCAATTTCCAGTGGGTGAAGGAGACAGATGCTCTGCTCTCATCTCTGTGTGAATGCAGCCTCATGACACAGATGAACCAATAACTAGGGTCCTTCAAACCCGAGGCAGAAGCTTGAAGAAACCCCTGACCTGCCTCTTGTCCTACCTACTCGCACACTGAACAAAAGCTGAGATCCATGCAAGACTACCCATCAGTAGGTGAGTGCTGGTATTTATTGTGCTGTAACAGACAGTGCTGGTTGAAAATGGGCTAGGGTTTTCGCTGTGAATCAAGTGTGGAGGCCGCTCCTGTGAGTCTCCAAGAAGCACGGAGCAGAGCTGAAGGAAGAAAGAGGGGGTGAGAGTCGGGGAAGCGAGTGCAGAAATGTGCTTCCAACTGTATCAACAACACTGCACGTGGGCACTTCTCAGGTGGCAAGGGGTACAGTTCAAGTGTATAACTCATTAATTAAGCAGAGCAGCTAATCTTAGCACTAATGAACTCTAGCTCAGGTAATGTAACATTTAAAATTAACAAATTGGACAGAAGTCATTCACAGTAAAGATTTCCATTCCCGGGTTAGGTGAGAGCTATTGTTATGATTAGATTACTGCCAGCCAGGACCAAAACAGTACACCAGGATAACAGGAAAATAATCATCCACAGGTATCAGCTCCAGCTGTAACAAGACGCGCTGTGGATCTGAATGAGGCGCCGGGTGCGAATGTGGAATCTCACTACTGTGTCAAAACAAACATCACTGCGCGGTACACGTAGAGCAGAGCATGCCGATTCGCCGGGGTGGTACCGACCACTGCTCGGGGGCTCGGGGCGGTGGAGAGCAGCGATGCAGCAGAAAGTCACTTGCTCTTTTTCTCCCCCTCCCTCCTTTTAAAAGTCACGGGCTATCACCAGGGCACTGCAGTTCGATTCAAAATTCATCTTCAGAGCTGTCAGCTAAGAGCATCACTCGGTCTTGCATGCTGTTAAACTCCCTCTGCTAGGGGAAGAAAAGAAATAGTGAAGAGCTCTGCATGCAAAAAAAGAAATGAAGAGCATTTGGATCCCCCCCATACTCTTACCAAGAGGTCCCAAGCACTTCAGCCCAGACAAACCTTAGCCAGGCTGCACTCAATTTACAGCCAAAATGGTTAACAGGAGAGTGAGTGGGATTGGGGTTTTCCTTTGCAGCTGCCATACCTTTCTTTTATGTCTCTTTGAGCCATTTCTCCTTCGGCGATTCATAATCTTAATGCTGTAGAGTGCTCCTAGGATAAAGAGGGCTCCGGCTATTCCGACTCCTACAGGAACCAGCATCCCCGACATGTATCCTGCCTACGGGGAGAAGAGACAAGCAGAGCAGCACTCGCAAAACCATTCTTTCAGAGTCGCTGTTCACCAGCCTAGGACTGCAATATATCCCTACGTTGCTTTCATCAAAGTTTTTACTGTATTTGAATCCCTCTCACCCGCCTGCATAGGACAAGCCTTGCTTCCAGGGTTGCTTAAGCAAGCCCCCAACCAGTCCCACTCCAGGACCAAGCTGGTAACCACCACGGCTCACTCACCGCCAGCTTTTGCTAACAGATACTGCCTTGTGACAGCTGAGACATCGCCGTGTTTGCCCACCTTTAGGAGACCAGACAGTTTGGGTGTGGAGTTGCAAGTGCTGGGGTGAAGCGTCCGTCAACACGGGTGCACGCGTAAAGGAAAACCCCGACTGCCACAGGCAGGCACTCCCCAGCCACAGCAGAGACCTGCGAACTCCTCCGAGCTCCCCAGGTACCGCCAGCACAAACCAAGGCACAAGTACAGGTCTGGCCATGCTTGACAGAGCCCAATCCGGAGAGCCAAGTGCTGTCGTCACGCTTTTTGGCACGACGTGGGACTGGCAGCGTGGCACCGCGCGGTGCGGTGACGAGTGACCGTCCCGCAGCCCCGGGGCGGCCGAAGCGGGCAGAGCAGAGCAGAGCGAAGCGGAGCAGAGTGCGGTGCAGGCAGCGGAGCCAGCGTGCGAGGGCCACTGGGCGAGAGGGCAGGCAGCAGCGGGGAGCGGGCAGGGTGGGCAAGGAGCTGTTTTTGGAGAACGGCTGCACTGCGAGGCAGGGACACTGACTTCCGTCGTGGGAAGCAGACGGGAAAGGGACCCAGCATTCTCCTGGCCAGCTCTGATTGCTGGAGGGTGTCTCACCGCGGCCACACTGCTAAACAGACCTCCAGTAAAGAGTATTACACAGCTCCCATGCTTCCCAGAGACACGCTGGCATGGGAAAGCAAGTGCTCTGGGACAGTAATGTCCTGTCTCAGCTCACGGACGGCAGAAGCTGCTCCCAACACCCGCAGCTGGGTCGCTGACGGAGCTGAAATGCAAAGCCAGGCTGCGCTCACTTTTGCAGGCAGAAGCAGCAGTTTGCCCTCGCCCTGCCCAGCCCAGCCCGAGCCTCCTCGGCTTCGTACTCAAAAACTCTGAACCAAACACTTCTGCTTTGCGTGGGAAGGGGTCACTTGCATGAGCAGGACAATGACGTAGAGGGAGGGCACGCACACCTTCAGCTGGCCTTAAGGGAAGCACAGCAAACGTAAATCAGCTCTGATTCAATAGCTATGATACGTATGCTTGCATTACCCAGTAAAAAAATATTAAACATGAGTAATTTTAAATTACACATTTAAAAACTTAAAATTACACATGCAAAAACTTAAAATTACACATTCAAACATTTAAAATCCTTTGGAAAATATTCCCAAGTGCTTGTTATTTTATATTTTACTGTTTGAAATTAAAATTAACCCAAGTTTTAAAGTGCCAAATTGCTTCAGCATCCTCAGCTAATTCAGGCTGGGGGGCTCAACGGAGTGAGGGAGGCAGGTACAGCCTGGCTCCCTCTCGTTAGCACTGCCTTCATTCACACTGCAGCAACAGGGTCCTCTGCTGTGGCACTACAGCTTTACCCTTCGCCATCTGCAAGCCCCCAGAATAGATTTTACACCTGCCAAGGGACACATGCACAATTCAGAGGACTATGAGACAGCTCTTAGCAAGCCTCAGTCCACTGCTTCCAACCACCCATCTTCATCTGCATTCCCAAACTGCAACTCAACAACACATTAAATTACACTTAATTGCTTTTCTTCCATAATCCACTGGGGGGGCAGCTATTTTGTATCCGCTACCCTGGCTTTGTATGCATACCTGGAGAATGAAAATAACTGCGTTAATCTAGGGCAGCTACAGTGCTAACAAGGGCTGGTTTGCTCTCCCAAACCCCTCCAGATCCTGCTCGGTGCTTTAAATAGTAACAACTTTATGCCTGGATCCCGAGGCTTGAGGGATCCTCAGCTGCGTCGTGCAGGTTCCCTGAACGCCCTCCCAGAACAGCCAGCCCCGCTCAGCACATGGGCTGGAGGGGAGCTGCCTGCCTGCACCCCAGTTCCCCAAATACGAGGTTAGTGAGAATACAGCTAAACAACTGTACCTCTGTGAGGCAATTAAGGTGCCTTAATTGGGTAACCTAATTAGTACGGCATGGGTTTTTCTATTTCTGGAACTTTGCTGCTGGCATGGGGAACAAGGGGAGACTGGAAATGGCTTTTTAGATGCTGCCCAGGAGAGTTTCTGTATCAGAAATCGCTGGGTTTACTACAGTGAACTCTCTAGCCCATGTGCGAGCCTTCATCATGCCTGGCCAGCCCATGCCCTTTTACAGGCTTCCCCCAACAGCCAGGCCAACCATTTCTACCCCAAAAGCCTGCAATGTGAAGCAGGTCCAGGACCTGTTCTCCTAGACCTTCCATGTCACACAGCCCAACTCACAGAATCACAGAGTAGTAGGGGTTGGAAAGGACCTCTGTGGGTCATCTAGTCCAACCCTCCTGCCAAAGCAGGGTCACCTACAGCAGGCTGTAGAGGACCTTGTCCAGGCGGGTCTTGAATATCTCCAGAGAAGGAGACTCCACAACCTGCCTGGGAAACTTGTGAGGGCTTCTGCACTTGCTTGATAGGAAACCCCATTTCACAGGCCACTCTGAAGCCACGTTTTTCCCCCTGGCCCATGGGGAAGATGCAGCTTCTTTACAGATCCTAGGGATGCTTTTAACACACCCGATTCATGACCATGACCTTCCTGGCTCCACTGAACTTTGAGACAACAGAGGGTTTTAGAAGAACCTTGTGCCCATTATTCAGCATGCCAAATGCAACATTTGCAGAGTGTTTGCAGGAGACCGGACATAAATCTGCCACTGACCCAAGCTCCTGGTCCCATGTTCCCCACACCCTCCCCTCTCCCAGCAGGGCAGCCCTGATGCACACAGGAGGACACATCTCTCAGAGACAGGGCCATCATGTGCCCGGATCCTCTGCTGGATGGAGGGATTGTAAAATAGAGAAGACAGGGCTCTGCCGAGGGCAAATGAGAGGGGCACATATTATGACTGGTGCTGCTAAACTCAAAAAGGAAGAGGAGGAAATGGGGTGAGCAGGTTCATTTGTGAGTGACTTGCTACACCAGCATTTGGTTAGGGGTGGGGGAGTGGTTTTTGCTGGGCTTTTCTAAGGGAAAAGGTGATCAAGGTGAAAGATCTGCCTCAATACATCTGTCGTTCCCCAAAGGAGGGAGATGGCTCAGGGCCGATTCTCTCTTTCAAGTGGACACTCGCAGATCCCCAGTTATACCAGTGCTTGTGCTGGGCACTACCATGCCGTCCAACATCTACCTGCAAGAGGTTCAGACCCTCCAGAGCAACCCTGCTGGAGACTGAACCATGCACTCCCTCCTCTGCAACAGGGAAGGACAGAGGTAGCCAACAAGGTGCCAAGAGGAAAGAAGTGAAAGCTACGGCTTCAGTGAGAAGGCACCTGATGCCCCCGAGCTTGTGTTGTGCTGGCTGGGGTAGGTCGGGCATGAGGAGGTGACCTGTGCATGCTGCATTCACTCCAGGCACTCCACCAGTCTTGGCATCTGCTTTTTACCTTTGTCGGGAAAACCATTCTCTGTCCTTTCAGCATTCGCTCTGGCTGAATCCCAGGCCAAGGTGCTCTGCTATGAGCATAGACCACACTAGACATGCCTCCTTCCTATTGTAGGCAGAAAAGCAACTCAGAAAGGGCTGGACAGAAACCCACCTTAAAACCTTCCAGTCCCCAGCCCTGGAAAACAGATACCCAGACCCCATCTATCTGTTCAGACTTGATGGCAAGGTGCTGCTGAAATTTGGTGGGGACCACGTGGGAAGGCAGGGCTCATCGGGTGACAATCTGCTCAAACTTAGAGATGCATCTTCAGGGGCTGGAGTTTCCTATCGAGTCATTATTCCTTGTGGTGGGTTTTTGCCCATTAACTCTGATCCTACTCAAGAATTGAACTGTTGAGTCACCAAATGTTCTTGTCTTAAAACACTACTGTCACCTCATTTCTAGTTTCATGGCCTTGCTGTCATCAACACACCATTTGGAAGGTTTCACAGCCATTTCAAAATGTTAATACTTGTCCTATGGCAGTAGAGCCTAAAAAGCCATCACTGCCTGTGGCTGGCACAAGTCCTGCTTCCATGTACCACCACCCTGTAACACCAGGCAGAAAAGACCAGGGTCTGTTCTCTTTTCAGTCTTCTTGTGTTTGCTTTTTCCTTCCAGGAATTTGCAGCTCTTCTTGCATGTGGAGGCAGGAAAGGTCTCGTTCAGAGGCAGTGACGTGGCATGCAGCTTCTCACCAGAGAAGATCACCAGATCCTCTTGGTTTGGATCCACAACCAAGATTGGGACTCAGAGAAAAGGGGTGGAGGTAAGTTAGAGGGCAACAAAACAAGTAACCCAGGTAATCTGAAGACAAGGTGATTTTCCAGTGCAGAGAAGCCTATCAAATACCACTGTCCCTCCTCCTAGTCTTAGTCACTACTCATCAGGGACCTTATCATGGATTTGCACCACTAGATACACAGCAGCATCTGGTCCATTGCCTCTCAGAGAAAATTTTAAGCCCCTTCTCAATTGTCTCTGTAGAGATAATGAACTGCACTGACAAGACTTCATTCCTGCAAGTAAAAATGTTTTTGCTTTTAAAGTAATTGAAACACTCAGCCTCCTACCTTATCTTTCAGCTTCTCCATCCAGCTTCTCACTGAAAAACAAGACAAAAAAGCTGTAATCATGTTACTTATGTTATATGAATTAGTAATGAATGATAATGATAGTATTAAAATAGACACTAATTAAGTTGACAAGCTGATAACACTTTTCATTAGATTTCCTCTCTTCTCATTCATGAAAAAAGGCAAATGCAGCAAATCAACACGAGAAACTCTTCAAGCGAGTTGGCAGGCAAGAAGCTTGCTTTTGCCTGTGCAATTCACATCTTCAGAGTGATTAAAAAAGGAAGATGAAAAACAGTATTTGAGGTTGTGGGTTTTTAACCAGCACTTCTCATACACACACTGGGATGTCTGACAGGGAGAAAACCTTCTAGCGTGGCTATCCCCTTCCACTGGCCTCCTCCATATAGAGATTCTTCCCTCTATTTGGCATAGCCTGTAACGATGCCTAAAAAAGCATTATTCCCTGTCTTTCATTCCTTTGATTTTCTGGAAGCAGGCACTGCCCGCTCTGGGAAGTCACCAGATAACATCGGAGGACTGGGACAGCACTGGAAGTGCTAAATTACTAAACCATGTAACTTTATACTGCCATCACATAGATTTTCTTTTCTTAACAGTTAATGTAAGTCCCATGAAATATGAGACCCAAGAATTAGAAGTCTTTAATGGCATGTACTTTGGAGTGAAATATTCAGCTAATCTCGAAGAACTGCCAGCGCCTAGCAGCGGGTGCACGACTCATTAACTCCACAGGCGGCTGGACTCGTCTGCACTGCACCGGAGACAAAATGCTCAGCCTTTCAGAGATCCGCTAATGTTTTACCAAATTCCTGCTCATAGGTAAGAGGCAAGCAAACAGTTAAATGCTGGGGGGGTTTTGGGGTTCGGCAACCGTGTTTTACGCCCTGGTCAAGGATCCCCGTGTCTCCAGGAGGACAACACTACAGGCACGAGGAGACTCCCGGATGCACCTCCCTTCTGAGGGATATTTCACCCAGGATGCATTAGATCCCAAGTACAACACACCGTTTACAGAGTCAGGCCCTATTTCCAAGCCTGCTTTCTTATAGAAGCTTCCTTCAAAGCTTGCATTAGCAGTATTAGAGCCTGCACATGCACACACACCACTCCGGGTAACCGTCCTAGTGAAATGAGAACCTGACTGTGAGCGGGGAGGGTGCAGCAGCAGGGCCATCAGTAAATGGCCTTTTTATGTCTCAGATACAATATAGAGAAGCACAGGGGCTAGGAAATAGTAAGACTCATCCCAGACTTCAGCATCACTGAATTAAACTGCATCATTTTAACAAGTTCCAAGAGATTTGAATACTCTCTTTAACACTTTCCAAACAGAAGGATCCCAAATTACCTAGAGGTGGAAAAAAGTGTGAAACAGGCACAGCAGCGTACACGCAAACTCACCTGTCTCTCATGGGAAGCTAAGAAATAAAATGAGTTATCCAGGAGACACACTCAGACACCCACAGAGCTAGAAGAGGATGAGAGCTTTACTGTTATCAACTCTTCCCACCTTTAGTCTTGACCTGCATGGACTAAGCTGTAGTAAACTCATTTTATGGAAGTGCCATCACCACCGTCCTCTGCCAGTCCAAGCCTGCATGCCTTGAATTTCACTCCCAGGGGAATATCCGATGAAGGAAACACATGGTTCCCCTGGGCTAGGCTTCTCAGCTGCGTTTCTAGATGTAACACTAAACCAAACACTAGGTGTAAATGTCACTTAGATTTTCAAGGAGAGCCCCTGGGCCGCTGCCCTGGTGATGGGCATAGGAGAGGTGAGACATGTGGAAAATTCTGTTTAAAAACACAAATATTGTAAATCACAGGAATTCATCCCAAAATTCTTGCCAAAGAGCCTTCTCATGACTTCCATGTTTAAGGACGCTATTGTGCTTTACTCCAGGCTACCAGGAGGAGCGGTGACGGTGACTCACAGTCACACAGTGACAGCTTCAAAACCACAGTGCGCATTACGAAGCTTTGGGCTGATGTCCTCCATGCACATCCAGACAGCCACAAGTGGACACCCGGTGCGTGCACACAGCCGGTTAAAGCCGCCATGATGCTCGGTTGGCCCCACCACAAGCTAAGCACAAAGCCTATTTTTGCATGTCTTTCACAATAATTATACGGGATCAGTGATCTCGTCAATATTTGACCCACTTTCTTGCAGCTGAACAACGGTGCCTCTAAAGCAGCAATTAACTCCGGAGTATTTCTGACGAAACATAGGCAGGGGCTAATCTAATAATATTCTACTACCTACTTCCAACGAGCACAAATTCTGGCTTCATTTCCCTCTGGTCTACAAAACGACAGCAGCACGTCCATTGGGACCCACAGACACTACAGTACAAATCTTTATTTGCTATTTATACAGTTGCTTATTATTAAAACCGACCTTGTTTTCAGCCACGTACAGCACATGTCAGATGCCTTTGTGAATCAGCCTGAGCCACAGAAAAAACAACACAACATGATTTCTTCGCAGACTGGACGCCTCTCTGTGAAATGCTCTAATGCAGCCACAGCCTGGCTGGCTGGCTGAAAGCCGCTGACCTGTGCTAGAGGAAAATAATGGTCCCAAATTACACATCATTACACATCATTATCCATAACTAATATTCTGAACTTGGTCTTGGAAGAGGAACATTGTGGACGGCATCTTCTCATAAAAACGCAACACTCTCCGAGAACACTAGGTGACTTGCTAATGAGGTCAAGCAAATAATTAGCAACAAACACTCTAATCCATGTATTTTTCATCATATTCTTTTTTTTTTCCTTCCCTGATCACTGAATGTGCTGAACAAATGACAACAGTCTCTGGGTGTGAAGTAACTAGCGTCTGCAGTGCTGGCTCATCTTCCATAGCATTTTAAGCACAGTGACTAGTTCAGACTCTCTGCCTCGGCTTAATTTTGATCCCTTGGTTTCATGGGCAGCTGAGTTAGATGGGTATGGAGCACTTCTGAAAATTACATCAGCAATCTGACATTTCCTCAGTGATTCATATAATGTCTGCATCTCTGCAAATTCATTTTAAATAACATACAGCTTAAGATTAAGCAGGTCAGGAGCATGGAGGAGGAGCACGGTTGTCTGGCATTGGCATCAGAGCAGCCTGGGACAAATTCAGTTACAGATGCACTGTGCTATTTTTAGTCATTTTCACCCAGCTTTCCCCTTCAAAACGTGCAGTCAGCTATCAAGAAGCCACGGTGCCAACCGTGTAAGCTGACTTGCAGAGGTAAGCAGCAGCCCGCGGTGCCTGCCTGGCCCCTCCTTGGAGGAGCCCAGTCCAAATCGACAGCGAAAAGCCCCACGAGCAAAAAACTTTCTGGAAGTTCAGGTTTCGCCAGATGCAGGCTGAAGGCTCAGGAGAGGGGCAGCAGGTGACAGCTGAGGGTCTGCACTGTACGGCACTGGATGCTCAGCGATCTCACAGCACCCTCAGCTTACGGCCCTGCAAAGTCTTGCTGCAAACCACTCACCTGAATGGAGAGCGGACGTTAACTGAGGACGAAGATCTGGAACAAGCATACAAAACATTTACTAAACAGTAACTCCCATGGCTACTGTGCATCCCCACCACGGAAAAAAGTGGGTCCACAGGTACCGTTATTAGCTGTGCTCTCCTTCCCCACACCCTCATCAGGGGCCTTCGTTCACAACCCCACTTCTTGTTGCTATTCAGAAGACTGTCCACCTTCAAATAAATTCTTCTTCAATGGTCAGGTCTCTCGAACCGCCTTTTTGTTCTGGAGGCTGCAGGGTGCTGGGTGCCAGAGCCAGGCTTTGCCTTTAAGCCTCACCATAACGCACTGTCAAATCTCTCACCACAGGCTTTCCCCTGCTTCTCTCACTACCCACCGCTGAAATCAGGAGCACAAGTCCTCTGGGCTTCATGCTTTGCCAACTTTCAGTAATCCTAATTGCCTAATTATCCACTCCAATGCAATGATAAAGCTGCTTAATAATTCTGTTCACTTCACATTCATTCTCTCCCTTTCCAAACAAGAAAATGCAAAGACTCTACCTTCTGGTGGAGATTTTGATCAATAATTCATGCCCTCCTGCCACCAGTTCTGTCTCCTCCTTCCCCTCTTGGATACTCTGCTGCTTTATCTTGTCAGTTTAGTTTCATCTTATCAGCTTGTTTTAATTATATTCCTGTTTTTAATCATGTTCTAAAGCAATTCCGGTTTTCCATGGCAAAACCAGCACATTATCCCTCTGCCCTGTGCATCTCGCTGTATTTTCAGATCCAGCATTTACATCTTCATTCCAGAACTTCATCTTGATACTGATCTGTACATCCAGCCCCTTCTCTTTTAACAATTCTCCACCATGTCCACCACACCAGTGGTGAAAGTGTGGCACCCAAGCTGCTCTAGACTCTCCAAAGCGCAGAGAAAAGGACTGAAGGATGGTTTTATGGTTGAGCTGGAGGTCAGGTAACCTGACTCAACCACTGCATCTGTAATTCCTTAAATGCAGTAGGCTGAGAGACCTGCCCCGAGCTTCATTCTGAGAAATCAGAAAATACCAGTCACCCTAGTACGCTCAGGGCATGAAAAGTTTTTAATCTAACAGCTGCTGTTAATCACTTTCATGTCTGTCTGAAATTAGACATGTCCCCATCTCAGGAACCAGAGAAGCTGTTTAAGGATCAGGCTCCGCTGCAGCAGATGACAGTCCCCACCGAAAGCAATCCATGCGTCAGCCAAGATGCAGGAGGCAAAGATGGATGGAGCCAAGGAGCAAAGAGAGGAGCTCTTTCTGAGCACTAGCAGTGCCTGCTGCGGATGCTGGGCTTGCTTCGCCTTCCTCCGGCCAGGACAAGGCCTTAGTCCCACCCACGGCTACAGTTGTTGTAAGGCAGGAAAAGGCCGGCTTGGCTTATTTGCAGGAGTGTGGAAATTGTAAATATGTAGTGAGGAGGCTTTGTGTATGCCACGGCACAGTGAAACGCAACTGCACCTCGCAGCTGACGCAGCTCAGCACAGCTTTGCTGTCACCTTTTTCCCTAGGACAAATTCACAGAATCACAGAATCACAGAATGGCAGGGGTTGGAAGGGACCTCTGGGGGTCATCTAGTCCAACCCCCTGCCGAAGCAGGGTCACCTACAGCAGGCTGCACAGGACCGCGTCCAGGCGGGTCTTGAATATCTCCAGAGAAGGAGACTCCACCATCTCCCTGGGCAGCCTGTTCCAGGGCTCCATCACCCTCAGAGGGAAGAAGTTCTTCCTTATGTTCAGGTGGAACTTCCTATGCCTCAGTTTGTGCCCGTTGCCCCTTGTCCTGTTGCTGGGCACCACTGAAAAGAGTCTGGCCCCATCCTCTTGACACCCACCCTGAAGATATTTGTAGGCATTTATAAGGTCCCCTCTCAGCCCTCTCTTCTTCAGGCTGAACAATCCACCCCTTCCATGCCTGGCCGCTACCCTGCTCTCCCCATTCCCCGACATCACATGGCTGGGGTTTGATGGCACTTCTGGTTGGGGCTAATAGCTGGTGGTAGTCAGGAGGAGTAAACTTCGTCCTTGATGTTTAGGCTTTGCTAGAGACCCCGCTGCCAGAGCAGCTACCTGTGTAAGCCTCTGCAGTGAGAAAACAGGATGTTACTGTCTTCTAAAGCGCCTGTCCAATCTCCGTTACATACATTAGAGCAAGAGATTTGCTACAGTTAGTTCTCCTCTTCTCCCACTTACATGCACAGCTTCCAAGCTGCATTCCTTGTTCCAGCAAAAGAGAGCGGGTTAAAGTGTAAAACACAAAGAAAAGATCAATTCCTTTAAATCAGCCTATCTATATCAAGCAATCCTCCCTATTACATTGCAGATTTCATCCCTTTCTCTTGCAGGTAAGACTTGCTTTGAAATGAAACTGGTGAGAACAATTTTGCAGAAATGCTCCGTGCTTCATCTGCTCAGCTCTGACAAGTTAATGGCACAAGGCTGCATCGGCTCCTTTTCCTTAAAAACCACAATTGCCAATTTACTTACTAGCACAAATAAAGAATACAGGAAATGGCATTTGGCTGGAAGGCAGCATAGTTTTAATTCAGAAGAAAAACTATACCTACTTGATGGGAATTTTGATGAATGCATTTCCCCCCATGCCCAACTCAAGAACCACCAGGTAATCAAATGAACATCAAACTGACAACTCCCATTTAGTTTTCAGAAAATAATTTTGGTTGGGTGAACTTTGAATTAACACAGTGAACTTTAACAGTTACCATGCAGCTGTCTGGTTATTAACTGTACAGACCACAACCTTCTCCCTGTCCGCCCAGCTACAACCCAAGCCTGGCTGCACGCTATCACCTGCCATGACCTACCCGAACCTCTTCAAAGGGGAATGGAGATGAGGACAACTCACCATGCTCACCCAGAAAGCAGAAGCCAAATTTGGCTTCCTAACTCCTTCCCTGACCTTCTTCACCCTTTTGACACTGCCTTCCCCACGGCATTCGGTCAGGTTTCTCCTTTTCCTTTTCCCTCGCACTTTTTAAGCTGTTTTCCACTTTGATCTGCCCACACCAAGTAGCCACTCGCTGAGGCTGGCAAAGGCACTGCCCTTCTGCCTTTGCATTTCTCTATAAACTTAGTTCTTCTGTGGTGCCTTCAGAACACTTGTTGGCAGAAACAAACTATTTGTTTCTTCCTAAGTGATCGCAGACAGGCTCAAGATGTTGAAACAAAGTCAAGGTAGAAAACCTCTCGGTATCCTAAAAGGCATCAGCAGGACGTTGCTGTGAACTGGCCGTCACGATTTGCTGTACGATTAAACATTTACTAGATCGCACCGTGTCCAAAAGCTGCGTGCACTCCGGGAGAGGAAATGCAAACCTTGCTTATGGAAATGGTGATGCCTCCACCTGAGCACACGCTGGACCGGGTTCTCCACTGCTCTGCCATGGCACGGCTCCTAAAGCAACACACGGACTTACCAGCAGCGAGAATCCACCCTGCTTTAGCTAATAGGTTTTCTTGTGTGCTGAAAATGTTCATATTCACCAGCTTTCATCCATGACATAGTCACAGGGCCCATACTGGGAATATCAAGCAGTCCTAAAAATTGAATTGGGATGAACTGGCTGAATGGCAGAACTCAGAGGGTTGTCATCAGCGGCTCTGAGTCTAGTTGGAGGCTGGTAACAAGTGGTGTCCCCCAGGGGTCAGTACTGGGCCCAGTCTTGTTTAACTTCTTCATCAACGACCTGGATGAAGAGTTAGAATGTACCCTCAGCAAGTTTGCTGATGACACCAAACTGGGAGGTGTGGTAGACACACCGGAAGGCTGTGCTGCCATTCAGCGTGACCTGGATAGGCTGGAAAGCTGGGCAGAGAGGAACCTGATGAGGTTCAACAAGGGCAAGTGCAGGGTCCTGCACCTGGGGAGGAACAACCCCATGCACCAGTACAGGCTTGGGACGTACCTGCTGGAGTGCAGCTCTGTGGAGAGGGACCTGGGTGTCCTGGTGGATGACAGGTTAACCATGAGCCAGCCGTGTGCCCTGGCTGCCAAGAAAGCCAATGGAATCCTGGGGTGCATCAAGAAGAGTGTGGCCAGCAGGACGAGGGAGGTTCTCCTTCCCCTCTACACTGCCCTGGTGAGGCCCCATCTGGAGTACTGTGTCCAGTTCTGGGCTCCCCAGTTCAAGAAAGAAAGAAAGAAAGATGCCTTAGCTGCTAACCCACTCTGCCATTTGTAGCCAGCCCTCCTCCTCTGTAAGATGCATCTCATCACTGCCCACCTGAAAGGGAAAAATTGTTTGCAAGACTTAAGAAGCATCCCATCAAACTTCAGGCACTTATCCAAGATGCCCAAACCAAAAGTCTATCTACCTTCAACTCACAGAGTCACCGAGGGAGAGACCGGCACCGCACAATGTCATCCACCCCACTCCAGGTCTGATTTTTCTTCTGAAGAAGCCCTTCCTTTCTGCTGGGTACAGACGTATGAGCAACTCTGACACTTCACTTAGAGGGGAGGCTACTGCACCAAACTGCCTGGATGTTTTCAAACAGAAAGTTTCACTCGGGAGGAGCGCAAAGCATAGAGACAAGATGGGTGAGGATGAAGGAGGAATCAGAAAGGCGGTGAAGCCAGAGGGCCTGGAACGGAGCACACACAACATTACTGTTGACACATATTGTGATTTATTGCACACAGAAGCTGACTGATTCCTGCTCTGTGATATTATCTTCGGTCCCTCCCTCTGTAGTCCAGCCTCCGTACCATTAGTCTTACTGAACCAAGGAAAGAGAAATACCTCCTATCTCCCACAAAGACCTAAAATGCAATGGCTGTTCTGCAACATAAATGTGCCACAACTGCAAGACGTAATATCCTGGGGCTAAAAGCAAACAGAGTGGTCTCATAGGCAGTGGTGAAAAACTCCATTCAAAATTCCAGCCCCTGGGTCCCCTTGGCTGAGACACAACAGACAGCAAACCCGATTTGGGTCTCAAGGGCTTCCAAGCCTGCCAGAAGGTCTTCACGCTGCATTTCTTCTTCAGGTCCTCTCCAAGCATGCACGAAGCAGGGTAGAGCTTTCATGGCAGTTTTGGGTTCATCTTGTCGATCTTTGAAGATTTTAATCCATTCTCTGGGTTGAGTCCGGGTTAATCCCACTAACCTGGTCCTTGCAGCAAGCAATGAGAGCACCTGTACAAGTCCAGCCCAGCGTGATTTGGGCTGGTGAGGGGGAGCCACTGAGTGACTTCAGCTGGGTGGCAGAGTAAAACATCTGTACAGTAAATTTTACAAGAATTCAGAGTGCAAGGATGAGCAAAAATCCTGAAAAAAGCACTGAAAAGGCACATGAAGGCTTTCTTTCATAGGACACGTGGCTCTTCAATTGCTGCTTTTATGTAGTAATATTTGGATAGTGGTATTTAAATAAAAGATACACAAAAGCTATCTTAAAAAGGTTATTAAAGCTGCAAAGTCAAGACTCATGAGTAAAGAAAGACCCCATTTTGCACAGGCAGCATGCAACACCACTTCTAATTGCCCATTAATTTTTCCTCAGAGGTCTGCAGTAAAAAAATTATTGATGGTTTATTTTTCCCCTTTCTTCATACACTGGAGCAAGTGAACTCCTTCAGCTAAAATTTTCCTTAAAAGTCTGCAGCAAGCACCATGGCAAAATTTTGGTCCAAACAGTTAAAATTTGGCAAAGTTATCAAGAACTAGAATATAACAGACTATAGATCCAACAAATTTAATGAGTGGCATGGCTGTTTACTGCCAGGCACACCACACGCATGTGCAGCTTTACATGGCAGTGCCTTTTGGGGGAAGCATCACCCTTCCATAGTAAGCACAGCTCAACCTTAATGATAGATTTTTTTAAAAAAGCTTTAAGGTACATTGAGATCCTTAGCTGGCCATTCCCTGATTTAAAGCAGCTGAGGACGTGGCCCTACAACATAAATTCTTCCTACTGTCAACGGGCTCTCTGTCGTGTTCGCAATCTGCCGAAGTCATCTTGGGGATTAGAGAAAACAAAGCGCGATAAATAACGGCGCGGAGCCGCTCTGCGGCGGTTGGGAAGCTGTGCCATCTGACACCACCGACGCCGAGAGCCAAGCTGCAGAAATGGTTGAGGAATCTTTGTATTAAGCCAATCTTTTAGCTCTTTCTGGCATGAAGCTCCCCCAGAATTGCTGGTGGCTTTGCCCGAGCTATGACTGTAGGATTTGACCCCATGTATTTGTAGAGAAAGAACATGAAATGGAAGTCGGTCCCATGCTACCTTTTAATGCCCATTTTTCAACAAGCCTATTTTCTGCTCCATAACCCAGCACCTTTCCCATAATCTGGGAAAGACAGATACATTTTTTGCAAATTCAAACTAAATGTCAAGTTACTGCGATGCGAGGAGTGAAAAAGCCAGACAAGCTGCAGATGGAGAGCACCTCACGCATCCCTCTGATAAACAGCATCTCATTTCTGCTGCAGGATGGCAGAAAAACAACGGTTGCTGTTATCGAAATACTTTCCAACTCTCCAGCTGAAGCCATGTGATTCTCCCCTCTGCAGAGAGGAGAGGCCATTTCTCCATGAGCTACTCAACCCACTCATTCAGCCCTCTCTAAATGCAGGCCACATAGATCTTCACGTCCTCCTGACAGAGCCCACATCCTTATCTACTTCAAAGGATCAGCAGCTAAACTGCAAAATTCCTTTCTGTACTTCAGTTTATGTCTGATATTAATCAGGCTCCGTAAAGATTCTTGGTTTGCTTTTTTCCTTCTATAAAGAGCAAATGTAATTTCCAGATTCATTTTTCCTGGGGACACTGTATGAAGGATTTGCCTGCAGCCAGCAAAGCTGAAATAAGGCATTTTCCATTTTTTATATTTAAGAAAAAGAATGTATTTTTCTTATTTTGAGTTTTGGCCTTTATTTCATCTGGTAAGATGCAGCACTCGTCATGAAATGACATAAAGATCAATAAAGTACTATATGGTTGGAAATGAAAATGATGGAGTTGACCTTTAAAGGAAAAAATAGATATTGAGCTGTGTTTTCAGCAAACAATTATTCTAGTAATTAAACCAGCAAGCCCTGAGCATCGATTAGACGCTAGAAATAAAATCTGATTATCTCAGAGACCCATTTTCATGCAAATGCTTAGGAACATGAGCACCATCCGGTGTTGGTCGCAAAAGGAAAATGCACCTGCTTGTACCCGCTAACAGAAAAAGTCTGATCCCACATTTCTCTTGCATCAAGAACTGAACATTGATACCCACTGCGGTTCGATGCTCTTGTGATGAAACACCAAATGGGGACTTCAGGTTCCTGACACTGGTTCGATAGCCTTGCAATTGACTTCTTGTATAACCACAGGCAAGGAAATTAATCTCTGTTATTCCATTTTCCATCCTTACCATGGGAACATTAAAGGTATAATACATAATATTTAGTCTGTCTTTTCTGTTTCTCTTGCGAGTTGCTTGTGTCAGAGCCTCTTCCTACATATTTTAATAGCCCTTGCTGTAACATCTCCATCTGGATGTGATGTTCTAGCAGCTAATACAGTACATATGTTAAATCACAGTAAAATGGTCTTATTCAGAAACAAACACTCTTTAGGAAGCCATTATTTTAAGCATGAAAGTATCTAGGGAGCTAAGGAAAAACAAATATATTCTCCTTTCCCTACCCTCATTAGCATCCACTCAGACGGTATTACCTGTTTGTGAAGACAGTGAAGAAGTTTTTAACGAACGTTTGCAGGGAGAAGCAAATCGCCAAACAAATACAGGACCAAAGAGGTAAGAACTCTGCTGCTCAGAAAGCTGCTCTGAGCACTTACTTATGACAGACATTGAACCTGACCTTACTCCTGCTCCAGGAAGGAACATGAAACGTGGGACAATAGACCAAGCTCAGCCCTACCCTACGTGGTGAAACTCCACTAACCTGAGCGGAGTTGTACCAGAGGACATGCCCTGCCCTGGTACACCGTCACATTATCACCTGTAGTGTCCACTGATACCTTCCATAACATAAAGAAAATCGTGCATGTTGCCAGGAGAAGCCCGGCTCCAGGGAGGAGGTGATGCCCAAGAGCTACTCCTCAACCTGTGGCTACCTGGACTCATACTCAGTGCTAATGAAAGGTCCATGAAAAGGTGCTATTAATTTAATTCACATAGTGCCTTACCAACTGTCCACTAAGGACAACATGAACCTGACTGAAGACTCAAACACATTATATATTCAGCCCAAAATGGTCAATATCCATCTCCACTTCCAGTAAAACTCACAACTGTGAACGCTGCAAATCTGTAGAGCAAAGCATCCTTACCCAGCTAGGGAAGAAGAGAACTAAAGTGAAATAGTTTCATTAGGCAAGCGAAGAAGGTGACTGGGTTTTCCCAAAACCTCTCCCAGCTACCTGTAATGTTCACCATAGACCTATGGGAACAAGCCACAGGGGAATCGCAGAGAGGGGAAAGGGAACAAGCAAAGGGCAAAGCAAACCAGGGGGAAGAGAACATGGAAGTGGTAGGATCTTACTAGCAGCACAGTGATTTTCCAGTGTGCTTACACTTCCCAGTGATTTATTACTGCTGTCTACAAATGGGCTCTGTCACTGGCAGATTTTATCCCCTAAAACCCAGAAAAACTCCAGAAATTACAGCACTGTCGGGAGGACAGGTCACTGAGCAGGTCACAGGACAGCCGGGTACCAGGAGACTGCGGATTAGACTCTGAGCTCCAGGAAAGCGATGGCACGAAAATACTTCATGCCTGGAAGTGAGGCAGACAGGGAGGTAACGACACGCAGCATCACGCCACGGCAGCGTGAATGATGCCTTCTACTTGCCGTAATGCATTTCAAATGAACACCGCCATCCTAAATTTATAGCATATGAACTGGGGGAGGGAAGTCCTCTGTGTACATCCCATCATGCAAGACCAGGCTAAACGAAAAACCACACCAGATCCGATGCATCAGAATGTGTTACTACAGCACCGACTAAAATGAAATGTAATCCAGGAAACTAATTCTTGTTGTACCAGGCTGCCTGGTGCCTACGGGGACCAGAGTAACCACGGGCAATCACCCAGCCACAGCAGCGAGGGTGATGGATCCACTCGCAGCAGAAATCAGCCGCTCCAGCGGGAACGTGCTCCGCTCCCTGCTGCTGGCAAGCCCCACGTGGAGCCTAGCAGCTGTCTTAAAATTATTTCCCAGGGGAAGGGGCTCAGATTAAGGAACATTTTGAGGTTATTTCGGAGTTGAATGGTCATCCCCTGGGTGAAGGCTTTGTCCCGCACCGTGTACTGTACTCAGCACTGCAGCTGCCTGAACACCAGAGGAGCCGAGTGCCTGGGAGGGGATGACGGTCAGCACTACAAGTCCTCTTTTTTTTTTGGCATGGTGACATTTTGTAGCTCTTTTCTGACTGGGGACTGGTGTCTCTGCGGGGCATTATGCTCTTTGGTCCTTTGTCACAACATGGGCTACACATGAATGTGTGCTCACCCCATGCCAGCGGTGTGGTTTCAGATCAGATGCTGTGCAGCCTCCCTGCTCACAAACCTCTGTCTTCTGACTCCAGAGCTTGGAGTGCAAGGTAAAAGGCAGCTCCTAGGACAGCAGAGGCCTGACTTGCTTGGAGAGTCAGTGCTTGGTAGCAGCGAGATACTTTTATAAAGTACCACCACATTATAATAGAAATCACATTGTTGCTCCAACAGGCCAAGGCACAGGACAGCATCATGTGAGGACGCTGAGGGCTGGCTGAGCTTTCCTTAGAGCCAACTTTCGCAGCCTCACTTAGGCTAAAAATTCTTGAATCGCTAACGTCATGTCACCAGCTCCCCTTTAGATGCTGTCTTTGAGTCGAAGGAGAGTTGCAGACCCCCTACTCTTGAAGAGCCATTCTGGGCACACCACGGTGTACTTGGGGAGATCACGTCCAGCTGACTGGCTGGTCCACTCCACCAGACCTCAACCAGCCATTGGATGGACAGTTCTTCTGGGCATGCTCTCATTCAGTGAGCCCCAACACACATCCAGTATAGGTCATCCACTGCAACTAAAGCAGTTTTGTTTTCCAGCACCCTGATCCAAATCTTAGCTCACAAATCATAGAATCATATCATAGAATCATAGGTTGGAAAAGACCTCTACAATCATCAAGTCCAGCGATCCACCCAACACCACCATGCCTGCTAAACCATATCCTGAAGTGCCACATCTACACGTTTTTTGAACACCTCCAGGGATGGGGACTCCACCACTGCCCTGGGCAGCCTGGTCCAATGCCTGACCACTCTTTCAGTAAAGAAATTCTTCCTAATATCCACTCTAAACCTCCCCTTATGCAACTTCAGGTCACTGTCTCTCATCCTATCGCTAGTTACCTGGGAGAAAAGACCAACACTCACCTCACTCCAACCTCCTTTCAGGCAGTTGTAGTGAGCAATAAGGTCACCCCTCAGCCTCCTCTTCTCCAGACTAAACAGCCCCGGTTCCTTATGGGGCACCCAGTCAGTTACGATGGACCACATTTGTCACCCACATCGTAAGGCTGCAGTTAAATATAAGGGATTTGTAGTGAAGTGACAGCAAATCCTGATCTGATCCATCACCCACTTTCCCCTGAGATCCACAAGCTCTGAACGAGCAGCAGGTACACCTCCCACTCCTCAGCAGTAAGCTTGCAAGCTGTTCAGCTGATCCTACCAGCCAAACAGCCCAGGAAAGGCGAAGGAATGGCATACTGTGGGGTGGTGTTTCAGACACGGCGGTGTCTAGTTTTGCTTCTTCCGCCCTCTGTTTCTATTGTTGCCCTTTGATAGAGTGCTTTAAAACATAATACTGACATGCTGCATTGCTAGAGGTTTAGGAATCTGTGCTTCCCTCCTGTTTCTCAGGTCCGCATGAGCTGTGGCCAGCAGCAGAGTGAGCACAGGGAAAAGAGGGCAGCACTTCTCCATCAAAGCTCTTGACCATCCTGTGGTTTGCTGGTGAATGCAAACTCAGCTGTACAGAGAGGATGATGCAGTAAGGAAGAAGAACCTGCAGTGGGGAGAAAATACTGTCAGTGACAGCACGGGGACTTGGTGAGGGGAGGGAAGAGGCTGCTCTGATTGTCCCCAAGCACTTGTGTGGTAAGGTCCCACTCTCAGCTGGCTTCTAGGTGCTACCATGCCACCAAAGAGTAAAAAGTGAGACTTCTTCCTGTTCTCCTCCAGGCTGGGCTGGCCACAGGACAGGTCTCCTCGGTGGTCAGATCCACAGGGCGCTTATTGATGTTCCCATCCAACACGAGGTGGATGTAAGGAAAGATCAGGAATGGTTCCAAAAAAAAGCTGGAAAACAAGACAAGCCCTGGATACAGTCTTTCTAAGCTCATTTCTGAGCCAAGGTGCAGTTGTTTTGGCACTGAAAATACGCACTTATACCAATATAAGTTGAACAAAAATCACTGCGTCATTTGAACAGCAGTGACTTACTCCTATCTCATACCAGAGGATATGGCTGAGCCAGGCTCAAGTTAACCAAGTCCCTCCAGGTTCAGTGCTTCACCTCTGTGGGTCATGCCCTCCTGAAGATTACACTGTAAGAAGCTGGAGACTCACAACGGGGTGACAGAAGGAGTCTTTGTAGGAGCACAACGGAGACACAGTGCTTTCTCCTCTATCGCTCTCATAAAGTCACACTGAAGCTTGTGCTGAGCTCTTAGGGACCCTTCCACAGTACAGAAGTGTGCTCTCAGCCTTCTTGCTCCAGTGACTTGTGTGTGCTAAAAGCAACAAACTCCGCCTAAGATTTGGCCAGTGCAAACCTCTGCATGCATCGCTTCCCGCTGGCCCACCCCATACCCACGTCGCCTTGCTCAATCCTACCCTGGGTATCCAGTTCTGCATGACAGACAGCGAAACTCTTGGATGCTGCAGAGATGTGACTAACCCAGAGCCACCAACCAGACAGGGCTGGGCTGGGGGCAGGAGCAAGGTCCTCTGTCCCATTTTGCATTCGTGAGCCTCAGTAATAGCATTACTACCACGGGGCAGTGTTTTTGTCACCACAGTGAGGTGAGTGGCAATGCTTTCAATTTTGCTGGCTTGAAACTAGCAGCCCAGGAGATCTTGTGTTTGACTGAAAAGGCTGAAGTGGCTCTCAGCATTCGCTGCAGAAGCTGCTGGAGGGTTTCAGCAACGGCATGCCGGCAGAAGTGCACTTCAGTGCTCTCCTCCAGCTCACAGAACCACAGAATGGTAGGGGTTGGAAGGGACCTCTGTGGGTCATCTAGTCCAACCCCCTGCCAAAGCAGGGTCACCCACAGCAGGCTGCACAGGACCTTGTCGAGGTGGGTCTTGAATATCTCCAGAGAAGGAGACTCCACAACCTCCCTGGGCAGCCTGTTCTAGTGTTCCATCACCCTCAGAGGGAAGAAGTTCTTCCTCATGTTCAGACGGAACTTCCTGTGCTTCAGTTTGTGCCCATTGCCCCTTGTCCTGTCACTGGGCACCACTGAAAAGAACTTGGCCCCATCCTCCTGACACCCACCCTTCAGATATTTATAAGCATTTATTAGGTCCCCTCTCAGCCTTCTCTTCTTCAGGCTGAACAAGTCCAGCTCCCTCAGTCTCTCCTCATAGCAGAGATGCTCCAGCCCCCTCTCCATCCTTGTAGCCCTCCGCTGGACTCTCTCCAGTAGCTCCTCATCTTTCTTGAAGTGGGGAGCCCAGAACTGGACACAGTACTCCAGATGAGGCCTCACCAGGGCAGTGTAGAGGGGAAGGAGAACCTCCCTCGACCCGCTGGCCACACTCCTCCTAATGCACCCCAGAAGAGACCTCCCTCCTCCGCACGCAGCCTCCCCAAGCCAGGGTTTCTGGAGCTGTCACAGGCAGCACCGGCAGGGATTGTTGCTTATGGCAGGCACTGTGCTGATGTCCGTCTGCAGATCAGCGTTCATGCTCTGGCAGCACTCGTGCCTTGTCGGTCCTGCCACATTTCACAGGCTGCCTCGTGCAGTGAGCAAGCCTGGGTTGGGATAATTGAAAGCAGCACCCACCGATTTATTCCACTTCAAACACATTATGTGCCACCTCCAGGGCCCTGAGCCTGGTCTACAAAAAGGAGGAACTCAAGAGTATGGAAGAGTTTGCCCTGTTTTGAGAGGCTGGAGGGAGGTGAATATCTAATTCCTGATATACCTAAGATAAAGGATCATAGTCTCATACTTGGCACTGGAACATCTCTCTGTCCCCAAAGCTTAGCACGTCTCTGGCCCAGGCTACTTATCAGACCCTTAAGATATTTGTAAAGCACCTCCCCGTTGCTGGTTTCCCAATCTCTTTCTCTGAGTTGTATCCACCTTCCCTGAAGAAGGTAATGAAAAGCCACATACAGGAGATGTTCACAACAGATGTGCTCAGGCTGTCCCACTGCTAGGATGCAAAAGCAGAAACTATGTTAAAAGGAAAAGCAACAGACACTTGGCTCATTCAGCTACGGCAAAAGCTGAAAGGGAGCAGCACTGCACTCTAAATCCTAGTGTGCAAGCACCAGGATAGAACAAAGAGCTACAAAGAGGAAGAAGTTAAACTAAATTATTCTGTTGTTCCAGGGACAAAGGGATGATAGACACTTGAGACTGGAAAGCCAAAGGCGTCTCATTATCAGAGCAACAAGGCTCCTCTCGTAAAACCTCTTGTAAAAACAAAAAAATGAGCCAAACCTCAAAGCAGCTCTGAGATGGAGCTTGCTGGTGGAAGGCACAGCTGCCCATCACAGAGAGAAGTGAGGTGTTCACCAGCATCTCAAGTCAATGCATGAGGACCACTTACTCCTACTGCCATGGATCACAGCTTCTCAAAATTGCCTTTTTCCACCCCATGGAGAGAAGCCCTGGTTGGGCTGCCCCTGCTGTTGGATGGGGGAGGACAACATGTCGCTAAAATGAAGGGTCAGGAAGCTCCACGTCTATCAACACAACGGAAATTCACAATCACAGTGGGCAGGGGAACTCACAAATATTACACTGCTCTGTTGCAAAACAGCAGTTATGGGCTTCCTACCATACCAGGACTTTGCAGGCCTTAGATGAGATACTCTTAGAAATCCGTGAAACTCTCCCATCACCAGCAATGGGAGTCAAACCCAGCCTTGATCAAGCAAAATCTCTGCAATATGCCAGTGACTGGGGCTTGAGGATCATCTCCCTGACTATGATAACTAGGACCAACCAGGAAACTTAGTGCCAGCCAAAATGATGGCTCTGGCCGTCTTTTGCGTTGTGAGAGTGATGAAGAGAAGATGCTGTCCAGAAGGGATCTGGGTACCAGAAGCCCTGCCGAGTGCCCTGGAGAAGTTACTTCATGTCTCTGAATCTCAGCTCCCCAAATGCAGAAGAGGGTTAATGAGATCATCCTTTGAGCAGCACCTTGCACAAGACCTGTTCTGCAGAGGGAGATGGACACCATTATTTGTAAAGCCTTCCCTGGAGCTGCAGAATGAGGATAATTATTCAGCTCTCCTCTTTCTAAAGAAGCCAGTGCTTCGCAAGCATTGGAAAATGATAATGTGTTGTTTGCCATAAATGTGGTAATTATATCTAAAACTCTTCATTAACATGGAAATGACAAATAACAAATTAGAATCAAGCATCTACAATTAGGCTAAAAAGCCACAGCCATTTATTATTCTTTGCAAGAAATCATTTTTCACATCATTTACTGTGAATGAGGTCTCATTATGTTATGATATTTAGCTCTTCCACTACTCTTCAGCTTTGCAGCTTTATTAATTGCATTGACAACAGTTCTCTAACATAAGAAAGCAGTGTTATCGTCATCTGTTGACTGGGAATCCAAACCTGAAAGCCTCAACAGGATGTATTTACAGCCAGATGTATACTAAGACCCAAAGCCAGTGGAGAAAGCAAGGGAAAAATCTGCAAATATCTTCAGCACAGATACAATTCTGTTCCAGCTGAGCAGAGGAATTTGCATTTCCTCACACAGAGGTTCAGACCAGCGCCAAGTTCTTCTGCCAATCTCACCCAAAGTCCTGTGTTACTCTCATAACAAAAATTACTTAGATGACACTTCCCATTCAGTTAACAGCAAAGCTTCTCCTTGAACGTTGGGCCATGAGGCAATGAGCGTTCAAAGCCAGTGGGTATTTCTCAGTAATAATGACTCAGACACCTGATGGCAATCCAACCACAATGGCTGCACTGAGTCTGTACTGGCTGAGGATAAAGCGAGTTTGACAGATGAAAACTCTCCTAGGAGGCAGAACGTGACAGTCTGATTCTGGGCTACCCAAATGAAGGAGCCACAAATATATTTGGTAGACAAAAGATGGAGAAGGCAGCTCCCTTTTTAGCTTGCACAGGGGGAAATGGCTGATCTCAAACACTTCAACACTGAAAAGTCTCTGAAGGGAAATGCTTTGAAGGAGAGGAGCTGTTTTGGTTACTGGCAAGATTGGCAACTTCAAGGTATGCGCCATGGTGGGATCTGGGTTTTTTTGTTCTGCATGAGGCCAAATTCAACCTCCATACAAGCAGGCCTGGTTCCACGGGGCGGATGGTGTAAAACTGTACTGGCAGGATTCAGCAAACTGGTAGAGTGCCTGGCCATAACCCAGACCCTGCAATTCCTGGTTCCCCCTCAGATTTCATCTACATATTAGAGAAATGCCCTGGCTTGAGAGAGTAAACGCCAAAGCAAGCACCTCCACATCCCCCTGGCCTGGTACCTTCAACCTAGGTCATCACATATCAAGTTTAATCACTGTGGAGTGGCTATTCCAGGGGCTGCAGGGAACAAAAACCTCTCTTTCCCTTGCAGTGCCCATTAACAGTTATAGGTGAGGCTTTGCAAATTATTATCCCAAAATCTTGGTGAAGTTTGCTGCCACCCACTGAACCTTGTAAAATCAACACCACCTCCCGGACAGCTCTGCACAGCCCTGCAAGTGAAAGGGTTGATTTATCCTCAGATCATCTGTTGTTTCCATTTTCCATTTATTTCGCACATGGCGCAGAGCACTGTTGCTGCTAGATTAACGTCTGCGTGACTTCAGTCTCTGGGGGGTTTGCTGCTGTCCCCCAGCACCCGCACTCGGTGCGGTTCTGACACCTTCTGCTCAGAAATGAACGGATCTGGTGTTTCTCCAAGCAGATTAAGAAAATCTGTAACAATTTGCTTACACTGCAAAGGCAGTACCCTGATTTGAACTGGTCAGAGACCACTCTCTGATTAGGACAGCGATATGATGTGGCTCCAAGAGACACTTCGGAATATGAGTATCTGTGAATGAACTCCTGATTTTGCTGCCATCATCTGTTCAAATAACAAAGAAATGATTTGACATGTGAGAACATTCACAAAATTATCTGGATAAAGCTTCAGAGCTTAATCTGCTTTCAAGGTAGCAGCAAATGTTTATTATCTAAATGCTGATGGCCACTCTGTACTGCTCAGCTTCCAAAGGCCACGAAATGGGCCAGAAAGTTTTTTGTTGACCTGACGAGCGTTATATCATGTCCTCCAGGAAGACAAACTCTGCAGAGACAGACATACAGACAAAGGAGGCACTGACAAGCCCCAAGGAAGGAATAAACAGAGGACACTTTCTAAGCTTATTTTTGTAGTGGCCTGACTGCACTGTGGCTTTAAGGTAGATTAGACACACTGAACAAAATAATTGATGTGTACAGGCTTTCCAACCATATGAAACCTGATTTCTTCTTGATGACCACCACCCCAACATGACTCGATCCTTACATAACAGCTGACCAACACCACAGGCCCCCTCCTTCTCCACAGCCCCGTCACGGGGCAGGAGCCATTCACCCCGTACCGACCAGGAGCTCCATGCCCACCAGGTCAGACATGTAACAGGGTCAGAGCTCAAAGTGAACCTCTCCTGAGGCCCACGGCCAGCTTGGGGCATCCACTCCTCCTGAGACCTCCAGGTTCTCGTTGATGGGATGTGTCAGGCTACGCACTCCATCCCACAGAGACTCACTTGACCCCAAGCAAATGGGGAGATGGGAGATCTTAGACCGAACTCACCGTGGCCGACTCTCATCCCCAGTCCCAAAGTTTTTTAGGACATGGCATCACCCACAAGGTAAGAGGATGCAATAAAGGTCAAAAAAGGCAAGAAGAAGCAGCAGGAGAAGGCACAATGAAGTATTTAGAGACCTTTGCCAGGATTTTATATCTCCCGGTGTGCAGATAAATCTCCACGTTACAGGCTAAAAGTAATCAGCCTGGAGAAAAACACATGCATCTCATCAGACTTCAGGCAGGGGACTGGTCTCTTACCTTCCAACAGGTCTGGCAAAATCCTGCAAACAAGTCAGTGGGCAAGCTCTAATCCCAAAGGCAACGCTAATAGCCTGCTCCAAGCAGGAAATTGTTCTCCAGCAGCCTATTTCAGAAATACATAAAGCCAAGAAAAGGTTGGGAACCAGAAGTTTCTTTTGGCTGTTTCGAAAGTATCACAGTCCATCGGTCAGGAGAGTGCTGTGCCTGAATAAGCTGTGTTTTTTTTAGTTTCTAGCTGTGAATTCCCTGTGTGCACAGGGAATCCCCTGGGGAAAGGCTGCCTCTTCCACAGCACACACAAAACCTCTACGGGCCACTGAAAATCTGCATTTCTTCATAGGTACAGACAACAGTGAAACTGCAGAGTACTTCTGAAATTAGTCCTAAACATGAAAGGTAAAATACTGGCATTACCCTATAATGCTGTGAGCTGGCTGACAGATTTAAGCAATTACCGATCAAGCCTAGTTAGGAGTTTGATTGACAGGCGAGATGAACTGTTAACTCAAACCAGTTCATCACAACGTCCTGATTTATAAATCTGTCCCTTGACTGAGAGATGCTATTTGTCCACATTTACTTGAACTCCAAGGCACACAGCAGCTTAAGTTTCATTTTCAAAGTCCATTTCTGAGATAACAAACAGATCTATCACAGCCAAAGGAGCAGCAAACCCCCCATTTCCACATGAGCTGCTGGACCCATAACCCAGGCAGCTTTGGGAATCCACAGGCAACTTATGCATACGAGAAAACTTCCATTCTGGAATCTGCGAACAGCAGAACAAGGCCCTGCGAAACAGAGCAAAGCAAACCTATCTGGCACCTTGCTGAAAATGCCATTACCTTCTATGCTATTGCACCAGCTTTTCTGCATTGAAGACTTGAGATAAGATCCCTCCTGCGCTGCATGTGGGAAATCAACTTGGCCCAAGAGCGACAACAACTGCAGGGCAGACCCGCCGCAACAGAAGATGCGCGGAGTCCTCTGCAAGGGAAGGGGATGACGTAAACTTACACTGATGTCTGTACTCAGCTGCATGTCTCTGTTCCCCAAGTTGAATTATTGACAAGTTTGCTGATGACACCAAACTGGGAGGTGTGGTAGATACACCAGAAGGCTGTGCTGCCATTCAGTGAGACCTGGACAGGCTGGAGAGTTGGGCAGAGAGGAATCTGATGAGGTTCAACAAAGGCAAATGCAGGGTCCTGCACCTGAGGAGGAACAACCTCATGCACCAGTACAGGCTTGGGGTGGACCTGCTGGAGAGCAGCTCTGCGGAGAGGGACCTGGGCGTCCTGGTGGACGACAGGTTAACCATGAGCCAGCAGTGTGCCCTGGCTGCCAAGAAAGCCAATGGGATCCTGTTCATGCATCAAGAAGAGTGTGGCCAGCAGGACGAGGGAGGTTCTCCTCCCCCTCTACACTGCCCTAGTGAGGCCTCATCTAGAGTACTGTGTCCAGTTCTGGGCTCCCCAGTTCAAGAAAGATGAAGAGCTACTGGAGAGAGTCCAGCGGAGGGCTACAAGGATGATGAGGGGACTGGAGCATCTCCCCTACCAGGAGAGGTTGAGGGAACTGGGCTTGTTCAGCCTGAAGAAGAGAAGGCTGAGAGGGGACCTAATAAATGCTTACAAATATCTGAAGGGTGGGTGTCAGGAGGATGGGGCCAAGCTCTTTTCAGTGATGCCCAGTGACAGGACAAGGGGCAATGGGCACAAACTGAGGCACAGGAAGTTCCGTCTGAACATGAGGAAGAACTTCTTCCCTCTGAGGGTGACGGAGCACTGGAACAGGCTGCCCAGGGAGGTTGTGGAGTCTCCTTCTCTGGAGATATTCAAGACCCGCCTGGACAAGGTCCTGTGCAGACTGCTGTAGGTGACCCTGCTTCAGCAGGAGGGTTGGACTAGATGACCCACAGAGGTCCCTTCCAACCCCTACTATTCTGTGATTCTGTGACAAGGTCGCACCCCTGATTTCCGTATAAAAATGTTTTATGAGGAGCCCGGTGAATCTGAAAGACACTGCGCAGCTCAGTGCCTTGGAAGGTACCTGCACTTACTGAGTCACATCTCCCTGCCGGTGCGCAAAACCGGACAGTTTGGGGGGTTTCTCTCCCTGGCATAAGGCCAAGGGCGGCGGGGGGAAGCTCGTGCCAAAGGAAGAGACTGTAAGAATGGCTGTACCGGATCACATTAGCTCCACATCCCATCTCTGAAGGTGGATGCACACAGAAAAGCCTAAATGCAGGGCAAACACACAGTTGGTACTTCCCTGCCTCACTCTCCAGCCTGTGGCATTTTACTGCTGATCCAGGGGTCCCAGCTTTCCTCTTTAGCAGGCTTCAATAGATATTTTTGTCTCAGCAACTGTCAACATTCTGTTTACGAGCAAAATATAATACAAGCAGGAAGAGAATGAAATTCTTGTTAATTATTTCTGTTCTTGTGACAGCTGAAAGGCCATCTGGGATGGCACACTCACGTGAAATATGCTCTGCAAGTCTGCAGAAGAAACAGTATCTGCCCAAAAGAACCTAAATCCATAAACCACAACAAAAGCATTGATATTGTCCCATCTATGAACACCAAGACTTAGGCACAGGTGTTCAAAAACCATGTAGATGTGGCACTTCAGGACATGGTTTAGCAGGCATGGTGGTGTTGGGTTGATGGTTGGACTTCAGAAGCTTAGAGGTCTTTTCCAGTGATTCAATGGGTAAGTGATTTGCTCAAGGACACAAAAGACAAAAGTAGCACTGCCAGTAATTAAACAGATGAGGAGACCAGGCTCCACTTCCTGCCTGTCTAGGTCAGACTAAAGGTCTGGCTGGCTTAGTAAGGCTGACAGTGGCCAACAGCATCCATCTAGGAAAAGCTTACGAACAGGATGGTCTCAAAGAGATGCTCCCCTCTCACACCCTCCGGGCACCCAGTGCTTTGTGGCTCAGAGATCTGTGGAGCCAGACACAGGGTTTCCGCATTTGAAAGACCAGGATGGATTTTTCCTCTGCGAAATTCCCTACCCAAATGGAAAAGCAAACATGCAAACTGTGGGCATCCTCAGCATCCTGTGGATAGGCGTTCTCCTCCAGTTAGCAATGCACTGAGCAGTCTCACATAATTTGGTATGAACCTGCCTTCTCCTGCCTGTTTCACGTGATGATCTCCAAGCCTGGGGTCAGGGGACAGTCACTCGCTGTTCCCCTGCTCAATACCCCTTCTGATTTTACCCCCCTTAGTCAAGGTCTGTGTAGTCATTCCTTGCACAGAACCCCATTTATCCTCCAGTTATTCTATTTATTTTATCCTTCTGGTTATTCTTTCATTATCCTTCTTCTCCCACATACCTTCCCCAGCTCTGCTGTATCCTCTTCCAGATGGGCAGAGCAGCACTGAGTATTTAGGGTCAAAATGATGGTTGTTACTTTTCTTTCTGTTCCTTTGTTCCCCCACGTCCCACCAGACCACTGTTCCTAATGTATCATCCTCCCCTTCCTCTCATAAGAATCAGGAGCAGAGGATTTGCTTTAATTTCTACTCTTTGCCAACAGACTCCCCAGATCACCATCCAAATTGACTCTCTTATGGTGATAGGACCAAAATAAAAATAACTCTCAGCCTAAATTTCCCCCTGGACCACGATTGTTCCTAGGATTTTCTCCAGGATCTCTTTCAGAAACGTTACCTACGGTTTCCTACTCACCCGGGCATAAATAAGTCCTGTTTTCTTCCATGACTCAGCAGGGCTATTTATTCCAAGCATTAACACCCACCCACCCCAAGCTTAGAGTGACTGTGGAGAAAACCTCTGCATCACTGCCTGGGGCCTGGGACAGGGTGAGATGGGTCCACCACTCATCACCTGGGAACCCTATTAGTAAAGTCTGATTTTAAGCAGTGCAGAACGGAGGGAAGCAACTGAGCTGACAGGTCATGAGGAGGGACCCAGCACCCTCAGCAGCACCCGGGGTAGCTACAGACCTCTCCTGGCTTGTCCCGGGGTGGGGGGGTGAGGACAAGGGGACTCTCCTGCTCACTCATGCTGTGTAATACATCCAATGTCACGGTTCCTCCAGCGATGCCCTTTGGGCTGTCTGAGGGACCAGGAGAGCCCACAGGAGCCCTGTTATCCTGGGAGAAACTGAGGAAGGAAGATGTGAATAGCTTGATCACGGGCCCTCAGTGAGCAAGGCAGGAACGGCCCTAACTCCTGCTACTGCACCGACCATCACACTGCGGAGTGGTGCAAACGACAAACCAGTTTCCAGCCGGGCTCCGGAGCACTCATGCCTGATTTGTAAATCTTTATCTTCAAGCAGAACAAGGCTCCACCACAGAAATCCTGAATCCACAGCACAATTCTTCTCTAAGCAGTTGTGGGTATCTTCAGGATAGGATACAAGAGTGGACACTATAACAAATGCCTTCAAGCAGATTCAGAATATATTAATTATGAGTCCCACTGTTTTTTAAACCCGCATATTCAGAGCCCACACAGTAGTGACAAATCAAACCTTATTAACTAATCATTGCTGCTGTCAGTTAGCACCGTTGAAGAGCATTTTCTTTATAGCAGATGACCCCAATACAGGGATGCCAGCTCCCGTTCACAGGGATGGTGTCACAGTACCTGTGCCGGTCTGTGCTCATGCACTGTCCCAGGAGCTCTCACCAGCTGCAGTGAAGGCTCCAGCAGACATCCCAGTGACAGGATCCCCTGCAGCACCCTGGGACGGAGCCACCCAGCTGCATCCCAAGCCCTGTGCTGCCCATGAAGGCATTTCTGTGTGCTCGGTGCTGTCAGAGCCCTCCTGCAGCCAGGCCAGCTCCTCCTCTTGCAACAGAGGTGATCTGGCATGGTTTGAGGCATTAAACCTCAGCCAAACTTAACCGCTGTGGCTTTTGCTCTGAGCTTGTCAGGATGCGAAGTTTGAAGTCAAACACGAGGGGCCAGCAACGCAGCCCTACTAAGCATGAAGCATAATGGTACATGGTCCTGGAGAACTGTATTCATGGACCTCATAGCAGCTTCAAGGCTGCGGGACTGGAGCCTCCACCGGAGCAGTCAGCAGAACGATGCTCAGCTTTGCTAGCTGGGATTCTGACTTTATCTGCTCTTGGCTTGCCTCTGTTCAGCAGAAGTGAAATGAACTCTCTGCTCCTGCTCCATGCTGCAGTTGTACTGGAGCATGCAACGTGTGGCTGAACAGGGCTGACTCACCACGGAGTCACTGCAAGCCGTGACTTAAGAGGTCATCACAAAATACCTGAGCCACACAGACCAGCAGCGGGCACATTCCCAACCGATGGGAAACATAAGGTGCTCTGAGCTAGCTCAACTCTCGCTGTGGCCAGGCGATGGCATGTCACCTTGAGGTCGCTGCAGGCTAAGCCCACACGCAGAAGCAGCTATTGTGCTTCAGGTGATGCTCCGTGACTTGACATCAGCCTGAGGCACAAGACCGCACAAGTCTCTCCAGGAAGGCTGCAATCAGGCACGCATTTGCTGGCTACAATAAAGACAGCGAAGAGTACAGAAGTATGCAGCTGCACTTTGTCTGGCAAAGAAACCCTGCTCCAGCCTAGATATTACACAGCTGTACGCACTTACAGGCAGTAGATGTCTACTGAAGGACTGTATCTTTGCCTGCTAAACCCCCAAACATCTTCTAAATCAATAGCATATTATTCGCACTTAATAAAATCTAGCCTTCATAAACAGCCCTCACAGGAACACGTTTCAGCTACGGGAGAGCACATATAACCAGAAAGCATTGCTTCATCGAGGCTATTCGTTCAGTCTAATACTAACTCAATCCTCTACCCAACACCACCTACAATCAAAAAATAGAAAGAGAGTGTACTTAACCAGTTCTTGCAGACACAGAAAATAACAAAACCCCTGAGGAAGGTATTTTCCTGACAGAATATTTTTACTGAACTCTACCTTATCATTTTTCAGAACTGCTTATGGACAATTGCAAGGAAAGCCAGAACAGAGCAGGGCAAAGCAACCTCCTTTATTCACAGGAAGAACAGCTTCTGCCTGGACTGGATGGGCAGACACTGAGATCTCTCCTCAATCCTAAACCAAAGCACGCGCTCAAGTCTGGCTTTTGGACAGTTGTGTTGACAGAAAACAAAACCAGGGCAACTCAAGGGTTGAGCAATCCCAAAACCAGGTTGACGGGGTGGTATGGGGAAGCCATTGAGGAGCCTTTGAAACCCTTCACTGGTGTTAGACCTGTCCTCAAGCCTGCAAAGAGAAATGCCAGCATAACTCACACGTGCAGCGAAATCGCAGAAGGGCCATCACGATGCCATGCGTGCCAGGGCTGAGTTCCCCACGGGGACCTTGGAGCAGGGTCCGGATGACCTCAGCAAGGGCACCCATAAGCTGGTATGATGGATGCAACACCATGTCCACCTTACGGGAAGAGCAACAGGAGCACAGCACAAGACACTGCTAAAGAAAACAGGGGATGCCCCAGGGACACACATCGTGGCTGCAGAACTGGTGGCCACGAGGACAGAGCTCAGCCCCAGTGATTGCATCGAGCCCCCTGCTAAAAACAAGCACGAGCCCGAGCATCCACTCCTGCAAAACCGGATTGTGGAAAAACCTGAGCAAGAAAATCAGCCTGAGTGGCCAGAGGGGAACAAGGGGACATGGGGGAAGCAACCTAGGGAAGGAATAAAACAGGAGAAACTCTTGGCCTTGCTTCACATTAATAAAGCCTCAAGCACAGATGGCACTGCCGGTATATTAATATAAATGACAGGCTATCAGGAAACAGCTTTGCTGAAACCCTTTATTACATCCCAGGCTTGGATGAGGCTGTAATTAGACTTACTAAAAAAAAAAAAAAGTAAAAAAAAGAAAAGTAAAAAAAAAAAAAGAAAAGCAAGTACAAGCCTCCAGTAATTCTCACCGTATCAACGCTTCTCTGTGATAATGTTGATACCCAGCATTTTTGCAAAACAACAACTGCTGGAGGTTTGATGTAATTGTCAGTTAAAAGTATTGAGGTATTGTCAGTCAAAAACCGAGCAATTTACTTATTTCCAACATATGTTCCTAACTTACTCTCAGCCAGAGCAGGACATACATGTACCAAGAGATCATCCTTCCAGGCAGGAACCTGGATCGTCTTTGATCCTCAAGTGGTCTTAATTTGAGTCATCTGTGGTTTGCACTGCCCAAGCAGAGAGAAACCGTATCTACAGTCTAGAAAGGAATATTTTAAAACTATCTTCTCAATAACTCACCCTCTTTCTTCCTGCTGCTTGTCGCAGTGAGCTCTTTTCCTCTATTTTTCTCTGCAATGGAACCAACATTGTAACCCAAAAGATCAGCCTCTGACGCAAATCCCCAGAAGGACAGAGGCAATTCAAGGCCAATGAACCTTTGCATTCCCTCTCTTCATTATTTTTTTTTTTTGGAGGGCTGAAATGCCATGAAAACAGACAGATCTTTTGCACTGTAGTATAGATCACTACTAGAAAATAAATGTGATTTCTCGAACTTAAGGACAAGTCTCTTTTTACAAGGCAAAGGCCACCCAGACTAGCACATAAAGGAAAAATTAATAACTCTCACCCAGGGAAAGCTACTGCCCTGCCTGTGTTCTTCAATCAAGCTAAGTGATTACTAAAATCCAAAGGGAGAGAGGGCTGAAAACCATCTCCTCTCTCTAAATGGAGCCACGTTTTCCGACATATATAAACTGAAGGCTAGAAGAAGAGGCAAAGCACACTGAGATGTGATACATGCATGCACTGAAATTGCAGACATAAGGAAAAAAAGGATTACTGCAGATTAAACAGAGAGCAAAGACACTAGGATTTATATTCTAGATGGGCTGACAGACAAGGGGACAGACAGACAGAGCCAAGGCAGCTGACATCTAGAAGGACGCCTGCCTCACCAGGCTGTGCAGAAACCCAGATGCTGCTTGGTTAGCAGATGCAGTCCAGCCCTCGCAGCACGGAGCTCTGCGCAGGCTAATGGACCCTATCCTTTAATACAGGTGCAAAAACAAGATAAATTACTTGAAGCAGCAAATGCCAAGCCGTGCTCCAAGGCAGACACATCCTAACTCTAATGGCTGTAGCAAACGGATGGATAGAGCCAGACAGCCGAAGAAGGTCAAAAACGCTCAGCCATGTGCTTGAGTTTTCCGGCTTTGTTCTCTTGGGCCAACAAGAGCAACTGAAGGTGCCAGCAGAAAGTCTGTTAGAAGCAGTCCTCTGGTGCTGGGAGCTTGGTGCTGCTGCAGGCTGCCTTTTCATGCCCCCCAGCATGCCAAGAGGGTGAATTGGCTCAGCTATGGTCTGCCAAGCAAACTGTAGGCAACCGGTGGCCCAGACTTCAGTTCTGTTCAGCAAAGCTTCCCTAACACTCTCTGTACACGAGCCTCACCCAAGGCTGCCCTGCTCCAAGCCAGGGCGAGTCAGCCCCTTCCACCAGCGAAGCTGTCACTCCCTCCTTGCAGGTATTTCAGGATATTTTTGCATGGCAGGATAGCGAGGACCAGGGCACGCAGAAGTGACAGCAGCCCTCTGGCTTGGGTTCATCCATGCCTCCCACCATCCATTAGAAATGTCCCCCGGCTGGGGCCTCTCATACCGACCAGGTCAGCCACAGTGACCAAAGTCCCCTCTCTCCTCTCGCAAGCCAGCAGACAGTTCCTCCATGGCTTCATACTGCCTCACCCCAAACTGAAGAAAAAGAGGCAGAAATGCTGTGGATGGACAGGACCTCTTCAATCCCCCCAGCAACAGTCAGCAGCTCCAGTTTAACACCTTGTCTGATGGGATCCCATCTTCTCTGCGGGCAGGGAGAGGGAAGGCAGAGCCAAATCCAAGCAAATGCCTCTAAATCCACTCCCAGCTCCTGGAGGCAGCACTTCAGGGCTGGTAACAAACAGGCTTAGCCAGTCTTCCTCTCACACAGGTTTAACTAGATGCACAAACCTTGTGGAAGGGCTGCTACTTCAAAGTGATGTATCTGAGGGTGTTACAGTGCTGCTGTTTCTCAGCATAGTCCACCAAAAACGTCAGGGTCAAACATCAGCCCAAGCTGCCTGCTGGAGGTTTCGGTGTAGAAAGGCCCCTGCTGTCCTCCCCTTCCTTCTGATAAATTGCAAGCACGCTCATTTTTTTATTGCAAGCAGCAGCTTTATTCTACCCATTTTTGATAGCTGCTTGCTTTCAGAGCTGAGTATCACCGAAACACCCTCTAATCTTCTGTTTTACTCTATTCCCTTCTCTTGGTCTTGATTTCTGCTTTGAGGACAAGAGTTGAGGTGCTTCCAGGAGAAAGGATGTGGTTCCAACCTATTAGTGGTTGATGCTCCGTGGCTGGAAACTCCTCATCTCAGTTCCCAGCAGAACAGACACACTGTCAGCTTCTCCCATTTAAACTACACAGGCCTCATTCACGAGGGCACAGCAGTCTTCTGCTGGATGGAGAAAGGGAAGAACAGGGTGGTAGGTCAGGACCACAGGGCTCAGACTTGCCCAAGTTCTACATCTCCTGGAAGGTCCCATCGTCCATGGTCCCGGCGTGAGGCACTGGGCTGCTTCCCACCACACCACTAAGGGCTGCTCTGCATGGCTCATTATCTCAGCTGGCTTCAGAGCAGGAGTAGGAGCAAGTCAGGTCGAAGCAAAAAGCAATATTAAAGAGGGGAAAGAGACACAGTTCCTCAAAACATCTTGGGATAAAATCTGATGAAAGCAAAAAGCCATGGTGGACGACAGGTTGACCATGAGCCAGCAGTGTGCCCTAGCTGCCAAGAAGGCTAATGGGATCCTGGGATGCATTAGGAGGAGTGTGGCCAGTACGTTGAGGAAGGTTCTCCTCCTCCTCCACACTGCCCTAGTGAGGCCCCATCTGGAGTACTCTGTCCATTTCTGGGCTCCCCACTTCAAGAAAGATGAGGAGCTACTGGAGAGAGTCCAGCGGAGGGCTACAAGGATGATGAGGGGACTGGAGCATCTCTCCTACGAGGAGAGGCTGAGGGAGCTGGGCTTGTTCAGCCTGGAGAAGAGAAGGCTGAGAGGGGACCTTAGAAATGCTTATAAATATCTGAAGGGTGGGTGTCAGGTGGATGGGGCCAGACTCTTTTCAGTGGTGCCCAGCAACACGACAAGGGGCAATGGGCACAAACTGAAGCACAGGAAGTTCTGTCTGAACATGAGGAAGAACTTCTTCACTCTTGAGGGTGACGGAGCCCTGGAACAGGCTGCCCAGGGAGGTTGTGGAGTCTCCTTCTCTGGAGATATTCAAGCCCCGCCTGGACACGGTGCTGTGCAGCCTGCTGTGGGTGACCCTGCTTCGGCAGGGGGTTGGACTGGATGACCCACAGTGGTCCCTTCCAACCTCAAACATTCTGTGATTCTGTGATTGTGTGATTCTGTGAACTGTCCTCTCCTGGGAGCTGCTCTGTCGTTATAATAATGTGTGTCACACCGAGCTGGCAGAGAGGATCGTTATCGTTTACAAGTAAGTGGATGCAAAATTTCCCTTGACAAGGCAAACCTGATTAAACATGGGTCTGCTCCAGCATTAGGACGCAACCATCTCTTAAAACAGTTAAAAAAGGAGTCATTCCAAACAGAGTACACATCCCTCACGAGGAACAGAAACTCGGTTTAGGCACAGATTGATGATGGGAGCTTTATTACTGCTTGGGAGAGGGAAGGGGAGTTAGCAAGGAACATATGGAACTGTATAAATTATTTGGAGCACCCAGAAAGACAGCGAAAATAATCATCTATACTTCCGAGACTGCTCATTTCAGTCTGCAGCCATCTGGAACACAGGCCTCGCGCGGCCAACGCTCTGTGCAACAGAACTCCCATAACCACGTACGGGGCAGAGCTACAGAGGGGCAGGATGGCTGCGGGCAGCTGCGCTTTGAACCCGTCGGGAAGAAAAATTTGCTGTCTCCGCTCCTGATCCTGGCTCCTGCCAGCCTCTCTCACCCGGGATTTCTACGGACTCAGTCCCTTCTGTTGGGATGGTGACTTTTTGTGGGATCCTTTGCGCCTTTTCCCAGGAGAAATGCAGGCGCGGGCATCCTTCCTCCAGCAAGAGGAAGGAAATGCCCAAGCACTGATTGAATTCGCCTCATCCAAATCCCCACTGTGCTCAAGGCTCCCTCATGAAACCGGTGGTGCCACTTGGCCTCTCCGCGGTTTTGCTTACCACCCATAAAACACGGATACCCTTTCCAGGGTAATTAAGATGATAAATGCATTAAAGATTAAAAAGCACTCTGACGTTCCAATAACGTGAGCTGTAGTAGTACTTAGATCCATTCTGGGCAGCAATTAAAGAACATACGACTAACTTCTGAGTCTCGGCTTCTGTCTTCCTAATGCTGGTTATTTTTGCCCATAAAAGCATTAATTCAAGCTTCCTGTAAAAATGACATTTCAAGTATTCATTGTCTTCCACTACTCTGCCTCTGCTACTCTGCCTTTCCATCATTAACTAGGGACATACGTTATATGGTTTATGCAGTATAATTTGTAACCACAGACCTGCAATACAGCTAGAGCTGTTTTCTCTGTAAGTAACTATTCCGAGCTGCAAATATTTTTTTTCCATTAAAAAAAAAAATCACATTCCAAAAGTGTGTTTATTATGCAAATGCCTTGTCATTACCTAAGTGAGAGAGTTATATGACCTTCCATTATGATAAGAACTAAAATCCTATACACAAAAATACATGAAGCGCAGACATGGTAGATATCTTGGAAACTACACGTTGAGAATTACATTGTCACACTTCGTAACTTCTTTCTAAACTGCCATTTTATTTTTTTATCTTTAATACCCATCTACAGGGATGGGCCAGACTCCACTGTGTACAATATCTTCATGGGTAGATGGAAACCCATAACAAATGCTGTGGAACCGGACAATTCAAATGACTTCTTACAAGCTACAGCATAATCATGTAGCCCTGTAATATGGTATTGTCACTGCCATAAACAGGTGGATATCAACAACACACCAGTGCTCAGTTAAAGAAATGTAGACCTGGACAAAAATGGGTTTAGGGTAAACAAGAGAACGAAAAATAGTATCTAACATACATAAAAGCTATCATATGTAGTAAATTCACATGCAGTACGCAACTGCAAATCAATGAATAAAGAGCAAGGTGCAAAAGCATGCTAGCAAACATACAAAAATGCCTTCAAGTGGACCCTAAAGTGAGGAAGACGAAACCATCAATGGGAACATTGTATTCCTCCTGGCAAAGGACAAAGATGTTGATGGTCCACCACAAACCCGTGAATGAAACCACCAACCTTACAACCCACAGAAGCAACGACGAGCATAACGCCAGGATAAAGCACAGAAACTAAGTGTGTGTGCAACAATCCCAACTGCATTATTATTTCTTTTCCTTTAATAATTAGATCTGGACTAATAACAAATAGACTCTTCAGATTTCAATTACATTAACAATAAATTCCTTTGTTTATCTATACATGAGGTGTGTCTCCTCTTTGCCCACAGAACAAGATTTTGACCTTCCTCTGTTAAGGTTAAGGTTTACGGTTCAAGTCAGTCTCTCCTGTTGTCACTTATTAGCAGTGGCCTGGGATAAGCAACTGGTGGTTTCAGTCAACTTCTTAAAGCATCAAAGCCCACCATACCAACCCCTGCGTAGACAACTTCAGCCATACATTCAAAATGTCACAACCCTATAAGCCTCGAGATGAAAATGTCGTTGTCATACCAAACTACTCCATACGTTTTGAATGCACAAACTACTGCATGCTCCAAAGCAGTAAAATTAAAGGGTTAGTAAATTGCCCTAGCTCTCCCTTTGCTACCTTACCATAGGTAGCAGGAGTTCTTCATCTTGGGACATGGACAATAGGCAAGCACTATGGCATTAACAAATAGCTTGGCGGCCTGGGGACGCTTTCTTGCACTACTACAAAGTTTCCACACCAGTTCAAGCTAAGCTGCTAATGTCTCAGCGCATGGTTTGTAAAATACGGATTCTCACAGACACTGGGAGAATAAATACTCAAGAAGTGGGAGAAGAGCATTCACAGTAGCCACCACCAACACAGAAGCAGAGGGCCTTTATCTCCATGGAGGTGTACAACAAAGACCGTCATGAGGAATAACTAAAGGAGGACCCAGAAACTGTTCACTAGGTTTGAACCCATCTAAACCAACTGCAGTTCTCCTTGTAAAGCATAAACACTTAATCACAACAGAAGTAGCAGGGAAAAACTACATATTTTTATTAATTCCCAGAAAGTCCACGTTTTCTGCCCCTTCTCCAACAGTTAGTGTTTGCCTACCACACACCACCCATGTACCAATCACGCAACAAGCAAAGAAAGGTCAAAGACATCTCACACACGATGCAGAGAGGTCCCAAAGTACTGCTGTGTCCTTTGCTGGCAACCTCTGAAGACAAAGCGCTTGAACAGGACAGCAAAAGAGATCCCAAAGCACGTTCAGACCCTCCTTCTCCAGAGCTGCAGGCCGTCAGAACAGTTTTTGGCGGATCAATTCCTATTTTATAAAGGCACAGCTGACATCATTTTCTGCTTTACTTTTTGTCTAAATATTGCTGGTTAGAGAATCAGCTGATGGACTGTAAAACTGACAGCCTCATTACTGGCGCTTATAAATTGCTTTTGCTCAGCTGGAGTCAATGTAGGACCATCTGACTTCCCAGAATTGACATTTTTAATGATTCCCTTTCTGCAGCAGTTTCTCACCGACCACTACAAAAATCCAAACTGTCTCTCTTGCTCTGCCAAGCTGTTTGTGGATCAAGTTACTCATTCCCTAGGGATTTGCAGTGTGTCAGCCATCAGACCAAGAAAACAATAACAACAGACCTGAGCACAGCTACTCCAGTTCTTCCAGGCTCTTCTGTACTATAGATTTTAGCGTTAAATGTCAAAATTCTAAAGGCCAGAGGACAGACGCATCCCCAGGAGAAAGACTTACACGCAAAGTATTTTAAAGATGGAAAATGCCAGCTGTAAAAGTTTGGTGCTTAGATGGTGTACCCTCACCTTGCACTCCGTTGGGTACTGTTATCTTTCTTCAAGTCTTCCTTTCCTGCACCATATCCCACGTCAAGCAGAACACCTTGCCCCTCTAAACCAGATTTCACTCACACAAGATGGGAAATTCTTCACATCTTGGCACTATTTGGTGAAGGAAGGGAGGTGCAGAGCTCTTCCCGGTGATGCCCAAGGACGCGCGCCGTGGGCTGAGGCAGGCAGGAGCACAGTGCCCCTGACCCAGCTGCACGCAGAACTGCAGCTCCCCCCTCCAGGGGCTGCATCCGGCGACGTTCAGTGGCTACAAAGCCGTCTTATAATTAAAGTCAAGTTAATTTTAGCTTTAGAAGAAAAGCACTTAAAGGAGATGGATTTCAAAGAGGTAGCTTTAGATGAAAAGCACTTAGAGAAAAGGGATTGCAAAGAGAAATAGTCCATGCACACGTCCAGCAGATCTAAAGCTTCTTCATGGTGAGTCTGGTCTCTCCAGGCGCCCCAGCAGAACAATGTGGGCAGGTCTCCTGGACCCCTGCCAGGTTTGGGGGATTTCTTCTGTTCTTCACAATCCTCCTCCTGCTGACACCAGCTATATGTTTTTTCCACCCTTCCTGTTCTCCCTCATACACCCCATAAAGAAACATGTAACCAGGACCAGGTATGGACACAGCAGTAGCCCAGCACGTGCCCAGGGCTGGGGAACCAGGAGAGCATCTCCCGTTCCCCATGCACTCCCAGCAAACGGGCCCTTCGAACACCCGGGTTCCGCTCCTTGCTTGGCCTCAGGTTTTCAGTGTGAGCTCTTGCAAGTCCTTGGTTTAATTTGTGCCTCTAAAACAGAAATAATTTCCCTTCATCTTAGGAGCACTGTGGACATCAGCACATTGCAGATGGTGAAGGAAGTAATATCAAAGAGCCATTAAGGTCGTCTAGACAGAAAAAGAATAAATGGCTCTTTACATAATTGTTTACCTGGTAGAGTAAGAGGGGTGAGTCATAAGCAGAGAGACTGATCCCACCATGTCCCCCCTCTTCTCACCTACCGCACCACTAACCATCTAACTCCTAAAGATGAACTCAGCTCGGCCACAGCCTCATCCTCTCCCTCATGGCTGCTTGCACAGACTGCAACAGCTTAAATATAAAAGGCAATCCAAGATGTTTGGATCTGGTGAGACGTAACCCAGCCAGGCACTTCCAGAGAACACAGAAATTCACATCTGCCCAGTCCTGCAGGTGCTCGGACTTGGCGCTCTGCAGCTGACCCAACCCGACTGGCTTCACAGGGGGTTCCTCCAATTTGTGTAAGGGTCAATAAAACATAAGTTAGGGAGAAAAATCCTGCCTTTTGCCACACAGTCAATTTATTCCACGTCTGAAATTTTTTGAAAGGTGGCCTTTCCAAGGTCTAAGAAAGAGAGAAAGTGGTGGAAGATGAGGGCTGCAGGATGATGCAATATTAAACATCAGAAACTGAAGTGAGCCCATATGTTCAGAAGCAGATCTCTGGAACAGATACTACGAAGTGCATCCTCCAGCATGGCTCTACCTACGGCAAGGAGACCTCCTAACAGCTGCTATTACACAAGGAGTGTTAAAGCTAGATATTGTTTCATAGCCCAGGCCTGCTTATTTTTTGTGCACAGTTATTACAGCCTCTCCAGCCAGAGAGGTTTACTGCACACCAGGGACAGCTTCAGCCTCTGGGCACTGCTATCTCACGTGCCTCATTTACCAATGCATCTTATCTCCTACCCTGAGCCTCTTCCTCCAGCAGCGAAGACAGTAGGGCTGGGAACGCACCTGTGACTCCAGTTCAGACCCTCATCAGCTATGAAGAGAGCTGTGCCTGATGCCTTACGCAGAACAACCTTCCCCATAGCCCCAAAGTTCATAGCAACAGCCTATGCCATACACAACAGCATCTTCAGCAGACTCTAGACACCCTTCCAGACAAACTAACCATTGCTTTGCACCCTGCTCTGGGAAGGGGGCTTCCATCAGAGTCCTCTGGAGACCCTAGCCAGATGACATTGCATCTGCCACCCTAGCTGGGATGGTTAAATGTACCAAGATCCCTGAAGAGACATCAGTGCCTTCTTCCTGCACGCTGCACAATGTGATGGCTGGGGTGTGGGGACACACCTCGGAGTCTGCAGAACACTTTACAAAGCACTGGCACCCTTAGCCAGGACTGAATAATTCAGAGGCAAAGCTCTGCCAAGCTACCCATGCTAGTACTTATGGTCTTGAACCAGGCAAATAGTTTCAGACAGTCAACGGCGCAATGCTACCTTCTCACTATTGCTAGAAGTCGTACAGAGCTCACCAAGCCAGCCCATTGCACCCAAGTGAAGAGAATATGCTGCTCCTCTCATGCTTTCTCTCAAGGCACCACTAAGATCCTGCACCAAGGAAATAAGATGAGAACACACAGCTGCTGATGCGACTCCTATCATGTTCCTATGTTTCATACGCTTTTCCCCCAAGCGCTGTCCTGTACCTCTTCAATCCAGCTTGCCAAAGCCAACTACAAAGCCATTAAACACTTCTAATTATTCCCCACGCCCAGCTCCAGTCCGCCCCGACGGGACAACAGGACACGTGAAACAGACCTGACATGGAAACCATCCAACACGATGTTTTTTGAGGAAAAGTTAGTGGGACAGGGAGATACCAAACCCGATGCAAACTCAATCTGCCCTCAAAGAGCAACCCTCCCACAGAGTTCGTGAAATAAGCACTTTGATTCAATCCAAAGGAAGCTAACAACACTAAAGCAGGCTGGAAACAGCATTACAGGGGAAGAACTGACAGGTTAAATCAGAATTTAACATCCAGGGGAAGTGATAGTTCTCAGAACACAGCATATAAAAGAGTTTTGGGGTTTCTTTCTTTGATGGCCCTCTCAAACCAGCTAGTTCTCTAAAAGTCAGACACAGAGATTTTCTGGATAGAAGTGGTTCAGCTCCCACCACTTCACCTGAAAGGTTCCCGCTGCTTTTGATGGGGCTTGGCTTGGAAATCGAGTATGCTGGGAAATGACTCCAGTGCCCCTAGCCAAGCTGGGCAAGTTCCGTTCTAAACTCTGCCTTGTCCCACACCAGTTTTGACTTGCATCAGATGGACATCACACATATAAACAGTGATAAGCCATTCTTAAGTGGAATAAATTAGTCCAGTCATAAAACACAGGGCCAATATGTACAGTGGGAATAAAGTGTAGAAAGCTTTATAGAGGCTTTGCGGGTTTGTCCTGCTTAACACTGCTAGCACAGGGCCCCATGTCTGGACCACACACCCCGTAAAAATGCTGCTGAAGTAGCAAATGGGCTGATTAGCAGCTACCCAACTCGTTTTGTCCTCACAGGACGTATATCCCTGCACAAACCCATCTCAGGCAAAGGGAATTGACATTTCCCCAGGAATCTCACCTGAGAAGTTATTTATTTGTTCACTCTTGGAACAAGACAACACTAAGCTCTCAGAATGAAGGAGCAGGTCTGGAGCATTCAGAGCAGCTCTCCCCAAAATGAAAACTCAGGTCACGGTGCCTGGGACCCATCCCAGTTCAACCAGTTGTCACTGGTGGATGGGGTTTCCTCAGAAATGAATCTGCTGTGTGTTTAGCTTGAGAACCAACCCGCGAGACTTCCCAGCACAAGGGTCTGTCCCATGCAAAGTGAAGAGCAGGAGACATGTCCTCTGTGCGGGTAAAGGAAGAAGAGGCTTTTTCTCTTACCCAGACCCTGGTTCTGCTGCTCCCACTCGATGGTGTCGGGAACCTGGTAGGACACTCCGGCCAACTGGGCCACAGGGTTTTCCAGGCCAGCTATGGGATCCTGGGAAGTCTCGCCTGGAAGCGTGAAACCTGGCAGCTCCGTGTCACCCTCCATGCTTTCATCCATCGAATCTATGTCTTTGTCTTCCTCATCTTCCTCTTCCTCCTCTTCTTCTTCCTCCTCCTCTTCATCTTCTTCCTCTTCCTCACCCTCTGGCCAGGGAGACACAAAAGCAACATCAGGAAAGATCACACAAGACAGAAAGGTCATACATCTCAATAGGTGAGCACCAAGGCAGCCAGCCAACACCACTTCTCCAAAGGCAAACCAGCTGAATCTACTTGTGCCTGTTTTCTACCAGGAAACACACCCAAAGGGGTTAATTTGGAAGAGCTCACCACCATTTGAAGTTGCTAAGTAACAACAAGATGTTGCCTCAAGAGTCTCAAATGCATTAGTGGGAAATAGTGATTTTTCTTCCTAATAGCAGAGTACAAACAAGCACGAGCATGCGTACAGATACCTGAGTACATGTAACTACAGTGCTCTCTGCTCAACTAATTTCAGCTCAAGTAAGAACTATTTCCCTGATTTCTAATCTTGGAGGCAGCAATAAGTTGGTTCTGCTTTTAACTTTTACGAAGCTCTGGAAAGGATGCTGCTTTCCAGCCCAAGTAGACTCATGCCGCCCCTCCTCCAGAACAAGCTTTGACATGTGCTGGCAGATCAGCTCTTGGGTGCGGGAGAGCAGCGGTGATGGTAGTGATCCTCAGCAGGTTCCTACCACAACAGATTTACACCAGACAAAGGTATGACCAAGGAAGACTTAACTCGGTACTGGAAAGAAGGCGGCACAGCCAATACTTCATGTGAGAGCAGATAAATGTGATGCTGAGGATACCACTGTGGATTCTCCACTAGAGCAGATACTCGTCTTATTCCAAAGCTGACTGTACTGTTAACATATGGAGAGATAAATATTTAAGCCATATTTCATTATCAGAATCTAAAATGGCAACACAAGAACAACCATACTGGATCAAACCAAAGGTCCTTTCTGCCCGCTTCCTATTTCTGACCACAACTAGCCGCAGATGCTGAAGAAAGACAAGAGCAGGGCACACACAGAGCCAGTCTTCCCACAGTCACTCTTCCCAGCTTTTAGTTATCAAAGACCCAAGGACTTCCTGAGCCAGAATCTGTATCTGAGCTATTTAACAGCTACTAATGGAGCTACCCACCACGAAAAGGTAGTATCTGGAATAATGACATGTTTTGAATTTCTGATAGTTAGTTTTTCAAAGCTGAAAACTAAACCATAATATTTATGTGCTTTATCTACTTTACATGAAGCTCTGCTCAGCCCTATAGAAAAACTCCCTCCTGATGTACTCCGACTGGGAGAGCCCATCACCCTGCATCTGAGGAGCTGGTTTAGCCAGGGGTCCAGGACCATGTTAAAAAGTAATGATCCAGCGAAATCAACATTTGTTATCTAGCTATCCCCTGATTTCTGTTGGAGTTGTACCTCCTATAGGTTACGGACACCGCAATAAGATGAAGCAGCTGAGGTAGGACACCTGAAGGGCCGCACATATCATACCTGCTGTAAGTAAAGCAGGTGATCCTTCACTCTTCTCCTTTCTGCAGTGGGATGCAATGGCATCTGTTCCACAAAACACCCGAGAAACGAACTGGGGAACTTTGGGGAAGCTGTTTAGTTGGTGGCTACCCAACTTCAGTTAACTGGGGGGAGCTGGCCTCCTTCCTTTGGACTGTACTTCACAGATTGGAATACCCAGAGAAATCAGTGCACATTATAAAATCACAGCTTTCACTGTGCTGTTACATGGTATCTCCTCTCCTTCTGATTCAAGGATTTGCTTTAAAACACTGCATGTTTTTTCCAGCTCACCAGACAAGATAATCTCACTTGCCACCTTTCAATTCCAGCCCTACGCTTCATACAAATGACCTGCTGTTCGAATTCAGCTGCATCATCCTGCTATAGCACGGCTTCCAGTACCTGGAAAGGAATGATCACTCCTGCAAACAATTTTACCACGCAGAGCATCTAATGGAGCTTACGGGGATGTAGTTACCCCCTTAAATTCTCATCACATTTTATAGGCAGTTTCTGTCTTATAATGTGCCCATCATTTCAAATCAACATAAGAATTTTCTCTATCAAACCGCATGTTTCCATACAAAATACACAACTTCCGTAAACCTGAGAATGGCACCCGGAGAATGCTTGCAGGAAGCCTGCAAAGACAAGTTAATGTAGGCCTTTTGCCTCTGCTGAGAGCAACACAGCTATAAACATTTCCAAATCTTAATAGCAAAGACACTAAACAGCGAGCGCACCGGAGAGGAGGAATATGAACAGAGGTTTTCCCTAGATGCAGCCAAGAAGAAACAGGGATCAGATATTTATCTCGGAAAAACTAGTTTGGGACAAGGTTTTTAAAAGCTTCTTCTGGTTCTAGCAAGCCATATCAGAGACACCTGCCTGGATCTAGTTTTGAAGCAGCAGCTAGCCATCTCCGTACCTCCAAAGTCTAGCAGGCAGCCAAGCTGAACGCCCAAATTGAAAGTGCCAGGACTACTTAACACATCTAATCATCACCAAGCCACATCAATCATCACGCAGCCACAGCAGAAAGATGTGAATAATGTAACCCTCGTAGCACAACCGCTGTGAGGGGAAAAGAAAAGCTCTTAACCTGTTTCCTCCTCCTCCTCTCTAGCTCATTCTTGCTGCTGAAAACAGCTTTTTTTTTTAACCCCCCATCCCAAAACGCCAGCAGCTCGCCCTGCTGCAAGGTGCAGTGCAGAGCACCACTTGGTGGTCACAAGGAGGAAGGTACACTTCTGAAAACATCACAGACTTCACAGATTTTGGATTGCAGGAGCATAGGTGCAACAGAAGCCCGGCAGCCATAGGCAGGTTGCTCATAACAGTCTCAGAAGATGGAAAATGGGAGCGAGTATCACACCGCTGAACCTCAAACTGGAGGTTTGTGCCTCACATAACAGCCTTTTACAAAGATCACGTATTCCCTCCTAAATTGGCACTTTTTGCCCTTTTAGAGGCCTCAGCAGCAGCGTTAAAAAAAAAACAAAGAGACTAAAACTAGCAAGGACTAAAAGTGCAAAGCCCAGCAGATTCAGAGGGCATTCAGATTTTCATGTGCATTTGCAGCCCTTTATGAACTATTTTGTGTATCATAGAATCATTTAGCTTGGAAAAGACCTCTAAGATCTTCGAGTACAACTGCAAACCTAAGCCACCAACTCCACCACCACGTCGCTAAGCACCACATCTACACATCTTCTAAATATCTCCAGGAATAGAGAAAGCCTCAACCACTTCCCTGGGTGGCCTGTTCCAAGGCTTGATAACCCTTTCGGTGAAGACATTTTTCCTAATATCCGATCTAAACCTCCCCTGGTGCGATTTGAGACCATTTGCTCTCATCCTATCACTTGTTACTTGGGAGAAGAGTCTGACACCCACCTTGCTACAACCTCCTCTCAGGTAGTTGCAGAGAGCAATAAGGTGTCCCCTCAGCCTCCCGTTCTCCAGGCTAAACCACCCCAGCTCTCTCGAATGCTACATACTCTCCAGTTTTGGCTAAGGTTCATCTTCCGAAAAAAGACAAAGATGTACAATGAAATGCTAGTCCCTTATGGTCAAGGCACTGGTCTCCAACCAAAAGAAATGCAAGTATAATTTTTTCTTGGCTACAGACAAGAATATATCCAAATAAGCCTCTCACCTAGAGCCCAGCTGTAGGAACACTTCTGAACGTCCAACAGTGGTCAAAAGTGCCCCTTGCTCATTGAAGCAGACAGGTACACAGCACCTATATCAATTTCTGCTGTAAGCCATCCTTGCCCTATAGATCTTCATACATTACATATAAGCTGATTCTGTTCTTCTGTTTGCATGCACCAAACCCTAGCTCTTGCTTGTGACGTGCTACGTGGACCTATCAAGGAGGGACGGTAACCTGTCTCCTCTCCTGGTGACACTACAGAACCACAGAATCATTCAGGGTGGAAAAGACCTCTAGGATCATCAAGTCCAACTGTCAACCCAACACCACCATGCCTGCTAAACCATGTCCTGAAGTGCCACATCTATACATTTTTCGAACATCTCCAGGGATTGCAACTCCACCACTTCCCTGGGCAGCCTGTTCCAGTGCCTGACCACTCCTTCAGTAGAGAAATTTTTCCTAATACCCAATCTAAACCTCCCCTGACACAGCTTGAGGCCAGGAGACTTCGGTAGTGAAACATTTATAGTCCAAGCAGATGTTTGTATTTTCTCCTGCAGTTAGGGTAATGCAAGAGTTGTCTAGGGCAGAGTTAAAGACTCATCTCCAAGAGTGAAGAAATTCAAAACCTGTCACTCTTTGACAGACTAAGTAAGTACTGTATTCTGCAAAGCAAGCTCTGCTGTGCCTTCATGGAAACAGGAAAGAAAAAAAAATCAAGACACTTAACACCTCCCTGCTGTGACAACGGTACAACCTAAGATGCAAGCAGCAGGAATCCTCAGGAAAATGAGATTCCCAGTTCACACGTCAAAGATTTTATTTTTGAAGGACTTGACAACCTTGTAACAAGCATTCAAATTTTCAGGTTTGGAGAAGCTACAGGGAAGTGCCAAGAAAACAAATCTGAGACAAAAAAACAACTTTTGCTGAGTTTTGGGGGGTTCACAGCTTTATTAATAGTCACCAGAAACAGCAATGGCTGGGCTTTACCATGTGACTCCATACTGATCCACTAGCAACACTGATGATATCCATAGGATGGGATTTGCTATTTCAGGGCAGCAAAAGCTCCCTATGCTTCCTTCAAAAAAAAAGGTTTTTCACTACAAAAATGTATACATCCATGATGACTTCCGTGGCTCAGCAGACAGAAATGACACCACCTCACAGCTCCTTCGCAAGGCATTTCCCTGACCCAGCAGGACCTTAGAATGGCTTTAAGGATTGTTTCTGAAGCTTTTGTAAAGATGGCATGAGTTATGTTTGCTCTTCATCCATCACCTCATCCATCCATCCAGGTTGGATGGGGCTCTGAGTAACATGATCGGTTGAAGATGTCCCTGCTCGTTGCAGGGGAGTTGGACTAGATGACCTTGCAAGGTCCCTTCCAACCCAAACTATTCTGTGATTCTGTGATCCCACAACCAGCAGAGTCTGAAGAAGCTGGACAACAGCCAGCATCCCACATGTAAAAGTCTCAGCCCACGATGGCAGCAGGGCCCTTGCAAATTGACTGCAGAGGGACCTTGGCCCCTCCAGACCGTCCCAGGCCTCAGGGAAGGGGATCACAGGGCCAGATCTTCCTCCCAAAAACACAAAGTACCAGAAACCCATTCCTCATAGATGGCTTCAGTTGGGCTTCACGCTTCTCTATGGACTTCACACAGCTGCAGATAGGAGCGAGGAGGAATCGGAATCACTTGCAGTGCTGCTGGTAGCACGGGGCAGCGGCTGTAAGCCCACCAGCAAGGCACTCGGTGCAGCGAACACCGCTGTCAGGAACGCGCTACAAACAGGCTGCGACAGCAGTGAAGAAAGTTGTTTTGGTATAATGGCGTTCAACAAGCCCGAGCTGAAGCCACTGTTCGTAACCTTGCTGAAGGCAACAGAGTTAGATCGTGGCCTCTGTTTTCAGTTGAAGAAACCATCACTGATGTGGGATGTAGAATTTTTCCATTAACATTTACAAACACTTTTTACTCCTCAGAAGATTCAAGGAACCATCATTTGTTCCTGAGCTACACGAGTCTCTCATTAGAAGGTGACAGATGCACTCACAGTCACAAACCGAGTTCAGCCTGGAAAAAAAACCCACCTAACTAAAAAGGAGGTTGCAGGACAAAACCTGGTGTTCTCATTTTCTCTGTCCTTTCCCTTCCCAGCCCCCCTCACACCAAATTCAGAGGACAATGATGTCTACACAGTAATGTGGAGCAACGTTATGCTTCATGATACTCTAGGTCATCATTTTATATGGTACCCAGAGCTGTAGGGTCTAAATGCCTAGAAGCACCTGGTCAGTGCCAAGTAAGTTGTGATTAACCAGCAGCTGACACTAATTGGCTTCCAGTGGTGAGCCCATTCTTTATATGGCTTCAGGGAGGTAGAACATGCCAAGACCTCTCCCGTACAAGCACTGGGCAAAGGCTCCTGCAGGCGGAGCGATGGCTGCAGAGTGTGCAGATCTAGAACCTACCTGCACAACGTGCCCATGAAGGAAAGAAGCGCACCGTGGGAAGTTCGGGTTCACATGCTATTGAGCAAAATTCTACTTTTCAAGAAGCTTTGGCTGGCAAAAACACAGCAGAGGACTCAGGGTCTGCTTTGGTCTCTGCAACAGCCCCACAAACGCCAAACTAGCCACCTAAGAGCTATCATGCTGCTGCCTCTTAGGGCAAAGTTTTGGTCAAAGCTACCCCTCTTCCCTCAGATAGGTTCTATCATGCAACTGAGCAAGGGGATTCATGAGTGTTCAATTATGGACTGCAAAAGGCTGGATAGAGCAAGCTACAGGAGCAGTCACATATTGATTTGTGCCCTCACTATAACTCCTCTGTGGTATGAAATCAGGAATGGTGTGAAATCAGTTCCATCCTCTTCCAGGCACGCTGCACCAGGGTGAGAACACCACCACCCATTTCACAGATGGGCCATGCATCTGACCAAGGAGACGATTTCTCTTCCTCCTGTGTGTGCTGGATCCACTCATATGGGACAAGAGCAGCAGGGGCAGAAAAAGCATATTGGCCACAATGCACCTCATAGATTATTTTCTTCCACTTCACACCCATATGGCAGCACTGGGCCTCGGTCACCCACGTGCACATACAGTACAGGAAGCAGAGGTGTGTAAATAACGACAGGATTAAGGATGGGGGTCTATGCCTACCTTCTCTTGCCAGAAGAGGAGGAAGCGGCATTAAGAAGCCTCTGCCAAATGCTTTCTTCCTGTGAGGTTCATTTTCTGTATTGCTTTTATGATCACAGCTGACTGTCAAGGCAGGAAGGCCTTTCTAGGACAACTCTCTTTTATTATTAATCTGCCTCTTTCACATGACCAGTAATAATGTCACCATCCAACATCTCCAAAATGCTGCCAAGAACAATTGCTTGCGACAGCTTGGAAGGAGACAGCTGGCAGGAACATAGACGGGCTCTCAGCATGCACAGGCAGCTTTCTGGGCAGAGTGCTGTACCATGGTGGGTTGTGACACCCCAGCGAGCAGTGGGCACAGAAGCTATGTAAAATCAGCCAGGTAAAACCCCCATACCGATGGGTAAGCCCAGCCGTGTTCACAGCAAAGCTATCTGGGGTATGTGCAGACCATGTTTAGTAGGCACGGTGGCGTTAGGTGGATCGCTGGACTTGATGATCTTAGAGGTCTTCTCCAACCTATGCTTCTATGTTGCATGTACAGAGTTTTAAATGCTTCGCTCTGGAAGGGGACCCAAACCAAGCACGGCCTCTCAGGGGAAGTATCAGCTTCTGGCCTATTGCACAAAGCCAAGGAAAGGGGCTACTTGGAAGAATGCATCTGTTGGGTGGGACCCTACCACACAAAGCAAGGTAACCTAATCCTACCCATATAAGTTTCAAGGGAAGAGAAATTTCATGTCCAAAGCTTTTCTGTAACAGAGGAGAACCCTTGCCACATCTAGGAGAGGGAACATACCCCTGGCAGCAGAGCTGATCTGACATTGGAGCTGCAGAAAGCCTTCAGCCTCTGCTTGCCAAAGCCCAGGCGCTGCAGAAAGCGCTTCCCAGCGAAGGGCTCATCGACATTGCAAAGACACTACAAGGAGAGATATGGATTCTGATCCTAACCTACTTCCCCCCACCCAAATCTGAGGGGATTCACGCTTGCTTTTTCAGTCCTGGCTCATCGCTTGTCACAGGGGATCCAAGGCATTGAAGAGCTTTTGGGAAAAACAAAAAGAAAAAAAAAAGTAAAAGATATTCCAGCAAGGACCACAGGTCTGCTTCCATATTAAGATCAGAAGCAATCATCCCTAAGAGCTGCATTTCCAGCAGCATTCACCACAAAATTGCTTTCACACTGAGCCAGGCTGGAGAGTCAGTTTAGCAACACAAGGCTATTTAAAGGGAAGAAAACCGACTGCTGCAGAATACACAGCAGGGACTATAGCAAGTTTGCTCCCTAGCTTGCTGCAGAACAGCTCTTCTAACCTGAGGTATGTGGTTGTTGAACTAACCAGTATAAAAATTGGGACAAGAAAGGAGGTGATTTATCAAGTGAGGGCGTTGAATCAGTCCAGATTTAACGACCAGGACCTGTTAAGTGAACAGGGCAGAACAAGACAGATGGAGGCAGACAGTTTACGTCTCTCAACAAAATGCTTTCACATGAAAAGGGGCTCTGGGCATGGCCCTTTTTTCCAACCACAAAAAAATAAACCTCAGCAGAGATGTTCATTCCATTTGCTCCTACAAAGAGCTGTTTGATGGCATCTCTTCAGAAGTATCCAATTCAGCCACACTGCCTGGAAAAGGAACAACCAGCAGCCCAAGGGTTAAGAAAACATTTGATTTAAGCTTCATTTATTAGACAAACCCAGCATGGATCCACCACAGCTGATGTACGTTAGGGGGTGGATCCATTAATAGGGGCAACAGACTCCAGGGGACCGAGGTTTTAGCTCAAGTCCTATCAGGTACTGAGAGGGAAGCTGACTGCAAGTCCACTCGCATCATTTCTAGTCAGAGCTCCTGCTTCTTTTGAAGTCCTTGATCACCCTCCTGCAGCCTTTGCTGTCCTTTGTCAATGGCAGTGCTTCTCCCCAGGGTGTCTTCATGAGGAGGTTCGGGATGACACCACCAGCCCGTCCTTGCACCCACGTGGCCTGAAGCACTGATGTCAGCCAGGAGGAAACACATCACAAGACCCTCTCCCCCTCTTTAAAAACAGCTTATTATTTAAAAAAAAAAAAGGGAAAAAAGCCTATGACTTCCCAAAAAACAAGGTAAGAAGCCAGTGCTCTAGTCACTGCATCCCATGTCAGACTGACAAGAGGGACAGCATCCCACCTGCACAGAGCAGGAAGCAGAAAGGAAAGAGCTAAATCGGTTTGCAAGGTGGTTTGCCCTGGTCCTGACGACCAAAGCTCCCCAGAGAAGCCCCGTGAGCAACACTATCCCCCGCACGCTGAGGGACCCCAGCCCTCAGCAGTTCCGGAGGAAAACACTCCTTGCAGAAGAAACTGCTGCATACCTGCTTAGCCAAATCCACCTCCATAGAGCTGCGAGGGCAAACAGCTTAATCCCCAGATTAAAACTAACAAAAACTCATTAAAAACTTTTACCCCCACAGTCCAATTACCTTTCAGTCACAGCTGTAAAGCGTTTCTGTTGTTTTTGTTTAAGCTTGAAGATAAGCATGGGAAAGCTACAACATTAAAGTCCTGTTGAAGTGAACTCTAATTTTTTTAGACAGTCAGATACAGTTAAAAATTCAAGCACAGCCTGGCCAGAAGAGCAACCAGAGTGGGTCAGACGAAGAAATATCATCTAACCTGCTGGAGGCAGAACAGGGAGAGAGTATTGCAAAGAAGGTGGTTACTTAGGGAATCATAGAATTATTAAGTTTGTAAAAGACCTTTAAGATCATCAAGTCCAACTGTCAACCCAACACCACCATGTCCTGAAGTGCCACATCTACATGGTTTTTGAACCCCTCGAGGGATGGGGACTCCACCACTCCCCCAGGCAGCCTGTTCCAATGCCTGACAACTCTTCAGTACAGAAATTTTTCCTAATAGCAAATCTAAAGCTCCCCTGGTGCAATTTGAGACCACTACAAGTTTCATTCCACTCCCAAAAACCAAGAGTAAAACAGCCACACAGCTCACCTCCACCCAGAGACCTGCCGCTTCCCAGGCACCTGGGAAAGACAACGCAATGACACTTTAAACTGTTCCTAGAGCTTCTTGTAGGAGTTACTACTGGAGACCATAAAGCACAGCAGATGTGGTATTTAAGAGCTAAAGCCCCGGAGTGCATCATTTGGCACAGGCAGCCCCCTGAGAGATGGAGCGGTTTGAGGTGCATCAGAGCTGCCAGTGCATCTGTGGTGGAGTGGGGTGGCCAGACCACATTCAGCTTCCCTTCACAGGGAAGCACCGATAAGGCTGAGCTCAGCATGCCTGCTACAAGCAGCAGGAGCTGCCTCACTCCACCTCTCAGGAAGCCTTTAATTAGCCAAACAGCTTTCGAGCTGTTCACCCACAAACTCCCAACTCATTAAGGGCTTGATCACCCTTCACACCCCTCCTTCCTCAACTCTCAGATGAATTTCATGAAACAAAACAAGGCACCACCAGACAGAGCAGCAGAGATGTTTTCTTTGGTCAAACACTTTCAGGAAAAAAAAAAAAAAGAAAAAAGCTTGGTTTTGATGCAAAATTCCACACTTTTTTTCCTTTTTAGTTTTCTGCTGCAACGGAGGAGAATTGTGGATGAACTACTGTGAAGAACATGGAGGTCAGCCTGCACCACAGCAACAGCAGTCCCCATTTCAGTGGCAGCAACAAACTGGCAGTAACACAAAAAAGCGTGCACCAAGAACATTTATTAATTCATTTCACTTGTGCTTTGTTTTAAATCTTCTGTTCCTTGCCAATTCAGCTGCTATCCAAAGAACTGGTGAAGAATTATAGTATCAGGCTGGTTAACCATGCTGGGCTAAGTGCCCATCTTATTTACACCCCTGCAACCCCATTTAAATTTTTAATGGGGTTGCAGAGATTTAATGAGGCAGGTCTTAATCCATACAGTCAGGGTCCAAATAACAATCCCAGTCAGAGTCTTGATTTCCACCAAAAACACTCTTCACACACAAAAAAAGAAGGCTCCTTGTAATGTGACACAGCTCAAAAAAAATGTAAGGAGAATCTGAAGGGTCTTTTATAAATTATGTAAATGGCTACAAGTTCTGAAGTATTTTCTGAGAAAAGGCAACACTGCCTTCACTTCTGAAGTATATAGATTAGATGACTGTGTACAAGAAGAACAAGATGCAGGGAAGCAGAGGGAATAGGAGACAATGGAGAAGAGGACTAGGAGAGTTCTTCTCACTGAAATCAGTTAAGCTACAGTTTCCTTGGATGGGTAAAGTTGAGTACGCAGGTGAACAAAGAGAAACAGGAACTGTTTAAACCCAAAGAGAAGTGGATATTGTTAAGTTACCATGAATATGTTAAGCTCAGAAAGTCTAAAGCTTCATACCGGCACTGTTCCAGAGCTGCCTTTAATACAGCAGATGAAGCAAACACAGTGAAGCCCACAGCCAGGTTCAGAGGTGCCCCATGATTGCAGGACACTGGACTGGCTGCTCCCCAGGACAGTGCCAGCAGCGTTTCAGCATCAGAGGGGCTTCTCCACAGCCAAATGCTGCATTAGGTAGGGACACACCAGCAAATCAGGCAGAGTACTGGAAACCACGCTGTGCCATCCGAGGCAGCAGACATCTGACACTGCCTTTCCAACCCCTCCACCCTTAAGACAAGGATTCTGCCAGATACAGGTTGAGAGCCAGCCCGATTAATGAGGAACACTTCACACTCAAGAGCTACACAGCTCAGATCTCCTTCTAGAGCAGCTGAGTAAGTTGCCCACTTTCAGAGCTATTGACTGTTCCTGACACTGTACAACAGGTAGAGTATCTTCTGATTTTATAAAGCCCTAAGCACCCTTCACATCCAACAGCCTACACGACAGCTGAACTGTGTAAGCAGCTCACCCTCAGCAACAGCCTGAAGCAAACCTAGCTGACTGAACAGGAACCAGCCTAAGGGCTTACACGCTCTTGCAGAGCAGTTTTGGATATTTTTTGGGTGGAAGGGGTGTACACGAAAAATAGGACAGACAAATCAAACACACCAACAAGTAATATCTTTTTTAGTTACCTTCAAAAACCCTGCAAGAGTAGCAAGGTCCAGATTATTTGTTTGTCCCGCCACCCCAGAAATCACTACCACAAGTAAAGAGCCTCTAAATCCAAAGTCAATGCTGAAGTGAGTCAAGCTGGAGCTTACTGAGCTGCAGGGAGTAGGTAGCACTTGGCCTAAACTGTTTTCCTGATGAGCTTGGATGCAGCATGGGCAGTACATGGGGGTCTAACAGCTGGAGGGCTTCTATGGACTTGTGCATTGAAACACAGGTACAGAGGCAGCTGTCACTGCTGCATCTGGGCAGCCTTGGAAGGTACCACAGTGACACCTGCCCTGCATGTCAGAACAGGTTCATCTTTGCATGGTTTAATGAATGCTGAGACATCTTCCCATTCTCTATCCCATGTGCCTTGCTCCACAGTCACCAACTCCAGCTCTCTCAGCTGAGTTTCTGCTGACCAGGCATGGTGGTGGCACACAAGAACACCACACCTTGAGTCTGCATTGACAGCTACAGACACACCCTCAGCAACAGCCACAGGCAACGGTGCTGTAAGCTGCTCAGGCTGAACTGGCCTGTGACCCAGGCTGTGACAGGCGAGGCATCGCTCCTGGCAGCAGGCTACTTCTGTACTAACCACAGGTTTAGGACTGGCACGCAAGGATGACATGATCTTCAAGGTTATCATATGAAGTGCACTAATCTACCTTCTGCTTAGCCTCGGTGCATCCCTGGATCACATCCTGTATGGAACAGTGACAGGAGCTGCTTGAGGAACAGCTGCTGTTGTGCTGTCCATCAGGTTTCAACTAACTGCAAGGATCTTGCAGAAGAGGGAATAGGGCAGGTACCTGCCACATGCTGCCATGCTTGAGGAGTGCAGCCATCTTTGCCCATACCTGCCATGGCAGATGTTACAGCAAAAGATCTAGTCCAAAAGGAACATGGTTTCTTTTAAAGAAGCCACCTCTGAAAATGTGTTGGGAGGCTTACACAGTGGTCCTGAGCAGGCAAGCTCTTTTCAGACCCCAGAGGCCCTACAGAGAAAGCTGCAGTGTTTAGCTTGCTAGAGACACCCAAATTCTGGGCACAGGAACAAAATCTATAATTTAGTCTCCCAGACAAATAAGCCTTATCTTCTGCTGTGCCCTGTCCCCATATCCTATAATCCCTTTATAGAATTTCTCTGACTAGGAAGGGCAAGTAGAACCAGTATCACCACAAGAGTGAAGGTATGAAGGTATTCGTTACCGAGTTAATCTCTCCAGAGTCCACTAGAGAGGAGGATAAGCTCATCTAGAGACACAAAGCTCCTCATGTTTGTCAGTGCAATTTGATTTTTAAAACAGTTTTTGCATCCAAGGCAGGTAAGTATCAGAATATACTGATGCAATTAACCGCAGGCAGTTTGGCACAGATGGTCCCCAAGAAACAGAGCTAGCTGAACAGCAGGGGTTTATATTTAATGATGAGCCAGGCCCTCAGCGAGGCAAGTCAGCAAGACCCCGCTGAAGGCAGCGGGGAACAGCCGAGCTCACTCATCTCCTCACACTTCTTCCACCCACGAGCAAGGCACAGCCACCCCACAGAGGGCCAAGACCCCTCACCAGGGACCCAAGCATACACCTGCAACAGCAGTGATGGCTGACCCTGCATCCCCCAAGAGCTTGAGCACCCTGGTCTGGAGCTCAGGGTAGCTTTATCGGTAAGCACTCCCAAACTTCTTGTTTTGCACTAGGAACTGCAGTTTTGGGGAAACAGAACCCAAACTTCCAAATGCCACTCCACCACAAGGATATGGTACCCCCTAACTGCCATTACATAAAGATCTTAGAAAGCAGAGTCACAGCTCAGAAGCTTCCTTTGTGCTGAACTGGGGCAGCATCACCCCCAGGCAGAAAGCCCATCCCCAAGAGGTATTTGTCCCATTTTACAAGCTGTGGATTGGTGATCCCTAGCACCAGGAAGAAGTCGGCCTCACTGCACTAAAGTCTAGGTTGATCAGAAGAGATTTAGATCACAAACACTGTGACAGTTGTCAAAACCTGCAGAGTGCACCATGTCCTTGGACAACAGGCACCTGCAGAGCCATACCCCAGAGCCAAGAAACCCACAGCCTTCTAGTTGGGTCATCACTGATTTAGCAAAGCTGGTACTAGCTACACAGCCCACATTTGCCCTTAGAGCTCAGAGCACATTCAAGAGCAGAGAAAACAGGCTTGTAGATGCATAAGACAGCTCAGTAAGAACCCAAGAAAGTTGCAGCAGTCCTATGTCAGAGCAGAAAGATGTTTTTTTAAATGCCTACACAGAAAGTCTCATTAAATAAGTAGAGACCAATGCTCAGCTGAAACAGAAATCCCTCTTATCTCCCTGTGCAGAAAACCAGGCTTCTAAAGGAGATCCCGGAGGGCTCAGAAACCATTTAGCCTTAGATCACACTGCTCTTGCAAAGCAGAGACCTTATTTCCCAGCCTGAGACACTGCGTTTTCCCCCCACACGCATGCCCTTCTTCCCCTCTGCCACTCTCCCAACAGCAGCACCACATCCTTGTGCCGCCAGACACACGCAGGATTCATCCCGGGAAGGGGCGAGGGCTGCAGCTGGGGGCCCAGAGAGCTCACGGCAGGCTTCGAGGCAAGCAGCAAGCCTGATACAGAGCAGGGCCTGCAGCGGGGAGGGCTCCCAGCTCCTGCTGCCCTCTAAACTTAGCAGAAGCAAGTTATTGCTTCACACAGAGAAAGATGCTGGTTAGCTGTTGTCTGTGGCACCCCACCTCTAATCAGAGGAGAAATACCATCTGGCATGCCACCCCTGGAGGGCTGCCAACCTGTGCAGTGAAATAGGAAGGCAAGAGAAGGTCAAGACAAAGGGAGGGGAGCAACACAGGCAGAAAGATTAATCCCTTCCAGGTGGTGTCAGTCCAGACACTGGAGTACAAGACTGGATGGATGAGCAAGCAGAGAAGAGTTTAAGGAGGAGAAAGAGCAAGAAGCAGCAAAACAATTCTCTGCAGGGAAATCACAGACGAGCTGAAGAGATAACACATCTGAGCTGCAGACCAACTCCAGAGCAGGATCCACTTCACCTAAGCCTCTCCTGGTGGATGTTGGCTCAGGCAGAATTTGCATCACTGGGTTTCAACTCTTTGAAGACAGTCAGGGAGCAGAGGCTCCAAGACTGGCAGTGGGCAAAAGCAGTTAAAGAGAAGGGAGCCCAGGGGCTGAGGCAAGGCTGGAGGAGCCAGTGATGGGACAGCAGCTTAGCAGGCAGCTTTGAGTTAGAAGAGCATCTCAGAGGGGATGCACTCTTCACTTCTCCCAGCAGTGTCACATAGGGACTGTAGATGGGGCATCATTTGTTCTGGCAAGGTTTCAGCCAGCTAGACACAGAGGTAGCCATCTCATGCTGAACATCCCCCTGCACTGCACGTGGTGAGGATATCAGCAGCAGGGTGGCAAGGGCTCTCCAGCTGCCTGAACACATTCCCACGAGTGTTACCTGGTACAGAGGCTCTGTAACGGATGCACACACCAGCAGTTACAGGTGTGCAGGGCCACACTCCACCACAACAGCAATACCACTGCTGGTCCCTCTCCAAGGGAAAAATCCCATCCCACCCACCACAGCCGCTTGAATTTCAGGCATCCTCTGTGACACTGTCCACTGCTTGCTTCCTGTACCTCCTGGAAGGAGACAGGTTGTTCAACAACTTTATTACAATAACATACACACATAGCTGCGTGCCAAACAGACAAACTGGGGAGCTCAGGGTCAAGGCAAGCGTGCCACTCTGCAGGAAGCTTCCCGCCTCTCAGCCTTGGGATGAGCGGTACCTTCCGACTCCAGGCGCTCCAGCCCATAGGTCACAGCCGTACTGATCCTCCTCACCGACGGAAGAGCTGTCCTCCTGACAGAAGAGGCCACTGATGCTGGAGTTACCAGGACCACAGTTCCGCTGGATGGCTCCTCTGTCTGTCCAGACTGGGTAGCAGCAGACAACCCACCAGGAGCTGGCACAGCCTTCTCACTGGTGACCAGGACCACCTCTGTGAGGTCTACAGAAGACAGGAAGAAGCAGCAGCAGTTCGGCACAACAGTATTTAAAAACCCACTATTTAAGAACATACTCCTTGATGAAAGCTTAACTCAGAATGGGAGAAGTTATTAAACTCTCGCATCTTTCAAGATGGGAAAGCGACTCTGCTGTAATGAAAGCTTCTCCCCTGGGACAACCATCACGGGAGGTTTCCCTTAATGAGAGCTCGGCTAGGTTTTACTCCCATTGCTTTGAGGACTGCTAGTCACCACCCCACAGCAAGATCAGAGCACCAAGACACTGGTTGAGATCTGAACTAAGTGACAGATCTCATTGTTTATTGCAAAGACAAAAATTAGTTGAATTTATAATTAAATCCCAGAAGTAAATTAGTGCAAACTTCTGGAAGAGCCTTCTCTCCCCTAGAGAGGGACCTTAATTTAAGGGATACAATGCCAATAGGTTTTTCTTTTGATGCCCTGCAATGTAATAATTACCAGAAAAGCTGCCTAGCAGCAGTTTCATTACAGCAGTACCTACCAATACAGAAATACACAAACCCAAAGCCAACTTTGAGCTAACGGAACCCTTGGTACACTCCTGTCAGGACAACAGGCTCCTACATGTACCTGCCAAGGCAACATCACACCAGTAGTCAGCAGCTGGATGAATTTGATTGCTTAAAGCATTTCTGTACGAGCTACACCAACCCAAGCAGGAAGAACTCACCATTCCTCAATGGAAGTGAACATTGACGCAGGCTTGCACACCCAAGGGATTGCCAGACTCCTCCAAGAGGGTCACACACACCACGCAATCCGCCCCACCTTCCACTGCTCCTATGCTTCCCCAGTGAATCTTTTTGGTCCTTCACACTGAGCATCAGCAGCCTGTGACTGCCTTTGGCTCTGGTCAGAGCTCTCTCTCCATAAACAGAAGCTGGCTTAAATGTCTAAGGCTGGAAGTCAGCTTCCTAGCAGGGATGGATGTGGGGGTTTTGTTTGTTTTGAGGTGGTTTGGGCTTTTATCTCTACCCCACTGTTATTTGGGGAAAAAAAACATATCATAAAATCATAGATTAGTTTGGGTTGGAAGGGACCTTTCAAGGTCATCTAGTCCAACCCCCCTGCAGTGAGCAGGGACATCTTCAACTAGACCAGGCTGATCAGAGCCCTGTCCAACCTGACCTTGACTGTTTCCAGGGATGGGGCATTGACCACCTCTCTTGGGCAACTTGTGCCAGTGTTTCACCACCCTTACTGTAATAAAAAAAAAAATCCTCTTTCCTTATATCCAGTCTAAATCTAACCTCTCATTTTAAAACCATCACCCCTTGTCCTATCACAACAGGCCCTGCTAAAAAGTCTGTCCCATATTTCTTATAAGCCCCATTAAGTACTGAGAGGCCACAATAAGGTCTCCCTGGAGCCTTCTCTTCTCCAGCCTGAAGAACCCCAACTCTCTCAGCCTTTCCTCACAGCAGAGATGCTCCAGCCCTCTGACCATTTTTATATGCTGGCATATTTCAACACAGCGGATCTGGTAGCACAGGCAGAAAGCAGTGGCAGCCCAGGGCTAGAGGCAGCCTGCAGAAGGCTACAAGAAGTCGCTTAGAATATAGATGCTGTGTTGAGACTGAGCATCCAAGCATTGATATTGGTTTCAGATGCACCCTCTCATCTTGTGTGGAAATGAACCCGCAGTCTCTGAAGCGGAACCCTACCTTCTACATCTGGAGTGTTCACCGTCAGGGAAGTACCAGTTGCCACCAGCATCTGGGTGGCACTAGGAGCAGTCGGCATCTGGGTGTCCTCCCCACTGTTCTCCGGGGGAAAGCTTGCAGCTCCTGTTTCCTGGGTAGCACCAGGCACCAGTGTCACAACTGACAGAGCAGCATCAGCCTCCTGGGCAACAGTTGTCACCTCCTGAGTAGCACCTACAGCAAGAACACGTGTCAGTACCAACACACAGGGCAGCTGACAGCAACAGAGCAGATGTTTGAAGGAATATAACACCATGCATTCGCATTTCCAGAGCCACACTGCAAGCAGCAGGTCCAGCCAGGTATCACCAGGGCAGGGCAGCATAAAGACAGATGTGAGACTGCACAACAAGAACAAAAGCAGAATCAGTCCTCATCTTCTTAATTGTCCCTTAAGGACAAGTGGACCCACAGGGGAGCAGTGCCCTGGGAGCACAGCACTGCAGGCCCACGGTGTGAAACACCACTCAAAGCCAGCGATGCTGCCAGAGCGGTGCTTTCAGCGACCGGCTCGCACCACAACAAGACTTCAGCTTTGTAGCAGGGTTTGTATTTGTTGCACAAGTCTTATTGATAGCGTTGTTTCCCCAACATCTGGGAAACAGCAGAGAGGGAACCTGCTGACAAGTCAAGTGCTTATAAATTAATCTGGAAATTAATCAGCCAGGTTTCAGCATGAGCATGCAATTAGCTTTCCTTCTCTTCCAGCAAAAGCTAGATCTTTTGGATGCAGTCATGGGAAGTTGTCCTTTTGCCTCCATAGCCTAAGAGGGGAGATTAGAGATGCCCAGAAATTAAAACAAAGTCCTAAATCCCAGCTCATGTTCCTCACCAGCCTAGGAACATGTCATTGCCTAACACCCAACCAGAACTTCTTCCATCACTTTTCTACCAGTTTTAACTACTGAGTGGGAACATTGTCAGTGGGCTGAAGGTGCCATCATCTCCGCAGGCGAGTACAGTGCGGGGTGACACCATCAGCCTGTGTCAGGCTGTCTAGGACGAAGATTTCTGCCTGCTGGTAACAGAGCTGGCACAAACACTGGACAGCCAGAGCCTGGCCACAGCTTTACTCTTGGGTGGGGAGAGAACACCAGGAGCTTTTGTTAGAGGACAACGCAGAGCTCTGGACAGATCTTTTGATCTGAGCATCCCTGTAAAGTCATGGAAGATGCCAGTTACTCACAGGCTGCCAGGACAGCTCACCTGTTCCTGGATTTACAGCCACCCATTGTCTCTGCACCAACTGCAAGTGTCCAAAACCAAGTGATCCCAGATGACAATTAATTTAACCCCCCTGGGAATTACTGCCCCCCTCTGCTTTGCAGGGCTTCAGAGTGAGCTAGTGCCAGGACCACCTCTGGGTCCTTGCACTTGCTACACCAAAGGGTCACTTGGTCAGAGGCTGGGCTCCCTCCCCCGACACAGGAGAGCCATACCAGAGGGCTATTCAAAAGCAGATTCACATCTCCAGTTGCAGTGAGATGCCAACAACCACACTACAGCTGTCCCTCTCAACTGCTATGTGAGCACCAAAACCAAAGGCCCTGCTTCGGCAGCACACCAGACACGCAGAACTTCACAAAGTCAGTAAGTTCTTTTAACTAGCACCAAGTGTCTGCTGATGAAACTCCGGTTCTCTACAGAGACTTCCACCCTCAGCTACATCCCTTCAACTCCAGGCTCAGCCGCCACAGCCTTTTCCATCTCCATTCGCTACTACAGCCACCCTCTCAGCTGGAGGAGCAGAAGAGGCAGCTCACAGTTGCTTCACACAACATACAGGACAGGGTACCACCCAACAGACTGTGCCCACCCCTTCGCAGGGACATCGTGTACAGGAATGGCCAAGGCTAGGCAGAACTTCATGGATGCTAACTACCTGCTTCGGCAGTTATCCCTCCATAGCCTTTCCTGGGGGGGGAAGGTGTCCTACCTCTATTGCAGGTCTCAAGATCACACCTTTCTCTACTTAATCTCCCTGAAAGGAAGCACAGATTCCCAAGAGCGTCCCTCCCAAACCTACACTTAGAGGCAAGTGTCTGTAACAGGCAAGCTTTACCTTCCCATGAGCTTTCCAGAGTAGGAGAGAGTTCAGACTCTTCATCTGTCACCACAGCAGCCTCCGGCTGCGAGGGAAGGATACTTTTCTCCTCCTCTGTTGTGGTTGCATTTACGTCTTCCAGTGAGCTGAGATCAGCCATGTCTACACCTGTCAGGTTCACAGGGTGGAGAGCATCACTGCTGCTGGTGGAAGCTGCCGGCATCACCTCCCCTTGCACCAGTGCCGTGCAGTTGGTCTCCTCAGCAAGCCCAGGAGTTGGCGGAGGGGACACGGGGGATGGCAGTACTCTTGTTGCATCCTCTTCCTCCTCCATGCCTCCCTGCAGGGTCTGGGATGGTTCTGTTGCCCCCAGGTTCTCTGTCGCCTCCTCATGAGACATGCTTCCCCCTTGACTTATGCCCCCCGGTTTTGTGTCATCCCAGTCAGGTGGCACAGTGTCCAGAGGGCGGATGGTGACAGTGCCAGCTGTGGCAGGCAGCTCTCCTCTCCCAACACTCATCCCTGCTTCCAGGGAAGCCTCAGTTGCCGTGAGGGGATGCTTTGCAGCCATGGACGCTCGCACAACCAGGGCCTTCAGCAGGCTCCCTGTGCTGGCCCTCAGCATGCCCACCTCAGAGGTCATGCCCTGAGCCCAGGGAGTTGGGACAGCAGGGTGGTCACTTGCTGTTTCCCAGCCAGGAGAGCTGGGGTACAGAGTGGGCTGGGGGGCTGCCGAAGGGTGTGAGCTGCTCTCTGCCTCCTCCTCCTCAGCTGTCCCAGAAATGGTGTTTGCCAAGAGGCTGGCAGAGCTGTGCTCTACTCCAACACCACCCTCTGTGGTGGTCTTGCTAATGGGGCCACTGACAGACTCCTCCTGGACAGTTGGGTTCGGGGTGGTCACAGCTATGGTCAGCATGGCCTTGAATGCACCATCCTCATCCAGCTCAGACTTTGTGGGACCACGCTCCTCCTCGCCTACAGCAGCCACCACTGCAGCAGAGGTGTGAGCACCCAGGCCCGGGCTGCCTGGAACAACATGGCTTACAGACAGCGTTTCTCCTTCTGCAGTGAAAGCTTCATTCAAGGGCATCCCAGATGGCTTTGGTGACACTCCACACGGTTTTTCAGCAACAGGCTGCTCAGAAGGGCCCAGGTCATTTTTCAAGTTCAGCATGCTTGTCCTTTCATCTTCTACCCCATTCCCTGCCCAGGGGCCATGCTGGACCTTTGTCATGTCCCTCTCCTCCAGTGGCTGAGATGCAAGGCATGGTGGACTGAAGGACAAGAGCAGGATGCTGCAGGTGACCACGCAGATGTTAAATCCTATTGATCTATTCATAGCTGAAAATATATGTGCCCAGAAGCCAGCAAGGCTGACAAATCCAGGGTGCAAGACCTAGAAAGGGAAAAAGGAAACCAAAATTACATGTACTTATAACCACCTATTGACCCAGGACCATAAACAACTGGGTGACAAGTTCCAAGCATGCTAGTCTGTAGCCAGTTCCAAGCAGACCCCTCCTACGTGTCCCAAGCAATGAACCCCTCCATTTATTTTACTGTTCCTAACCTATCTCATCTGAAGTCTCATGATGGACAAAACCAAATCTTCATCTGAAGCCCAAGACAAACCTTGCCAAGCTCTCAGCCCAGTGGCAGAGTACTATGCCCTACCCAGCAGGCATTAGGCTTGCAAACATACAATGACGATCAACCTGCTCATCCTCTACCAAGTCCAGGATTGATGCTCATCTAGCCCAGACTGAAGTCTCAGGCCTGTTACAGCAAGCCCTGTTCCGTGCATTGACACAGAAGGAAACCAACAAACTTGCACAGAGAACAAGGTGGGTCTACAGGGCACAACACAGGATCAGAGCCAAAACAGGAGGCTGTGTTAGTGTCACGTCCTGTACAGTCTCCTTGGCCCCACGGAGAAAGGCTACAGCCCAGAGAGCAGCAGCACTGCTGCATTAGCACGGCATTTCTGCTGCACTGCACCATGGCGGCACTTCCAGAAAGTTTCATGTGTACAATCATTGTGTCTTTGAGAGTTTCCAAGACAGCGCTGAAACAGTAGCCCAGCAGCAATCCAGCCAGCTGACCGTCTGCTCTTGGCAGGCTCTGCTGCCTCCAGTAACACAGCCCAGGCTGCTGGACAGACAGAGGATCTCGCAGGAGCCTGCTCCCAGCCACCTCCCTCTGGGCAGGTGCCTCTCAGTCCTGGGATGGCTGCACCATCACTCAAGAGCAGACCATCCCACCCAAGGCCCACTCGTCACATACAGGACAGCCACTCACACAAGTCTCATGCACGCAGCAGACCTGCTAAGGTCCTCCTCCCACTTCCAGGAGGCAGATTGTCAGTGCCACAGTCAAGCCCTACAGCAAGAAGCCTCCAGCCATCAGCAGCTTCACTTGCTTTGGCTGGTTATGTTCTCAGTTTCACAAGTGAGCTGCTTGTACCTTCAAGCTACATGATTAATGAACACACAGTAAGGAAAGAGGGTGGGGTTGTCAGAACCACCCCTCCATCTTCCAAAGAAGAGCAAAGATCACCCTCTGGAGTCTTGCTCACTGGCACCAGGATGAGCCCCCCAGCTTAGACTCCTCATTTCCCCACCCAAACAGCATGTAGGTAAATATTACTTGCATCTGTACACATAGTACAGCAGCACACTGCCTCACACTGCTCTGTTACACGAGGGTGTACCGGTGTATCACCCCTCCACGCCTGCTCAGGCACCGGCGTGATGCTGTGCAAGAGATAACAACTGTCATGGGGAGAGGGCTCTCTCTAACACCACATTTGTTCTAGTCCATCTAAGTCAAAGGCCCCCCTGTGTCCTGCTGCTCATGTACGTTTGTCTCCTTTTGGAAAGCATCATTGCATGTGTCCAGTCAGCTAAACACAACCAAGGCATCAGAAAGCTCCTGTTCTCTCTGGTCTGGTCACACACAGCTATGTGTATCTCCTTGCTGCACACAGAAGGAAAGACTTCTCTAGCTGAAGACCCTTATGATGTGCAGGGCTCTGTATCAGAGAAGACCACCTCTGCACTATCAGCTCAGAGCCAGCTGCCACAGGTACTCCATTACCTGGCCGAGCCTTCAGGACAGAGTCTCTTCTTCTACCGTCCCTCAGCAGCTTGAGCTACTGGAATAATTCCTTGGCACGAGGCCACAGACAGGCACCAGGTGCTCAGGGACAAACAGAAGCCACCAAAAATCTTGTGCACCAGCACAGACACTTTCCACTTTATTTTTAGCATCTCCTTTCTCTGGAGGATCGGTGGCCACCCATCTATTTCCTCTACCCTTCCTGCCAAAAAAATAGCTGAAAACTGACAGTACTCAGCTATTCTTCCAGGCTAATCCTTTATGCGCTCTTGTAATTATAAAGCATTAAGAGTATGTTACACAAGTTAAATTGATAGTGCCTGGTGACATACATCTGCCTTGCCATGCCAAAGCACATAAATCATGTTCACCTCGCATCCCGTTCGCAAGCTCCAGTTCAGATCAGACCTACTGAAAGATCAAGGGGGTTGGTTTTTTTTTAAATGAGGAACAGTTTGGCTGCTCTAAATACAGTCTCTCTAGAAGTCAGGAGTATTTTTAGGCTAGGCAAGTAGTTTTAGCAGTAGTGAAACCTAAACAGAACTCCAGCTGCACTTGAAAGACAGCCAGAGCATTTCTCTTGCAGTCACATACATTATGCATAGCTATATACATTTGTAGGTTTCTAGCTCTAGGTTTGCCAATAGCCTAAGACATTCAGGAGGCGGTTAGCAGAACTGCTGAAACTTTAATCTCTCCCCAACAAGCTTACTCCACCTTTACTAGGCTCAGGAATGTCTGTGGATAAGAGGGAAAGCTGCTCCCTAAAAGGCTGCCTTTTAGAGATCCATTTAATTAAAACAAATAAGTATTAAGAGCCTTTGCTCCTTCTGGCTCTAGGTAACATGGACAGCCAGTACCAGACCAATACAAGAGTTCCCAGCATACCTTGGGCAGCCTCACACTGTTTCCCCCAATCTGGAAGCACTGTTGGCCACAGTCCTATGTTTGTGAAGGGTGAAAATAATCTTGGGGAGTCATTTGCTCAGGAAATCCACAACACTGAGATCTAAGCTAACCTGGACCTCTACATTCAATGAAAGCTGGAGATAGTGGCATGGAGCTTGCTGCAGGATAATTGCACAAGTTCATGATTCAAAGAAGATTAGTCAGAGCTTAAGATCTACTTTGCTTTAGTAAGAGGCTGGATTAGGCAGTGTATGAACAGCAGTGACCTGGCTATCTTCTTAAGCCGAGTCTGACACCTTGCTGTAGCACCTCCACTTCACACAAAAGCAGTCCAGGCTGTAGCAGGTAGCTGGCTGCAGAGCAGTTTGCTACTCAGGCTGCATTGGGCCGTACATTTATCCTCCCATCTGGCTGTTTTTATAGTCAGTCTGCTCTACAGCCTTAGCCAGGCAACAAAAGCCAGCCAGAGCATGCTACTCTGACCATGCACCTCCTGGGTAGTAAGCTTAAGCTTTCTGGCTTGAAGCTATAGAATAGCTTGGTATTTCATGCTGCAGGAACAACTCGTCCCCAGATTTCACCTGGCATTCTCCAAGCCGAAGCCCCAGAGGATGGCTGCCAAGCACTGGCCAGGGTCTCAGTGGAAAACTAATCCTTGCTTCAAATAGGAAGCACACACAGAGGGCAAGAGACAACACTAGCTACTTCCCCTGCACTTAATAACAGCAAATCCCCCGAGATGCAGTTTCCCTAGCTGCAAAGGCAGCACAACTGCAGACAGCCAAGGAGCTTTATCTTTAGCACGGAAAAAAAAAAAAAAATTGAAGTTTTCTTTCCACCCTACCAGGTGTTAAAAGAAGCACAAAGAACTGCTAGGCTAAAAGCAGATGCCAACACTGTGCATCTCCAGGAGCTGCCCATCAGGATAAGAACCATCTACCACTGTGGACAAGTCACCAAGCTGAGGGACAATAAATTAGTCACCAGCTGAAGCAGTCTTGCAGACTCAGTTGGATCTTTCTGAACCAGGCTGCCTCCTCACTCCATCCAATTAGCACTAGCAATAGCTATGAAACTATTAACCCCCTCTGCAAATTTTAGAGACCTGCTTGGAGAGTCAGCTCTCAGGAGGTCCGACAAAAGCCAGCTCGAAAGGAACCCCAGACTATTATGGGCACTGCAACCAGGCTGGCTCAAAGGGAACAAGGACAGAGCAGACCAGGTTTCTCTCGTGCAATAGTTGTTGCTCACATGGACCAGCGGTTTGTGGACACATGCTGCAAAGAATGAAACTCTCCCCTCCGTCCTAGTCGTACACAGCTACTCGCTAGAACGGCGTTTCAGAGTTCCATCCAGCCAGTTCACTTAGAAAAAACTCCCAAGAACACCATTTGCTGTTATTTCTGCCTTTGGCAAGTTCTGGCTGTGTTTTTCCTGAACTGTTGAAACAGCGAGAAAAAAGCATCGAGCTTTTAACTCCCTTGAATTAATGTCCCTGTTCTACCAGTCCCACTCCCACACAGAGAAGACACCCTACTCCGAAACTGAAGTGGCTGCACGCATCATACAGTGGCAAGCATAGAAGATTAACAGGTCAGCCTCAGACATACAGCAGAGAGCACAGCAGATTAACAGGTCAGCTTCAGACAAATCACTGCCTAGCCTCTGCAGAGCACAGCTCTTCACACCTCCAAGTACAAGGTCGATTATGCCAGCTTTGACTGGCTGAAGAGTCCTGGATGTGCTGGGCACCGCAATTCACCCGCTGACTGATCAGGGAAGTGGACAAAAACACTGCAAATCTTTTAATGTGAAGATTTAGCCAAAACATACAAGTCAAGTAACTGGCAACAATCAAATGCTACATTACTGGAGTGCTAATGTGTGCCACCCAAGCCTTGCTGGCGCTGAATACAAAAGCCAGCAGATAACACACTGCAGAGCTACCACTTTTGCACACAAGCTGAGAAAAACGCCTTCATTTCATCTTGCACTACGTCTTTGTCCAGTTCAATCAAGGGAACTGTAGAGCTGACACTCTTGCAGCACACACTTCAGATAAACAGACCTCAACCAGCCAAGCCATCTCCAGCAGCATCCCAACAGTGACACGACTCCACGCCAGCCACCAACGCAGCCCAGGTCAGACGAGCAAGACTACGCCGACACAGCCACGGATCAGAGGGGCACATCTCCCTCCCCCTTCGAGGAGAGATCCTGACACGCAAACAAATCAAATATTAATATTCTGCAAGGTCAGCTTCCTACCAGTCCTAGCGAGGCACCTTAATATATAATACATCGCCTCCACTTCCAGCACCGGTGTTCCAGCAGCAGTTGTTTGAGAAGCGAGAGACACGACATGTTTTAGGCATTACTCCCCCCACCACCAAGCGATCGCTTGCTTTGTTCCGCACGGCGCAGACCACCTATGGAAACCCCGACTCAGATTCGCAAGTAAAAGCCGCACAGCTCTTCGTGGCTTCTGTCCCGTAGTGCCAGGGACCTGGCACGAAGTCAGAGGTCTACCAAATTCCTGAGGGATTAAAAAGGTCGGGAGGAGAGGGGTTTAAGAACGAGGCCAAGGGGTGTAGCAGTTTTTAAACATCAGAAGCATGGAAATGCCACTCTCCAGACCAGCTAGGAGTGGAGAGGTAGCGTCCAGATTCCAATCAGCAGAGAAACAGTCAGAAATTTCTGCGCCTCACCTAACGCAGCGCAGCAGATCTCCTGGAGGATCCTGAGTCTCTGCAGGTGAGGGTTTAAGACCAGATTAAACACACCGTGTCAGGCCCTTTTTGCTTGGGTAGAACCCTGCTTGTTGGCAAGGGAATTGGATGGCTCAGGGCTTGAATAGCCCCAGCGTGCCTGCTTGCAGGGTATAGATCCACCCCCCTTGTCCCCCCCCTCAATCATATTTCTAGGTGAGCTTACAGACCCAGGAGCGCATCCTCTCGCTACGGCCGCCCACCACGCCAACAGATCCACCACAAACAGCCACCCGGGGATTCCTCCGGCTCAGGCCCGCAGCAGGACGGAGGGACAGCGGTGGTCACCCTCCGAAGAAGATTAAAAAACCCTAATCCCCGTGGGACAGCACCCACCTCTATTCCTCTCCCCCCCCCCCCCCTCCGGGTACCAGCCGGGGACAAAGAACCGCGCCGAGGATGCGCTGCCCCGCGGGCAGCCGAGCATCGCTACCAAGGAAAAAGAAAACCACAGAATTAATGAATCGAGGGAAATTCGGCCTGGGGGAGGGAGGTGTTGGTCGGGTTCCTCCCTCCCCTACCCCCAGCCTCACCTGGCTCCCCTCCGCAGCCCGGCTCCGCGCTCGTCCCCGGCGGCCGCACGGGCGGAGCGGCCCGGCCCCCGTCGGGGCGGTGTCGGGGGCCGGCCCGCTCCGCCCGGGCGGTTGTCCCCGCCTTCCCAGCCCGGGGGGTTTCGTGCCCCGTCCCTCCAACGGGTTCTGCTCGCCCGCGAAGGGCTTTGGCGTTTTACCCCTCCGAAGCGAAGTTTCGGCATCCCGGCCGGAGCCTCAGCCCGCGCCGCGGCGGGAGCGGAGCCGAACCCGAGAGGCTCCTACCCGCACAAGCCAGGCCTGCAGCACCGGTAGTAGTTTTCCAGCTATTTACGGATTCTCCTCCAGTATTTTCAGCTGTAGAGGTCACCTTCCCCTAATTCTCCACAAAGGAGAACTCCCTAAATACTACCCGACACACGTAGTAAAAAGCCTTGCTTCAGGGTGGGGATTTTTTTTTTTTTTTTTTTTTTGGTTACTTCATTTGAAGCACCTATTTGGCCAGGGAGAAAGAAAATTAAATAATTTTACTCCTGCTTTGCTTCTCCCACCTGTTTTTCCCCCCCAGCCAATCAGCCAGAAACAGAAAACCTTTACACCATCACATCCTTGAGCACCCACCAACTCATTTCATCAAACAGCAGCCCAGAAACCCCTACCTTGCCTCCAAAACCCAAGAAAGGGACCAGCTTGTCCTCCTCTGGCCTCCCCATCCAGCCTGGTGTTGGGCACCACAAGGTCTCAGCTGCGCAGGCAGGGTTTTGTGGGCTGCCTTGGGCCGTGACTCGCTCAGAGCAGGTGCAAAGCGTTGGGCAGGGACAGGTGAGAAGAGGGCAAAAATAATGATCTTGCAAAGGAGGGAATGGCTGGGGTGGGGAGATTCGCAGGGGGATTGCTAGGAGGGAATAGGGGGAATGATATAGGAGAGGAGACTCAAATCTTGGCTGTGCTACGAATCTGCTCTACCACATGAAACCAGTCGGTGAATCCCTCTGCACTTCCAGCCATAATAACAACCAATAAAATGAGGCTCCTTTTTTTTCTTTTTCAGATAAAGCAAGATTTAACCTGCCGATCTGTCTCGAACACTCACCTCTTTACATAAACAACATAACTGATTGAAGAAAATGGATATGTTCCTTATCAAGAAATCATTCGTTATTTGTTTCTATTTGTTGTGCTACTGGAAATAACGTTGATATTAGTGGTTGGGTCTCTTTGCTAGACTCGCCCCAATGTTTTACCTGTCTAATTTTAGAGAAATACAGTGTTTTCTACTGGATTTCAATCAAACTGGAACCAGCCCAATTCATTTTGGTAGCATTCTGCATCCAATATTTAAACCTTTAAAAGACAGATTTATTGTAGGTCAGGGCAATTTCTTTCAGGGTAATATTGCATAAGTTGAAAATAACGTGTAAAAATGCCTGTATTAGCAATAAAAACAGTCATTGGCAAAAGACTTCAGAAAGAACTTCAGAGTTGTTGGGCTTGGTGGAGCAAACAGTCAGACACACTGATGGGAACAGTCCCTTCTGGCTTTGCATCTATGAATTGTAAAATCTGAGAAATTATTTGTGAATCAATATTTCTAGTGCTGCAGTACCTTTCTAAAAGAAAAGTCCGAATACGCGAACAGAAAGGATGTTTACTCTCTCCTGTAAGCAGACAGAGGGGAAAGAGGGAAGAGCTAAGAGCTGCAGTTTTGTGGCCGTTTTAAACACCATTAATTCCCCGATCAGGGACCCAAAGCTCTCCGCAGGTTCATCTTCTGTTCCGCTTGTTTCGCTTTGGCCGAGGGCTCTGGCTGAGGAGAGGGGATGGCTCAGCCGTGGAGGAGGTGCCACCGAAATGCGGTGAGACACGGTTAACCTCTGGAGTTAACGGGGTACCCAGCTTTCACAGCAAACCGAAATCAATGAGGGCTTGTTTTCCAGTGCAGGGCTGCACGCTGTGGCGGGTCAGGGATTGATTCCCAAGCCGCTCGGTCATCCGTGTGCGGGGAGAGGGGCAGGACAAGAGGCCCCCACGACCCCTGCCACCCCCGCCAGAAATCAGAGCCACCGGCAATGAGTCCGCCAGGCTCAAGCAGGGGCTTGGCTTCGGTGGCTACAAAATTCACTCCTAACAGTTGGCCTGGGATTCCAAATGAGGGATATTGTTTTCAACCCCTTTTCTTTAAAACTATCGGGAAAGTTATTTAAAATGTAAAGCATGTGTAACTGATGCTCTGCTGTTCTCGAAGATGTGCAGAGCACTTAATAGGGTGGAGAGGTTTTCCCTTCCCCTTTGTCATTGACTGACTCTGAACCCAGATCGGCACTGCATACTCTCAAGGTTAAATATTTCACTGATAATCACTGTAACCGAAATAGCCGGTTATCTATGGTTTTTTTCCCTGTCTGAAATTGCAAATTCCCCCTACACTGCAAGTTTCTCTGTCCCGCATAGCCTGCCAAAACCACGGGCTTCTGCGTTATCAACAAAAAAAATCTGCAGACTGAAAACTGATAGAAGGAGGTGTGATGAAAGAGGCAGAAATCAGAAATCACCAGGGAGTGCTGTTTTGTTTTTCATTTCTATGGTTTCTTTATTGAAAAATACTAATTTTTAACAGTTCAGTATGCTGCAGAGCAAATGCAGAACCAAGCAAAACGAGCGCCACTTCCACAGCAAGTTAAGAAACATCCATTGCTTTCCCTTCTTACCGGTGCTCTGGTTCAAGACATTTCAGTGCAGTCCTGCACTGCCCTCGTCCTTCAAAGACTTCCCACCCCCTCAGGTGAAATTCAGAGATTAACTTCAGATGTGAGCTGGTTTCTTCTTCCATGCGGGTAGCGTAGCTGATGAAAAGAGCGTGGGACTCGGGTCCCATTTCCACCTCTGATTTGTTAGATGACTTCCAAAATTGAACTTCACCGCTCTCTGCCTTCATTTCCCCTTCTGTAAAATGCAAATTGCAATACCTGATTTTTGTCGGAGTCCCTTACAAGAGCTGTGTATTATTATAACAGCCGACTCTGTTGTGTAAAGTAATAATGTGATATGCTGGATTTGTTTGAAAGGGGATATTCACAAACCAAAAAAGTACAAATAACGTGTCCTAATTAAGAGACTAGGTCTCTTAAAAATTTACATAAATACACATTTTGTATGCATAAAATGAAATACGAAATCCTTGTCCTAACATCAGAATACTGCATCTTACGATGCAACCCCTGGCACTGGTGACGGGATGATACCGGCTTTCCTAAGTATGTCAGGACATGCCGCAGAAGGTAAAGGCAATTTTAAAATAGTTAACATCAATTTTGCTGCTGAATGACTTTCCCGGACTGAATATCTGGGCCATCCAGCACATAAAGCAGTGCACAGCTCCATCTGTATTTTCACTTTACAATTCACCTTTACGTCAGCCGGTAGCACCTGTTTCCAGGGGGGGCTGCTCTTCCCATCAAGCAGCAGTCGTTGGAACGGAGCAGCCATCAGTCCGGCCCAGGGCAGGGGAGAACATTACGGAGGGGGAAGCATGGTTAAAACAACTCCACTTTGAAAAAGGTGTCAGGAAGTTTATGGCCAATGAATTATTTCCAACGTAATCGCGTTACAGATGAACAGATTTCTTTTTCCTCCAACTGCAAAGCCTGTAAATGCCATCTGCAATTAAAACTCAAGAGAATCATCTTGGATTCCTTTCTTCCGTGTTCCTCACCGCTGGCACCAACAGAAAAGCTGCGCGAGGCCAAGCGATGCCAGTGCAGCCCCGCTGCTGGCTGTGATTTATAGTAATTAGTCCTAAAAGGAGGCACAGGATCCAGCTTCTTCTTTCACAGCTCTTGTGCTTTTGCAGTGGTCACAGAGCAGGAAAGCTGTAAAAACTTATTTTTGTCGCTAAGTCAGCGGATGTGACTTGGAGAGCGCGCAGCGCCCAGATCTGCTGAGTAGGAAAGTGCCATTTTTACACAGTCACTTTTCAGAGTTGAACCAAGCTTTTGCTGACTCGTCCAAGGTCACGGGAATCGGTTGCAGTTGCTCTGGGAATACAGCCCAGGAGGACCAACGTTCATCTCCATAACCGAATCACGGTACAGCCCTCGCTCTTCTTCATATCCTTTAACAAAATCAATGCAGTTAATACCAAAGTACACTGCATATTACAGTTTTCCCAGAAATAAAGTGCTGAGGAAGCCATCCCCGTGCATATTGGAGTCTCAGCTGAAACGTGAACCATCTGTCAATTCCCTGCAGCGCTTGGATATTTTTTCCCCCCGTCCTACATACTCCACTACAAAATTAGGCTGGCAATAAAAAAAGCACTTGACACACCACCCCGAAGCAAGCTAACCCTAAGCACCGTTCTGACCTTAAACCCTCAGTTTCTCCATCACCTTAAATACAGTCATTCAGCTAATACCCAGCGGGACTTGGAAAACTTCAGCTTTCTTTTTCTTCTCAAAGCTCGAGGTTAACCCAAACCCCTGAAGGCACAGTTTTTAAAGAAGTGCAGTTTCGGTACTGCCACTCCATCCCTCGCAGCGCAGCCCCTCACTGCTAACGCAGAGGGGCTGAAAGACCCCAACCACAGGGACGAGGGGGGCTTTGCCGTGGGTCACACGCAGCATCAGGACACCTGGGTGGGAGGCAGCCTACGTTCCAGTGTGAAACAGCGATGCTCTGCACCCACACACCACCAGTGTTTTCATTATTCCCCTCGGGGTGGGGGTGGGGGGGATTTTTAGGGCAGTACAGACAACTTTTTGGAGGGTTATGAGGAGAGAAACACACCTTTTTCTGTCGGAAAGATTCAAATCAATGAAGCTGAAGTCCTACAGCAGGAACTAGGTCCAGCTGTTGACAGAACCCCAAGCAGCAGAAAGACCATGGGCTTTCCTCCTCTTTCTCCTGCTGGAGAGCTGATAAGTGGATCCTCTTGAATCTGCATGTGGGTAAATGGTGAGGAGACACTCTGTGAGCTCCAGAAGCTATGGCAGATCTCTGAGCAACTGCTTTTTTATTGTGTCTAAAGCTAAAGTATGCAACTGTTTGATTTTATAAGAAAAAGTGAGTACGTGCCTCAGTTAGCCGGTACGTAGGGATTAAGGAGGCTTAAAAGCGAGTACACAGACAAAGCCATCCAATGTAGGGACACAAAAGACTGTTTGTTTTATGACCAAGAAAAAGTAATAATGCTTGACTGTTGAAATATGCATCGGGCTCAGCTGAAATCCAGGTCTCTGCAGGGGTCCAGGTAGGCATTTCGGCGTTAAAGGGAGCAGAATATTAGCCAGGCGTGACGCCTCCTCGCCGTGCCCAGCCGGGCCTGCAGTGTTTATGCTGCAGTTCACACTCTTTTATGTTCTCAGTGTTCTCAAGTGCACTGCGGGGATTAATTCAACAGAGAGCTGCCGTATTTCAGGACTCGTACAGAAAAAGTTGTTTTCTTTATGAAAAATGTTCCCTTTTAGCCCTCTGGGATAGTTCTGCAGCTGCCAGCTCGAGGCACCAGCATCGCTTTCACCAGCGCTCCGTGCAGGGCAGCGCACGGTGCTGCTCTGTAACGCGTCTGCGTGAGATTCGAAAAGATTTTTTTGCTGCCAGTGGCTTGAATACCAACAGGGTCTTGGAAAAAAAATAATTAAAAAATTAAAAAAGGACTGCATTAGCCAAAGAAACTGTCCTACAAATTTGATACAAATCAGAGTTTTGACTGATTTCAATGGGCTACAGTTAATTTCTTGTATTTTTATATACTTATGCGACCTCTTCCTTGCTTGTCAGAGGATACCACCGCTCCCAAGAGTTGCAGGAACTTGCTGCATTCAGGGAATAATTTTTTTACAGAGTTAGGGAGATGCTGCTTTTCACTCCCCTCGACCTTCTGCTTAGTAGCTGGCTTAATTGTCCTTCCATCTCCTTAGACTGTGAATAATTATCTTCATTTACATTGTTATCTTGAATGTATTTATACTCCGATTCTTACGAGTTAGCATCACCATCTGCTTCTTCAACAGTTGCATATTTGGGAGAGCGCGAGTGATTTTTCACATTATGCAAGCAGCTTCCATGCTTAAACCAGCACGGCGTGGATGGATTTTGTTACGAAACCCTGGCACATTTCTAAGTCTCTGGCTGCTGTTATCAATAACTGCTAGGCTCTGGAAAGACCATCCATTAAATTAAGCCGCTTTTAAGCTGCAGCTTGCATTTCAGAACTCATGTTAACTGTGATTGATTAACGTAATTTAAGAAAAGATTTCCAATGGACTATAAAGACGGTGATGTGATTAGCAGTAAACTCTGATCTTTCCTAACCCAGCGATAATACGTTTAGGAGGAAGCGACCGGCTATGGATTTCAAGCAGGGCCCGTGATTTTTGTAAAACCTATCTAAGTCATTATTTTTACATAAAACATTGAATTTAAAACATAAGCGTAGTTTTGTAAACATGCAATTATGGCACAGTAAGATAGCGTAAACAGGTGAGATTTGGGGATGAAACAGGTGATGAAAACACCACGCTTAGACTTCATATTAATCATGTATTATCTTAAATTTACTCCAATTTTCACACTTCAAGTATTTCAAAAACATTAAGTACATTGTATTATGTCTTTATAAGAGCCCTGTCACAGAGATATTCAGGAGCATTTTACAGAATTTAAAAGAATGAGAATTCACATGCCAGCGAGAGCGTATTCTCACCAGGCGCAGTTCCCAGACGGCTTTCCTCCTGCTGCCCTTGGAAGAACCGGTGATGGCAGAGAGCACGGCAGGTAGCAACCTGGGGAATTCCGGGATCGTTTTCCTGACAGAAAGCCCAAACAGAGCAAAGCTTCTTTAATATAATTCCCTCAGCTCAGTCAGGCGTAATCCTAACCGAGCGTGTATTCTTGGTACGCTGAGGTACTGCTCAAACACGGCAGAGTTAAGGCTCTGTTGTGAGGATGACATTTAAACATATTTTTGGGCACCGTTGTTTTTATATGCTTTAAAGTTCAGCTGCATTTCCATATTCTGGAAGGGCATAAAATACTAACCATAAAAAAAATTTAAAACCTCATTAAAAACGTAAAACCACACAAAAACATAAGGAAATTTGAACTCTGTGTCAGAGTGTTTCATTGCTAGAGCCTTTTGTTTGTTGATTTTTTCACGTGTCGGCATCCTCCGCTGCCGCCTTGGCAAGGATTCCTCCTCCTCCAGAACCCACTGGCTGCGTGCCGGTCCCGTCACTGTTCCCGCATCTCACACCACCACTACAGTTTTGTTCTTGCACCTCAGTTTTCATCTCCAAAGAGAGGTAGCTGACAGGATGGGCAGCTGGCGACGGGTCATACGAACAGTGCGTGGGCTCGTATGGAGTCCTGGGATAGTATCTGCAGGAGAGATGGGAGGGCTCTATGAGGGATGGAAGCGCTTTGCGAGGAGCCTCCCCTGCGTTTGTCACTGCAGAGTTCCCCTTCTTCACACCCCTCTCACGTTCCCTCTGCACTACCAGGACTCACAGAACGGTAGGGGTTGGAAGGGACCTCTGGGGGTCACCCAGTCCAACCCCCTGCCGAAGCAGGGTCACCTACAGCAGGCTGCACAGGACCGCGTCCAGGCGGGTCTTGAATATCTCCAGAGAAGGAGACTCCACAGCCTCCCTGGGCAGCCTGTTTCAGTGCTCCATCACGCTCAGAGGGAAGAAGTTCTTCCTCATGTTCAGCTGGAACTTCCTCTGCTTCAGTTTGTGCCCATTGCCCCTTGTCCTGTCGCTGGGCACCACTGAAAAGAGCTTGGCCCCATCCTCCTGGCACCCACCCTGAAGATATTTGTAAGCATTTATAAGGTCCCCTGTCAGCCTTCTCTTCTTCAGGCTGAACAAGCCCAGCTCCCTCAGCCTCCCCTCGTAGGGCAGATGTTCCAGTCCCCTCACCATCCTTGTAGCCCTCCGCTGGACTCTCTCCAGTAGCTCTTCATCTTTCTTGAACTGGGGAGCCCAGAACTGGATGCAGGACTCCAGATGAGGCCTCACTAGGGCTAAGTAGAGCGGAAGGAGAACCTCCCTCGTCCTGCTGGCCACACTCTTCTTGATGCACCCCAGGATCCCATTGGCTTTCTTGGCAGCCAGGGCACACTGCTGGCCCATGGTTAACCTGTCGTCCACCAGGACACCCAGGTCCCTCTCCGCAGAGCTGCTCTCCAGCAGGTCCACCCCAAGCCTCTACTGGTGCATGGGGTTGTTCCTCCCCAGGTGCAGGACCCTGCACTTGCCCTTGTTGAACCTCATCAGATTCCTCTCTGCCCAACATTCCAGCCTGTCCAGGTCACGCTGAATGGCAGCACAGCCTTCCTTGCCTGCCCTCCAGATACACAGAGCCCTTGCAGGACACCCTGTCCGCTTCAGCTCCTCCAGTCTCCACTCCTGCCCCGCACACACGTGGACCTTCTCTTCTCAACTCTGTGCTCTTGACCCCACTCTGTGACCCAGGAGGCTTTAGGGAGCCCAGACAGGGGGAAGGTGACACGGCTGTGATGAGGGCAGCAGAGGAAGCGGTCACACAGAGCCGCCAGTCCAGTGACGGGCCAGTGCAGAGGTTTGCTCAGGCGGCAGAGCAGACGGCGGCACCGACAGCGTTTGGTCTCACATCACTCCCGCTCATCATCTGACTCTCCCACACACCTCCACCTTCGCAGGTCTTAAATAGAAAGCGTGGATGTGGGACAAACAGCACTGCTGCAGAGTACGTGAGAAGCGTAGCGTCTACGAACGGCTGCAGCGGGTCACAGCGCCAGGAGTCTGGGTTCAGCGGCGTGAGGACAGCCTGCCTGGGAATCCTCCTGCTTCCTTAGCGCCCTTGTCCTGCTGCGCGTATGCACTCGGGCTCTTCGGCTTCCCCGTCTGGCGGTGAGCAAACGTCCAGACCCAAGTCACCAGTTCAGAGCTTTTCCGATATTGATTTTGCTTCCCTGAAGAAGAAATGGGTCCTGCGCACGGAGCTGATAGAAATGCCCTGTGAGGGATCTTCTGGGGACATGTTCTATGATTCTACGATTCTACAATTCTATGATCAGGGCTGTAGTCACACTCCTCGGCATGCATACAAAGTGCCTGAAGAGCAGCTGATTTTACAGGTGTGGTTATCGTGGGGAGAGGAGAAGGGGAAGATTGGCAGGGGAAAGGAGGTGGTTGTTGGGGGTGGGATAAGCACTACCTCAGGAATCTCTTTCTCAAGTGACCCCAAATTTCCATTACACAAGCCAACATCTGTTATAAACCTCCTTTCCCCAGCTAGGGGATCAAGTCACAGGGAGACACATATCATCAACAATATTCATTACAACACCTTTTATTGATTAAGCTCTCACTATTAATGGAGTCCAGCTGTTATTATTAATAGCAGATAACTAATTACACACTTCTCTCATGCACACATGCTCTCTTACAGTCTCCCAGCTGGAGCAACAGTCAAAAAGCCAGCCCCAGCCGTTTACCCATACTGATGCGCCAACGGCTTCTAGGCGGGCACTCACAAAGTCCCTCAGAGCGCCTTGCTGCGTCAGGTGTACAGATTGTCCTCTCGTCTCCCTCACCATACAGCAGCCACCGCCTCTGCAGATGCAGCCGGAGTCAGACAACCCACTGCTGATGCTGGAGGCCTTGCACAGCTTCAGAAAACTCTCGGTGTTCTGAGTTTATTTCTGGCCAGTTCAGCAGGATTGCTAGCCCGTGGGGCGATTAATTGCCGGGCGACTTTCACATGCTGCCTTTCAGCATGTACTTTTCCTCTCTTCAGTCTGTTTTTGGGTAACTCTCTCCACCCACACCAGGAGGTACCTGCAGAACCCATTCCCACAAACTCACGCCAAGGGCTTTCATGACACGGCTGTTACAGACCAGAGATGTCAATAGATGGAAGCAAGGCTGTGCATTTCAGACACTTTCAATAACTTACTTGTAAACAAGCGGTGACTGAGCTCACCTGTAGCAGAGCTGGCATTTACCTGTAGTGCAGAGATGAAGATTATTCAGAAACTTAACGTTTTCCAACCTTGATGGGGTTAAAACTGCAGCACTGACTCAAAGTCTTTCATTGTAATATGCAGGCACATACACGCTTGCACACACAGTTTTTTCTTTGCTCCAAAACGGAGTTAAGATCTTGGTTTTCACAGAATCACAGAATGGTCAGGGTTGGGAGGGACCTCTGTGGGTCACCAAGCCCAACCCCCTGCCGAACCAGGGTCACCCACAGCAGCCTGCACAGGACCTTGTCCAGGCGGGTCTTGAATATCTCCAGAGAAGGAGACTCCACAGCCTCCCCAGGCAGCCTGTGCCAGGGCTCCGTCACCCTCAGAGGGAAGAAGTTCTTCCTCATCTTCAGACGGAACTTCCTGTGCCTCAGTTTGTGCCCATTGCCCCTTGTCCTGTCACTGGGTACCACTGAAAAGAGTCTGGCCCCATCCTCCTGACACCCACCCTGCAGATATTTATACGCATTTATAAGGTCCCCTTGCAGCCTTCTCTTCTTCAGGCTGAACAAGCCCAGCTCCCTCAGCTTCTCCTCATAGGAGAGATGCTCCAGTCCCCTCATCATCCTCATAGTCCTCCGCTGGACTCTCTCCAGTAGCTCCTCATCTTTCTTGAAGTGGGGAGCCCAGGGACACAGCACTGCAGATGAGGCCTCACCAGGGCAGAGTAGAGGGGAAGGAGAACCTCCCTCGACCTGCTGGCCACACTCCTCCTAATGCACCCCAGGATCCCATTGGCCTTCTTGGCAGCCAGGGCACACTGCTGGCTCATGGTCAACCTGTCGTCCACCAGGACACCCAGGTGCCTCTCCACAGAGCTGCTCTCCAGCAGGTCCACCCCAAGCCTGTACTGGTGCCTGGGGTTGTTCCTCCCCAGGTGCAGGACCCTGCATTTGCCTTTGTTGAACCTCATCAGGTTCCTCTCTGCCCAACTCTCCAGCCTGTCCAGGTCACGCTGAATGGCAGCACAGCCTTCTGGTGTATCTACCACACCTCCCAGTTTGGTGTCATCAGCAAACTTGCGGAGGGGACACTCTAACTCTTCATCCAGGTCATTTATTTATTATTCCTACCCTCACTGTCTCTGCAATCTTCATCACCGTTCTGTGGGGCCGTGAGAAGATCGGGATTTTTTTTTTTTTCCCCACCGAGACATTTTCTCTCAGTTCGAGAGGACAGATACCGTACCCGGAGGCACCCACGGAGCTGGCACCACCACCCACCCGCGCACCGCCGCCATTTCGCCCCTCCCAGGCTGCGTCTCGGGGGCCTCCCCCCGCCCTTCTCCCTCGCGGGGGCCCTGCTCGCCGCCGGTGCGGACCTAAGGGGAGGCCGCAGGGCACCGCGCTCAACCCCGCCGCCTCAGCGCTCCCGGTCCTTCTGGAAGCGCTGCGGAGCGGGCGGCGGGTGACGGCGGGGCGCGGGGAGGGCGGCGGGGCGGCGGGCGTGCGGACAGGCGCCGCGGACAGCCCGTCGCGCCGGGGAGGAGGAAGGCCCCGTTACGCCGCGCCGGGGAGGAGGAAGGCCCCCGTCGCGGCGCTGGCTGAGGTGAAGGGAGGCCGCGATGCCGCTGTACGAGGTTCTGGGTAGCGGCGGGGAGAAGACCGCCGTGGTGATAGACCTGGGTGAGGCCTTCACCAAGTGAGTGGCGCCGCGCTCCCCGCGTGTCTGTCGCGACAGGCCTCGCCGTGGAGCCAGCGGGGCGGCTGCGGGGCGGGCCTGCCCTGCCGTCAGGGTGGTTAGTTGCGCGGGGTTTTTTTCCCTCACCCCTTTTCTGCCGTGATTCGCGCGGTGCAAAGCCCCCCGTACCAGCCTTGTTCTTTAATCTCGTTGTTTAGCTAAGAAACCTCGGCCTAACTGGAAGCCGAAGGAGAAATCACAGAATCACAGAATGTTCGGGGTTGGCAGGGACCTCTGTGGGTCACCCAGTCCAACCCCGCTGCCAAAGCAGGGTCACCCAGAGCAGGCCGCACAGTACTGCGTCCAGGCGGGGCTGAAATATCTCCAGAGAAGGAGACTCCACAGCCTCCCTGGGCAGCCTGTGCCAGGGCTCTGTCACCCTCAAGAGTGAAGAAGTTCTTCCTCATGTTCAGCTGGAGCTTCCTCTGCTTCAGTTTGTGCCCATTGCCCCCTGTCCTGTCGCTGGGCACCACTGAAAAGAGTCTGGCCCCGTCCTCCTGACACCCACCCTTCAGATATTTGTAAGCATTTATAAGGTCCCCTCTCAGCCTTCTCTTCTTCAGGCTGAACAAGCCCAGCTCCCTCAGCCTCTCCTCGTAGGAGAGATGCTCCAGTCCCCTCATCATCTTCATAGCCCTCCGCTGGACTCTCTCCAGTAGCTCCTCATCTTTCTTGAAGTGGGGAGCCCAGAACTGGATGCAGTACTCTAAATGCTCAGTGTTTAGTGTTTATGTCATGGGCCAAAAACGTAGCCGTGCTGCTGCCCCCCATGTCACAATACCCCATTGTGTCAGAAACCCCCGACTCCCCTCCCTGTGTTTGTGTCCCAGGTATGTGCAGCCCTCGCAAGAAAGGGGCAATTTAGTTGTGCTTCAGCAATCCGGCCCCACACCCGGGGTTGCAGTACTCTGGCAGCACTCCCTGGGTTTCTGGGGCCTGTTTGGAGAGATGGCCTGCACACAGCAAAATACAAATATCTTGCAACAAAAGCATCTCTTCAGATACTTGTCACTCTTACTAGGCTGGGCCCATGGCTGTGGCCATGGGGGCATCCAAAGCCCTGAGGGTGTCTCTGCTTCTCAGACAAGGCAGGAGTCGCAGGAGAAGGGTTTCTTGCCCAAACTTGTTTTTGTATGAAGTTGTATGCATTTTTTTTCAAGTGACTGTGTAATTGCAGACTAGCAGGCAGGCTTCGTTACCTGGAAATCACTGCAGTGTTGTTATGGAGAGGATTTGACAAAAGCCTTCACAGATGGAAACAAGTGATTCCACCAGTGGCTTTTTGTGGATTCATGTTGTGTCCCTGATTGCAGGGTTTTCCCAAATTTGGGGAGGTTGTGAGGTTTTATCCTATGGTGCTATTTGTCTAAGGAAATGCTCCTATGGAAAAGCATTTCCCCTGAATAGCGTGGTTTTAGGTCTGTTTCCAACCTTCATGCTTGTAGAAGAAATGGCAACTTAATGATGTGAGAGATGTCTGTCCTTTCCCAAATCAGACTGAAATTAACCAAAAGTTCAGAAGCTGTCAGGAGGACAGGCAGGGACAACTGCGTGTACGCACTGGGACCACACAAGGCTTTGTTTGGGAGGCCAAAGGGAAAAATTTAATTCTGAATTATGTCTATTTTAAGATTTTTTTTCTGAAATTATTTGAAGAAACACGATGACAGTTGCCAAATAGCAAAATAAAGTATTAATTGACCTTTTGCATTAAAAGTGCTCGAAGCCCAGTGGCTTTATAGTTTTCTACTAGTGTTTTCTACCATAGTTTTCTCCTGATGTTTGTACTTAATGGGGGTGGCAGCGGTGAAAGAAATGTTGGGGACTGAGTTTCTTAAAATCATATCCTGAATTTCTTCTGTTTTTAATTTGCCTTCTTCAGTCTGTGGTTCTTGTGTCTTTTAAGGTGCAATCGCTCTGTGAAAACCAGATGGGTTTCCAAAGGTTTGTTTCGGGTTTTCTGGTATTCTTAGTAAGTTGCATCCAAGCTGGATGCAGAAACCCTCATGTTTTGTCAGAGGAGTCCTGGAGTTCTTCATCTTGAGGCAGTACTACCTTAAATCAGCCAGGATGCTGTGAAGGGAGTGCATTTCAAAGTACTAAACAAGCTGGAAAGAGGAAAAAAGTGTCAATGGAATGGTGCTGGTCAGCAGTGAAATAGGCCACAGGATTTGCATGATCGTGGTCATTAAGTGTCTTTTATTTCTTCTAAATAAATGTCACAGAAAATGAGGGTTTAAAGAGGACATGACAGTTTAATCTTGCCTGTATTTTCTGGGAGCTTCGGTAAAACTGTGGGCCTGTGTGGAGGACACAGGAGGGCATTTCTTTGGAGGTTTAGTAGGCAGTAGGGAAGGCTGCAGGTGGGTGACTGTAAACAGAGAACTTATCAGTGGAAAGCAGGAGGCACGTCACAGTCAAGGATTACCGTCCTGACAGAAATGAAGATAACTTGGTTTGTTTAATGCACCTGAGAGGGAGTCAATAAAAAGATAGAAAATCTTTCTCATTAAAAATCGCTAGGTAGAAAAGCTGTATACGAAACACCTCTTTGCAGTCGCAGAAATATGCCTAATTAATTACTCTTTGATGATTCCTAGGCCCGGTACATTAAATAGTGACTTCAAATAACAAGGTTTTCAACGTTTTCTTCTAGGTGTGGTTTTGCAGGAGAAACAGGACCAAGATGCATTATTCCTAGTGAAATAAAGAAACCCGATGTCGCAAAGGTAATCTAGTTTACCTGAACTGTTTTACCTTTACAATGATTGGTATCTTATGGTATAGAAAGAATTTGCAGATACTTTTTCTGCCCGTCATAAGTGATTTTCATTATCTTTTAACTCCTGCTATTAAAAGACTGTAACTAGATACAAGTAAGTGTTATACCAGTGCTGATGTTGTTTGTACTCCTCACCCATGCAGCTTGTGTTTGGAGTATTTATTGAGAAATTTCTTTGCCTAGCTATGGCGCTTTTTTTTTTGTTTGGTTTTTTTTTTCAGTAGGAAATGGCAGCTTTGGAAAACTAATGTTGATATAAGTTACCAGTACAAAAAATTAGCATAAATAAATTCTGAGGTTTAGTTATAGGTGGGTTTATGAGATGCATTGTTAAGGACATAGAGCAAATCAGGTAAGAGTGAGGATTTATTTATATATGTCAGATGATATATGTTCAAATACAATCTATTATTATATATGTATCTCATATATGCATTTCTTTATAAAGAATCACTGCCTAGTATTTAGGCTGACTGTGGATATTTTTACTTTGCAGCCTGTCAAAGTTGTTCAGTATAATATTAATACAGAAGAGCTTTATTCATATCTGAAGGAATTTATCCATATGCTGTATTTCAGGTAAGAGATACGCGGATGTTAGTTAGTCAAGCCTCCTGCAGCTCTTTCCTGAGTACATCGAGGTGTTGGAGGTGTGACTGGAGGCTGCTCGCTAGTCGAGTAAGAAAACGGAAACAAGATTTCGCAGGTGCCTGCCTGGCTGTGTTCTTGCAGGAGAAATTCAGTGGTGCTGAGATTCAGGGTATATTACACAGAGTCAGTGTCCTGCAGCATCAGTTGCTCTCTATAAGTAAAAGTATTTGATAAGTTGCTTGTTAACTGTGGCACTCAGAAAGGACTTGGTAGGGGAAAGTCATTGTACTGATTTTGGTAGGGCTGAAGCTCATCTTCTGTTGGTGCAGAGCTCTCTCCACATGACAGTGTTTTGCAAGGAGGAAGCTTAACCTGTGGAATATTTTTACCTCACTAATACATCTTTTTATTGTGCTTTTATTATAATGTAATATTAAATTGTTATTATATATTACTGTTTTATACCATTAGTGAATAATGAAGTTGGACTTAGTAATTTCTCTCTTTACTTCCAGTCCTTATTTTTAGACAGTAAAAATCGTCACTTGACACAGGGAAACAAGTACTTAGTTTCTGTGCCGCAGATCTTCTGCTGTGAGTTGTGGGGTTTTTTCCTGTCCTTGATCATCGATTTGTAATTGAAATCAGGACAATTCCAACCTCTTCCACTGAAATCGAAACATCTGTATCATCGTTATTACTCTTTCGCAGACACACTGTACAAGAGTGGACAAGCCATTAATGGCAATTATGCGTGCCTATTTTTGCACTTCATTATATTGATTTAGAAATGTATAACAGATATTCAGAACTGCAGCCTGATAGCAGATAGCTCGGTAACTTGTTTTCTGTAACTCAGTTTCCTAACTTTATTTTAGGAAAGTGGTGGGTTTTTTTAAATTAGGGAAAAAGATTTTGGGATCTGCTGTAAAAAGTGCTATCTATACGCAAATTTTTAGGAGAGTGGAATATGAAAATAAAATAGGTCTCATAAGACGTGCTTGAACTTACCAGTTTTGCTTTACACATCTTGCCTTTTTTAGACATCTGCTGGTGAATCCCAGAGACCGCCGTGTTGTGATCATAGAATCTGTCTTGTGCCCTTCACACTTCAGAGACACGCTCACGAGAGTCCTTTTCAAGCATTTTGAGGTACGTGTTTTACAGAACCACTGTGGGTGCTCAGCATAGCACTTGCTGGTAGAAATTGTACTTACAGTCACTACCAGATGTGGACAAAGGAATGAAAATAATGCCAAAAGAATGAGAGAGGCATAAAGAAGATGAAAAAAAACTGATGGTCACCTGGGGAAGTGGGGCTTGGAGGTTGGAGTAAAGGCCATTTCTGTTCCATTCTAACTCTATATGAGGCCGCAAAACAGGAGCTATTAACAAGAATCTGAAAGGTTTCTCTGGCTTCTACAAAAATACAGCTCACGTGGCACTGTTCCAGACAGATCCAATAATCCCCATTGAGCACTGCCTGAAGCCAGAATTTATATTTAAACACTTGTTAGTGCTCTGTCAGCAAATCTCCTGACTTCTACCAGAGTCGATATCTTTGCCTGGCACGTGATCTAACCTCCGGCTGTGCTCATTTAGATAAGAGCTTACCTGAAATGTATTATCTTCTCTGCTTAATCAGTCTTTCTGAAGAAGTCTGAACCTAATTCTTGCTTACTTCTAACAAAATGTTTTGGAAGGCGATTCCATACTTCTTCAATTCAAATAGAACAAAGGTTGGGGTTCTGCTATAAAAAGTGAAGAAACTAGTTTGTCTGCAGTACTTCTTCACTGTGCTTCCACAGCACAGTTTGCCAACTAATCTTAAACTTCTGCGTAAGTCCTTCCTACTATTGATAAAATTTTCTGATGAATGGAAATTGCTGAAAGCTTTGAGTGATTTGGGTTTGTTTTTTTTCCTAATCCCCTTACAGGAAAAACACATGTCTCAGATAAAGCACTCCCATGCAAAATTGATTGTCAAAAATGACTTGTGACTTGGAAAATTGTATTTTGATGGAGAGGCTTTGTAGCTTCTTAAGAAGCCAGCTAATTCTGCTGTGAGGTTAATTCTCTCTGGCTCGTGTTTCCATTTGGTACAAAGAATAAGAGTGGCATATTGATACAGGGTAATATTATAACTTGTGTCTCTGGGCTAAGTATCAGTTAATGTTGCCCTTAAATGCAGGATTGGATGAAATTGCTTGTTTAATTCACACTTCAAGGCCTTCCATTAAAGGAACTGTTGCTATCTAGGCAACTTGATTTATGACTTACTGGGAGGAAGAAGTCATTCTCGTGTAATTTTGACTTGAGTTTACACAATGCTTTGGGGAGGTGTTTTAACTGGCATCTGCTGTGAGGTTGTGTGCAACAGCGTGTTGTCATAAGGCACAGTTTTATGGGTTTTCTGGCACCTTTGTTCACATCTTGAAGTCTTTATACAACATTTTCAGTAGCTATGCTTTAATTTCTTTAATTTCTTTCCAGTGACAAAAAGAAACCTGATCTATGACTTTAGATGAGTTCTATAGTTAACACTGGCTTGTCTTACAAGCCCATTCCAAGATTCATTATTATTGAAGTCACTGGTATGTACCACGAATAAGGTGAACGCAGAACTGAGAATTCTGTTGTATTTTGTTCATTACTACACTACCTTAAAAATTAAGTTAAAAATGGATACCTCAAGATGGGTTTTGCTTTTAATATGTCATTCGGGGAGAGCGTCAGTGCTTTGGGTGGTTTGTTTCTTTTCGCCCCCTTCTGTCAATTGTCCATTTGGTTTCCCTGTAGGTACCTTCTGTTTTGTTTGCTCCGAGTCATCTAATGTCTCTGCTGACACTTGGGATCAATTCTGCCATGGTGCTAGACTGTGGATATGCAGAAAGCTTGGTGCTGCCTGTATCCTTTAACAATACAGAAACCAGCTTCTCAGCAACAAGGGTGTCGTGATGAGATGAGATTTTTATAGACTTCAAGCGTGCTAAAAAGTAATAGGAGCAGATGAGCCAGTCTGGCATTTGACTGTAAGATATCATCACTTGGGGAATCTCCTCACAGCTGACACGCTAAGTCTGCGTTCCCTTGGAACTTGGGAAGGGTGGTTCATAACTTCAGCCTTTATATACTAGAAATTAGTTTTGGAGAAAAGTTTGAACGTGTTTCCGATAGCTAATGCAAGCTAATGAAAGACCATTTAGTTCCAAAAAGACTGAAAATTCATAACAAAAAGAGCGAATTTCCTGATCTTCGTGTAGATATATGAGGGAATTCCAATTCTGAGCTGCTGGGGTTCCCTTCCTCTGGGAGGAAAGGCTATCCACAAGTAAGTCACAGTTACACGTTCCGGGTTACCAATGATTCATTTGTGAAAGTTCGTCTTTGACTTCGCATGGCTGAGTCGACACCTGCTGGTCAAGCTAAGGGCAAGAGGGAACTGCACAGGCAGTGGAAGCAGGGACAGGTATTTCGGGAAGAGTACAGGGATGCTGCCCGGTTGTGTAGGGATGAGGTCAGGAGGGCCAAGGCACAGCTGGAGCTGAACTTGGCAAGGGATGCTAGGAATAACAAGAAGGGCTTCGACAGGCATGTCAGCCAGAAAAGAAGAGTTAAAGAAAGTGTACCCCCCCAGTCAGTAAGAATACAACCTCGTATCAACAGGTGAGGAGAAGGCTGAGATACTCAGCAACTCTTGCCTCAGTCTTCACGGGCAGCCTCTCTCCTCACCCCTTCCCAGTTGATGGACTGCAAGATGGGGACCAGAGGGGCAAAGCCCTTCTAACTGTAATGGAGGACCAGGTTTGGGACCACCTGAGGAACCTGAATGTACAGAATTCTATGGGACCTGATGAGATGCGTCCCAGAGTCCTGAGGGAATTGGCTGATGTCATTGCCACGCCACTCTCCATGATATTTGAAAGGTCACGGCAGTCAGGCGAAGTCCCTGGGCACTGGAGGAAGGGAAATGCTGTGCCCATTTTTAAAAAGGGTGGGAAGGAGGACCCTGGGAACTACTGACCAGTCAGCCTCACCTCTGTGACTGGGAAGATCATGGCACAGATCCTCCTAGAAGCTCTGATAAGGCACATGGAGGCCAGGGAGGTGATTGGAGACAGCCAGCATGGCTTCACCAAGGGCAAGTCCTGCCTCACCAACCTAACGGCCTTCTGTGATGGCATGACTAGATCAGTGGACAAGGGAAGAGCTACAGATGTCATCTGTCTGCACTTCTGTAAAGCCTTCGACAGCGTCCCTCACAACATCCTTCTCTCTACATTGGAGAGAGAGGGATTTGATGGGTGGACTGTGTGGTGGATAAGGAATTGGTTGGAAGGTCACAGCCAGAGGGTAGTGGTCAACGGCTCGATGTCCAAATGGACGCCAGTTAGTGTCCCTCAGGGGTCTGTACTGTGATGGGTGCTGTTTAACATTTTCATCAATGACTTAGTGAGATCAAGTGCACCCTTTGCAAGTTTGCAGACGACACCAAGCTGAGTGGTGCAGTTGACACACCAGAAGGATGGGATGCTGTCCAGAGGGACCTGGACAAGCTTGAGAAGTGGGTCTATGTGAAACTCATGAGGTTCAGCAAGGTGAAGTGCAATGTCCTGCATCTGGGTCGGGGCAACCCCCGCTATCAGTACAGGCTGGGGGATGGAGGGTAGTCGAGGCCCCATTCCTGGAAGCATTCAAGGCCAAGTTGGACGGGGCTCTGAGCAACCTGGTCTGGTTGAAGATGTCCCTGCTCACTGCAGGGAGGTTGGGCTCCATGACCTGTAAGGGTGCCTTCCAACCCAAAGCATTCTATGATTCTATGAGCAGTGACAAGATATTCCTATTGAACATGACTCGTGCTGTGACAGCATCTGAATGCTGAAGTTACCGCTGTTTGGCTTTTGATGTAGTTACAGCTGTGGCAATCAGCTCTGCTTCAGTTTATATTTAGAAGAAAGTCAGTAAAGGGAACAAATGCTGTCCCTGAAGCGCAACATAGAGAATCAGCCTGAGTTAACAGCTGTCTTTGACTAACTTAATGTCTGATATTTTAGGGAGCTGGCGTATCAGTTGTTGGAGCAGTGCACAGTTGATACAGGATTAGCCAAAGGACAAAGCCTGCCGTCTGTGATGGGTAAGGTCTGTTCCATGCGGCGTATGTGCAGTGAACTCACACTGGGGAAAGTGAATAAAATGTGTTCAGTGTTCACCGCATCTTATGTCAGCTACTGGCATGATTTCTTTCTCAGTGTTAAACAGGAATATGATTTTTACGATAAGCCACTCATAACAACCTTTTTTTCCTGTTCTTAATATCCTTTCTTAGAAATCTTTAAAAGCTGTTGTCAAAATTTTAAAATACTAGATGTAGTTCAAACTTACTTTCATTCTTAAATTCTCTTTCTACTTAAGAAGCTTTTGTTCTGAGGTATTTTTTTATTTCAGGCTCAGTTCCGGAAGACGTGGTGGAGGATATAAAAGGTAAAATTTTCTGCTTCACAAAACTCTAGTTTATTAAATTGTGCAGTAGAGGAGAGTATGATAATAACAACTGTGCAATACTGTATGTTTAGGAATTTTTTTTATCTTCTCTGTTTATCATATTTCTTACCTACTGGAAGAACTTGCAGTGTTCATCCTCTTTGAAAGCAAAACTGAAACCATGTTGAGTTCCGCTGTCAGGTTTAGCCTTGGTGCTGTCAAGACGTAGCCCATAGAAACCTGTGGTCAGCCAGCGCGGTACAACTGTTCTGCCTGTTGTAGATGTCCTGCGGTCAGCAGGTCACGTTATCTGGGTATTACATTTCTCAACTACTGACATTGTGTTTGCGGTGTGTGAATAGGTACAGTGTGTGCAGCACATCTAATGTTCAAACCCTGTTATCATAGATGCGCTGTGGTAGCAAACGCAGCATGTAAGCGGTCTTAACATCATCACATAACAATTTTTTAAATTAATTTTGTTTATAAATGGACTAGGAAGGCTCAATTTGCCTTAAAGTCATTTTTGTGAAAAAAATGAAGTGTGTATAAAAGACATTTTGGTGTATTAATCAGGTAGGCAAGATGAGTCAAGGACTACATTTACACCAGAAAAAAATAGAGGTGGTCTTTCAGGAGAACTTGGATGAATTCCTGTGTAATATTTCATGTGCAATGGATATAAAAAATATATAATTGTAGAAAATAGCAGCTAGTATGTACCTCTTGGGCCAGATTAGGAAGAAATCCATCAGTCAAATGCAAAATAACTTAAATGCAGCTGCTGCTTTTTCAAATGGAAGTTGCTTTTCTAATTCCTGGACTTGAACACAATTTTCTGATCAGTTCTGGTTTTTATGGAGTCTTTTGGAACCAGGTAGAATGTGCTAGGGTTGAAATTATGATTGCCTGTGTACTGAAGGGTTGTTTCTTTGTGACAGCCATTTGTGAAGAAGATAACTCTTTTGTGCCAGCCAAATAAGTATATAACAACACTGACAGCTGGGATACAAATTAAATTGTGCTCTGTCAGTGTTGCCTGGAGAAACAAAAACCCTCTGGAATTCTTAGGGTGCTGAAGAGTAGCACTGGGGAAAATATGGCATGATTACAGCTTGTTTAGAAAATGAACAATGCCTCGTTTGAAGCCGTGGTGCAAGACCCGCAATGCTGTGTTTGACAGCGGAATACAACCGCTGGCACCTTGTGGTAACCGAAGGCATGATCAGCAACATCTTTGAATCTCAAGTAGCTTGTCTCAGAAAGACACCTTGCCTGTCCTAGCGTAGTTTCAGTGTCAGCTTCATTGAAAGTCATGATCTAGATAGCATCTGGACTTTGCTGAAGTGTAGACACCGTTTTTCTCTGCATTTGTTTGATAACACCTTGGACCAGTAAGGGCCCAAAGTGTGTGTTCTTCTCTAAATTAAGCAAAATTATTTTTTTTATTGGTGATGAAAGGATCCAGCAAAGTTTCTGTTCTGCCCCTTTCTTTTCTTTTATGAAGTCCGCACTTGTTTCGTGAGTGATCTCCAACGTGGACTGAAAATCCAAGCAGCCAAGTTCAACATTGATGGCAGTGCTGAGGTGGGTGGCGAGTGAAGCTTACCCTAGCCTTCTGATGTGGATGTAGCCTTTTTAGCCACTAAAATAATGTGCGTGTGTTTGTATTTCTAGCGTCCTTCACCACCTCCAGATGTGGACTATCCTTTAGATGGAGAAAAGATTCTCCATGTAGTTGGCCCCATCAGGTGAGAAATACCATAGCAGAGTATTTATCTTTAGGAGGACATATTTTTGATTCTAAAAGCACATAACTTTTCATAAAATTGAATTGTAATGAAACACTTGCATATGCTTTTAATGTCTCTTAAATTAAGGCTTTGCACTGGGCACAGTGCAAGCCCAGAATAAGAGGCATCAGCCGCTGTGGAGAGCTCACAGTCGAAGATGAGAGCGAACAGATTGGAGGGATGGGAGAAACAGAAAAGCAGTACTAGTGCATGGTGATGAAACGGGTTTAGCGAAGCGAACGGGCGTTGTCTCCTCCCCGTTGGCACGGCCTGGTGCACGGCTGTATGGCAGAAGAAGTCGCGATGACGTGTTGTCAGCAGGAAGTCTGTAGCTATTTCCAGCCCTGCTGTTCCGGAGTGTGAGCTCATAGAGCAGCGTTGCTGCTCATTAACACTCATGTCCTGTCGTTTCAACAGAGACTCCGTTGTGGAAATACTGTTTGAACAGGATAACGAAGAGACATCCGTTGCCACTTTGATCTTAGATTCACTCATTCAGGTATCTTTATATTACAAACCATTTATGGAATGCCTCCAGCCTTAGAGAACCTGCTGTTACGAATGACTCTTTCTAGAGTAACGCCCTTCTGACCACAGGTTGCGGCTGGTTCAGCACAGCGTGACTCCTAGGGTTCTGCCACGTGATGGATTACTGGGGGGTAGTAAGTCACCGTGTGTCATCTGTTCTGTGATGGTTTTCTTACTCAGTGGTCTACTGCAGCGCGTCTAGGACAGTTTTCTAAGAAATGCGGTGCTCGCCCCTCAGCTGAGGTAATGAACTAGCTCACGTTTATTTGGGAGTGAGGCTCTACGGATGTAATGGTGAAGGAGCAGCTAATACTTGCTGTTGTAGGAATTACACTGCTTACACTGAAACGACACAGGTGTTCTGTTTCTTCTTTTTTCAAGGTGTTTGGCTAAGAGATAAACTTTGAGTCCTGCAGGCTGCTGGTTTACCTAAGGTGGAATAAAATTAATTTGGACATCTCTATTACAGGCAGTATGTTAGGTATATTATGGAAAATTTTCTTGGTGTATACAAATGATTCGTTTCTTATTATATTTACGAAAGAGTGGATTAGAAAACCACTATAAATGGAAATTTGCATAAAGTGGTGGTATATGTACGTTAATTGAAGTTGACTTCCTGTAGTTATTGATGCCATTTCAATTGGTTTGCTGAGGCGCAATTTATTGGAGAGCCATAGGCTTGGACGACATGACAAATATTTCAATTAGAAATCCTTATGAAAACAACTTGTTTAACAAGATCTGTGCCTGGACCCCTCACTTCTGTACGTTGAGGCATTTACCTTGCATCGCTCTTTGGCCAAAGGAAAGACAAATGTTAAATTTACAAGTGTTAAATAGCATCCAGTTACTTCTGCTGAACAAGAGGACCACAGCAACCAGGAATTCTTTTCAAAGGGATAGCATGGATCTGTTTGTGAGGGGCAGAACTGACAAAGCTTGGTTTTCTCATGCCTGTGTGTCTTCTACATAGATTGTCCGATGCGCAAGGCAAGATCCAGCAGAAACCTTTTCTGCCGCTGAGACTTCTGTAGCACCTTTCTCCCACACGGAGCTAAAAAGAGTCAATCTCATACGTAACAGTTTTTGCTCTCAGAGAGCACTGGTGGAGGCTTGACCTCTCTCTGGCACATCTTCTCCTGGAACTCACGGCAATTACTGTCACCGATACCTCTGTCCGCTGTCATCTCGGCCTGTCTCAGCTGAAGAGCTGCACAGGGACTCACAACGTGCCCATAAAAGCCTCAACTGAGCAGTTCCTTAAGCCTGATTTTCTTGGGAAGTCTGGGGGGAAAATGGTGTTTGTTATGTTTCAGCTAAGTATGAGAAAACAGCAGCTGAAAGGCACGGAAAGACTGACTGAATTTCCAACAGACCTTTGAATGCTTGTTCATGCAACTTCAGTTAAAGTGTTTGGGTTTTTTTATTCCTGTTTGCATTAGTGTCCGATAGACACCAGGAAGCAGCTGGCAGAGAACTTGGTTGTTATTGGTGGCACCGCTATGTTGCCAGGATTCCTTCACAGGCTCATGGCTGAAATCAGATACCTGGTGGAGAAACCGAAATACAAAGAAGCGCTCGCCACTAAAACCTTCAGAATTCACACTCCCCCTGCCAAACCCAACTGCGTGGCCTGGCTGGGAGGTAAGCATGAGAACAGCTGCTAAGCGAAGGTACAAAGTGGAAAACCAGACCTTCCAGGTGGGATTTGTAATGAATAAATAGCAGGAGAACGTAGATGAACCATTGAAATCGAGCTGCACTGGAGCTCTGTGGAGTTGTTGTGCCCTCCTGGAAGGAATCTTGCAGAGTGAAGCTCGCTCGGGGACGTTTGGAGGGCAGAGGGGCACTGCGGGTTGTGGGAGCTGTGAACTGGTGCGATTTGCAGTTCCAGTGCAGGACGGAGCTACCGCCATATGGTGGCACCAGCAGAGCGAGCAGGCAGAGCAGAGACCTGCTGCAGGCAGGAGGATCTGCTCGTGGAAAGAACAAGATTAATTACCGGCTGAGGAGCAGTGAGCTGCGGAGAGGCCGGAGGCTGCTGACTCCCTGTGCTGTTCCCAGGTGCCAAGAACAAACACAGCAACTCTGCAGTGGGTTTTGGCTGTTGTATTGGCAGGTTAGGGAAAAAGGGAGGGCCCTCTGATGCTAGCAGCTGTTTCCAGGAAGGCTCTGTGGATGGTAAGAATTCATGCTTTTTTAAGCTGTTGGTGTATAAGTGGAGCCCGTCTGGTATGTGTGAGGAACTAATTTGAACTGTAAAGGTGCAAAACACGTGTAGATGTGGCACTGGGGGACATGGTTTAGCAGGCATGGTGGTGTCCGGGTGACGGTTGGACTTGGTGATCTTAGAGGTCTTTTCCAACCTGAACGATTCTAGGATTTTATTTCCGTAGGCTTTGAAATGTAAATGGTTGTCAAATTTTAGTTTTAAAACCTTTTGAGTCTACTTTCAGGGTTAGCAAACAACAATTTCTGTGCACCCAGTTCTCTGATAGTTTTCTTCACTGGCAATGCTACTCAGCTGCTGCAGCCTGAGTCTGCTCGCAGCTGGTGTAAGCTTCTCACGGGTGCTGTGTGACACCCTTCCTGGGGAGAAGGAGTCTCCTTAAACATGAGGTCGTTTGTCTGAAGTGCTTAAAATCAAAACTTCTAGGAAACTGTCATAAGGAGCAGGCCAGCTAGGGCAGTTTTGTTCTCTGCAGAGACTCGATGATTCTTCGCTTTCAGTTGCTTTCAAGGGGCATAAACGGAGGGAATATGGGACTAGCCGGGCTACTGAAGAGCCGGCTAGATCCTTTCATTCCTTTAATTTTTGAGACAAAGCTGAAAAAGAACAGTTGAGGTTCTAGATGGCGAGAAGTAGAAAAAGAAATTCAGTACATAAATTAATGCAATTTTTTTTTGTTTCCCCCCCCCCCCGATAACGTAGGAGCGATTTTCGGAGCACTTCAGGACATTCTCGGGAGCCGGTCTGTGTCCAAAGAATATTACAGCCAGACGGGCCGCATACCTGACTGGTGCTGTCTCAACAGTCCTCCCCTGGAGATGATGTTTGATGTCGGAAAAGCACCCCCGCCGCTGATGAAGAGGGCTTTTTCTACTGAGAAATAGGCACCTATATGCTACACAAGGATTCCGCTCATCTGTTTCAAGTAGATACATATGCATTGGCTTCTTTTTTTGTTATTTTATTAAGTAATTTGTGTGTAACACTATTAAACATGAACAATGTGGATGTTTTGGGGGAGTATGGTGGTAGGTACTAACGCTATTTAAAACCACGTCCAATTATCGTTTAAAAACTTACCTCTGACAACCGCTATGCTGTTTTGTCCTCTTCTGAAGAAATTCTGTACCGTCACGAGTTGTAGCCTACTGAATTGTTTGTTATTTATCTGTACAGTAAATGATGTTGTTGAGAGAATGTGTTTGAAGATATTTTCATTTTAAATATGCTTAGAAGAATGAAGGACAGTCTACTATGGGAGACATCTGTGGAAGTTTTTCTGCCGAATTCTGTATTAAAATATTCCAGCCTTGATTGACATGTGAGGAGATCGTTTGGGGCTGTTCCGCAGAGGTGCTGGAGCAGTATTTCCCCAGGACACAGACCTGTTTCGAGAATTTTATCAGAGAACTCTTCTGCCTATAATTCTTAAATAGCGCTGAGCTAATAACTCCCCCGGTATCTCTCCTCCGAGAAAGATTTCAACCATGTAAGAATTACGAACAGGGGCGCGGGGAGATCTTGAATCTCTTGTTGAAATGTCAAGTTCAGAAGTCATTTCTTTGCCCTCCTTCCCACCATCTGAACTGCATTGTCCTGCAGCAATATGTATTCAATGAAGACGCGATACAAAGTTCATTGCTTAGGGAAAAAAATGCAGATTTGGATATTAGTGCTATTTTTAGGAACTGTTGGCTACTTACCAACCTCTTAGCAATGCTGTAGCTTTTCATACTGAAGGAGAAGGAGCGCTCCCGTGGGAAAACACACACACACGCTTCCGTTCTGCTGCTGGTGCTGCTGGTGTGGGTTTGTCGTGATTCTCGCTGTCCTTCCGTGGCACTGCTGCCAAGTCGCTGCGCACGCAGAGCCGCGGCTCCCGGGGAGCGCCCCGGCAGTGCCGCTGCGTCCCGGCGGCATCGCGGCGTGGGCGAGGCGTTTCCCGGCGTCAGATGCCGCTGAGCTTGCCGCCAGCATGCCGAGCCGGACTCGCTGACGGAATGGCAACCCTGCTGGCACCTGCTGGCTGGGGAGGTTCAGGTCCTACTCGGAGGAGTTTGTTCAGCTCAAATTTAGGGATATACATAGGTATGACATTACTTGGGGGCAGGGGTGGTGGAGTCTTTTATTTCCACAACCGTGCCTTTTGTGGCTGTGCTGCCTGCTGGCTACCTGCTGTGGTTCCCGACGCGTGCGTCTTGAAGCGAAGCGTGTATTTAAAGAAACGTTCTTGTGGTGAAACAACACGGGGCGGCGTGCTCTGGCATTTGAGTAAGCTTCTACACGACTTTATCATTCTGTTTCGTATATGCTTTACTTCAACATACGGTGTTACCTGGCACATGGCAGGAGAGACTCCTTTATATCAATAATTTTCAAATTAAAAAAAACTACGAAAAACAGGAATCACTGCTTAAAGTGTTCAGAGTCTGTCACAGGTGAGATTTGCTGGTTGGTAACAGGGGGCTGATAGTCTCGACACGGATGACTTCTCGTCGGTGCTGTTGGCAGGTGTCTTTTTCAGTTGCCTTCTTCCTATGTCAGATGAGCTGCGTGGCTGTTACACAGAAGGTGTAGAAAAATAGAGAGGCGTAGCTGTGAGTGGTTGTTAATGGTGGTTTGATAGTCCTGGGATGAGGCTCGTCTTCTAGAGATCATTTCTTAGTCCTCAAAGCATGACGGCGCCTGGCCAGCACCTCTTTGCGCTGATGTGAGAGTCTCTAGTCCAAACACTTTCTGGGTTTCCGGGTTGAACGGGTTGTAGTTACCATCCACCACAGTTTCTCTGCAGCAGCCTGAGGATGAGAATGCCGTGCCGTGACATACAACCAGGTTCTTCAAAACTGCTGTGTGTTGTGTTTGGTCAGGCCTGGACTTGGAAAAATCACAGAATCATAGAACGGCCAGGGTTGGAAGGGACCTGGCCTTGAACACTGCCAGGGAGGGGGCAGCCACAGCTTCTCTGGGCAACCTGGGCCAGGGCCTCACCACCCTCATGGGGAAGATTTTCTCCCTTATATCTAATCTAAATCTGCCGTCTTTCAGTTTAGAGCCGTTCCCCCTTGTCCTATCACTACACACCCTGGTGAAGAGCCCCTCTCCATCCTTCCTGTCGGCCCCTCCAGGCACTGGCAGCTGCTCTAAGGTCACCCCGCAGCCTTCTCTTCTCCAGGCTGAACAGCCCCAGCTCCCTCAGCCTGTCCTCGTAGCAGAGGTGCTCCAGCCCTCGGATCATCTCCGTGGCCTCCTCTGGCCCCGCTCCAACACATCCATGTCCTTCCTATGTTGGGGGCTCCAGAGCTGGATGCAGGATTCCAGGTGGGGTCTGACGAGAGTAGAGCAAAGCGGCAGAATCCTCTCCCTCGCCCTGCTGGCCACGCTTCTCGATGCGGCCCAGGATACGGTTGGATTTCTGGGCTGCAAGCGCACGTTGCCAGCTCATGTTGAGCTTAAAAAATGGACAAAACGCTATAGCTAGATACGCGTAGTCCTGTTGTGTCTGGTATTTCGCATTCTTTTAGTTCTTTGGGTTCTTGCTCGCTTGCTTCTGCCAGCCTGCAGTCCTTGAATGGTTTGGTTTCCTTGGGGATGTTCATTCCCCAGCAGATTCCTCAAATACCAGCATTCCCCTTGTTTTCTTGAGCGTTTGGGACCCTCACTCTGACTGCGCTTGTTTCCCGTTACCAAACCCTTTGTATCTCCCCCGCAGCGAGGCCGAGGACTACGGGGTTGGGTGCACATCCGACACGCTGCTCCCCGCCCTGCCCCACCACAGCCCTGCTCCCAGGGTGAACCACCGGGCTGGAGGCTCCGGGATCGGCCGCTTCAGGCGAGAAACCCTGCGGGTGAGGTCTGCTGCTCCGTACGGGGCTGGGCAGCCGAGGAGCGGTGGAGTCTGGTACTCCGAGCGGGAGGTTGGCCCGTCTGGAGCAGTCCTGGGCAAGGGTCTGGGATATCGGTAGGTTTCCGAGTGACTTCAGACTGTGTAGGATTGCGACAGTGATGCTTAATAAAGCAAAATGGATAAAGGCGCAGTTTTTGGAGACCAAGCCCGCTACGTCCCAGAGAAGCTGTGGCTGCCCCCTCCCTGGCAGTGCTCAAGGCCAGGTTGGATGGAGCTCTGAGCACCCTGGTCTGGTGGAAGATGTCCCTGCTGATGGCAGGGGGGTTGGAACCAGATGAGCTTTGAGGTCCCTTCCAACCCAAACCATTCTATGATTCTGTGATCCCTCTTCTTAACTTAGAAATTGATTTTAACTTAGAAATTGTTCTGTGATGCGGTGACAAGCTTGCCGTGTAAACGCTGCTTCATTGCGAGGCGCGGAGCCGTCCTTAGGCGCGAGTAAAGAACGTTCAGACCCAAGCTCTGCTGCTCATTTGCATTGATAATTTGAATAATTGGGATGCAGCCCCGTGACCCAGCTTGTGTCTTGCCTTGGTGAGAACTGAGCCAGAGCCTACCGAGGCTTGCTCCTGAAAGGGGAGGTTGGCGTCGGCACGAGCCCCGTGGAGCCGGGGGGGATTACTCGCGCCCGTCCGCAGTTCTCGGCGGGACGGACGCTCAGGGGAGGCTGAACTGCGGAGCCCGTGTCCGTGGTGGTGCAGCGATGTCATTTTCCTGAACTGCAGCAGGCTGCAGCTGAGGGAACGGAGAATATTCCCGACCCTTCCGTTTTGGGGGTATTTCTGTGCTGCTGTGCTGCTGTGCTGTGGGCCTGTGCCCTGGGACAAGCCCGGCGTGTGCTGCCACCTCGCCTGCGTTCTGCCCGCTCTTCTCTGCTCCCGTGGGGTTTCTGCGTCACTGAACAGCGTCACCAGCTGCTGTTTCACCCTGCACGACCAGAAATGCTGAACGTTACCGGCAGGCTGAAGCGCAGAGTCCTGTGACCTGTTAAGGACAGAAACAGGATTCTTCTTCCATCAAAGCGGTGAGGAAAGGCTGTCACCTGCTTTTCGGAACAGCTAGCCCTGGAAAGCCCTTGGAGATCACACCTGAAATGTGTTATCGTGGAGAAAGGATTTTGACTTATTTTTTTTGAGCCTGAATGTAGTTCTTCGCTGCCTGGCATGGCAGGGATCCGTGGATCCTCGCCACAGACAAACCATTGAACTCCAGCGTTCAGCAATGGACACAAACCCCCGCAGTACCTGGAGGATTTCCCCCTGAAGCCCCCGGCTCCGGCCTGGGTGCCGTGCCTGGAGGTTGGTGTCAGCCAGGCAAACAGCTCCAGCCGAGCCAAGCCCCGCTGCCAGGAGGAATATTCTGGAATATTCACGAGCGTGGCCCGTTGCAGTCTGCCTGGTGTCCATGCTGCGTCCGTGGGAGCTGGTCGCAGGGGGAAGGGGCTTTAACTTGTTCCCTTCATTTCCCTTTTTGTAGAATCGTGGAATATCTTAAGTTGGAAGAGACCCACAAGGATCATAGGGTCCAACTCCCTGCTCCTCTCAGCACTACATAAATCTAAACCATATGACTAAGAGCATCATCCAGCCGCTCCTTGATCTGTGGTGGGCTCGGGGCCGTGACCCCTTCCCTGGGGAGCCCATTCCAGCGACCCGCCACCCTCTTAGGGAAGAACCTCTTCCTCCTGTCCCACCTGAACTTCCCCTGACGCAGCTTCATTCCCTTTCCTCGGGTGGTGTCGCTGGTCACCAGGGAGGAGATCAGCTCCTCCCCCTCCGCTGACCCCCGCGAGGGAGGTGTAGGCTGCCATGGGGTCACCCGTCAGCGATGAGGTCACCCGTCAGCGACGAGGTCACCCGTCAGCCTTGTCTCCTCCAAGCTGAACAAGCCAAGTGACCTCAGCCGCTCCTCTAAGCCTTGCCCTCAAGACCCTGCACCACCTTGGCCTTCCTGCCCTGCCCACCATGTACCGAGGTGCCCAAAGCTGGGACCAAAGCTGCACCCAGAGCTCGAGGCACGGTCACAGCAGCGCGGGGTGGGACAACCCCTGGCCCCAGCCGGGTGGCCATGCTGCGCTTGCTGCGCTGCCAGCCCACGGCTCGCGCTCAGCCGGCCATCAGCCCGAGCCCCCGCGTCTCGTCCCGCCGCCGTGCGTGTAACCAGGACTGCCCCGGTCCACGCAGAGCATCGTGCTCTCGTGAAATCCCGCACGGTTGGTGGCTGCCCGGCTCTCCAGCTCTCTCCGTCAGGCCTCGCCACCCACCGCTCATAATTTATCGATGCACGTTCCCTTCCTTGCAGCCAGATCATTGATAAAAACACTTCTCACAGCGATGCTGCACTTGTTGCCGGCTGTCCCGGGCGGAGCTGCCCCACGAGCAGCGGGTGAGCTCCGCTCGCAGCCGCGGGGGTTGCGGTTCCCCTCCTCGGAGCCCCCTCCTCCTCGGAGCCCCCAAAAGGGGTAAGGCACAAAAATACTCGTGCGCCCAACGTGGGGCTCGAACCCACGACCCTGGGATTAAGAGTCCCATGCTCTACCGACTGAGCTAGCCGGGCGGTGTACCTTTGTTTCCGCCGCAAACCCTTCAGCGTGTGATGCTCTGACGTCAGCGCCCCTCCCCTCGGCCCCGCCCCCGGGCAGCGCTGGGGGGAGCGCCGCGCCCTCGGCCGGCTCTGGTTGGCCCGGCGCGGCAGCCAATGGGAGCGCGTGTTGCTGGTCGGTGCGGAGCGTGAGCGAGGCCGGGGCAGGAGGGGGGCTCGGTGCGGCCGTGGCTGAGCGCGCCGCCGCCATGAGCTCCATCGGCACCGGGGTGAGTGCGGCCCGGCCGCCCGGCGAGCGCGGGCACCGGCGGGGCGAGGGCGGCCTGGCAGCTCCGCCGCCTCGCCGCGGGGCCGGGCCGGGCTGGAGCCGCTGCTGAGTCACTGCGGCCCGTTAGGCCGAGGGAGCCGAAGGGGGGGCCGGGGGCCTGGCGGGGGTCGGGGCGGAGGGGCCGCGGCAGAGGCCTCGCCGGGCTGGCGGGGCGCCGGGCGAGCCGCCCCGGTGGCCTGGGGGCGGCAGGGCCTGGCGGGGCTGCCGCGGGCCCCTTACGGCGGGAGTGAAGCCGGGCCCGCGCGTTCGGGTTTGGCGGGGGGAGCTCGGGGGGCTCCTGCGCTCTGCTGCCGTCCGTCCCCAGCCCGCGGCTCGGCGCTCTTGGGGCGCTCCAGCGGCGGGGAGCGAGCCTGCCGGCCTGCCTGGGGTCACGGAACAGTTTGGGTAAGGAGGGACCTTGTAGATCACCCAGTCCCACCCCCCTGCCATGGGCAGGGAACCCTTCCACCAGCCCAGGGTGCTCAAAGCCCCGTCCAACCTGGCCTTGAGCACTGCCAGGGAGGGGGCAGCCACAGCTTCTCTGGGCAACCTGGGCCAGGGCCTCACCACCCTCATGGGGAAGAATTTCTCCCTTATATCTAATCTAAATCTGCCCCCTCTCAGTTTGAAGCCATCCCCCCTTGTCCTATCACTCCACACCCTTGTCACAGCCCCTCTCCAGCTCTCTCGCAGCCCCTCCAGGCACTGGCAGCTGCTCCAAGGTCTCCCCACAGCCTTCTCTTCCCCAGGCTGAACAGCCTCAGCTCTCCCAGCCTGTCCTCCCAGCAGAGGGGTTCCAGCCCTTGGATCATTGCTGGGGCCTCCTGGCCCCACTCCAACAGCTTAATTCCAAATATATTCCTTTTATTAATTTTTTTTTTTCCAAAAATTATAAAACAAATTTGAAAGGCGCACAGAAAGTTCCCATAGGTTTTAAGTATTGCGTAACGCCCAGTGATTTCAAACCTGGGCGACATCTGGGTTGATGGGCGTTGGAGTGCGGGCGCATCCAGCAGTGACGTGGTGACTTCTTGTACCTGTGGTTGTGTGTCTGCTGCTGTCCGTGCCCCTCGTGTGTGGGCAGCCTGCTTCTGCCGCTTCACGCACATCGACGGCGTGCGGGTGGCACTCCTGCATTTTGAAATCAATAAGTCTTCTTCTGAAAACACTGGGATATAATAGGTTCTTTTCCTGAGTAGTGTGTTTTCTTCTTCAGTACGACCTGTCAGCTTCCACGTTTTCCCCAGATGGCAGAGTATTTCAAGTTGAATATGCTATGAAGGCTGTGGAGAACAGTAGGTAAGATATAAATGCCTGCATCTGTCTTGGTTGGTTGGCTTTTTTTAAATCAGTGTAATTGGACTAGACAAGCATGATGGCTTTGCAGGTAAAATGATGTTAAAATTAGTTCTGAGCAACTGTGTCCCTAGGTTCGTTTTAGGAGGCTTGAAGTTAAGCGTAAAAGTAGTATAATCACTTTTACTTGCTAGAAATCGCTTTTCATGCTTGCTGTGAATTACTTCTGCTTGCTAGAAACAGATGCATTGTGCAGAACGCAAAGGCAGGCAGTAAGCTTATGTGTGTTAAGGGCAATAAAAATTCTATGCTTAGGGGTGAAATCTGGTTGCAGGTCTCATTAACATGGGTCAGGTGCTTCGCTGTTGTGGTGGTAGAGCTGCTGTAGCAGTACCTGAAAGCCTGTTTTATGGGTGTGAATTGAGGCACTGAAAGACCGACGTGCTCAGGGCCTCGTAGATGTGTAACTCCATGTGTATTCCTTGGGAAGCCGAGGGCGTGCAAGTTCTGCGAAAGCTCCTCTCGAGTATCTCTCCTCCCATGGGTACGTGCAGAGGAACGCTGTAAAGCGAAAATCCCAGCCGCACTCTGGCGGCGGTGGCGAGGTGATTGATAAGCAGGGCACGGGCTGGATCCCCCAAGTCTCTGATGGAAGTCACAGGCTGCCGGATGAGGATCACTGAAAGTATTTTGCGTAGCAGTTCACACCATGGTTGGTGGTTTATGCCTGCTGATGCACGTTTTGAGGGTTAGAGTTGTCACGCGCCTTCTAGATCAGCAGTGGATTTACCCAAAGGAGAGGTTAAACGGTCTGTGGTTCTCACACCGGTGTCACTCAGCTCGGTGACGGGGCAGCGGCTGCGGGGTCGCGCCAAACCGTGCCACCACGGCATGTAGTCTGTGCCTCGGGGCTTCGGGCAGCCCTCTCCTCCGTTGCTTAAGGAAATGTTTGTAGGCTCAGCAAGCTTTGTGTTTTTTTTTCCCCCGCTGTTGTCTTCAATGCTAAAGTGGCGTTCTAACAAACCTGCTTCTGGGGAAATGTCGTTGTTGTTTCTCATATTTTATTAATTCTCTGTTATGTATTTTACACTACAGTTCTGTGTGAGAAACTTACATTTATCTCGTCTTTCAGTACAGCAATTGGGATAAGATGCAAAGATGGTGTTGTCTTTGGAGTAGAAAAACTAGTTCTGTCCAAGCTTTATGAAGAGGGTTCCAATAAACGTCTCTTCAATGTCGATCGACATGTCGGAATGGTAGGGTGCTACTGAATTTTACTTTCTCATAAATTGAAAGGGACAACCCTCAAAAGTAGGTATCTATGAATGGGAGAATCAATAATAAGTAGTTTAAGAAAGTAATGATAATGTTTCTGTGTACAGAGGCAGAAATGCCAGTGGGATTTTTTTACTGTTTTCTGTAATTTGTTCTTGACTGCACACACATATAGACATGAAATCCAAATTTAAAATAGATGTACATATTGTGAGGCTGTTTTAATTTTCTTTTTAAATGCTTGTCAGCATTCTGGTTGTTCAAACTTGAATGTAAATATAAACACAAGTGTAAAAGTGGTACCTCTTTATGCAGTTAACAAATAAGGTGTGTGAAGGGGAAAATGTGCTGCATACAGGAGTCTCTTCTCAGCAGTGTGGGAGTCAGCTGAATTATTTAAGACTGGTGTATGGATGACTGGCTAATCTGTGCTGCTGGTGTCGGGATGATAGTGGTTACGGTGTGACAGAAAAGCCTGAAACTGCCTGTTGAATATATATTGTATGAAATATTGTTCGGGTTAGTGTAGTCATGGCAAATCTTAAGACACTATTTAACGTGACTATAATTTTGGCTATTGATTTTCCTAGAGAAAAATTATATTCTGTATTTATATATAATCATATTGACGTGTTCTGTGCTTGCTAGCAAATGGATAGTTTGAATTCACTTGTGGTAGTACATAGAATTCAGTGAAGATCTTAAGGTTAAGTCATATAGTTAGACTGTGGTCCATTGATTTTATTAAGAAGTTATTGCAAGGTAGGTCTGGCCTAGCTGACGCCAGCTCTCATTTCAGGCAGTAGCGGGACTTCTGGCAGACGCTCGTTCTTTGGCAGACATAGCTAGAGAAGAGGCTTCGAACTTCAGATCTAACTATGGCTACGATATTCCACTCAAGGTAAGGAACTGGTGCAGGTCACTCAGGTTTTTTGTCTTTCTTAATCTTAGCACAGAGAATTAAATTTTATTACTTGAGGCTTATCTATTTCTATAAAGAAGGATTTCCAATGCTTTTTTTTCTTTTTCCGCTTAGCACCTTGCAGACAGAGTGGCTATGTACGTGCATGCCTACACACTCTACAGTGCTGTCAGACCATTCGGGTGCAGGTAAGATACTTTCAAATGTATCCATATTTGTAAGGATCTTTTGTTTCACAACTGTTGGAACTCTTTAGGTTGTCTAAGGTCTTTTTTTTTTTTTTTTAAATTTGGGATTAGTAACCTACAAGTTGCCTCTTAAACAGATTCCCCTCCCTTTTTGTGTGTGTAAAACATTAGGTGAAGAATTCACATTTGCATAAGAGTACGCCAAGCCTCCCCAGAGATTGCCGGTTTGTCCCTGAATTTTAAAGTTGATGCTATTAAATCTGTTGCAGAACTTTCCCCTGTAATCATCCCGCTTGCCCTGATACCTAAAGAGTAGGTTACAGCTACTGTGCAGCTCTAGTACAAAGGGACTAATAAACTGAGATCTGCTCTCTAGTTACAGATAAGTAAAATGTTTCTGCCAGCTTGCAGGTTCTTGGCTGTTGCAGTAACACAAAACTGTTCAGAGAAATTGCTTAATAGAATGTAGCAGGATAGTAGGAGGTTTGCTCCAAGAAGAATGAGGAAACCTGAGTTGGTGCAGTCTGTAATTCTGTGTGGGTTGGTAGAAGAAATGTTTCTAATTTCACATTTTCCCTCCAGTTTCATGTTGGGGTCCTATGATGATGATGATGGTGCACAACTGTACATGATTGATCCATCAGGAGTTTCATACGTGAGTGTGTCAAAAATATTTCCATCTTGGTGTAAGTTCCCTTTCAAAAGTTCCTAGTTAGGAAAATAATAAGCGTCATCCCAAAAGAGCTGTTAATTTTTTTTCTTTTTGCCTGGGAAGATCTCTGGTGAATTGCTGCTTAAAATAAACAGAGCAGGGTTTTGCTCCTTCGCGTGTCTGTGTTAAACACAGGTTGTGCATCTCAGAAGTACAGTCTCCATGAAGCTAGCTTTAAAGCTTGTCTCTCACAGATTTGGGAGTTCATTCTGCCTGGTTACATCCAACGAAAAGTCCCACGCACTGCCCAGAAAGGGCAAGTTTTGTAGTAACACCCCATTCACAGAATGCGTCCGGTAGGAGAGAGCTTCCGCTAAGAGGGGGCTGCTACTCTGACACTGGCTGCTAACAGCACGTCAAACCAAAGTAGATACTTCTGTTAATTGTTGTTAGTGCTACCTCTTCAGCCGTGTTGCACACAGTACGATACACACTCACTGTTCTGATTTTTTTTTTTCATTTCAATATATCCAATATATCCTGTTGAGGGAAATAAAGTGTTTAATTTTTATGTGCTTACGCTTTAATATATTTTCATGGTAGGTGGGTTTGGGTTTTTTTTTTATCTTGTAGAACTTCTCTAATTCTAGTTTGCTCTTCCATTTACTGTAATAACAATTAAAAGAATACTTATTGCAACAATTTGAGCAGGTATGTTTCTGCCCAGGAACTACTGAGTTCTTCTGTTTGCTACCCACAGTGGTAGTACTCAGTCTAGTAATTGGGTTCTATTCAATAATTTGGAATGCGCCCTGAGAGAGAACAATACCAAGGTGTACCGTATTTTAGCCTCACGCTGTGAGAGTAGGGTGGGGATTGTCATACGCTAAGTGACAGTAAGAACTGCAGAGGGCTTAGTATTTAATTAAATTTACATATATTTTGTTTCTTTTTTTTTAGGGTTATTGGGGGTGTGCCATTGGTAAAGCCAGGCAGGCTGCAAAAACAGAGATTGAAAAACTTCAGGTATGATGTTACAGTTTTGTTGTGCTGCTTCAAGACAAATACTCCTAGCTTGTTATGTTACCTTTCTGGATGCCTAAAATATGTAAAATACCAGAGAAGCAGATGGAATATTCCCCTGTATGTTCTAGGATAGTACTGCCTCTGTAAGAGCAGCACTCCTCATGTCTTGTCTTGCCCTGGGCAATGGGTAGTCCGTAGGGAACGCACATGTGTAACACCGGAAGCATAAACATACGCTCCCCTGCATGCCAGCGAGCAAAGTAACTGAGTGAATATAAAAGCGTAACTAAGTTCTTAGTTGTGAACAAAAACCTTAGGGCAGCATTGTACAGGGCAGTATACCTATTTTTTACCAAAGGTTTTAGATGATCCTTTTGTTTAAAAAGTTGAAAAAAGCTGGTCTTGTTAAGGACAGTGAGTGGAACTGCAGAAAGCTGGATGACCACTGGAATATTAAGACTCTGAAAATGTAATGGAGAAAAATAAAATCCTTGCCAGGTAAGATGGTGTTTCCCAGCTGGCTAGTGTTGAGGTAAAGAAGCGTTCAAGGAGCTTGTTGTTGCTGAACGTAATACACCTCCCGAAACATCTTTAGATGTCTGATGAAAAGGGCTTCAGTGCTGTGAACATCAGGAAGGGTACCACTGCACGGCGCACTGTCACTGTTACCAAAAAGAGCTGTTTCTGTTCAGCATTTCCTGCTTGCGCAGTGACATAACTTGTGAAGTCTTACAAGAAAGTTCTGTGAGTGCAAGAAGTTGTTTTCTAGCCTTCTGAACGAGCAGCTGGCTGTGCAAAACTAGTCTGTGGAGAGAAGACTACTGAAATGTACTAAAGTGTGCCTTAAGCTGATTTAGAGCTATGTTAGAATCCTAAGACTTCTGTCCTCCTCTTGTGTTTTAATATCTGACACCTTTGGAACTGGAGACAGTTAACATGGGACAAAATCCTGCTTCTGGTCTGTGTCACATAATTCTTACTTGGTACTCTGCTCGCATCTGATTTATGGCTTTGGTCTGCGGAAGTACATCACAGCTGTTCACAGGAAGGTTCAGAGTTCATACGGTTGTCGTGCTTTTAACAATAGTCTGGTTATGGTGCTGTAGCATCGTGACTGAAAAACTACAGGAAAAATTAAAATGTTCCTAGACTTCATTCATTCAGTCTTGAATCTGGTCAGATGCTTGAATACCAAATCAGAAGTAGGAGGTCTACAAGATCATTTGATCTTGATACTGGAATTCTGCTGTCTGAGAAATCGTAATTTCAATTTCCATACGTGCAAATTGGCAGACAGATAATCATATGTTGCGTAATATATAGTCTACTCCCAAAAAATCATTTTCTGTGCAGTGCTGGGATTTTCAAAAACATGTTTTATTGCCTGAGCTTTTGTGCAGCTAGTAAGTGTACGTATTGCTTGAACTTTACAGTAGAGCCTGTAAGATTTAGTACGTGGGAAGAGTGGTGTGCCATGTGGCCTAACTGCATTTATTTATTTATGTAATGGGCTTTTTGCAGAATGTCTTCAGTAATGTGTATGGTCTTGTCACAGCAATGTGAAGCAAGCTCAGTCTTGCGTGCCGATGCTTTTTGTTAACCAGAGACTGGGCAGGTTTCCAGGTCAGAGTTAATTTTGATAAGATAGATTTGTCAAAACTGAAACAGGGAAAAGACAGAGGTACACAAGCTCTTGTGGGGTGCCACTGCCTACAGTATCCTGTCAGCTGTGTTCCTGTGGGAGAGATGACTGCAGGTGGAAAGTGAGAGGCAAGCAGGTAGTGAAAACTTTAAGCCCGTGTTATAGGTACTGCAGAGCAGATACTGTGCCTGGCAGGGGACAGAGTGTGTGAAACCCTCGTGTGTAGCCGAGGGTGCAAGCAGAAGACCCTGCACTGATCACAGCAGTTGCATCTTACGCGAATGTCTGGTATCTTCAGCTGTGGGAAAAGTTGTAGTCGTGTGGAGAGTACTTGAATCTCTTGATCTGTTCTACAGTGCTTCTCATGCAGCTCCGATGCTACGTACAACTTTTTGATATATGGACATAATCGTAATTAACTCCGGTGAGAAACTGTTTCAGTGTTTACTCATTGTTTGCAGAATTAACATACTGGGGACAGGAAAAGGATAATGGCAAAAGATACATTTATGAGAGGAAAACTGAAGTAAATCTGCGTGACAGTAACAGACCTTTGGGTTTCCCTGTTTTGCTCCTAACTTTATATGCATAAATATGCATAGTAACATTTATGTGACACAAGTTGTATTTGTACACAGCAGCCGGTGCTGTCTGTGTCAGGGACTGAGTGTCACAGATGTAGGCGCTGGGGCAATGGGTCTCTGTCCGTTTAGGAAAATTCTTAGGATGGGACTGTGATGACATGCCTGCCTGACCAGGCGTGGGCATTTCTTCTCTGCCCTGTCGCTCCTTGGGGGTGCGCTTCACCTCAGAAAGTCCCGTGACACTCGACGTGAGCAAAGGACTTGTTGTCGTAATTCCTTCACCAGTGTCTCAAAAAAAGCTTCCATGCTACGGTTCTGAAAACGGTTTGAGAATCGGAGGAGATGGTAAATGATACACAATTAATGGTTTACACTCACTCAGCGTTAATAATGGGGGGAACAAAGAGAAATATTAACTTATTTTCAACTTGAAAATAATTTCACGCTAGGGAAAGCGTCAGTAAAATGTGCATGTATTAGGCTGTATTTTGTGACTGATGGCCCATTGGTGCCAGTGAATGACGATGGGAGCGTTTTTGTGAGTGCACTGTCAAAGGCTGATGTCTGTCTGGTTCATGCAAGTGAAACCTTGAGAAAGGGTACGAGGCTAATCTTGTTTCAACCCTGAATTAATGAAGTATAGTAGAATGTATTATTACTTCATAGTCCAGAAGAGTTGACTTGCAAAACATTTGACCTATAAAATGTAAGTTTATTATGTCATGGAAATTGGCATGAGACTTTGTTTTGATCAACTGTGAAACTGTCAGAAGACTGTGGTGCAACAGCGAGAAAATGTAAAATGAGATGCTGATACCTTGCTCAGGCACGCAGTCGGTTGTTAACATGGGAACAATATTCTCCTCTTAGGGCATTACTTAAAAGTCAAAATTGCTTGCATAAAATGTTGGCAAGACCGAAAGTATTACTAAACTAGCTAGGAAGAATATTAGATGTGAAAATATGGTGCCTCCCTCATATTGTACATGTGGTTATTTTATGTCAGTTGATCATAAAGCATCTAAGAACAAGTCAAGCTTTTATGATGCTAAGGTTTGTCTGTTCAGCGTCTAACCTTCCAGCTGTTTAGTGCTTTCAGCTGGGGAGCTTTCCACGGAACAGTTTCTTCATAGAATCTTTCAGCTGTAAAATTCTTCACTGGAAGAATGACTTGCATACAGCAGGCTGAAAGATGCATCATAGAGAATAAATTTGGTTCTAGTCTTAACCTTTTGTCACTTTTATCACTACTGAACAGTAAGCTCATTAGCCATGTGCACAGCCACTCATGTTCTGGCCTTGTGGAAATGGGTAACAGTGTCTTCTCTTAAGCTGTGTATTTTTTTTTTTTTTTTTCTGTCTACAGATGAAGGAAATGACCTGCCGTGATGTTGTTAAAGAGGTTGCGAAAATGTAAGTCTCCAACCTGTTTTTCCAACTCAACAAAAATCCGTACCGGTGAGCTTGCTATGGTTTCAAACTGAAGCTATTCCTTTTAAATTAGGTACCACGTTTCATTACTACTAGAAGAGTGCTCATGCTGACTCTAGTATCTTCTGCTGTTGATATTTTTTTCTCTTCTTGTGAGATTAGATATGCGACTTGGTACTGAAAAATGCCAAAGGATGTGAAAAATAGGCCTTTTGAGCTCATCTACAACTTTTTATAGGTGCAACTTGTAGCAGCAGTGGATTAAACTGTCTGAATATAGTCACTGGTTTTAAAAGATATAAACCAGGTGACAGATGGGAGAGAAACTCCTTGGTGTCCCGATTCTGAAGGATGAGCTTTATGCTTTGTTACACAGCTTAAACAATGAACTGATGCTTCAGACATTAAATAGCAGTCCAGAAATGAAGCGGAGGTCTTTGACCTAGCCTTCCTATTTGCTTAAAAAAAGACCCGAGTTCTTAGGAAAGAAGCAAATTATAACTCCTTGTTTAAAGATGTATATGGGATGTAGCTGGTCTCATTTAAATGATAAAGCTTGATACCACATGAAAAGACTGGAAATATTTAGTTTTCTATTTACGGATGCAATTTAGGACAACACAGCAGTAATATAATCACCTGTAGTCACTAATACTATCCCACAAACTTTGTGAGTTGTACTTGCAGGGAAAAAAGGTGCTATTCAGTAAATCATGTACTAATGTGTGGGGGAAAAGATACGAGGAAGAGAGAAGACTTTGTGCTACACGGAGCGTGAACTGGCTGGTAGTAAATGATCTTGAAAATACTTTGTGAATTAATATCTCCTCAAATAAATACAAGTATCCTTTCAGGTATCTACAGCATCTCATTTTAATGCTTTAGGGACCTGTTCTGTGCTTGTTGCAAGTTTAATAATCTGCAGCTGCAAAACTGTAATGTCCAGCATTTTATGGCTATTGCTTAGAAGGTTATAAAGAAGGAATAAATATGCTTCTGTCATTGGTGTTGCAGCATCTCAGCTTATTTGGAGTTTGTGACTGAGGCTGTCATGGCAGCAGCTAGAGGAAAGAACTTGTTCTTCAAACGTAGCAAGGACCTCAAAGCAGTTACAATGGCACAAAGAAGGCACGGATTTTCAAATAATGAAAAGACTTCAGTTCTTTAATTTTGCCTCAGCTCAAAACTTAACAGGCAGCTCTAGATCTTTTTTTCAGCTCAAGTTCAGCTCTTCAGTAGCATTTAGCAAGATAGTAAAGATTTCAGTCATTATTTAACCCTAAAATACTAGCCAGAGTCCACAGTAATGATTTCTTCAAGAGCTTGTAATGGTACTCTCTGTTGCAAAAGGCTTGTAACCAGATGAACACATAAGCAAGGCCTATAAATCATCTTAGGCAGTGATCAGTAAGTCCAGTCTAACAGTGAGAGAAAGGTGTCAGAACATAAGCATGCAGTGGTACTTCCCTGGACACTAACGTTAATTTTGTTCTTTGTATTTGTTTCACAATACTTTCATCAAACTTCAACTGGAAGTACTTACTGTGATGCTGAAGGTATCCTTCCTTCCTCCACTATCTCCAGGCTTTCTGTGTTGGCTAGAAATAGCTGGTATTTTTCATCTTTTGACTTACTAATGCTTTCTGAAACAAACTAAGGAGTACAGCCTTCTCAACAAGTGATGCCACAGGTTATTCTAAGGTTCTGCTATTGTTTTGAGCATATGTCTCAACTCAGGGTTGTTACAGTTTGTTTACACGTTCTGCCACTGAGGACTAAATACTATGATACAGTCAAATCTGTTGCTATTATAGTGTAACATTTTTGTCCCACAGACTGAAGAGTGATTTTACTAGTCTGGACAGTACTGTGTGTGCTGTAGTACCACTGGTAGTTTAAATTCTGATTACCATTGTGTTTGCCATAAGCATGGCAGTCTGTGGAGATCTATGTACAGGCTTCTAATTAGACACAGGATGCTGTGGTGTTGGGATGTAGTCTTAAGTGTCAACTGAAATAAGATTTACAGGAGAAATACAGGATACTCCCAACTGTACTACAGCTAATTTAGCAGAAGCTGACAGTGATGATGTAGCCTTGGTTCTGCAGTATTTGAATGTTAATGTTTGTTCTAATTAGGATAACTTGAACATCTCAATGTGCATCTTAACTGTAATCATTTAATGTACTGTTACATGAGCAATTAAGCCTGGAAAATTCTCTGATGTGGGCAGGGGAGAGCTTCTATTAACCATAAAAAGAGTACTTCAGAAGAAATCTGTGAAAGGAAGAAAGTGTATTTAGCCTGTTGATCAATCTGTTTTAATCTGTACTTTCTCTGTTCCTTCCAGAATCTACATAGTTCATGATGAAGTGAAGGATAAAGCTTTTGAGCTGGAACTCAGCTGGGTTGGAGAAAGTAATGCGTTTCTGTAATTTCTATAAATAGTATAGAAAATTTATAACTTTCTGTAACTAAAGTAAAACACTGCTTCTTAAATTCACTCTGTATGTTGAGGTCTTTGTGTGAACTCTACTTAAGGTGTACTCTTTTTATTGGCAGTAACCAAGGGAAAACATGAAATTGTTCCCAAAGACATCAGGGAAGAAGCAGAAAAATATGCCAAGGTAAGGTCTGGTTTTGGTGTCATCTCAGTGCTTCAGTGGACAAACAAGTCCAGAGTAGAAGGAACTAACTGAAGGTTAGGCTTCTGTGGTTGTAATGACTGGGAAATGTATCATTACAAACACACATCACTTCAGTGTTAGTTGATGTTATTCTGAAGGGAGAATAGTGAAGTCTGCAGTGTCATCCAGGGATAGTTCTTACTTTCACAACCAGTGTGACTCAGCAGGCTTGCACAGGTGGTGTGTTTCTCCTTCAAAGGTAAATGTATTAACTCTTCAACAATGGTGTAAGTGAGTGGGAGAGCTAGTAAGTCACATTGCCTAGAACAGTTTTTAAAGATAACCAGCTGGAGAAAGTGAGACTTCCAGCATTTAACAGCTTTGCTGCTGTTCTCAAAGTAATGATGGTGCTTGGTATTACCTCCTAAAGATACAAACTAGCCTGCTGAATACAAGGCTTTGGACAGATTGAGAGGATTGTGAAGCTACAGCAAAACTTGTTTTGCTTATTATAGACTGAATTATAAAACAACGGGCAACCTTCTTTAAACTTTTTTTTGAAACAGGAATCTTTGAAAGAGGAAGATGAATCAGACGATGACAATATGTAACACATTGTTACTTCAAGACAAGTTCCACTTTTCTTAACTTACAACAGGTTTGTTTATAATGTATTAAGCATGGGATGCTATTATGTACTTGCTGGAAGAAATCACGTGACCAACTTGCACTAATAAATTTTCCATTTTACTGTCTGCTAGCTTTTATTTCAAAAGAGTAGAGGCCAGCATCATGAAGAAGCAAGTGCAGTCTGTATCAAAACAGACATTAAGAAGGAAAGATTGTCAGGCTGGTGTTGCTTCCTCTTTCTACAGCACTGTTTGAGCCAGGTTAGGTACAGAAAAAACATCTGCTTAGAAATTTGAGAGGTCTCTTGTTTATACTGCATAGTTTAATATTAAACTAGTACTTAGTTATTTCTTGACTAACCAGTATCATGATTTGCAGTTCATTCATAGCCACAGTCTGTGGTTCTCTTGGCAGAAGAGATGAGAACATACCTAACTGAACCAGCTGGTTACAGGTTAAGGTGATGGGCACAGCTGACAACTCTGAACACCCTATATAACAAGCAAGAGTTCAGGAAAAGGAATTTTAATCTGAAGTATTAAGCCTAGGCTTATTTGAAGAGTAGGAGAAACTAAAAACTAATTCAGTTTAAAATAGTGCTTATGTTAAGTTTAAAGCTGTGAGATCTGTTAAGCAATATAACTGGAATTAATGCTTGAAGAGCTAAACTACTTTTAAACAGCTTCATTCAGCTGTAGTTTATTAAATCACTTATGAAGTAGCTTTATCAGTTGCTGACCTTCCCAGAATTTGAAAACAAGCTTTCCTGCTTCCCCCCCACCCCCCGCCAACTTCTGGGAAAAAAGACTCTATTCTAGTCTCTTTAAAGTCCTGAAAGACAAAGTAACAAACTATTCTGTTCACCACCTTAAAACTCCATTAGAATTGAAGTCTTGCTTGTACATGCAGTTAAAATTCTAATGGCCATCTTTCAGGTTGGTTTTTTCCTTTTGAAGAAATACCTGCCCTTCTACAGTCTCCTTTCTAATGAGATTAGAAAAGATACAGGTTCTAATTCCTTTTTGTGACAAGGGAAAGTCACTGTCTCAGGCTCAAGCCTCAGCTGGAGTCAAGCTACCTGAACTCTGCCTCTCCAGCTGGGCATAGCTTTGGAAGGCTGCTGAGCTCTTGATCTAGCCTGCCTAAGCTGACATTAATCATGACTGTGACAAACAGCCTCCTTCCTTCCTGAGGCCACAGTATGGCTGTCACACTGAGTCAGCCTTTAGTTCTGTGTTGCATTTCTCCAAACTGAATTTACTACTGAAGTTCACTGCTGATTCAGCTGTTTGATTCATTAGCTAGTGCCAGTCAGGAAGCTCTAATCAGCACTCTAAAGCACTGGCTGAGGGCTGATCTCCCACTCGCTGTATGTGACAGCAGAGTCTACTTGATTCCCTTTGCTTTGTCTTTATTCTATACCTAAAATGTCGCTGACGAACTGCTAAATGGAAATTAAAAGCCATCCTCCTGTATGGCTACATGCATCCATCCAGTCCTTTCAGTGACAGCCATTCAGAATTAGGGACAGAAAGTTTAACAACAATTATAAAAGTCAGGTTTCAGGGTTAGTGAGAAGAACAAGGTCAGTTGTGTATTGTTACAAGATAAAGCAGAAGGCAGATGTCCCACAATATGTGAAGAGATGTAGGTAGGAACAGAGCCACCTACGTGCTTACTCAAGTTTAGCTACTTATTAGAGAACATGGCAATCTAAAAAGCTCCTCTGAGGAACCACGCTTTCTGCTTGCTGCGGAAAGGTACATAGTGAAGCCCAATGAGAAGCAATTCAAGAGTCTGTAGAGAGTAGTACATGCAAAGTGCTGCACAGCAGTCATGCCTGTCATGGCAACGTTTAGTTAAACAATACCAAGGTGATTATTACTGTCAGGTTCTTTTCCAAATTAAATCACTAAGAATATAGGCTCAACCTGTTTATAAGAATTGATCTTTATATGTAGGAAGGAAAAAATCTACTATTTCCATTGACTGCAGACAGTAAGGAAGAAAAAAGTGAGCATTAGTAGGTGGGGAAAAATATTTACATTTATTCAGGACAGGGTGGTCAAGGAGGTAAAAAAAGCAGGAAAATACTGCTATTATAGTAGTAAAGTTTCCCTTAACTTCAGAAACAGAAAGCTAGCAGGCTTCTATATGATCTGAAATTAAGCATTGCTCACTTTTAACAAGGCAGCCCAGGGAAGATTTCTAGTCCAGAAGGACTCCGACTTCAGTAGAAAAACTACTGCAGACTCCCCATTATTGCAGCTTTAACCTAGCTGCAGATCCAGCTGGGATAACCAGAGACAACCATGTTGTATTTAACAACTAACTTATTAATTTGAAGCCAGTTACTTAAGAATGCTTAATTATACAGTTGTGTAGTAGCCATTATAATGTTTCACTAATTTAGTCCACATCTGTTAGGCTAACTGCCAACTTTAATGAATTTTGGTACTGAGAATTAGTATTTACTTGTTGCTGTGTCAAACAGTGGAAGTTGAGCAGGGGAAGAAGTCTTTGGCCAAAAAGAAGGAAGCAGCTACTCATGGCAACACTGACCACAAAGACTTAGAAACGCAGTGAGACACAGCATCATTAAACTTTGATTAAATGTTGGAGACCATGGGTTCTTTCTCTAAATATGTAGAGCTCTGAGGCAAATCGCTTGGTGAAAGCTAAGCTCCAGAAGGGCTCAAGCTGGATCTGAGATTATTATTTAAGTGAGGACTAGATCTCTTGCAGAAAGAGCAAAGAATATTAAATCTCAACAAAAAAAGCTTACTTTTAGCAGAGGCTCTGTTTTATGTACAGGACTAGGAAAAACAATTTAGCTGTATTGAAGATACTCCCTCACCCTCCAGTTTTAAACAACATATAGGAGGAAGAGCTGATGTAAGCCCAGAGGCCAACAACTGATCGGGTAGCTGAAACAAAGATTTGAAAGCTTCCACCAGTCCTGGGTGGAGTAATAAGATAAGTAAGAGCTACCACTGTCTGAAGAAACTACGTATGCTCAGAGTCAGAGCTGTAGAAGAGCTGTTTTTTGAGACAAACAATAGCATGTGCTCCTACTTAAATCTTACTACTTTTGAGTAAGCTCACTCTGAGAGCAGCGAGTCTCCTAACATGCCAAGGGAGCAGGGCAGCCCAGCTGGCTGACTCAATTCCAGGCTGCTTGTAGCACGCACAGGCCCAATAGGATAGAGCTGACCGCAGCGGTCTGTGACAGTGACCTCTGACAGCTCCCAGCCTTCAGCAGCGGAGGCAGTCTGCTTTCCTACGAAAGCAGGGCTTGGATCCTCTTCCCTAAAATTAAAAATTTTTTATAATTGCCTTGAAAATGATCAATTATAACTTCTATTTCACACCAAAATGTAAAAATGCATTGCAAGGCTAACAAATGGGCAGGATAAAAGTTTCTGAATCAGAGATTTGAGCAAGAGGTGATTCTTATCATTTTGATTATTTCTGCCCAAAGCACTGGGAAGTTTCAGTTCTGAAGATACCACAAAAGCATAACTAGCCCATACCAAGCAGCACTTCTCGCTTCAGACTCCACAAATAACCTACTTGGTCCAGACTCTGGCCATTTATGGGAATACATAGTAGAGCAGAAAGTCAAATACCCACTTAGAATGCATAACTAGGTCTTGCCATGCTCAAACACTTTAAGCTCAGAGTTTTAGCAGCATATGCTGTTGCTTAAGACCCAAAGCACAGACGTTAACAGAACACCAGAAAGTAAGACTGTATAGACCAACTCATCTCTTAGCTTAAGGTCATCCCTCCACCCAGGAGTATTTTAGAAATACATAGATCCCACGATGATGCAGAAGTAGGCTATACAGCAAGATATTTCCTGTCCCTTTAAGTCTCATACATCCACTGACTGTTACTCAGCACCTGATGAATCACTACTCTGATATTTAATAAGACTGGGTACATCACATTCCTTACTATAATTATGTAGTCAGCAAGTCCACATACAGAAGCCCTGTTAAAGAGAATTAAGAAGGAGATTTATGGTGAACTGCAAGTGACAAAAAAAAAAGCTTCAGCATCTAATTTACATCTCCATGACTGTACCAGAACAGATTTTAGAATATGCAACTGGACTTGCAGGGTTCAAAAATCAAATGTACGCTATCACATCAAGATAATAAATTCTCATTGTCTCTACTACTTTTACATGGCCATAAATTACTGGTTTGGATAATATCTTTATTACAACTGACTAGTACTGCTGATGAAATTATGGTAAGATTGAGCACTGTTAGAAGCTCACAGAAGTAACCCATATGTAAAATTTCCTGTGTGTCAGGATAACCGTAAGGGCCATCTCCAAAACAAATAGTACTAATCTTACACTCCCAGAAGCAACACATTTCAAACAGAATTTGTCTCATGCAGATCTGAAGTATGCCAGGCATTGGGACATTTGTTACTTCCTTCTCATCACCAAAAATAGCTTGATGGCCTGAGGTTAAAAGCCCCACGTGCTGAAAGGGTGACTTTCCATACGAACACAATACTGCTTGGGATGCTATCTGGGTGTATCCTCCAAGTCACCCTTGAGGAATGAGAACTGGAATCACTACACACGCTGTTTTGCAAGTCTCTTCCTTAAGATAAAACCGTAACCATAGAAGGGAACACAAAACAGTCAATTCAACAATGCATCTTAAGCATTTACCAGCTGGAAGATAATCATGACCTTAAAATAAAGCACACTTTCAAGATTCTGCAGAGAAAAATAGTGTTAGTTGTCATGACAATTTTGAGACTGCAATAGCACCAAAAATACAGTACAAAGACTGTTCTCATTTTCTTCCTTCAGTTGCGTATGCCTATAAGACAAGGACTAGCTTTTCCTCCACCCACCAGTTTTTCAAGTTACATGCGGCAAGGAAGTTACTTTTACTTAAAAACTGACAGCTATTTTGAGACACCAACTGCTTGTAACTTTCCATCACAGATCTTGCTGCCTATTAGGTCTAATTACACAGAGTTGCAGAAAACAGGCAGTAGAATAGGTAAGTGTGTAGCCCTACTGCTGCTCCAGTGAATACATTCTAGTATTTAAGAACATGGGATCTGCAACCAAGCTCAAACCAAGTCTCCTACTTCCTACTTGGACTCAGCAACCTCCGTACAGTACTCATCTTCAGTACATTGCTATTAAAGGACTCTGAAGTAGTTGTGTAAAAATGGTTCTTAGAAGTTGCTGTGCCAACCAAAAATGGACAACTAGAATAAAGCAGGCAGCACCATCACATAGTTTATAGTCCAAACAAGTGCATCTAATCCAACACAGGAAAAAGTGAAATCCCTTGAAGTCTCCCCTAAAGACAGTGTAGAACTACCCACTGAAAATACCATTTTAGGCAACATGCTAAGACAAGCCAAGAATTTAAAAAGAACATGGGGTGATTTATCGCTGCATGAAGTTAGATATCATTTGGTGTATGCATTGTCTGCATATCCAAAATAAACTCATTAACATTCCAATTTCAGCAGATTAATAGGAGGTTCAACTACAGTAAATTCACCCAGAAGCCCATACATTTTGAACACACACAAAACCCAAAATTCCATCCAAGTGACACCCAAGGTTTTGGAAGTAAATTCTATCTTGTTCGCAGGGCTTTTAGAAAAGCAGGAATCTGCTACTTTCATTATTTCAGGGAAGGACAGAGAGCTATTACAGCAGACTGCATTAACAGGTGTCACGAGCAGCACAGGAAGCACTAGATGACTTTAACAGAATGCTTATATAAAACTCAGTTTCAGCTCTTAATTCTAGGTGTTTCCACTGTCTACAAAGCACACCACTGGAGAGGTTACTTTTCCCAAATACTTTTCCTATATACATCAGCAATAGAAAAAATCCGAAATACTGTTTTAGGAGGCAGAATCACAGTGTAGTTTGATGTGTTTCTTGTCAGCTGGCTGAACAAGCAACTACTTCCCCCAGCCAAATGCTTGTTTCTATGCTCATAGCAGTTTGTCCCCCATTGTGCTGCTTGCATGGAGGAGATCATTCCCATGCTAATAAAAGATCTTTCACTGATCCAGAATAATTAAACTCTCCAAAAAGACACGTATTTTGTTCTTTCAGAGCTCTGGATGTCACACAAGACAGCTCATTTCAGTGGTTCTGTTTACAGCTGTACTGGTGTGACTAATGAGGTGACAGACTACACAGAAGCACTGCAGGAGAAAGCATATCCCTCCAGGTACAAACCTCCTGCAGACAGTACAGTCTTGGAATTAATTCACAGGTTAAGTGTGCATGACAGTGTTGATTGGTCACCTAACCCCCTGGCCACCTGGAAATTAGCTACCTGTAATAAAATCCTTCAAATAATATACACAAATAAAAAGTATCTTCTGAAAAAAGCAGCTAAGCAGGAAAAATTCAGGATTTGATCACTGGCCGAACTGTAGATTTTCACTAACAGCATCTACTTTATCTAATAAACCATATTTAATTCAAAACATTGAGGGCATTAATACTTTTAAAAAAGAATCAATACTGACCAACTGCAGTCTTGTTACCTGAGGGTGAAAAGTAAATTAACCCTAAATGTTTAAAGTAATTTGGACAAGCAAAAGCCTAGAAGACAGGCCACGTAACCACTGCCTTCACAAGCTTTTTTTTGCTGAGCAGCCATGCTTTGCAGTAGTTCTTGCTTCTTTGTGCTAGGCTGCATACTGTTAGTGGCATACACATTGCTTTCTGGAGATGAGTTACAAGGAATAACCGTGCATCCACAGTGCCAGTTCTGCTGGATCACGTTGCTCTGCAACACGCATCTCCAACAATCCATCATTTTCATCAGTGGCTCATCAGTGCTGACAAGCTGCAGTGGCACCTATGCTGGCAGGTGGTCCACATCCAAGGACTCGCCATCAGTACTGGAACCCTAATTTTTATCTCTACAAGTATGGAAGGATATATTTTTTAGTAAAAATCCAAGCCTCTTGCCACTGTCTGAAAAAGCCTGCGTACATGAGAACATAGCTCTAACAGTTTTATTTCCTTCTTGCACTTTCTAACATGGCTACTTCTGCAGCAAGAAGTTTTATCAGGAAGAAAAAAAAAAAAATCAAAAAGCCTTCCAAGATATAAACTAGCAACAGATAGCATAAGCAAGGAAGATGCTTCCTTCAGACTGGCCATGCCAGATCACTCAAAACTACTGCTGCAGAACAAGAAAACCCTGAATCTACTAACACAGGTATTGAGAAATTAATCCACCTCGAGTTAGTGCTCTTTGCCAAAGTGAAACAACAGCTTATTTCAGCTCTCCAACGTCACATCAATCGACATCTTCGACATGGACAGCATTCGACACCTATTCAGTACGCACATCCTCCCAGTCTGCCACCACAAGAGGCTGAAAGAGTGACCGCACTGTTGCTCCAAAGTAGGTATCGGAAGTTAAGCGTTTAAGGAGGAATTCCTTCTATTTCAGAAGTTTAACTTAGAAGATCGCAGAAGGTTCTTCAAATAAAACATGGACCCTCATTTAACTGTTAAAAACTTTAAAGACTTTTTCTCCTGTTAGTTTTCACAGCAATGAAATACGTAATTGCCACTCCCCAAAACACATGGGGTTTGCATTCAAGTTTCACCCTGTGTGTTTGATTTAGCTGGGAGGTTACTCAAGCAGTAGCACTTATACACAAGATTTGACCCTGTTAGGAAGAATACAGACTATTTAGAGATCCAGATGTAAGTTTAAATGTTTTCAATTTAAGTTTATTCACAAACACTAAAACCCTATTTGCTCTGTAGACTGGTGACTGACTATATTTACATAGAAAACCACTTGTCCAATCCTGTAGAAAAACCATCTCCTCTCACCTTGAAAGATCAAAACTTCCACAGATAAAATGTTTACATCGGTAATAACGTCTGCAGCTCAGAAGCCTGGAGAAAATCTGCACGCTGTAGAGATATTTTGGAAGCCAGTTAATGAGTACAGAGAGTTTTAAAAACTAGAGTTTACAATACTGGAATGTCTGATGCACTAACATAGCCCACACATTTATATGCATAGGACACATCTCTAGTACTAATTAGTGTCTTGTGCCTGTCGCAAAAGAAGTTATTTATACGTATGAAACAGAAGGTCTGATTACTCACGACAGGTAGATCTAATCCTTTGCCTTTACTGCTGGCATTCAGAGAAAAACTGTTCTTTTGACAAACGCATGGATGCTCTCCTTCAGCAGTGACGTGAAATAACACTGCCACCCAGAACAGTAACTAAATTCTCATTTGACTTCAAGCATCTACTCCAACTTTTGAAAGACATGCTGATCACCTGATTGCAGATGATATCAACCAAAGTCCTTTACAACATCTAAACTAAAGCTGCTGTACAAGTCGTCAGCTTCTCTGTAGTACTGTGCACTGTTGTTCTGCAAAACCGCACGCTGCCCCAGTGCAGCTATAATAGCCTCATTATTGTCACCAATGTGAACTTCTTGACCTTAGAAATAATACAGGAAATTAAGTGGATTTGTAATCAAACTCTGTATCTTGTATCTTGCATCCTGCTGCTAGGCAACAAAAGAGAAGTTATACATCTATGTTCATATAATTTAACAGCACACGACAAAGCATACAAAAACTGGCTTTAGAATCCAAACTTAAGTAAACCCTGGCAATGGGCACCGTTCTTCCACAATTACTAAATTAGCTAATGTTAACATTTGATACAAATACGTTAGCGATCATAATAGAAAATTACATGCCAGAAAGAATAAAAATAGTCTCATACAACACAGCTCTTATTCTGTCCAAACACAAGTTTACCAAATCAGTCTCAAAAAAAGGAACATTTTAAGTCTGGAATTAAGAGATTGCACGATGCACGCCAAGACACCCCCACACAGCTACCAGGCTAGGGTGAAAGCAGCAGTTACGTCAGCTGAGAACTCAACCTCTTCCCTTGGTGCTAGGCTGCAAATACCACAGATCAGGTAATGCATCACCGATCTCTGCACACGTTTTGTAACACACAGGACTGTGGTTAACAACTGCAGCCACAAAGCGTAACAAAGTCTGGACATAGTTTTTTCAGTAAAAATGGCACTACTTCTCCCAGGAGATCTCTGAATCCGCTAGCAAGAGCTACTCTACTTTGACAAGCTGAGCACATAACATCATTTTACTCGTGTTACTGGAAAAAGCAACTACAAAGCGAGTATTACTCTTAGCTGCAGAACTGACAGGAAACTCAATTACCAGATTTCTCTCACACACAAGTGTTGTAAATATTTTTAACGTTATTCATATCCAGAAGAGATACTGCACTGCTGCAAAACACACCCACACCAGATTCAAGACATCACTACTCAGCTTCAGTGGATATAACACACTAATTCAGGCTTCCTAACGTTTGCTAAACTTTGCATCTTCTCCAGCAGCAACGCTCACAATGAAATGATGAGAAACAGCATGCACAGTCATGTCTGAATAACTAAATATCCATTTTCCTGAATATGGGGACAGGAACATGGCAGAGCTGGGCAAACTGTAGGTAAGTGTTTAGCATTACCAGGTGGCTTTGTTTGGGGTCTTTTTTTTTTTTCTCTCTCTCACACACAATAATAAATATTAAGGAACTTCTTGCTGATAGTTGACAGTAAAACACATTTTTCTCCATGACTAGGAAAGGTTTGACCTTTCATTTTCATAAACCAGCTATTACTGACTGAACTTCTCTGTTGCCAACTTCATGTTTAGTGGGTTATTTTCTTTATACCTGCACACTAAGTACTTCACAACTTCACACACTCTTGTCTGAGCAGCTCACGATCCCTCAGGTAACAAAGCTCTATGGGAAGCATACATCTGACCTTCATATGTACAGAAATACAGCAGTTCCACACAGACAGAGGTTCTGGACCGCAAGGCAGATGCTTGCTCAACCACCACTGGAAAAATGCTGCCTGCTTACTTACAGAATAGAAACACCAAGGGGAATAGCATTTAAAAAAAGGAGAACTAAACACTTAAATAAAAGCAGCTACAAGTCTCCTGAACATCTGCAGTCTGACAAAGTAGCATAGTATTTCATTACACACAAAGCAGCTCAGTGTTGGAAAAAGAATCAGTATTTCTAATATTTCTAAAATAGTTTGGCTATAATGGTGTGTGCATTCCAAGTTCTTTTATCTGCCTGTAAACGCAGTACGTCAAAGCGATATGTGAATACAGAACAGAATTACATCATCTTATTTGTCCCAGAAATCTCTCTTCTGAAGGAAGCCAAATGATAGAACTGCTGAACGTATCTGGTTGCTACTTATCCTGCTATTCTTATAAAGAATGCTGTAAGAGTGCCACGTATATGGAAGACTTTGGGCAAAATTTCTGTACACTGTGTGACTAATAGACAGAAGACATTTTAAAATACATTTTTACTTGCAGACATCACCTAAGCTCTAGAATTACACATGATCAAAGACTAGTGTCATGCTTGCAGCACCTTGATGCTTTTAAGTTTTCAAATGAAGAAGCCTTGCACCAGTTTGCACAAGCTAAGACCAAAATGCATATCCCCAGGTGAATCTCCTGTACTGCATCTATGAGACCTTTAGTACTAACAAAGTACACATAATACAAGTACTGCTCCTTTGAACAGTGATGTTACAATGTTTTTTACTTTATAGCATGTATATTTACAGAGAGATTAGATACTAAATGGACTTACTAGGATTGTCTCATGTAGAGCTTCCAAAGTGTTGACTTTGTAAAGGTAACAGAGTGGTTCACAGCACAGAATTCCGCTGCTCATCGCCTCCACTCATTTCAACCATTTCCCTATAAGGGATCACGCTGAGGGACGGGGCACAGCTGCGAGGACCCCATACAGCCAAGCTGCATTGAAGTCTCAGGGCTAGTTAACACCAACGTGCATTTAGAATGTAAAATTTCAGTATCATAGCCTAACTCAGAGTCCTGAAGTTCATATTCCAATGAAAAGTTACTTTAAACCAAAATTAGACCCTTCCACCCGCTTGCCAAAAGCACAGCTTTTTCATTCCATTACACCAGACATCATCCCGAAGCTGCATGAGAATGTTTACGCTCTTTGTTAGCTGCCGAGCTAGACATTCTTAGGTTGCTTTAAATACCATAAAAGAACAAGTCACCTCTCCCGCTAACTGACTGTATACAAGAGTCCTGTTGCTCACGATAGCTAGATGGGTGATGTGCCACGAACTTCCTAAGCACGCCGGCTGTAACAGATACATCCAGGTGGACAGGATTTTTTCCGCTAGAAATCAGAAACAAGACTGATTAGTTTTTTTACAAACTTATTTATTGAATGGTACTATACTTAGTACAGAGATACAAGCCATGCCTCAAAAAAAGCTCACAATCTAAGTCATGATTTGGCCAATACATTCCACAGAGAGACGGGAAGTTCACATTCCAAGCGAATTTTTGAAGTTTTGTTAACATTTGGGTTAGATCTAACATATTCTAAACAGTAATCTGCTCTTTCGTTTATCCACTGCACAAAGTGGAACTATAGCACCGAACTGAAGTTCCTCAGCACTAAAAGAAACACCTCGAACCTTTACATATTTCGTATAAATCTTCTAGCATCTTTATATTTACAACCCAGATCCAAACACCCGAACTCTAAAGCGACTCTTCCCCACGTTAGACACCTCACACAGCTAACTCTACACGTGCCTCGTGTGCATGAGGCCTTACGACACCTTCAGAGCTATCTATATCGTCCACCACCGCTCGTAAAACTCCTCAGAGAACTGTCCTTTTGCCTGCTGCTTGCCAAAGCACCAGATTTAATTAAAAAAAATACAAAACTAAAAGAGCAGAACTTACATGGAAACTACAGCTAAACTAACCACCCATTTCTGACAAATTAGCACAACGGATCGCTGAACTGTGCTGACGGGTCCCTCCGCGGCTGCGTCGGATAAAGCTCGGGTACGTCTCGCAGCCGAGGGCGAGCTCATTACCTTGTGGAAAAATAGCGGATCCGCGCTGCATTTAACCACGGAGCAAATCCTACGCAGGAAGCCAAAATGTGAAACTCACGTTAAAAAAAAAAAAGTGTATATCTATATATATAGTTTATTGCAGGCTTCAGTTAGTAGCTGCCGTCCAGCAGCGCCCACGCACAGGGTCGCCGCGGACACCCTGTCTGGTCAGGCTGCAACCCCCAACCCCCCCCCCCGCCGCCCCTCCCCGATTGGGAGCCGACCGCAGCGGGAGGCCCGGCGGCCGCGCCACAACAGCTGGCACCACGAGCAGCGGCGACCAGGCGGCGAGAGCCGGTCCCGTCCCCCTCCCCGGGGACGGGTAACGGCGGGGGACGCGCGGCCGCCCGCCCCGGCGTGAGGGGAGCGCGGCACGGGCGGCGCCTGCAGCCCCTACCTGCAGCCCCGGCGGCGTCTCAGCCCTCCGCGCCAGCGGGCTCCGCGGGGAGAGCAGCGGGGCGCGGCGGGTCCGTGCCTCACCGGGCCCCTCACCGGCGGCTCCTCCGCGCCCTCCCGCCGGGCGCCGCCAGAGGCGGCGCCGCCGCCCCGCCATGGCCGCCGCTTCACTTCCGGGTCCGGCCGGGCCCGGCTCCTGCGCCATCGCCGCTGAGCGGGAGCGACGCGGCCGCCTCCCCCAGCCAGGGCGGGGCACGGGAGGAGGCTCCGCGCCGAGCCCGCTGCCCGCAGCTCTCCCCCACCCCCCGGCGGGAGAGGCGCTGGCCACTCCCGTTCCCTTCCTCCCGCGGCCTAAAATGGGAAAGAGCCGCACACAAAATGGCGCCGGGAAGCTGACCGCGGCGCATGCGCGCTGCCGACTCCCGGCCGCCGCCGCCGCAGGACGCCGTCTCCTCCCCTCTCCCTCCCTCTCGTCCCCGCCCCACCGCGTCTCCAACAGATGGCCCGCGCCAATCAAATCGCGCCGTTCTTCTTCCTGTCCCCCCGATCGTGGCCAATCACCGCGCTCATACCTACATCCGGATCCGGCTCCTACCAATCAGCCGCGGGGGTACGCTGACTTCACTTCAACCTCCACCAATCGACCGCAGCGCCAATCAAAAGTCTCCGTGGCGCTACCTGCGTCGACATCTGGCCAATGCCCTCTGCCCGTCGCCCCTGTGACCAATGGCGGCCCTTGTCCGCGGCGCCCAATCCGGACGGGGCAGGGCCCCCGGGGCGTCAGGAGGGGGCCAATGGGAGCTGGGGCAGGACCGATTCTGCTCAACAGCTTGTTATTGGGCTCGGCGCTGCTGGGGCGCTGCGAGCCCGGGCGGGAGGGGGCGGAGCGGGGCCGCGCTCAGCCGCCGCTCGCGGGGCTGTCGTCGTCTGGGAGGGGGCCGCGGCGCCGGGCAGCGCGGCAGGGCCGGGCAGGGCAGCGCGGGGGCTGCCCGCTTCGCTCCGAGTTTCCAGGTAGGAAGGCGACGAGGGCGGCTCGGTAGCCGCCAACTCTGCCGCCGTCCCGGGGGAGGGAGCGCAGAGCGGCGGCGGCAGCTCCCCCTTCCCCCCCCCCTCCTCCCCGCCTGCCCGCAGCAGCGCGCCCTTCCAGCCCGTGAGGGAGCGGGGACGGGGACTCCCTTCCCCGCCGAACTCCCCCCGGGTCCCCCTCCCCGCGGCTGCCCCGTCCCTTGGCGGCGGGGACCGCCCGCCCGCTCCGGCCCTCCCTCCGCCCTCAGCCCCCTCAGCCGCGCGGCGCCCCCCCTCCGCTCCGACGGCCCCCTCCCCCCCTGCCCCGGGCCGGGAGCGAGAAGTCCGCCCGGCCGGCGGCTGAGGGGGCCGGCGAGGAGGGGCTCGGCGGAGGCGCGTCCGTCCGCGGGCCGCGGAAAGTTGCGAGGGGCGGGGAAGGCGGCGGCAGCGGCGGCGGCGGCTGGCTCCCCCCTCCCGCTTCCACCCCCTCCGTCCCTCCCGGCGCGGAGCTGCCTGTGCGGGGCGGCGGGGTTTCGGCGCGCACCCCCGGGCCCTCGGCCCCGAGGCGAGCAGGGAGCAATGGCGACGTGACACACCGAGGGGCCGGCGGGCGGGAAGCGGCGGGGCCGGGGCCGGGGCGGGCGGCGGGGCCCCCGCGGAGGAGACCCACGCTCACCCCGCCCCCGCTTCTCGTTCCGCAGTGCTTTCCCGTGTGCTCGCCGGGAGGAGAAGCCTCGGAGCTGGAAGCCCTCACGTAACCTCCGAAGATGAAGGTAGGCTGGGCCGGGGAGCGGCTCCCCCGCCCTCCCCGGGGCGAGTTCGTTTTCCGCCGCCGGTCTCGGGCCCGGTCCGGCTCCCCGGGGCGGGCGGGCCCGGCTCTCTCCGCCCGGCAGCGGGAGCCTGGAAATCCGGGGCGCCTTGGAGTTGTCGTCGTCCTTCGGGCCACTGTCGCCCAGCGCTTCCTGCATCGGCAGCTGCTCACGCAAGTTTGCAAAACCGCGGCTTTTGTCCCGCCTGAGCCGCTGCCGGGGTTTTTTTTCCAGTACAAAGGCTCAGCAAATTGCAGTAGAATTCATGAAAGGGAGGAAAAAAAACTTTTTTTTTTTCTTTTGCCTTCAGAGTTGAAGAAATAATGACAATTTACAAAAAAACAACCACCAAACCCGGTAAAACCCAGTTATTTTAATACTCCGTGCTGGTTTCCTGACTTGATAGACATTTTCAGCCTGGTATTTTTGTCCTTGTCTGTCAGTCGCGACAAGCACGGTAAAGTGAAATGTGGAGTGTTCAGCGCGGTAATTTTGTCCTTGCTTATCAGTCGCTACATGCACGGTAAAGCCAAATGTGGAGTAATAAAGTACAGGCTAAGGAAAACATGATGAGAAATATTTCGCTCTCTGAAAATGCATCAGCAGTTAAGCTTTGATAAGGGCATTTTAGGAGAGAAAAATCCTAGTTAACAGCTGTTTGAATGATTACAGCAGATTTCTCTAGAGGTCCCCTTTCAGTCAGAAGGAAAAAAAATCCTATAGATAGAGTGTTATAGACTTAATTGTAAGTATTGGGATGATAGCAGTCTCAGATGTTTAAAATAATGTGTCCTTGGTTTGCTTATAACTGAAAAAAAGTACAGCTGCCTTTCATACTGCCTTTTTGACAGTTGAAATACTTTCCTTTTGTATGCTGTATAGAAATGACTTGAATTAGTAGCCACTCCTGTATGTTATTCCCCCTTTTATAAGGAGGTGTTCCAAATATCAGTTCAATACCCTGAAAGATATTTCTGGGAGAGTAATGAGGCTGACAAAATTGGGGGGGGATCAATGTCACTGGTAAAACAAAACTTCCTGTAACTTGTTGTTTGGCTGCTTTTTTTTTTTTTCCTTTTAAAGAACAGTCTGCAATTCCGAGTACAGACATCGTTTATCACTTAAAAGTTAACAGGTCTAAAAGTTTAGGTGTGAAATTAAATATGTAATGATGTAGCAGTAAAAAATAAACAAGAAGAACTAAACTTTGCTCTTATGTTTTGTTTCTTAATAGGCAGCAGATGAGCCTGCCTACCTGACAGTGGGAACCGATGTCAGTGCCAAGTACCGCGGTGCCTTCTGTGAGGCAAAGATTAAGACAGTGAAAAGGCTTGTGAAAGTCAAGGTAGTATGCTGTGGTTGTTGCTGGTTTTATTAAAGCATTGTGTTGAAAGGGCTTTCAGAGAAGATCCTTGTCCTGAAGGTTAGATGTTCGTTGTCCCACAACAAAATGGGCTTTTTTACATTTTGGTGTTGGGTTTGGGGTGGTTTTTGTTTGTTTTTTTCTTCTTTTTGTGGAGGAGTGGAAGTTTTCTTATTTTTTCAGGAGGATGCTGGAAGAAGAATGAGCTTTCAGATTACCTGTTCTTGCTACTTCTTTCCTGATCATGGTTGTCTTCTCCTTGTGAATGCATCAGTTTTACAACAGTCAGTTTCGATGTCACAAGTAGAGGATTATGGCTTTACATGACTAATAAGGAATAAGAGCAAACTCTTCAGAAGCAAAAGTTCCATTTCATTCCAGCTGACATTCTCAGTTTTATAGCTCAGAACTTAAGAGGCAATGCCAAAATAAATCAACATATGAGCAAAGAAGATGGCAATAATTAGTTTCTTAGACTGGATTTCAGAAATCTCCAGGACGACATTTGTTAAGTTTTGAGCACCTTGCTGCTGCGTGTAGAACAGCGTGCTTTGGCAGTAGCCGAGTTTCTACGCGTGCATAGTCCTGGAACGTAATATTAATTCACATTCACAGGTCTTATGCCAAAACAACCAAAAAAGAAAGTCTTTATTTCAGTGTTGCAGTACTGTCGTTAATGCTAGTATGGGATAACAAGAAGAAAACATAGTGAAATAAAAGTTAAGAACTCAAAGTAAATACAGAGATTGTTCCTCTGCTTTGTCTTGTCAAAACCTTCCTACTTCCTACTTTCTTGTCTGCTGTCCAGGATATGTAAATAAGGCATTAGTGACCCCAACCCCCCTAACAGATAGAGATGGGAGCTTCTTTTTGTAACTACGCATCTAAGTTTTTGTATGCTTAATGCTGAGATCAAGTAGAACGAGCTGGCAGCCTCTTCAGTTACATATATAGATCATATCACTTTATCAGAGTGCTTTTCATGATCAGAAAAAAAAATCCAGATCGTGGAGTCTTTTCCCCTGTTCTTAATGAGTAGTTTTAGAAATTTGTGATGTTCATTGAAATCTGTGTTACCGAGAAGCTCTGTAGCATGCTGCCCTTCCTGGTCTGCCATCCTCGGTGCTGTATCTGCATCTTTGGTCTGATGGAGTATTTAGGCTGTTAATAGGTGTGAGTTTCTTCTTCTCTTTAGAATCTTATGCTTTATTACTGCAGGATAAGATTTGGAGGTATCTGAGGCTACTTTGACTTGGTGGAAATTCCTGTCACAGTATCTCAATTATACTATCACAATTGAAGTTTTAACAAGCTAAGCCTGATATTGTAATTAAGAGCATGTAGGCACACCCCTGCATGCTTGCCAAGAGTGCAGAGAGTCCAAAAAGTCCAGTAATCTTTTCCTGAGTAGCAGGACAACCTGTATTTATCTTGATGTCGATACAAAATTTTAAATAAAAGTTGCATGAACTGCGTTATTAACCTGAATGTGTGTTAATACCAGTGTTATGTTAGCATGCAACTGGTGTTGCATTTATAAATGCAGCCACAGTGTAGGTAATGGCTGGGGGATGATTGAGGGAGCTGGAAAACTGGATGTCTTTGTAGGTAGAAAGGAAGCTCCTGGAACTTTTGATTCCTGAAAAGAAATAGGAATTTTGTTTTTTTATTTTTTTTTTAATTTTTTTTAGTTTAAACACCATAGGTGGTTTGTTTTTTGTTTTTTTTAAGAAATGGCAGTGAAATAGTTAATAGTGTTGACCTCTAAATACTCATCTTTTATTTTTCTAAACCAAGTCTCTGCAAACTCAGGGATTCAAATTGCGTGGGCTTACGTTCACTCTGTCTTGTCAGTGTTGCCTTCTCAAACATAGAATTGTAAAGGGAGGAGCATAGTTTGCTTACACGGTAACAGATCCTCATTTTCATCACACTTGCAGTGATTCACACCTTTACCGTAAAAACTTTCTCTTGCTCGAGGTAGCAGAAATGGTGGTATTGCGGTCGGTTTGGTGATTTTTTGATACATATTTAATAAAGAGAGATTTTTGGTTTGATTGTAGTTTAGTATTCAATGTTTTGTTAACAAAGTGCTACAGTTAAGTATAGAGACAGAAAAAGCCTGCTTAATCTTTGGATCTGGAAGCTCAGGTCCAGGTGTGTCCTGGATTGCACCAATATCCAAACTCACGTTAAAGCGTATTTTCTTTGCCGTGGAATGGCTGATGTTTGATTTGCCCTGTTCTTTAATTAGGACATTTCGGGTTAAATACTGAAGGTGATACTTGGGGCTTCCTGTGAGTGAAATCATCCACGTCCAGTGTTTTGTATTCAGTAGTGTTGGAGTCCATTTGACTGATGAAGATCTTATTTTCCAAAGTGTAATTATTATAAATACAGTTTCGTATGCTTTTTGTATGCTATTAAAAATAAGTTATATATGTAAATGTTTATGAATATCTTTCAGGTGATCCTGAAGGGGGATAACTCGGCTCAGTTAGTGCAGGATGACCAAGTGAAAGGACCTCTAAGAGTATGTGTATTGCATGCTTTTTTTTTTTTTTGTACACACATAATTGATTTGCAAAATTGTAAATTTTGATGCTGTTTATGTGAGTACCTGTTCTACAGAATGTAAATCAACAGGAGGGGAGACTTACTGCTTTAGATCAGATTAATTCTGAGTAATTAGTCTTAACTCTTGTAGTTTTTGGAGGCTGTTTATGCTTCTCCATGTGATATACTTCATACACAAACAGTTTTGCATGCACAGTGATTTTTTTATCTTCTTAGAAGTAATGAAACTTTGAAACTTCTTATGAGTAATGGAAAACTTGATTGCGAAGCTAAGTTCAAGCCTGTTAGACAACAGTAAATACAGTTGCTCTGACCGCATTTTGAAATAGTTGATGTATTTTATATAAAAATATGTGTGGTTTTGTATTTCTGTATGTAACAGTTGTCTGCTAAAATACATTGCTGCATTGTAAAATACTGAATACGAATGGAGGTCTTTAGAGATGATCATCTTTTTTGTATTTGTCTTTTCTCTGTGGCTACTGCGAGAACACCAATGCGTATTTCAGGCCGCTACTGAAATTCTGATTTAGCTGACAATATAACAGTGTTTAAAGTATAAGAGATAGTAGTCATTGCATGCACATCAGTAATAAAGTAATAATTACTTTGAATATTTATTTCCAATTAACTTTCTGTTATTTCTTGCAATGATGCAAGTCATGCTGAAGCTACAAGTTCTGAGTTTCTTGCTGTTTTACTGTCTACTTGCAGTTCGGCCTTCATGCTTAAGGACCTTTGTTCTTACCAGCTAAGTAACTAAATTTTACAAAGTAACATTTAGCTAAAATGAGCCTTTAAAAAAAGAATTGTGGCTTGCTGGAAGAATGAATGTGGACATGTGTTTTTCTGCTTTACATGGGTCTGGGATTGCATGTGACCTCGAGGTACTCCTTTTTGCAGGTTGGTGCGATGGTTGAAACCAAAATGCCCGATGGATCCTTTCAAGAAGCTGTTATCAGCAAGTTGACAGACGCTAGCTGGTATACTGTAGGTGAGTAGCCACATGCTTGCACTTATGGTCTCTCATGCTTGAACAGTGTATTTCTAATTGAAGGTAATAACATAAGTAATTATATCCTGTATTGTAAGTTCTGAGATACTGGAGGGGACTTTAAGTCTTCGCGGTATGTTTCCTTTTCAGGATAAGAATTATTTGACGTTCAGGCAGGCTGTTGCAAAGGTAATTGCAAGGCTGAACAATCAAATTTTGTTTGGTACAACTTATGTATACTGTTGGCAGTTTCACTCACTGGAATTCAGAATGAATTTGGCAGATTTTAAGACCTAAAACTTGTACTTCTAACTGAAAACTTGTGGCATGCAATGAATGACTGAACTGCAAACCTTCTTTCACTAAACGCTGTCTTGTACACAAGAAAAACATTGGTAGTAGCACTGTGCGTTCTGAAGTCATTCCTCTGTTTTGTGTAGAGTTGAGGGTCGCGTTTCTATGTAACAATAGAAGAAAGGATTTATTTTTAAAATAAAAAGAATCGATACATCGCATCTTAGAAAGAAAAGAGGGGTGTTCATTTATAACATGAATAAGTGTTTTCTTTAAAATAACTTTCAAATAATGATTATGTCTAAAGTGAAATAGAAAACTACTTTGCTTGTCATGTTGGAGGCTCACGCTCTTTTCAGTTGTTGAAATGCAAACCTCAGAATGCAGCGTCAGCGAAATTTCAGTGTTGAACAAGAATTCATTGCAAGATAGATGTCTTTATTTTGAATAATTGGAATTGCTTGTTCTGATCTCTAGATTTTTCTGAAACAGCTTTAACAGTAGAATGACAAAACCCAGGAACATGCAAGTAATTCTAGATAAGCTAATAAAAACCCACAGTATTTGAATCAAAGAGCTTTGCAAGCACCTTTCTTTTTTTGCACAACTTTTTTACAGCAATGGAGTATTACATTCACTAATAGTAGCATGGAGGGAACGTGCTCCTCTTAATTGTCCTGTACGTGCTACTTTTCTGCGTTGCTTTTGAGATTGATGCTCGCGAATTTTAACTGTTAGTTTCTTACTAGCTGCCTTGTGTGGTGAACATATTCAACTTTACTTCATATTCTTCCATCCTCTTTGGAGGAGTCCTGTATCACACGAGGTGTCAATTGTTTTGGTTTATTAACCCCTTCTTTCAAGATATAGAAAGATGATGTTCAGAGTAATCCAGCTTTTCCATTGTAATAGGTGAGGTTATATAGTCTTTGGTGGGATCAGGATAAGGCCCTCACTGCAATTAATTGGGAAGGTTTTATCACTTTATGACGATTGTTACTGCATGCTTTAGTTGTAAGCCAGTTGACAAAGTTCACTGCTCTTTGCATTTTTCTTCAAGATTATAACATTGCTGTAAAATTGTAGATTTAGGTGTAAAACTGTAGTGAATGTCAGGCCAGAAAGGAAAGGCTGGATTATTTTGGAGTGCAGAATGTTTGAAGTCTACTGGTGTGGTACTGTGAAGTGACATACTTAGCGAAGAACACTGGACCTTCAGCTTTGCGTTATATTGACTTAGGCGTTCACCATTCTGGTACAGATAAGAAACATAGTCTTGCACTAAGAAGTTCGTGGTTTATGAACTGGTGTTTCCATTTTGAAACTCTTACTTATTTTAGCTTTAAAGTAGCATTTTTAGCTAATTCTGTTTGAATGTGCACCAGAAGACTTACATCAGTAAACCAACCCTACATATTCCTGCTTGAGTGATTAAAAAAGGCTTTGAGATATTAATTGATATGAAGAGAAAAATTTGTTTGCTTTGCATTTGACGGGTGAACTTTAAATCCCCTGTTTTGGGGGTGAGTTTTGTCCGTTTTCTTACCTTTTTTTCTTTTTTTTCTTTTGAGCAATACGCTTCTGCCAAACATCTTCACTTGATGAGCAGATAATATGAACTGTGCATACATGCTCTGCCGTGTATTAGTGGATTGTTGTTTAGATTTAACAAGTTGTTGAACTCTGCACAGTAACGTAATGGATAAATCATGCATGCCATGATTTTTACTTTGTACATTTATTAAAGTGCATTTCCTCAGAAACTTGAACTAATGGATTAGTTTATTATTGTATTTTTCTTTCCCGAATAAATATTTCTGGATAGGCAGAATAGAGAGCATAAACTTGGATGTTTTCCATATGCAAATGTATTAAGACTGCTAGGATTTTGTGATAATTTGGAGCGTGGGGGATTTAAGTAGTCGTATGGCAAGTTAACATGCAGTACTGTAATGTGGCAGATAGAGTACGTATACCTGTGACTATGGCAGTACAATTGTAACACGCTGGAATTGTATTTAGATCTTATGGACGTTTTTGTGAGTTCTATGTCGTGGCATGCTTATTGGTGTTGAAAGCACTGGTAACATTGACCAAAGTAATCAGATCATGAAGTATGTGTCTTTGAAAAAATGGTTATTTTGCTTTTAAAATTGGGGAAATGCGCCAGGTTGGGTACAGAAACACGGAGGTGTGAAAAATAAGCCTTATCTTTGGCCTGCTGCTTCCATTGTATCTTTGTAGAAAGTTTTGGGTAGATATTAGGTGCATGTTCATATTGCTGTGAAGCAGAGTTGAACTGGTTCCTTTTTAAGAGAGGGTGGGCCCTGCTACTTGACAGTCTTACTGACTGGTTCCATCAAAGGTAGAGAGCTGGGAGGGAAGTGGGGTAAAGAGCCTTCAAGTTTCTACAGTGTCTGCCTGAATGTGATCAGGCTTGAGATGGAAAGCACGAGGGGAGGCTTGTGTTTCAGTAGTACGTGCTTTTCCTCTATGATTTATTTTCTGTTTTATGTAGCATCTGTTTCTCAGTGATCTAAAAGTAGACTGATATGGATAGGGAAACCAGTAATACATGCCAACAAACATTTTTGAAGTATTCAGTCAAGTATCTAAAAAATGCACCAAAACAAACTGCATGCATGTCTAGTGAGAAGTAAAGAAGTTCACCTTTGCAATTCAGGTTCTCTATTTCAGATAGTTATCTAAAGAAGAAAAAAAGGCAGTTGAAACAACTTTGCTTTGTTCAGTAAGGTGAACCAGTAGAAATTCTGTGCTGAATTTGCTGTAGCAGGCTACTTTGCCGCCAACATAATGGAAGAGCCACAAAGATGATCAGTTAATCTACTTTAGCAGTATCTCCTGTCTGTTACTGGTGTTCATGTACCCAAAATAAAAAATAATTCATTGTAGCTGCCATGGAGTCACTTTTTCACCTATTTTTACATAATAATGATGTTAGTGTAGCCATTTAGTCATACTGAAATTTTCAGCTGTGATTTGGAAATACTTTTGAAATCGCCTTTGAAATTCAGCTTTTCAGTATAAGTAGGGGAAGAAACAAAAACTCTTTGGAGTGAAAGTTTAACAATGTCTGTAAAATGCCATTGCACGGGTTAGCCCTCTCATCTGCCTAATTGCATGTAAGGTGAGATGACCGTGATAGCTGTTTAAGTTCTTTGGCTAATAAATGGCTCAGCTGAATGTTTTATTCTTTAAAATGAACTTGTTTAAAATTAATTTATAAATTTTGAAGTGCTGCATTGATGCTTTTGAAGTGCTGAATGTATTGCTAGGTGATAATTGCATATCACCAGAATGGTCTATGAGATCCACTTGCAGCTGAGCCTTGTCTGAATTATGGCTTGCTTAGCGTACCATCTGCCTTATTCTCTGTAAACTTGTAAAATGCTTCAGGTCGATACTGAAATAATGTCTGAGGTGACTAAAAATCCAAAACAAAACCCAGGCCACACCTTACAAAGTGCATAGTTGTATTCTCCTTCTTTCAAATTCTCTGGAATCTTACAAATATTAACAGAATTTTAGAAAACAGAAATCCTTATGTATATGTTCTTTAAGGAAACACTTTTTTATCACTTCTGTGCAGAACTAGAAGCAATGTAATGTCTATATAAAAGTGAGAAACAGTATTTCAGTTGAGCAAGCATCCAAACAGTTGATGTTAGAATGGCCATTTTTATTTCTCCATCAAAATGAAAGCGTCATCTCTCTCTTGACAAAACTCAGGTCAATAATCTGTATGTGCTTAGATCTCTTGTTAAATGTATGCAATTTAATCGTATGTACAACTTTAAACAAAAGAGAAAAATACGTTGAGCCTTGTGCCTTGTATTTTGCTAGATAAAATAATGGAAAAGTTTTCCTAGAGAGAAAGAGAAAACAGGTATTAACTTCCAGTAATTTTTCCTCTGAAATGAGTAGGAAATAGGAAGAAAAAACCCAAAACAGTGAGAGGCATATGCAGTTTCTAGCAGACCTTGCTGTCAACAGTAGGGCATTATATACTCGAAAAGAGTGAAAGGGAGTATAAATTTTTATTTTTTGAGGATTATGGCTTTGAGGCTTCATCTAGTCCTTTCACATAAGAGAAGACAGTCTTTTTTCTCCTTTTAAAAGTTACCATGAAATGGCAGAATATTCTAACATAAATAGTAAAGAATTTTTTTTCTTTTCTCCTCGTTCTTTTCAACCCTGCATGAGTCTGCAAAGCCAGTAGAGTTTTTCCTTTACGGCTCTAGTACCGTGTTGTACATCAACATGGCCCAATTTTGGCTCTGCTGTGAGCCAGACACCACTTCTGAGACACCTCTGTGAGCCCCATACCTCTGCACCAGCCTCATGTGATGGTAGTTCCTTCTCCCGAGTAGTCACGGTGGCAGTTTGCAGGGAATGCTGCATGAGTATGTGCTGGGAGGAGCTGGATGTTGAATGCTTGGTCTTGTGCAAGTGAAGTTTTGGGCAGTCCGCTGGAGTTGTTCTGGAAAAGAAGTGTAGTCTCAGCCACCAGCTGCATCGCTCTGCCGTACCGCATTTAGGAGGGCAAGGGACAGAAACAAAAGGTATTAAGTATCGGGTTGTAGTCCTTGTTCCTGTTGCGTGGGGTTTGACAATTCCTGTTCATAATTGTGAGAATGTTGAGCAGAAGATGAACTAACAGAGATGTCTTAGGACTTTGAGGGGCAGGGTTGGTAACAGGAGCTATTTTTAATCACACTTTCCTATTTTAAAAAAAGTTTTCTGATGCTCTTTGGAGATATCTGTGCTAACAGGAAAAATTGACTTGGTCCTGGCTCTGCCACAATTTTAAGCTTCTAACGTGTCTTACGCCTGCATGAAGGGCGACAAAAGCTATCAGGGCCATCACAGTGAGCTGATTTCGTCCATGCCGGAGGCTTGTCAGTTTGTCTTTTTAGAACTTGAACAGCACACATTTTGTAGTGTGTGCAAGGCGCTAGTCACGTTTGTGTGGCTGGTTTGACCAGTTCTTCCCAGCATCCGGTTGAGTTCCACATCCCAGAAGCATCACTTCATCTTCTGGCTGTGCATGTGTCATCTGAGAAGCCAAAACCACAAGTGTGGCAGACAGACTGTCCAGTTGCCCCTCTTCACTGGTGCTCTGTACCACCCTGACTCACCAGAAGTTTGTTCTTTCATCTTCAAAATGTTGCTTGGGTGGGTTTTTAGGAAACCCTGTATTTGCTTGGAGCCCTTACATGGGATGTGTTGTTGTTTAAGTGCACCTCTGGTACACAGCAACTGTGCAGTAGCCGAGTTGGTTGCTTTCTGGAGAATCTAGAAAAAAAGAATAGCACCACATTTTGTACTTCTGTGTGTTTAGGCAATGTGCAGATACAGGAGCAGATGCGATAGTGAAAACGTGTATTAGCTGGACCTTGTTACAACTCTGCTGGGTAGAGCCTGTGGTTATAAACCCACTCTTGCTACAATGTGGACTGAGTGCTAAAAAAATAAAAAATTGAGTACAAGCAATATTGTAGGGAAAGCAAGGAGGCAGATTTTTTTCCTTTAATCTCTTTATATGCAACAATACTAAGATTACTGTAACATCTCAGAAAAAGCAGTTTCAGACACTGTTTTCTTGTTAGTAAAGTGATAGTCCTCTATGAGTACACTCAAAGGTTGCAATTAAGTATTTTTAGGGATATCATAGAACAGAATCATAAATAGATTTGGGTTGGAAAGGACCTTTAAAGGTCATCTAGCCCAATCCGCCCCCCTTAATCACTTCAAGGACAAACTAAAACTTTCTTTGACCACGTAACAGTTTTTAGATGTGTAAGAAATTGTCTGCTCATCCTACAGCGGATTTTGTTGTGGACATGTGCACCTGCAAGTGACAGCATGGCTGCACAGCTCGGAGCAAGCCAGCAGCTTTGCAGAAAAACAAAATACAGAATCGTTGAATGGTTTGGGTTGGACGGGACCTTACAGATCACACAGTCCCACCCCCTTGCCATGGGCAGGGACCCCTTCCACCAGAGCAGGGTGCTCAAAGCCCCGTCCAACCCGACCTTGAACCCTGTCAGGGAGGGAGCAGCCACAGCTTCTCTGGGCAGCCTGGGCCAGGGCCTTTCCTGTCCAGGTCTGTGCTGTGCTGGCGGCTCCAGAGCTGGACACAGGACTCATAGGGGGTCTCACCAGAGCGGAGCAGAGGGGCAGAATCGCTGTATTTCATATACATTTTTGTAGAGGAACTTCTGAAGCTCATTTTGAAATGATTTTTTTAACAAAAGAGAGAGTTCTGTGGTCGCTCCAGTAGCACAGTGCACTGTAGTATCTTGCTCTTAAGCCCTCTTACAGTGATGAATCAGTAGTTAGTACAGTCCTTGTCTTCAAGGTTGTTCAACAAGTACTGCGTGACTCTTGGTACTTTCTGTATTGTTTCCACAGCTGAAAAACAAAAATCTGCAAAACTTGCCCACGTTGATTGAGGCATTCGTAGATAGCATCTCTGATAGCTCACAGATTACTACTTTGTCAGGCGGATAGTGAAAATAATCAAGTGTGCATAGTGACACTGGAGCAGTTTTTACTTGTTGGTATGTACTTTCATTGTCTCAGTGGATTCAAAAGTTTCCGAATGGGGTGAGGAATGAGAAAAAAGGTTTACTTGCTGTGCAGTGTAGAACCGCTCCTCCTTTGGGCAGCAACAGTAACATAACTTTTTGAAGTTAGCAAGCAGATGGAGCCTTGGGGGTTGTTTTTCCTATTCACTTGCCTGTTACAGGACAGCCTTGTTCTGGTAACACTGATTGCTCTGTGTGTAAGTAATATCGTAACTATTACGAGGAGGTTATCGCTGGTGTCCTGCTATGTTCTCCTTTTCTTCTTTTTTTTTATTTTTTTTTTTAAATCTAAAGGATATCTATCAACAAAATGTAGTTAAACTGATCTGCAATATTTTGTGGCAAGTTTCTTCACAGTTCCTAAAAATTATCATGTTCAATCGGCTTGTTAATATTTCTTATGTAAGTAAATCAGAACTGATGTTGAAACAGCGTTTTTGTGAGGACAGAGTTAGTATTGTTTTCGTTAGCGGCATATACAGGCCTGGTACAGACAGGGAATGGAAGATACCTGCACATCAATAGCAAGTTGAAAGTGGCACTGTTTAATGCATTTTTGAAGTATTAACCTTTGATTGAAGGAATTTTTTTCTAACCTTTGGGAAGAAGTGCATTGATTTCCACTGGGAAGCTTTGTTTTTCTTTCTCTGTCATAGCTTTGGCTTGCCTAGGCTTCCACAAACATAAAAAAAATCAATTCTGTTTCTTTCCTGTTATTATCAACAAGATTCGGATGCAACAAAATTCTGAAAACTTCCATTTTGTTTCCACTGTTTAAATAGGCTGTGTGTGGAGCGTACTGAAGTCCATTCTTGGGACTAGAACAAGCTTTATAACAGAGACTTTCTCCAGGTTGTGCTGTAATCTTTTTTCCCCTTCTGTCACTGTTCGTCATTTTCCCCTTCTGTCGTGTTTGTCAGTAAGCAGTGTATTTGGAAGAAAGGCCTCTGGCCAGCAGAAACGTTGCTTTTCTTTCTGTCATTCCTACTTTGTTGTATTGTCTTTTAAATAGTAGTATATAGGTTCCTGGCTAATATGTATCAGTCTTTTTCCAGAAGTATTTACTGAAGTAGTCAGCTGGTACATGGTGGTTCCCCAACAAGTACATGCCCACTACAAGATTAGGCAATGGTAGTACCTCAAAGGGCTTCTGCTTTTTCGTGTTTGTTTCTTTGGAAGGACAGGATTGTCAGTTCCTCTTCTAAGATAAATGTTCTGGCACTGTAAATGCATCGTTTGATGACTATCTGACGTGTATGGGGAGGTAGCTCCCTCTCTTCCATCCCCATTTCCTTCCCTCTTTAACACAACTGATACTGTTCAGTAAATTCTTTCTTGTGGAATACAGCCTCTAGAATTTCTGCGTTTGGAGTTGTAACAATAACCTATTTAAGGAATGATAAAGTAATTAATGCAATTTATTCAACATTACCAGTTTTTAATTTGTCTGTTAGTAATAGGCAATTTAACTAGAGTTAAACAGTCATACTTCTGGATGAGGTTAAAAAGAGGAATAAATTTGCATCTTAGAGGGTATTAAGCTCTTCTGACAGGACTGCTGTCATAGTATCAAAGTATTGCATAGCCAAAAACCGTGAAATCTGCCCTACTGCTTATGTTTATGAAATCTTTAATATATGATACTGTACATTGAAAAGACATTCTAGGACTAGCATCAAAAAGCCACACATAGGATGGCAGTAACATGAGCAGGGAGGGTTAGAAATACATGATCTGTAAGGTCCCATCCAACCCAAACCATTCAACGATTCTATATTTTGTTGTTCTGCAAAGCTGCTGGCTTGCTCCGAGCTGTGCAGCCGTGCTGTCACCTGCAGGTGCTGTTGCAAACTTCCACAACATAAACCGCTGTAGAATGAACAGACAATTTCTTACACATCTAAAAATTCTTACGTGGTCAAAGAAAGTTTTAGTTTATCCCTGAAGCAAGTAAATGAGTTTGCAAGACCAAAAGTATTAGTGCTCTCTGTTTCTGCTCCTCATGGTCCTGCCTCTGTCCCTACTGGTCCCCATCAAGATAGAAAATGTAACTGTCACTTTTCTGTTTATCATTTAAAAAAGGCAAAATCTTTGTAAGTAATGATAATTCTATGGTATTTTCTTCTGTGTAACAACACTTAGTTTTTGTTATTGAGAATTCTGTTGTGATTGTCTAAAAGCAGTTTCTGTAGACGATGATTATCAGAGCAGCATGTAGACGATGATCATCAGAGCAGCTGATGTCTCTAGGCATAACCACCCACAGGCTTGAAAAACATTTTCTAGTTTTGTCATTTGTGCGTGTGTCTATGTATTTACATATACTTGTGTGAGACTCTCGGGGGTTGGATATGTTCACTCTATCCATTCTTTTCACCTGAATGAGGGGTGACAGGGCAGGAAACATGAGTCGTGGAAGATAATTACCAAGGTAAAATGGAACACACTGGACGTGATTACTTTGAAAGAATGGCACACTCTTACACTCTGCCGTGCATTTCCTTTGCCCCAGGGGGGACACTTTCATATGGCTCCTGAACAGAGGTATTGTCCTACAGTTTTATTTCATGCTTAGGCCAATTCCTTGGCCTGCTGCAGTTAACAAAGGAGGTCTGAGAATTTGTGCTTCTCCACCTTCATTTCCTGAAGTCGTGTGATAACTACCTCTCATATGAAAGAAAGTACTCTACAGTTTTGGAAAGAGTGGCTTTCCTTTTAGGGGCAGGAGAGGGGTTTTGGAAGGGGCTTTGAGGTTTTTTAGTTTTCCTTTTTGTAGTCCACCTGTTTCAGTTTCGGAGAATGTAGAGTTGCCTAGCACTTTTTCCCTGTACGGCAAGGGACAAGCAGCTTCTGTAGAACAGGCCACCTGTGTAGCTTCAACTAGAGAAAATGGAGAGAAATGGCAGGAGAAGACTTGTGGGAAGAGGGCTGCTTTTGAGGCGTTGGGTAGATTTGTCTTCATTCAGGTGTGAAACTGGGACTAGGACTGAAAGCATGACTGCCAAGCTCTGAAAGCATACTCATGCTTTCATTGTCTCTGGATCTGAGGGGCGATTAGGAAAACTTAATTATTCAGCATTAATTATTTTTTCTTCCATGTTGTTTTGTCCATGGAAGTGACATACAGATTTATGAAGCTGAGACTTCTGCAATTGCAATTACATTTTGCAATGTATAATTGCCTCATATTGGTCAGGAATATCTAATTATGTGACTTTCAAAGTTCTAAGTTAACTTGCATATTTGTTGTAATTGAGGAAAGCAGAATATCTCACACAGTTCTTACTTGTCATAATTTCCTTATGTGTCCTGATTTAAGTAGAGTTTAGTGTAATTTACTACTATGTTTTGCTTAACACTCAATATTTGTAAGATGAAAAAGGTATGTTGTCTGGTTTATGAATGGTTTGTTTGATTTCTTCCTCTACTATACTAGTTTTAATTAAATAGGTAAAGCTTCCAAAATTGGAGATAAACTAGACTGATTTCTTTTTTTTCGAATTTACTGTGAAGTATCGGATTTTGTTTGCTTTTTTCAGTAAGGTTACCTGTTGCCAATCACCAGCCATTTGTCCTCTAAAACAATTATTTCTGAAAAATCAGTCCTTTGACTTTAGTTCTGAATGCGTTTGGCAGAGGATAATGGTGGTCAACTACTTCCAAGTCTCTTCAGAGCAATGAGAAATGGCACACGTTGTAGGGTCTACAGAACATTTAAAAAACAAAAAAACCCCTAACCAGCCAAATCACCATAAAACTTAAAAATATGCTAATGAAATATTGTTATCAAAGCATATGGAGGGAGTGTCACTGTTAAGTGACAACTTTGGAGTGAGTAACGAAAATTAAACTTCAGACGGGTGGCATGGATTTTTTTTTTCCCTATTAATGTAAACCTGTGTCAACGCTGAACTTCTGAATTATTTTGAGTGCTCTGCACGTAGCTGATCAGCGGGTACCGATGCTGAATTAGTAACCTGGAGAGGAAGAGCTTGCACTTTGTTTTCCGTGTCAGTGCGAAGTGTCACAGTGGTGGTTTCCTCAAGCTGTAAGCTAAACCAGGAGATTTTGAGAGCAACGTACTGATGATGGGGTTGACAGGTCTTACTGGTATTTAGATTTTAAAAGTTTTTACAATATTATTAACTAGTATAGCTCATTAGGCATATGGGTGTCTGCTGTTCTTAAAATACTAGGGTTTTGGAAGTGGAACAGTTAGTTGCTTTGTGTGTACAAGTGTTGTAACGTAAGCTATTGAGATAATTCAGTAATGGAGCATGCCACAGCAGTATCCTTACTCTGAAGATGGGGGAACCTTAAAGCTTATTTTATCAAGCTTAATTAAATTTGTGTTCATACCTTTTTATATAGTTGTTATTGCAGTCTGTGGTTTTAATCTAAGATAATGAGAATGTGGCTGTTCTGTTTAGTTATTTGGCAAATAAGTGCTTTGCTTGCTGCAGCTGATCTGTGTTTTTGCTAACAATACACATATTTGATATTCATGCTAGCTGAAGAGATTTTTATTTTTTTTTAATAGAGGTATACCAAAATTGTCATACCAACATGCGCAACACTCTTGAAACTTCTTTTTTTTTTTTTTTTTTTTTTTAAGTTTGCTGCTGGGCAGAGTATGTTTTAAATGGTTTGAGTACAGTGTTCTGCACTTTGACCCATACAAATAAACTTTTACCTTACTGGAATGCCAGACTGCAGCCACCTGGTCTCTGCTGTTTGAAAAGGGCTGTTCACATGGCTCAGACAGTGGGAGCTGAACTGGTGGAGGGGGAGCTAGTGACATTTCTTTCATTCTCTTTAAGGAAGTTTTCATGGAAGGGTTTTATTTAAACTGACTAAAGAGTGGATCTTTCTCAGGTGAAGCTTGCAATAGCCTTATAGCATTCTAGTCTTCAGCTGTGTGTTGATAGCAATTGATGGACCTTCCCTGTGGCTTTTAGGTGAGTTTTACCGGAACAGGATGTCTACTAAGTATTCTTTGTAGGTTGGTCAGATTTACAGTTGCAAGTTTCCAGTACTCCCAGTCTGTTGGTAGCACAGTATTGATAGTGTAGCAAAAAATTATCACAGTTGCTCTTCTTTCCATTCATCTGTCTTTTTGTGGGGTTGTTTGTAGCAAGAGGGAGGGTTAAAAGGTAGCAGAAGTTAAGGAATAAATTGATAGGGTTAAAAAAAACAACCCTCAAACCAAAAGCAAATAAAACCCTAAGGTTATTAGATAATAGTAAGTGCTATGCAGCCAGTAGCTAAGGTTTGAAATGTGCAGTGTGTTGATAAGTAGGACGTCTAAATTAGACTGTGACTCTTGCATCCAAAAGCCTTAATTTACATTCTGAATCTGTGTGTGAAATGTTATCTCAGCCTAGACTGGATCTTGAATACCACCCTCCATTTTGTTTGTGGAGGCCTTGGAAGTTGTGTTTTAGAGAATATTCTGTATTGTGAGATAAATAGTAGACTTGTATTGTCAGCTTGGGAAAGAGATCTGATCATCTTGTGCCAATGTGTTTTCTTGGCTTTTTGCTAGTTTTTGATGACGGTGATGAAAGGACCTTGAGAAGAACTTCGTTGTGCTTGAAGGGAGAAAGGCACTTCGCAGAAAGTGAGGTGAGACAATGATGAACATGCAAGAAAAACTAAGTAGTTATATTTATTTTTTTTTTAATAATAAGAAGAAATTGCAAGCTAATTTTGTTTCCTCTTTTACTGTGTAGACACTTGATCAACTGCCACTAACCAATCCAGAGCACTTTGGAACTCCAGTTATTGGGAAGAAATCTAATAGAGGAAGAAGATCTTCACTTCCTGTGTGAGTTTTGATAGTGCTCTGTTGATTTCCTTTAATGTCCTTTGCTAAAACTGAAGTACTACCTTTGAAGCTGCAATGGTCTGAATGCTCTGTCACACGAGCTGTGTACACAGCTTAGAGACTTAAGTAATTCAGTTCATGTAGACGTGTTCATATGTTAGCAGTATTATGAAATTAATGGGTGTTTTGCTTGTAGTAGCGTTAAGAATGTTTATGCTTCTTTAATATTATGTGTCAGGAAATGTAGGATCTTTAATCTTCTTTATACTGCACAAAGTAGGAAAAAACGTGCTCTGAATTTCTGGGGTAGAGACCATTTCTCTCTGTTTCATATCTGTGCACAATCAAATCCTGATTCATGCCTCCATTTCCAACATGATGCTGTTGTGTAAAATACTACTACTTGAAAGAAATTCTACAAAATTCGTCCTACTAAGTAAGTGCACTTAATATTTAAGTGTATGTCAAGCAATTTCAGCTGTTAAAACTCTAATTTTATTTTTCAAGCTTTGCAGAACAGGCAGAAAGATCAGGTTGTAAGCTGTATTTGCTTTCAAATATTAACTTCAGGTGAAAACTTTAAAATACTCTATGTTTTAATAATTTAGCACTGAAGATGAGAAGGAAGAAGAAAGTAGTGAAGAGGAGGATGAAGATAAAAGGCGTCTCAATGATGAATTGCTTGGCAAAGTTGTGAGTGTGACTTGTAATTCTGAGAAGGCAGACTGGTATCCAGCTTTGGTAAGTCTCTGAAGACATTGGCATCTCTAGTGCCACACTACTAATATCTTTTTAGACAAGGATGTCATCTGACTTGTTACGTTGGTTGTACGGCGGTTTTCCTGGATAGGATGGTGTGCAAACTTCGCAGTTTTTACAGCAAAGTTGTGAATGTAGTCAGGCTAAGCTCTGCTGCCCAAATTTGCTAAAAATACAAATATTCTACAGTGTCTGTGAAGAGTAGGAGAGCAAATACCAATGTTTATGTGTAACTTACAGTTTTATGGCTCTTGAGTCTTTCAAAGCTGCACATAGAATGACTGGTGTGTAGCAGTATTTGTTTTCTAAAAATACGATATGTTAGGACTTGCACTCGCAGGCCATTCAAGCACAACTAGACGTATGAATTTCAATTGCAGTGGAATTTTTATATTTTTGTATTTAATGATTGCCTTTTTCCTTACGTTTACAATTTTATGAAATACTACTTTCTTTCATTCTTGTATGTACATAAATGGCCAGTTAGTTTAGCAGTAGAGATCGGTTGTTATTTTTATTTGACTGTCAGTAGAGGTCACCGCTGTTAATTTGCCATTGCTGATAATAAATATATGTTAAATAAATTCAAGTACAAGTGGACTTGTACTGTAAAGGTAAACCTTTGCAAATTCTTTATACACACAGAAAAGTTCAGGGATGCGTATTAAAAATTGCTTTCTTTAGTAAACTTTTTGGTATTGTCAGACAAGCTGAATATGCATCTTCTGTCATCCATCAGAGACATGTTTGTTTTAAAAAAAATTTATTTGGAGCATGTTTGGTTCAATATTTTTTGCAGATTTTATTTACTTAATTGTATATTCTGTAGTCCTTTATTTTGAGTCTTCAGGGTGCGCTGGAATGAGCTCAGCTGTTACAATCTTCTAACTTAGTTTAACATTTTATTTGCCTGTGTGAATCTGGGATCAAAAGGTGATTAACTGCACAGGCCACTTGTCTTCCTTTCCTTGAAAGAAAGTGATGGTGTAATGTAGGGTGAATAGTTGTCACTGACTGACCCAGCTGTATGTATCTCAGTTTAAAATGTGAAATGCGGTGGTGTTGCACGTGTTCTGATTGTTGTATAACCCTTTACTAATGATAGATTTTTAACTTAACATGGTTCTAACTAGGGAATTTGTTGGCTGGAGGCGATGAACCTGTTCTGTTCTCTGCTACCTGAGAAACAGGAATGTCTTATCTTGATTTTTGGGGTGAAACTTCTGACTCATCTGAATGGGGTGCGACAGCTTCCACTGAGTCCTGGTAGATCCAGCAGTTCGTCTGCATTTAGCATTTTCTGTCGCTATATAGTCTAGAGCAAAATGTAAACTCGTTCTGTTTGTGGTAATACAAATACTGCAAATGCATTTTTATCACCTTTTAGACTGTGAGATGATGCTGCTGTGGAGGGATGTGCTGTAATCCACACTGGCTTATGTTATCCACACCTCAAAAAAAAACCCCAAAACTCGATACCCAAAAAACCTACTTACCTCTCAGTTTGAATGCCAAAGATCAGAAGCTGGTATAAAATAAGTGGGTCTGTGACTTTTTAAATAGATGCTTTAGACAGATTTTGTAGAACAAGAGAAAGAAAAGCAGAATAATAAACAAGATCGCATGATGTCACCCCAGCAGATTAGTTTTGAGTTTACAAATTAAATTGCAAACATTTCTGGATTGTACATAACAAGTAAAGTTAATAGTTTGAGAGAAACTGCTTCTTGAAATTTGTCATTGTTGGCCTTCGTGCTATAAATTGGAGTAGGTTTCTTTTCTCAGAACTGGAAATTATAATAGGAGAAACAGGAAAACAGCAGTTTTCCTGCTGTCTCTCTTTCCTTTCAAGAACAGCTTTTTTTGTTGTTTGTTTAAAACAAGTGTTTTATTTAAAATTGCAGGTTGTGTCTCCCAGCTGTAATGATGACGTCACAGTGAAAAAGGACCAGTGTTTAGTTCGATCCTTTGCAGATTCCAAATTGTAAGTAATAGCATTTTCATTAGATCTATATGGCAGAAAAATGCGAAACTAATTCCATGTTGCTTGAGGACATTATTTCTTCCAAAAGGAAGGGGTACAATTTGGTGTCGTGTTGGCTGTACACATTTGACATTCATAGTCTGTTTCCAGCTGACTTCTGTGCTTACTTGTCCACCTTTACATTGTGTGTACTGGTAAGAGTTCATTGGATTAGTAAAGTTTCTGGTGTTTCTTCATTTAAAAAAAAAAGCAACCGCTTCTGAAAGAACCAAGTGTTAACACTTTAGATGATTCCTGTTCTTTGAAGTGTGAGTTTTGGTTCTATTTATTTCTCTTATTGTCTTAATTATTACATCTTTATGGGTGTCTGTTGTACTAGTGTGGATATCTGATTGACTCATTACCTCCAGTGCCCGGATGTCTGTGGCTGTTTAAATAGCAAAGTATGAAAGTGTTTAATCTAGTTTTTTTTAATTAAAAAGTGAATGTAAAGTAACTGTTTAATTAACATTGTTACAGACTCTAAACCAAGATCCCTGTGAAAAGAAAGAAAGGTCCTGTTAGTCCATCCCTCCCAAAAAGGGAGAGAGAGACAGAGAGACAGAGATGTGTGTCTTACTTAAGGAATAATATATTCAGATGAATGCAAACACTGTTTTTTAAAGCTATTTCTCTTCATTCATACTTCTAATGCATCTGTCTCAACATATTGTCACTAAAAACTTCCTGCTGAAGGCCAGCTGTCATGCCTCCTTCCCTCTTTCAAAGGGAACAATTTGTGATTTTTTTAATAGCTGTGATTTTGATCAAGATGTAAGTACTTGATTACAGAAACGTATTTCAAGTAACTGAAGACTTAATGCATTTTGGCCTCTTAAAGTAGACATGTATCATCAGCCTTCTAGACAAGGCTGGTTCTTTATATACTTAGGGTAGAATGTTATTGGAAAAGCATGCAGACTTGCTTTGTTTTACTTTTTTTTCCCCTGTAGTCTTATGGCTTTAATTTCAGAAAGTGGCGGCCTCCCATTCCTGAGGTTTTACTCCATTTTTTCTGAAATAATGAAAGAAGAAAAAAAATCTTGCAATAATAACACACTTGTAAGGCTTTCCTTTCAGGTTGGTTAGCATTTCTAGTGTAGTAATTCAGTAACTGAATATTCAGTATAACTTTAGAACAGAGCAACTTCCATATATTTTGCTGTGAGAACACTTTTGTACTTTAAAAATAAAAATCGACTATTAATCAATGCAGATATGTGAATTTGGCTTCGTTGTTGCGCTGTGCTCCTAGAAATGCTTTTTGAAAATAGAAGGCTTGTTTCTTTCATCTTAGCTAGATTGTTATTTTGGGTGGCAACTGTTGAATGACGTGAATATTTTCAATTTAGAAAATGTTTTTTGTTTGTGTAGAGTATTTTACCTTTGCAAATTTGTGCAGGTGAAACATTTAAAATAAAGAAGCTTTACAAACTTTTCTTAATTATTTAATTACAAGGGTTCTTTCAGTGTCTGAAGTTCAAAGAGAGATTGGAAACTTGCTCTGGTTTTGAATCTTGTTTTAGTACCTACAATAACAAATGCCTTAATGAATTTAGTTAAAAAAGACCTTGAAGATGAATGATAAATCTTGAAAAATTTAGCAATGGCTTTTTTTCTAAGTCAAATGCTTGTTTTACTGTGATTTAAGAATAATATCAAAACCTTATTCTTTTTCAGTTACTCAGTAGCAAGAAAAGACATTAAAGAACTAGATGTTCAAAACTTACCAAAATCTGAGTCCTCTCCTAAAAAAGGTAAAGTAGAATAAATTCTAAGTGTTTAAAGAAAGTAGTCTCATGCAATAGTACTTCTAACTTTTGCAAATAAGTGGTGACCGCTTGATTTCTGATAACTGCTATTGGATATTTTGCAAGTAATTGAAAATATGATAAATTAGAGAAACTTTGGATATAACTGCCTTGTTATTGAAATACCACCTAGTAGAAGTCTTGTTTATTTGATTTTTATTTCCTTCTTATGGTCCACTCCAAATTCATGTGAAGTAAATAGAATATTTTCAAAGTAAAGTATTTGAAATGTCATTGAATAATGGAATATATAGTCACCTCTCCTAAAACCAAAGTTTTGTGCTATTGCTCAAAACTCTTTTGTCTTTACATTGAAAATACTCAGACAACAAGGTGTAAACTTTACTAGAAGAGCCTGCCTGTGATTAATGTTTGATTTTAAAAGTAGAATTACAGAACTTGATGGATGGATGATGTGATTACAATAATCCATGTTGTTAATGAGCTCGTAAAAGGCCAGATTTTCACTTTAATGTAAATAAATCTTAGACTTTTAGTATTGTTTCTCCAAATCAGACCTCAAAACACAGAATTTCTTAAGGAGAAATATTTAGAACATATGTGTTAAAACACAAGCTAACAACAACCACCCCCTCCACTAAACAGCAACAACAGTTCGTCTGGTTTGAGTAAAGATGTGGAACTACTCCTTAGCAAGTGAAGATTTAACATGATACTCACAAACAAGAGAGCTTGAGGTGGTTTTGATTGATTCGTGTAGTTCTTAATGATTTCTCAGATACTTTCTTCTTAATTATTTCACAGTGCAAGAACTTTAGACCAGCCAAAAAAATGATCAGGTGTCAGGTTTGAGATAAATTGAAGAAAGGGAATTTTTTTTTTTGTGCGGAACGTAATTGGGTGGTGACATTTATTGCCATTAGAGAATATTGTGGAACCAATGGTACTAATGGTTTCAGAAAGAGTTTGTTCAAGTTTCTGGAGGTTACTCTATTAGCAGCTATTAAAAACGGGTGCCTTTTCTTCTCCAGCACAATTGTGAATGGTTCAATGGAATATGTCCCTATTTTGGGTATTCTTCTGATGCCTTGTTATTAAAGTCTCTTATTGTGGCTGTGGGGCATTCTTTGGGGTTATCTGGATTTGTTTTGCTTTGTTGTTTTTCCCCCTTAGAGCACCTTTCCAAGGAAAAGAATGTGAGGTATTCCCGTTGTACAAGTGTGACTTCTCCCCATCCCGTCACTCCCTTATTCGTTACTGTATTTTTCCTCTGTTCTGAACATCTAACATCTCTTCAGGCAGGACTCTTAAACAAAACGTGTGCTCCTTTTTTTTTTTTTTTTTACAATCTAAACTTTAAGACATGAAGATATCTTGAAAAGAACTTGATCTAACTGCGATGGGTTTATTTTTTTAAATAGCTTTATTAGAGTATGTGTTTCTCATACAGAAACAACAGTTCACAGTTGCATGGAGTATATGTGGATAAGTACAGGTGCCAGTCTTTGGTGCTGTTCGCATATGTAGGTGTAAATGTTCATGGGCACCTGTGCCTAGAAAACAACGGAATGCTGTCTGGGACAGATGTTCTCAACTTGGAGCTCCATGAGTTGCCAGTACTTGATTTTTAAAATCTGATAGTCTGGAAATGTGAAGTGTGTAAACTGGGTGTTTAAAGCTGAAGGATCTATTTTATTACTTCATTCCATTTTGGCTTTCAGTTGGCAGTATAATTTACGAGAATGTGAAAAAGAAATCAGAAATTCTGTGTGATTCTGAGCGCTGCAGATGGGGTAAAACCAGGCCCTTTTCTTCTGTAGGGCTACAGGAGGCGAGCACGTTTCTCAGCATGAAGGGTGTTCCTCGGAACTGGAAAATGGACATCAGTGAAATCCTGGAGTCCTCGAGCAGCGATGAGGAAGGTGGAGCTGCTGCAGAAATTGATGAAGAGGAAGAAAAGAGAGAAGAGAAAACCGAAGAAGTAGTGGTAAGTCTGAGCAATTTCAGTCATTCTTCAGAGATAACGGAGTAACTTGCGTGCCTGAGGATTGCCTCCACTTCCCAACATTTGACTCTGACTTGGCTTACTCGCTTCGACGTCTTTTCAGCCCTGTTCGTCTTCCCTTTGCTGCCAGTGGTCTCTCCTGGGGTTTGTGAGCAGTGGCGGATTGCCTCTCGCTGTCCGGCGCAGAAACTGGAGGCAAATCTCAGACTAAGAATTCAAGGCAGGGGAGAGTGACAGAAAGAATCTGGGTTAAAAGGAGAGACGTAAAAAAGTTGATGCTGAGCCTGATAGTAGTAATCCAACTTTATTTAAAAGTAACTGTATTTTTCTTTTGTACGTCATGTGCAGCTTATATGAAAAGTAGCTTGTTTTCACGTCAGTTTGATTTGAAACAAAAAAAAGACAAACTAGACTTTTAAAGCAAAAGTATTAGTCTGACTGAAAGCAAGAGCTAACGCAGGGTGCCTGTTGAAGCTGTTTGGTGCCCAAGACGGGATCGAAGAGCAGTCCGTGAGGTGCCGTGGGAAGCGCTGGGGTTTTCTGAGCGCCGGCATGGCAGGCTGGGAACGCGACGCCATGGATGGACTTTCTGTTCGATACTGACGGTTGTCTGTTTTTCTGCATTGGAATATTTTGAGAGGCTCCTTTTCCACAGAGTTACCCAGTTCCTTCGTGTCATCAACAACGTATTTAGAGAATTGCCTTTTACTCCTGCTAACCTGGATGTTATATTTAGAAGTAGGCGGGGGGGGGGTGGTGTTTGGTTGTGGGGTTTGGCTGTTTGTTTTCTCGCCGTGCGATTTTCACAACGCGCCTGGGAAACATTCCTTTCTTTATATAGAAAACGACCATCCCCGAGCGGAGCTGGGCTGGGGAGGAGGGCAGGTCGAGCGCCGTTTCCCTCCCGCTTCCCCCGCGGCGTGCGGTTTGTCGGGCCCAGCGCGGAATGGCCGTTTCTCCTCGGAGGCGGCCGGCGGCGTTGCCACGGCAACCGGCTGTTGGCCGGCGCTGCGCATGCGCGGGGCCGCGGAGAGGCGGGCTCCGGCGCGGGGGCTTGGCCGGCGGCCAGGGGGAGGCTCGCCAGATGCCGTGCAATGGGCCGGCCCTTCCCTTCGCCTTTCATGTAACGCCTGCTGGTGTGTGGTGGTGTCTGGGGTTGCTTTTTAATTCTATTTATTTTTATTTTTTTTTTAACGTGGAGGAGAATGTAAGTAATGCCGTGTAACTGCGGATGCCGTGCAGGGAGAGAGAAAGCCAGCAGATATTTGGAAGTCAGGCTGAAATATGTCCAGGCAGCGGGCAGATTAGATAGGAAGGAAGTAAAACCATTTTACATTTGAAAGAATGCGGCTCCTAGGTAAGGATTGTGTGTTTTAATCTGTAGTGCGAACATGGGCGTAAAGAATGCGGGGTTTGACCTGGGTCTCTGATCTGGGAACTGTCTGGCGGAGCGTGCAGCCAGGGTAGAGCTTTCCAGGTAAAAAAAAAAAAAAAGACAATAAGAATCTATTTTTAGGTGTTAATTTTGTGGCTTGATAACAGCATTCTGGAAAACGTAGTAGATGTCTGTAGGAGAGTAATGGTATGATTAGATAAACGTAAGGATAAATGTGTGCAGAATGTAAAATCCTTTGGGTTTTTTCCTCTGTTTGCAGTGAAAAGGTCTGAATAGGCCACATTTTGCAGGGTGTGAACTGTTGCAGTCTGTATTGGTCTGTTTGTATTAGCCTTGGTTAAAACTGCGGACGATCAGTCACAAAAAATCAAGGATTGCTATACTAGTGTTCTAGTATCCATTTTTAATATCATTTTTCATGGCTATTGCATAAAAGTGCTGTGTGTTTCAAACAAAGAAGGGGGAGGGGGGAGCTTAGTGGCTAAAAAAAAAAAGAAAGGCATTCCTCTAAAAGAAATAGAGGTTATTTTTAAAGAATAATCTAAATGTAGAGTAGTGAAGCAAAGGATTCCAGACAGGTAGATGTGCTGGTAGGAGAAGCTGTAGAATCAATTATTTCCAGCTGACAAGTAGGCATGTAAAAATAAGGTGAGCATCTTCATGCTGAAGCTATGTAGCAGAGGATAGATATTAATCTTTTTAGATTATGTCAGAGCAGAACTGTCATTCCACCCCATTCAATCAAATTCCTGATTCAACTGTTACAGTACTTATTTTAATTGTGGGCCATGCTAGATACTGTGATTAGACAGCATTTAAGGAATTTATCATAATTTCTCTTTTCTTTTTCCTTAGAAAGGCAGTAAGACTGGTTGCAGAGAGAATCTACAAGTGAATGATATTTTTTTGCCTGTATTTGACTGCAGATGTTGAACTACTCAAATTTTGGATTTACATTTTGTAGAGTTTCTCCTTTGTTGATCAAGGTCAAAAATAGTTTCTGTCCATCCTCTGCCAGAATATTCTCAGTGAACCTTTTGTTTTAGAACTGCAAATTGTTGTTTTCCTGGAGATGGGAGGGAGAATTTTTTGAGTTATCTTTTTTTTTTTTCTTTTCTCCCACCCCCATCTTCTGAAATGCACAGCAGCTTTGCTGTCAAGGCCTGGCCAGCTGCTGACCAGCCATGATAGGCCTTCATTAAGTTAATCAAACGGACACAGACCTCCTTAATATATAATGAGAGGATAAAGTCAGTCAGGAGAGCCTGATTCTGCGAATGCAAAGGATCCTGTTTTTCTGAAGTAGGATCTTGTGCAATGATAATGGAGCAGAGAGATCTACTGTAGCTGGTGATAACAGATCCTACCATTTTTCCAGTAGCTGGGTTGAGATCTGTAACTTTGTTTTGACAGAGACTGTCTGTGTAATTGTGCTGCCTTTCATGACGTCTTAAAGAGTACGGTAGAACTGGTACAATGAGGTTTCCAGGCTTTACATGGTGGTTCTTTGATGGCCTTTGTAAGCTGAGGAGGGAGAGTGTGGTGGCGGTGAGATGCTGATCCTCCTCATCGGTGGTAACTGACTTGTGTGGTCCAGAGCTGACTACAAAGGAAGACAATGTGGAAAATGTTGACTTTAACAGGGATCGCCTTACATTGAGTTGCTCAGCATGTTCAAACTGTTGGATTTTTGGAAATAATTGCAATATATGGTGCAGTTCAGGATTGCTTTTCATTCACAATGTGAGGTTTGACTAACAGAACAGATGTTGCTTGTGTCAAGAGAAGTGAAAAAATCCAGAGGTACTACAGAAAAAATTCCTTTATCAAATGAAAATTTAAAGAATCATGCAATTGGTTTAAAATCAGATAAAAATCTGGATATTGCTTTTGGTTCTTATCTAATTTTCAACATGTCAGAATATGAGAATTAACTGTGTTTTGAGGGTACATTTGGCAGTCAAAGAATTCACTGCAGCTTACAGGAAAGAGCAAATCTGAACTCTAGTGTGTGCACAGAGAAATAGAAGGTTTTGTAACGTTACCTGATCTTTATTAAAAAACAGATTATGTATACTACTGTGTTTGCTTGTATTTAAGTTGTTCTGTCAGGGAAGAAATCATACCTGTTTGTTTCTCAGGATTAAATAGTCAAATACTTCCCATTTTACAAGGGAGGGAACGTGTAGGCAACATTTGGTTTTGCCTCTCAGCCTCCCTGTAGGCCATTCTCATTCCAACAGAATCAAGATTTTAACATGCAGTTATTTGAAATATATTTTCAGTATGCGTTCTTAATAGATCCATTCACATAAGATCAGAGAAAAAGTAAGGAATTTGTTCTTTAGGGTTTTAATTTTGCAGGTTTCAAAATTGTATCTTTTCATAACATCAAGAGCTGGAAAAAAATTATTTCTATCTTACCCGTAGCATTGGTTATAACACCATCTTTGAGAGACTCTTCCAACTTACCTTTGTCACTTTAATAGCAGTTCCTTATTCTTTCACTTTCCCCATGCCTCAATCAAACATGCAAAAAATGGTCAGAAAAAGCTTGCTGGCCTCCATGCCTCTCATTGGAGAAGGGATTGTAGCACTTCCAGGTGTACGCTTGGAGGGATTTTTTCTTAGTCTTCATTTTGACAGTCACCTGAAGGATGTATCTGTCAGATGTTTAATAGTGTGCATTTATTTAAAGTTTTTAGGGTTCTTGCATGACAATAGCTTCAGGAAGCATCAGTCATAGTTGCTTTACATTGTTGAACAGGGAAAATGCCAGAAGCATTTTCCAATGTGGCTGTTCTGCACGTAAGCAAGGATTTCAGTTCTCATGACAAGTCACTGCCAAATATTTCATTAGCGCTAAGTTCATAAAGGAAAGATGAGTATGTGAAATCCACAGTATGTTTCAGGAGGCTTGAGATTCCTACAGATGATCAGCAATCATCTATTAAAATACTTACATTTTGCTTCAAAGTAGCTCTTCTTTCCCAGGTAGTCTTTTCTCTAAGTGACTGTGGGAGACCGCAGAAAATATCGGAATCATCCATTTCTGTTGCAACCTATGTGTATTTTAAGATAACATTGAAAAAGCTGACTCAAAATTAAATACAGGAATACAGTAATTTCGAAGTTAATGAAGCATGATATCCAGAAACAAGTGGTTTATTTACATATGTAAAAAACCCCACACACCTAAGCAGCTGTGATGTGTAATATGCAGAATAGCCTTTCAAAAAAAAAATAGCTAAACTTTGATTAGCTGATCATCCTTCTCATGCATGCATTCATTTGTAGGAGTTTCAGCTACTGTGAAGCGCAGCCTGCATCACGCCGTGCACAAATGCTCTTTACAAAGACTTTTCTTGCTCACGGTTTTATGCTAACAGGTGTTCTCAGAATATTCCTCAAAGAGGAGCGAAGAAGTTGCAAACTGAGGCACAGCTCTGGAGCGAGTCGTTGTTGAGGGCGGTTGAATTCCTGGTTCTTGTTGGTAGAAATGAACATTTTAAGACCACTCTCATCTCCACATGGCATAAAGCTGTTAACTTGTTGCAATCAGTATACTTCTTTTCATTTCCTTAATTAGTGTTCAAACTTGACGTCAGAAGGCAAACATGCAAGCGATAAAAACACATTTAAGTACTCTGAAGCAACAAAATTATGCTAACTCTTAATTCTGACAGCTTGTCTTGATCGTGTGCTCTTCTGAACTCCATATCCAGTACTTGTCGTTTTTCTCAGCTTGCATTTATTTCACAGCAGAGTTTATGGTATTGTCAGTCTATTAATAACATAGAAGAAAGATCTGTCACTGGTACCTCTGCCCGTATTGATTGAGTGATGGTGTACGTGCTTGAAAGTAAAGATTCATTCTTTGTTTTGTAGAAGAACCTATTTCACCCTTTGTGCTCCCACTCAGCTCTACAGGTTAGCATCCACAGAAGCTCTAACATTTTCTGTAGAGTAAATGATGAGTCAGGATAACTGAGCTATATTCTTGTCTAAAGTCATGCCAAAGACAGAGGCAAAGCTCAGGGTGAATGAAATGGCTTGAAACCAAATGAAGCAAAGCCAGTTACAAGTTTCCTACGAGTTTCTTTGTGTTTCATGTTGTGCTTACTTGCTGGTTGTTATTCTCAAAATGATTTTACAAAACACTCCAATGCTGTTAGTATTACTTGGAAGGTGGTAAGAAATTGAGTTGGGAAAGGAGTATGTCCCTTGTACAGCGATCCTGTGTTCATTTTTTATTTCATTGTTTTACCGTTTACAATATTCTCTAACTGATATGACCTGCTAGTCAGAAAGGAGGGAAGAAAATCTCAAACCCATAAAATTTCTATTGTTTAGTTATAAGCACAGAAGGGCATCTTGGAGATTCTTTTTTTTAATGAAATTCAGCCTCTGACCCTGAGACAAAAAAGATTTTCTCATGTTGCAGTTAGTTATGGGAATTGGATGAACAACAGAAAGGTCTCAGTTTTGAACTCCTGCCACTTAAGAATTTCATATTGTTTTGCCTGTCACTTGGACTTACCTTTGGCTACAGTGTCCCTTTTTTTGCAACATCTATGTGGAAAAAAATGATATGAAGAGACAGAAGTCTTTTTAGAAATCTGATTTTGAACAATTGTCACTGTAAACTTACTTATGCCCAGTCTGAAATGGGTGTAAGTGTCTGGATAGCAGAAGTGAGTTTTGGAGGGTAGCAGCGTCCCTGGTGCCTGCTCGAAAAGAGGTGCTGGGAATTTTAGCTCTCCAGTCACTCACTGATGGTGATCGCAGGCGGTGGCACCAACATTTCTCAGCTGTTTTCTTGGCTTCGGGTGCAGATTTAAGGTGATTGATACAGGAGCTTAGATGATGGTTGATGTGTTCAAAGTAAAACGCAACTCTAGCTCAGAACAGTAGACGCTCCTGGGAATTTATTATGTCCAGTTAGAAATAGAAATCTTGATTAAAAATAACCTCTTGTAGAAATCCATGTATCTTAATGTTGCGATAAGCATATCCGTGAAGGATTGCTCTTTCTCATTTTGGCCAGTAGCAAAACAAGACTTTGAAATAGCTGAGACATGATTTATTTTTTGGTGACAGTTATTAAGGTCTTACACAAGTCACCTCTCGGAGGGATTTGGTGTCTGCTCTGGTATTGGCACTGGGCACCGTTCAAGCGCTCTCTGAGGGGTGGCAACCGAGCTCGTCCACCACCAACAGAGAGCAGCAGGTACAGGGTCCAGGATGCCTCTCACAAGTGGGTTGATGTTGCAGTCAGGTTCTCTGCCCCCGTCCTGTAAGTATGTAAAAGCTTTTTCATCTTTCCTTTTTTTGCATTTCTTCAGCTGAAAATACTTGGTATCAGTGAAATGGTTAATGCTCTGTCTGGAAGAGTGCTATTTCTAACCTACATTTCTGCTGTTCTGACCTACAGTTCTGGTTTGGCATTATGCCCACATAAAAGAAATGGTTTGAATTCAACTATTCAGAAGTATTTCTGAACGTTTGCTGTTATTTAGATATATTTAGTTTGCATGGTTTGAGTCGTATTGCCTTTAATCAGTAAACAGTACAGTAGATGGTAGAAATTTCTCGATCTTGAAATGGTTTGCAATCTAAACAGAAAAAAACGGTGGTTTCTATAGCAATAATTCATTTCTTAACCTGGAAGAACATAAAAATTCTATAGATAACTGTTTCTCTTTATATAACCCCTGTAATATGCAGTATGAGCAAACGGTAACTGATGCTGTATGATGTTGTGATTATTCATTTAATTTCCTCTAATTATTTCGCAAGAAAAAATAGGAAAATGAGAAACAGATATTGTCTCTGCATGATTGTAGGTGATCCCTGTTGGGCTTTGAAGCTCAGAATTCACTGAAGCAGGCAGGGCTGAAGTTCATTCTGATGCTGGGCAGATTCTGGTTAACAAGAACTAGCATATACATTTACATTTCACTGCCTGTCTTCCTGCCTTGAAGCTTAAAGTTTACAGAATGCAGAGACGACTGAAATTGAAATTGCTATTCTGGTTTCCTTCTGGAACTGCTTGTGGCTTTTATGTTATTTTTAATAATGTGATGATAAGATTTTTTGACACGTACTGTATGTCTTTCCTTCAAGACAGCTGTGGTCTTCCTTGTGCAAACTGCCTAACCAGCAATCCCTATGATTGCCAGGCTGGCAGGAAGAAAGTGGCATGCGTAAAGCATTGCAGGGAAAAGAATTTTTTTTTTTTTTTTTCCCCTAGTCTCTGTTAGTATCTCAGAATTTCATGAAGTATATGTAGATACATAGAAATTATTTTCCTCCCTCCAATAAGTGTACTTTATTTTCATGGTTTCCCTTTATTTCACACTGTGGACTGCTTACCATAAATTTCATAAGTGTTTATCTCTTTGAGGATTTAAGTTGTAAAGATGAAACTAAGGAATTTATAATAAAAGATGATGGAAATATGTGTTCAGGGAATTATGGAGGTGACTGTAAAAGTGTTTACAAATATGAGCTGAAATCGAGCATTGGAGCTTAATCACAAACTGAATACTCTCTGGAGCATCAAAACCAGGAATGGTTGGAGAAAGAATTGTTCTGCAACCTTAGCTATAGTTGGGGTAAGGAAGAGGAGTTAAACAAAAAAAAAACCCCAAACAAACAAAGAAGCCAAACCAAAAAACCCAGAGTTCTTGTGAACTGCTTCAGTCTTGTAGATAACATAATTCTGCATGTTAATGTTAAGATGTGAAGTATATTAATTTTTTCATTTTGAGGGTCACACTTAGATTCTGTCTGTGATGGACTGAGACTTTCCCTGACCAGCATTTTCTTTTTCTCTTGCTGAGGTGCGCACTTCAGTCTCCTGAGTAATTTTTGTTTTCTGCGTATTTCACTGTTATATGGCTGCAGGGCCGAATGGGAAGTGGTTTGGGCTTAGTTCTTGCTGTTAGGCTTTTGTACAAATAAATTGTTACTTTGCATATTTGGTGTTTTCATGATGACTGTGTTTGTTTTCACAGCCTGAGGAAGAGCTTGATCCTGAAGAGAGGGACAACTTCCTCCAACAGCTTTACAAGTTTATGGAAGACAGAGGTAACAATTTTTTTGTTTATTTATATTTATTTAATAGCTAGCCCACTTTTTAAATGCCTTTTTAAAATTGCCTTTAAATGTAATGGATGTTATTATGAGAATATTCTTAGGTCAGTGAAAAAGGATAACAGATAGTGTGGTGCAAGTTAAAAAAACTACCCATTTTCGCATGTGGCAGGTCTGTTTCCAGTACTTTGAAGCACAGTGCACAAAGGAAACTGAAGTCCTCCCTGAGGTCTTTTGGTTTTGTTTTGCTTTCACAAAAACTTTTTTTATGTTAACAGTCACTGTTAAATGAGCTCTTGGTTGATTTCTTGTTGTGACAGCCATGGCTGGGCACTCTGCTGCTGTTGATCTCAGGCTGGAACTTGAGGAGGCTGTTCATGGATAGTGAAATTCAAGCAACAGAGAATGGGAGATTTGCCATCTTCAAGTCTCCTTGCAGAACTGTCTTAATCATGCACAGATGTAGCAGTGATACTCACCTGAAGAGACAACTTAAAAGATTCTATTTTTTCCTGTGGCTAGAACAAGAAAATAGCATATTTTAAATGTCTTTCGTGACAGAATTAGGTGAGACTGTAATAAATTGGAATAGTCAGAGTCCTGCCATGAGACATATATTGGAAGTGCATGTGCTGTGTATAGAAAGCAGGGTCTACCTGCTGACTTGGGAGAACTGTTGTTGCATAAGCCATTCATGTTCGCAGTTGTGATGAGACTGACACTAAAAGGGAAGCTTTTCTGTTCCTTGGCTGCACGCTGCCCCCCCCCCCCCCCCCTTTTTTTTTTTCAGAGTGTATTGAAGCCTAGAAAGTGTTTTATCTTTTAGAGTACATTTGGTTTATTCATTTTATTCATGAACTCGCTGTTTCATTTTGAATACTGTAAGTGTTAATCCTGCAATAACATTGGTGGAGTTGGAATACAAGCGCAACTACTGCCTTTTTACCTTTTTTTTTCCACTTTCTTTTTCCTTGACAAAAGTTACCTGAGTGATATTTCCGTAGCAGCATATAGTACAGCAAATGTTGATGTACCTGAATTTGAAGTAATCAGAGCTAAGAGTAAAATGTAAAGTGCATGTGTCTGAATATTTCCCACTTTGATTTTTTTCTTGGGTTTTAAAATTTGGGGTGGAAATCAAGTTACCTTTGTAGAAGACTCTCTGTATCCCTGTTCATGAGGTGTGTTCTAGACCACAGAATCGCAAAAGAACAGTTCCAAGCCTGTTCAATACTGCCAGCTTATCATGGGTTTAGAAATTGATCATGTATTGTAGCAAAGTATACTGGAGTTCATCTAATATAATTTTGAGGCCTCCTCTGTATAACCAGTGTTTCTGGAGAATAACCTGCCTTGGGGGAATAAGAGACTGTGTCGGCGAACAAAAACGTCCTTATGCTGCTGGACTAACCCACAATTGTCTTTCTTTTCTGGTAGCAGGACTCTTCCCCCTGTTCTGTTTTCCCCTCCTTTCTCAGGTGCTCTTAGACTACAAACCAGCTAGGGATCATGTCAGGGACTCGTAGAAGCAAAAGAAGAAACCATTTATGCACTAAATTTGAAGACTCAGTCTAGAAACTATTCTTTAAGCTAGTATGTCAACTGAGCAATGTACAGGACTGGGTCTTTCCCCCTGCCTGTCTACTTTTTTTTTTTTTTCTCTGTCGTTATAGCAAGATTTCTGTTCCCACCAGATTTGTTCTATGTTCTGTTCTCTCAGTGTGAATGTTTTGATTCATGTAATCGTGACAGTATTCCCAAAGTCCCGTAAAATTATTTTAATGATTCCAAAGATAATTGCATGAAGATGAATGAAGATGAGAAGCAGCAGGGAAGAGGTTCGATATTCTTCCTTGCTGGGAGGAATACTGTCTATGTACGCAGCCACTTGCCCAAAGTCACTTTTGGTTTCTCCTTTTGCAGTTAATTATTGTTCTTTATATCATTACCACTTATCGAATTTGAGTTCTTTCTTTTTCCCGGAACTGTCCCAAATATTCATGTCCTGTTAGGGCTTTGTGCTTTTCCACATTCTGACAATTTGCCTGTGTATCGTTTTCTAATCCAACATTTCTGCTTTTTCCCCATTCCTTTCAGACCACAGTGTTTTGAGTTAATCTCTTCTCACATTGCTGCATTCCAGCATCCATCAGGCGTTCTCTAGAGCTTGCTGCAATTCTGGCTGCTCCCCGCTCGAGAGAGGAGCAGTGGGATGCAGCCAATTGGGTGGGGGTTCTTGCACAAATCTGAAAAGGAGGTCGAGAAATCATAGTTATCAAGCAGCTGGTGCCAGGATGCTAATAAACCACCCAGAAATAAGTGATGCATTCAAAAGAGGGTGAAGCCTTAATTGGTGGTTGGAAACTACTGACTTGTGACATGTCCTAGAGCTATTAAACACAGATTTTAAAATGTAGAAAGCCATTAGTAACCCAATGTGCTAAAGGAATAGAAGAAGCGATTTGCTGTTCTTTGTGATAACTTCTTCTTTCTGGTTTTGTTTTATTTAGGTACTCCTATCAATAAACCACCTGTTCTGGGCTACAAGGACCTTAATCTCTTCAAACTTTTTAGATTGGTGTATCAGCAGGGTGGGTGTGACAATGTAAGTGTTGGATGTTTCCTGAACTAAGTCTATCTATTCATTCTTAAAGGCTTGGGGGCTGTGTTAGATGTCATGCCTTAATGTTCTTGGCTAACAAAACCTGAAAATGTCATTTTTTTCTTTTTTGTTTGTGTTCCCCCACCCCCCTAAAGATTGAGAGTGGTGCTGTATGGAAGCAAATTTATATGGACCTTGGCATTCCTATTTTGAACTCGGCTGCTTCCTACAATGTGAAAACTGCTTATAGAAAGTAAGTTCTTATATTGTCTAATGGTGAAAACTTTTTTCCTGGGGTGTTTCTTTTTTTATTTTTAATAGCATGTGCAATATTAAAGCAATTTTTGATAGTTTAGTGAAACAGTAGTTGATGTTCTTCAGTTAATGAACAGTTCTGAACGTTTTCTAGTGCTGACGACTGAAACGGTGGAGGAAAAGAAGGAGTGATCAGGGCTGCCTAAGTTCCTGTTGCTTTAATACATTAGAATTCCGCTCATTTTCTTATCAAGAGGCATTCACTTTCAGCATGTGATTATGCTATTTCAGGGTACAACAATAAAATTTATAAAAAAAGCTTTGGTAAATTCAGCTTTGCAATTTATGGTGATCAACAAGAACAGACTCTGTCCTCAGTCTGTAGATGGTGCATGTAGTGTGGAGAATTTTACACCAGTTTCTTTAACTTCCTGAAAAACATTGATAGAGATAGGCATGTTTCAGATTGTATATTTAAATATCATCTTTGTGGAATCTGTAGAATAATGGCTTTAGGGCATAGCTATGTACATTGGTATGGTGGATGTGACAGTACGAAGTATTAAAATCACCGCTTGTAATGAAAAAATAGATCTTTTTATTCTGACCCCTGGTTTTCAGTTGCTTTTTAACTTTTGGAATGGAAACCTTTTAGGAATGGCACTTTTCAAGCTCATTTTCTAAATAAAGACTGTTTCTATTATTTATCCTCCTGGAAGTTTGACAAGAAACAATTGGGCTTTTTGAGTAAAAGGGAAGAATGAGGTTCTCTTGACTCGAACCTAAGGAAATTTGGCTGATTGAATAGGGATGACTAATGACTCAGCTCATGTTAATGTTGATGAAGATGAAAATATTCAGACTACCTTCAATGGGATTTGAACTGGGCACATATTTAAGGTCTGTATTTTACAGAAAAGAGTATATATTGTAACAAGTAATTGGTAAGTGTGTACTAGGTTGCTGTTACAGTGGAAATAATTACGTTGTATGGACACATGCTAGTATGTTGTAACTTGCATATTTATTCTTTGAGGAATAAGCTAGTCCATATTTCTCTCACCTGTAGCTGGATTGGAGCGTGCACACAGGCAGTTACCAGAAAACAAGCTGATGCATGGCAATTTGTTACCATGTGGTAACTTGCTTGTATTGCCCATATTCTAATACGAGGCTGATTTTAGCTGTCATTGTGCATTTGCAAAACAGCGTACATGTTGTTAGGCTTTACTGTCACGCATTCTTAACTGGATGGGGATGAAGTTAAATTTGTGGGAAGCACCTGTGTGTATTCTTTTTCACCATTTGACTTGTGTGCATAATTGTTTCATTTTGAAATCTTCTCTGGCTTTTCTGTTTGTTTTGTTTATTTTGGTTTGTTTTGTTTTCCTTAAGTTACTCTTGCTTTTCCGTGAGCAGGAAAAATAGATTTTATGCACTTCAATAAATAGCAAATAAAACATGAAATGTATATGAAACTCTATGTGTATCTATAGGTATCTTTATGGTTTTGAAGAGTACTGCCGTTCTGCAAACATTCAGTTTAGGACCATCCATCACAATGAACCGAAAGTGGTAGAAGACACACAGAAACACGTGGAACCAATGGAGGAAAGCGTAAAAGAGGAACAAAAAATGCCTCCAACGGAAGTTAAAAAAGAATCAGAAGAAAATTATTCCAGCAGCGAAAGTGAAAAAGAAGAAGTAGAACTAAGATCCCCGAGGGTAAGTGCTTTGAACTGATTTCTGTTTAGTACTTAACAAAACCCCTTTGTATAGCGAACAGTTTACATAATGAGTTTTCCCTTGTGGAGTGATTGCACGTTTGAACTGGCATACTTGTACAAGCATAGGACAGGGTTCTGTGAACGCAGAGTTGGTGTTAACTGTTAATTACGTTCTACCTGTGAACAGAATCAGTTTTGAGTGTTGCTTCATATTCTAAACCATCCATGGGATTTGCTCAGGCCGTGTTGGATATCAGACTTGTTTTGATTCAGGGATGGCTTGAGAGTTACTGAGAGCTGTGTGTCGTCAGAACAGTGATACTCAGCAGGGAAGTCTCAGTTGTGGGTGAGAATTTCCATAGGCACATGGAATCTGGAGCTTTCTGGCAAGAAGCAGAAATATCAAGGGACTGCTACAACTTTAAGAATGAAAGGAAGACTCGCTTCTCTGAGTTTGTTTTTATCACAATATCTCTTAACAAAAGAAGTACTGCAATTTTACAGTATGTAGACAAAAAGCAGAGGGAGAAACACTTGAGTTTTGTCTTCCTTTGCCTTTGAAGGCTGTAGAGGTGAGGGCTGTATTAGTAGTTACATAGGTAAGACAGCAGCTAGTGCAGACTGAACCTGATGGAGAATACGAGAATACTTTTAAGGTATTTGAATATGACTCTGTAGCACTCCTGTCAATTCTGTTAAAAGGACATTTTGTGTTCCTTAATAGAGCATGATTACTGACGGCCAAGGAATTGTTACTTTTTAAATTGTTCAAATTTTAAGGATTCTGTTCAACTAAAATGTAATTCTATTGAAGTACTTCTTGTAAACCAGCTTTTCAAGCAAGTATATGACGTTTTAAGTTAACAGATGAAAAGACATAGTGTAAACACAGGTTGAGATTTGTATTATATATTGTATTTCTATCTAACTACAAGTGGTTTTTCCAAGCTGTATCAGTCTTAATGAACTTCCTGGCATGTCATTAGCTTTATTGTTAGTTTGTTCATTTATTTTTTGGTCTTGCAGAAAACTGGTGAAAGGATAAAGAAATGGAAGATTTTTTTAATCTTTTTTTCATCATTGGCTGTCTGTCTTAATTGTTAATAATTAAATATTACTTGGTTATGTATTTTATTACTTTGTTAATCCAGTCACCAGCTATCTATTTATGAATGATTATTTTTAAAAAGTATTTACTATTTTACTGCTATGAATTTTAATTATCATAGTGCCTTCATTACCATCATCTTTGGCCTCCAGATAATTAATCTTGCATTCATAATATTTTTTAAATGTTCTGATTACAAAGCAATGATCCTATCAAAAGACTTTTAATAGTAATATGCTAAACCTATACTGGATCCCCAAGAACCAGTTAGAGATAGTCCCAGACAGCGATTTTCTGGCTACTCAAAGGACCTTTTAAAACTTAGAGTTTTTCTAAAGCTGACAAATTTCTGTTTTGTCAAATCAACAGATGGCTATCAGGATTGAAGATGCATAAAGAAAGATGCCTTCTCTCAGTAGTCCTATACAAGCACTTTGATTAATGCTATTACTGTAGTTGAGTGAGGCATTTTGGCACTTTCTGTCAGGGCAACAGACCTTATAGGTCTAAATGAATGTCCTAAAATCCTCCAGAAGTTAATCTGTCCTTTTTATTCCAAACCAAGCAGAATGGCTTTATTTTGTTTTTCTTCCTCAGTAACAAGGCTTTAAGCTATTCTTTTAAGATTTTGGAATATTTTGGGTTTTGATGTTTTGTCCAGCCTTTATTCTGTACAGGAACAGTACGTTTCACTTTTTGCTGAGATTTGGAGTGGCTATACGGAGAAGAATTGACAGGAATCCTTAAACTGATCTGATTTCTGTTCTAGGGACGAAGAAGACTTGTCCGTGATGCAACCCCTGCTAAAAAAGATAGTGAAGAGGATAAAACACCAGACAAATTAAAAGACAGTAACAAAGAAAACAAAGATATAGAGGAAACACCTGAGAATGCAGAAAAGAAAGAAAATGAAACTCCATTAGGGAGAAAAAGTACACCAAAGCAAAAAGAGAAAAAAATTAAAAAACAGGAGGATTCTGATAAAGAGTCAGACGAAGAAGAGGAGAGGCAAAGGGAGAGGTAAACGTGAACTCATATCACCTTCTTACAAGTATGTCTCTGTCATGATTGAGCCGTACTCCAAGAAGGAGTATACACAGAGTTGGAGATCTTACCAACTAAAATGTGGAAATCAGGAGCCTACTTCATTCAGCCAGAGAAGGAAAGGCAAAATTTTATTTCAGGCTTGTAGAGTCTGCTGTACTTTATGGAAGCATCTCTTTCTGGTAGACACCGGACAGTATTTTTCAGTTCGATTTTCTTGAAGGTCTTGCCAAGGTTGTGTTGGTGTTTTATCACACTGGTACGTACAGACACCAAGTAAACCAGGCTGTAAGTACACCGGGTGCTGTGTGGATGGTGAGCGACTGTTTGGGCAGACTGTTCTGGGCAGTTGAAATGTAAGTGGAAAAAAGAGCCCCTCTTCTCCCAGGCTTTTGTTCGAGTGTTTAGTGATGGCTGGTGAACCTACAGCTTGTTTGTTTTTATTGTTACTTGATGCATGGTAGGCAGGCAGGAAGGGGATCAGCTAATGAAGCAAAGGGGAAGGAGAGAGGGAGTCTGAATGAAACCTTAGAGGTAGGTTGAAGAGGAGGGGATGGAGAGACATGGAAGGGCAAAGGGAAAATAGCATCCACAGACTTAAGCTTGACAAGTTGAATTGGATTCATAGTCCTGGTTATAAATGAGTTGTGACCAGGTGATTAATTTATTACCAGGGTAGCTCTTCTTAGCTAACTTTGGCTGCGGTAAAGGGCAGTGTCTTACCTGTTTAAGCTGGCTTTGCTACCTGGTTTTTCATGTCCATTAAGTGATGTGGACACAAGTTCATGCTGAATAAAGCCTGATAGGATTGTTGCGTATTTTACTCTGAAGAGCTATGAGGAGTGGGAAAAGCACACAGTTACTGTAAAGAAAGTGTCACTATGCAGTCCAAAAAAATAATCTTGGAATGCAGAAATGCCTCAAATGAAGGTACAGTGTGGATGTGCAGCAGGTCGCAGAGGTATGTCAGATGACCAAGGCGTCAAAGAGTTTTCTTCAAGCGGTGCAGGTGGTGTTTGTCCTCTTTCCTTTAATTGTTTGCCACAACAAGATAGTTTGTCTTTCACTGAAGGCTAGCACATATATTTCGTCAAAAGTATCACATTATGCTAAATTCGTCCTCAAATAGGGAGACAAATATAGGTAAAAACAGGCTAGATTGTATTTCTTGAAAATATGTTTAGGTAGAATGTTGAAATATTAGATACAGCTGTAATAAGAGGTAGATACAGCTAATAAGAGCTGTGTAGGCACTTTTAATCTTGGTTAAACACTGTTGTAATCAGCTTTTTTTCCAGTGGAATGGTGTTTGTACCCATGAGAGAATCACTATGATGGTGATTCAAACTTATGTGCACCATTAGTAAACTGTAGCCTATTAAGCAAACTGTAGAAGGAAGAATTCTAAGTAATGTGTCAAAATCAAGTCTGTTTTAAAAACTAAAATTAGTTCTTCTTGCCTTATTTAGGAGCCAAACACTGAGTTAACTTCCTCCTCTTTTTGTATTACCAAAATATTAATTTAAAAAAAAAAATCTTTAAGTTTTGAGGTAGTTGTACACCTAATAAATTGCACTTAAATTGTGATATAATTTTTCTGGATATTTTTGGCACTTAACCCTTTTCTCTCTAAATCCTGTTCTTCTTTTAAAAATTTGTGTCCAAGCTAGCTTCAGGAGGGAAGTGCAGGATGCAGAAAATGGAAAAAAAAATTTCTTGCAGCCTTTTTCTTTTGTAGTAGCTTGGCTACACCAGTTAAATGTTAAAACATTGATTGTCACTAATTAGTGGGCATCTTAAATACACTTTACTGCAGGGAGGAAATTGAGAACAAAGGAGAATCAGAAGGTGAAGAGGATGAGGAGGATGCAGAACCCTGCCTGACTGGAACCAAAGTGAAAGTAAAATATGGACGTGGAAAGACTCAAAAAATTTATGAAGCCAGTATTAAAAGCACAGAAATTGATGATGGAGAAGTTTTATATTTAGTTCACTACTACGGTTGGAATGTAAGGTGAGGATAACAAATTGCCTTTCATTTCTTTGTTTGGTAAGAGGATTATTTGCAAAAGAATATTTGTTTTTAAGAAAAAAGAGGAAGATGATCAGTGACTTGGCTCTGAATTGAATTATCAACATAACTGGATCAGATTCTATTACACTTTTCCATGTTAGTAATTTGGTTCATTGTATGACTCTTATTGTATTTAAATCTCAGAATATACTTACTTGTATGTTTCCAAGTTTCCATCCGGCTTAAAGTGAGTAATCCTCACTCCTCATAGGAGTATCCCTGTAATTTATTGTGTCAGCTAGTGTGAACACTAGCAGCCTTTTTTATTTATTTAAGGGAGCCATTGATAATGGTGAAGACATCTACAATTAAGTGTATCAAGCACTGAAATTTCGGCAACAAAATTTATTTTTGTATTGAATGTTACCTGTGATTGTAAAGGAAGGTGGTTACATGTAGAGAGGGTGGGAGAGGGCTAAGCAACGAAGAACTACAGAAAAAAATTCATCAAATGCTTCTCTTGGTAGCCGTGCTTTATATTCAATACTGCTGTAGAAATGGCTTTTTTGTTGTTGTTGTTCTTAAGAGCATTGTGATTATGTAGACAAAAATATCATGAAATTGATAATTTTAAAAATAGAAGACTTCTGGTATTTAACTTGAGATATTCCAAATCCATACATTTCTAAGTAAACTAAGCAAATTTCTTTGTGTGGCAGCATAAAGTTTGGGGGAGGGGGGGGAGTCCCCCAAATACTTGCATATTTCCCTTTACCTTATTAATAACTTGGGAGATTTTGAGGAGCACTGATAGTGTATTTGTGCTTTTCAGAATCTCATCCAGTTTCTTGCTACAATTTAAAAACTTTACCTAGTTAAAAAAAAAGGTATATTTTACTGTTGAGTCATGGTGTGGTGAAAACTGTTGTTTGTGTACGATGTGAAACAATTGACAAACTTTATAGCTGACTCAGTCCCCTCAGTTCCAGTGCTTCACGAGCAAGAGACAGGGAAGTTTGCATCTCCATTCCCCCGTTCTATAAATTTTTTTTATGGGCTAGAAATGTAATTGATCTTTCTATTGCTGGATACTGCATGTGTTTGTAATATATGCTCTGCTTTCTTACCTCTCCTTAATAAATATTTTCTGTAACTCAGTCTTTTAATCCTCATACTGCAAACAACTTGTTTACATGCCGTAATAATGTTATGCTGTTGTTTACTTTTAGATATGATGAATGGGTGAAAGCTGATCGGATTATCTGGCCTGTGGACAAAGGAGGACCAAAGAGAAAACAGAAGAAAAAAACAAAAGTAATGGTTATTTCAACAAGTTTCTTGTAGTAAAATACTTAATGACTATGACTTATTTAAAAGGAAAAAAAAAAGTTACTCAGTTAATGGTCTAGTTATTTTAATAGAAGTGTAAAGCATAAGGAGAAAAGGTTTGATGATCCACAGTGAAACAAGTTAATAAAAATTAATTGTTTTTCCCTCAGAATAAAGAAGACAGTGAAAAGGATGAGAAGAAGGATGAGGAGAAACAAAAATCAAAGCGTGGGCGACCCCCTCTGAAATCTACTCTTCCATCAAACACATCTTGCAGTTTATCCAAAACGCCTCATAGCGAAGGTAAATCAGGAGCCAGAAGTGCACGGAACAACTTGTCAGATTCCTCACCCTTACCAAATGGAACAGAAGGTACATCTGATGCACTCGTGTTCTGGCATGGAAGTGCATGTGAACACTGACGTAATGCGGTGTGTTAATACGACAACTTCAGCGAACACGGTGCTGTCAGCAGCTTTAAAGTCCTGCTTATGCAGTCAGCGAACAAACAATGTGACAGAACAATTTTTTGGTGCAGATTTCACTCTATAAAAATTAATACTTTTGATTTTGGTTTTAGCAACACCTCGCAGGCAGACGAGACGTAGCTCAGGAATGTTTGATTCTGATAGAGGATCAAACGGTGAGTGATCTCAGTCCTGTGTATGCTTCTGAGGTTTTTTCTGTACCTTTTTGAAAAGAAGTTTGATTTTTATTTTTTACTTTTTTTTTTTGTTGTTGTTTTATTTTGTTTGTTTGCTTTTTCTGCCTGTGAATTTTATTGAGGAAGTAGTTGAGCTGACACTGCTGAGGAGCACAGTTTGCTCACAGAAGAGCCATGGCATGGAAGTGACTGTGCAAGTCATTCCATATTCTGTAGCCAGAACCTTTCAGTCCTAATCTTGAACAGACCAAATCTAGTGGTATAATGATAGTTTTTAATGCAGTAATTAAGTCTTCAACCTCACCACTACATCATCCAGCAGAGTTGTTAATTATATACAAACGGCAGCAATATTTTTGGTATTTCTAAGCCTCTGTGAACAAGAACTGAAGTGAAATCACTGTCTCTCTTTAGTACAGGTCCCTGAATAATCTTCTGGTAATGTAATAATGTTTGCTCTGTATATGGTGTGTGATTCGTACAGTAGTTTAGCAATGAAATGTCCATATTGTGGTGTGGAAGGGTTTGGATTTTTATTTTGTTTTTTGTTATGTTTGGGGGTGCATGGAGGGGAGGAATCTTGGTTTTTGTTTTTGTAATGTCAGGTGGGGGAGGCAGTATCCACGGGCAGATACCAGATCATGGGAATCTGTAAGACTATTTTTGCTACTATAAACTGTAATTTGTTGATATTGGCTTACTTGAGAAATAGTCGTAGTAGAATCATGGAGTATCTCAAGTTGGAAGGGACCCATAAGGATCATCAAGTCCAACTCCCTGCTCCTCGCAGGACTACATAAACTAAATAATAGGACTAAGAGCGTCATCCAGATGCTCCTTGAACACTGATAGTACTATTACTATTGTAGTTTCATAGAAATCTTGAGTAAAAATAAGGACTGTAGTAATAATGCAGGATTTTTTAAGTTTGAAATTGTTTATTGTAAACTGATATTAATACCATAGATCCCTGAAAAAAACCTTTTTGTGTGGTTGAAAAAGAAATTGTGTTGTAATTGATGACCTAGGGTGCTTGTATCCTTCTTTTTTAAATTTTTTTGCAGACTCTGGCTCATCTGACAGTGAAGCAGATGAGTCATCTGAAAAGAATTTGAATGAAGAATTTTCTCCAGAAACTTCAGAACTGGAAAAAAGCGAAAAACTACATGATGAGAAGCTAGACGAAGAAAACCCAAAGATTCCTCACGCGTTGAAAGAAAATGACAGGACTCAAGTACAGCCCCTGGAAACACTGAAATTGGAAGTTGAAGAAAGCGAACAAATTGTTCAGATTTTTGGAAATAAAACGGAACAAATAGAAGAAATCAAAAGAGAGGCTGAAAAATCACCTAAAGGAAAAGGGAGAAGGAGCAAGACAAAAGATCCCTCTTTAGAGAACGCAAAGATTTCACCAGGAAGCCAAGAAGAGGTGACAAATGAATCTCTTACAGAACCTGAAAGATTAGACGTGTCTTCCTTGGACTGTAAAGAAATTTCCAGCACTACTGAAAGTGAAATGGAACCATGTACAAAAGATAAGAAGCTTTTGAAAAGGAAAACTTTAGAACAAGCATCGCCTGAGAAGAGAAATCGACGCGAGAGTGAGATGGAAGTGCCAAATATTGTATCTGAAGAGAGGACCAATGAATGTACTGGAGCAGAGGAATGTAGAGGGCTGAATGCTGAAGAGTCTCTCAGAACTGAAAATGAGGAAATGCCATCCCTGGTGGCGGAATCGGTTCACCATGGTCAAGAGCTGAGGAATGAGAGCGTCGAACGTCCACCTGAAGAAAATGAGAATGTTCCCTTAAAAGATGAGGACGATGCAATGCCTCAGATTGGTCCTGAAACTTTGCTCTGCCATGAAGTAGACTTGGATGACTTAGATGAAAAAGAGAAGAGCAGTAGTGAAGATCCAGTATCAGAAAAGCCAGACCCTAACGTGTCGAATTCAAATCCATCTGCCTTACCCCCTGCCGTCCAGTCGAGCTTTTCAGTGGCCTCGCCTCTCGCTCTGAGTCAGGACGAGTCGCGCAGTGTCAAGAGCGAGAGCGACATGACGATTGAAGTCGACAGCGTGGCAGAAGAGTCGCAAGAAGGCCTCTGCGAAAGCGAGTCTGCGAATGGGTTTGAAGCCAGTACCACGTCAAGCAGTTGTAGCATAGCCGTGCAAGAGAGAGAGCCTGGAGAGAAAGGTGAGCGTGTCCTGTGAGAAGGCGCTTGCTGCTGTAATGATTTCTGGAGTCGCCTGAAGTCTGGTGTCACTTTGCTGAAATTTGCTGGTTTGTTTTGTCTTCTGCTTTTAAATTTCTTTGCTGCTTATAAAAAGAGCTTGGGCAGTAGCAGAGATATTTGAGGTGTCTTGACTTCTTTTCTTCTCATTTAGGTCAGAAAAGACCCAGTGATAGCAACAGTGGAACACTGGCAAAAAAACAAAAGCGTACTCCAAAGCGAACAAGTGCTGCAGCCAAAAATGAAAAGAATGGAACAGGTACATTCCTGGAGGGGGAGAGGGGGAAGGTTATCCTGTCCTATAAACACGTCTGAGGGCCCGCTGTTCTCGCTGTTACCCGTTGTTTCTGTTGGATGGGCCTTCCTTGTCAGGGTTTTTCATTATAATTCATCACGATTATTGGCTGTTAAAGAGAGAGCACTTACCAGCTGCGTGCTAGCAGCATTACGGGGAAATCTCTTGGCTATTTTTAATTACTTTGTTAGGAAGAACTTTTAATAGCTGTGTATATTAGCAGTTACAAAATATTTACCATTATGCTGATTTCTATGTATGTGGGTTGGTTATGAGTTTGGGAGAGGGGAATTTGTTCTGAATAGAAACATCTCCTTTAAAGGGTTACAATAGGTGTTTCTCGTGGAGAAAAAGTGCATTTATGAATTACAGAAAAAATGTTTGATGCTAAGGAATAAATAACTTCTCAGCAAAAGGAATCTTGTGTGTTTGTATCTCAAGTACACGACTATTTTTTAACTTGCTGTAGAAATCTGGATTTTTGTGTTTCTGTAGCACATTTTTGTGATCGTTGTATTGAATGAGTCAATATATTTAGGCCCCATGGCAGCATTGTTATAATTTTTAAACATCAAACTAAAA